>NC_141694.1:855962776-856562776 GCF_964263255.1 Lissotriton vulgaris | reverse complement strand
AGAAAGCAAACCGGGGGAGGGGGGCTGGGTTTAGAGCACTGCCATGGACAGAATATGAATAGCTGTGGATGGAGGCAGAAAAATAGTAGTCTGAGAAGGGGATTGCAAAGCATGCAGCAAGGGACAATGAGGATTGTTTACCCTGGTTGGGAAGGAGAGAGGTGATTTTAACACAAGAATAAGGGAACTGATGATGGAGGAATGTCAAAAGAAGAGAGATCGCAGTTAAAGACAATCAGAGATGAAAGAGAATTGCAGAAGTGTAAATTAGTTGCTACTGAAGTGTGGAGGAAGAGAGTCTAAAGAGCAGAAAGCCAATGATCTATTGTATTCAGGAATTAGAGAGCAGAGCAGGAGAATACACAGGAACATGGGGTTGCAGGCTACAAATGGGGTGTGAAGGGATAGGGAAGAGTCCGATGGTTCAAAGAAAACTTGGAGTCCTGGAAGCTTTAGAATTAGGAGGACAAGAGAGTTGCATCGGCAAGGCTAGCAAACAAGAGAAGGACATCAAAAGAGGTGGACAGGAACAGTTAACCAAAGGAAATTGCCAGGTCATAAATAGTAGGGTTAATACACAATGCAGGATTGTAATCAGTTGGCTGATAAGAGATAAGACACAGTGGTTGAGAAAATAATATGGCAGATATTTCTGATTACCTGCACAAGTATTGAGGGAGAAAGTCTTAATCCCCAGCATCTCTCTATCTCTGCTCTTTGTTTGTTTTATTTTTATTTTTTAGAGTTTTATATAGCGCAAACTAGACCCAAGACATCGGGTATCCGAGCACTTTACATGAGCACCAGTTTCGTTACAGATGGACACATTCATTTTTGTTAGGCACAGGGAGATTAAGTGATTTGCCCAGAATCAAAGACTATTGAGCGCCGTTGCCGAGGCTCGAACACGGTTCCCCAGCTTCCATGTCGACCTCTCTAGCTCATCTGCTGAGTAATGGAGCCAAAAGGGGGTGGTACACTTTTGGGATGTGTGGGTGGGTCACATGAAGAAGCCACATACTTTGCCAGTACAAAGAGCTTGGGCCAGCTGATAGTCTGGTTTGGTTGTTATGATATAGTCCTATGAGAGGAACATCCTTATTTGACATTTGGATTTTTGAAATAAGGGAATGATGTGCTTTGAATCTTTGCCTCAAAGAAAACAAGTATGGTATAGTCATATTATTACACGCAATTTGGAAGACATAAGGAGCAGCACACAGAGTACAGCTGAGCAAAGATACATTCTGAGTATTGATTTGAAGCCTGAGGGAGCTTATTAAGGCCGTTTTAATTTGGAGCCTTAGTGAGGGATGTGCAAGGGAATAAGAGTGAGGCCATATTTAAGAGGATAGAATACTGCCGGAAGTATGATGAAGGAAGATGACTTGCATGTATACCTATCAAATTCCAGCCGATCCCTGCACAAATGCAATAGATGCAGAAGTGGCCATCCCTGTGTGCTTTGCAGGGATGTTCGTTGTTACAATGCATGCTTTTACCATGCATACCTTTACAACGCAGGTTTTTCAACGCAAGTCGTTACAACGACTTGCGTTGGGGGGGTGCTGGATAGTGAATAGTTTAATTTACTATTCCAACTCCAGTCCCTGTGGATAGTAGGGAAGGTGTTGGATGGTAAATTAAACTATTACCTATCCTACAGCGCCCTCCAGCACAATTCGTTGTAATTACTTGCGTTGAAAAACCTGCATTGTAAAAGCACTGCGTGGTAAAAGTTGCGTCGTAAAGGATGTTTCCCCTTTGCAGGAACAAGAATGTGGTTAAACTGCAGAAAGCATTGTAGTGTATGCATTGTAGTGTATGATTAGGAGAAGAGTGCTGGGTTTTCAATGAACATATTTACTAAATGTTTTTGTAGTCCAGTTTGCAGACATGAAGTGAGTAGTTTTGCCACTAATATAAAGTCAGATAGAGAGCTGGCACTGTTCAAGCATTAGAAATTTGGAAAGGAAAGATCCTTGAGAAGAGTTGCAAAAGCTTTTGCAAGGCCTCCTTTGCCTAATTTTATGATGTCATTAGTTGCTACACAAGAAGAAAGTGGATGAATTACGTATGCTGCATCGTCTGTCTTATACAGACATTATCTCAGAGAACTGTTGTATTTCAAATAAAGATTTTACAAATATCACATCTTTTGAGGCAGATGAGAAAATGGCCAGTGAGAAAGAACTGCACTTGCATGGCTAAAGCAGACATTAAGTAAGCCTTTTACTTGCTTCTACTTCAAGACAGTTTTCTACTATTGCACTTTCTGATTGAGAGTGGGTTTCAAGGAGAGGTTTTTGTAATCTTAAATGCATTTCTGAGACATTCAGCAATGTTTCATATTTGTGCTGAAGTTGTAGAGTGGGTGGAAGGAGTGGCTCTTTATTTGTATGACTCCTTGTCGGCAAGGTCAAGTTGAGTGAATGTGAGAGGATAAGGGAATGTTTCACAGTGAGAATGCAGGCTAGATATGTGTAGGTTGGTAAAATCTATTTTGGGATTTACAAAGCACATGGCTTTGTGTGCCTTTGTAAAAACAACTCAGTGCAGCAGATATTTTTTCTTTGTGTTACCTTGCATCAGGTAGGCATTACATCGGTAGAGTTTAGGCGTTTCCGGGAATACACCCATATATTTTCAAATTTTGATATCTTTATTTCTCCTTGTTACTTCCTCTGTGCATATGGACTGCATTCTGTTGCATACACACAACAAGTAATATGCCTCACAGAATAGTTTTTTTCTGCAGGAAGTTTCCTCTTTCTACACAAAAAGTATCCTGTCATTAACACAGACCCTCTTGAGTCACAGTGCAAGGGGTGCTTGTGTTTGTGCTAGGCAGCCAAAGATTTGCCAATGAAAGAAACTTCTGAAGTGTGCCATATCTTTGTAAATATGGTGCAATTCAGTTCTTGCTGCATTGCATTGTGTGAAATCTTATTATATCTGAACGAGAGTTCCCAGTATCCCATTGAAACTGATTCAGTGGAAAGTGTAGCTTTGGTGTCAGCTTAGAAAGTTTCGATATAATGGCCATCTTGGTGGCAAGGTGAAGGTCTGAGCTCATTATATATTTGTTAACTTTTCTTATTTTGGTTGTGGCTGCAGTATGGGAAGCAGTTAGGATTATTGTATTTTGTTTGGATAGCTGCTATATGCAGGTGTTGAAAAGGCATGCAGTGGGCGATTTCAACATTATGAGATTAGGCAGAACTTTTGCAATGTTTAAAATGGAACATAGCATTATTAACAGCACATTTTGCAGAAAGCTGCTAAAACATAATCACCAATAATTTGTCATATTGAAAGCTCAACCTTCCAGGTACATATAGGATGATACTATTCGTTCCATGTCTGGAATTTTTGTGCTCTTAGATTGAATTGTTAAAGTCACATTATGACTTTATTATGACATATTTGTGAGTGAAAAAGGGTTCATTTGCTGATAAAAGAAAGCATCCTTTCCATATAAGGTACTGGCTTGCAACTTTTTGATACTAATTATGTTTTTGCTTGTTTGCATAAGATGCACTATTTTTTGAGAAAGTTCTGATCAATTGTTTTTCCATGAGCAAAACATACAAAAATGCAGATTAGTTCTGCGCCTTATTTGGAAATAAAATCTTAAAAGGCAGAAACATATTCTTGTTGCCAGCACTTTCCCTTCCCATAGAGCCTTCAATTCCCTTATGTAATAAGGCATTTGAAACAAGTGGCCTCCTATTTCTGATGAAGTGCTAACAGCAGTTATAGGCTCCTTTACAATGTTATGTTTTTATTGCACAAAAATGAATTTACCTTGAAAAAATGAAAGACGAGATGTATTTGGCTAAACAGTGGCCTGGAGAACAGGCAACAGAGTCATGGTCTGAAGACTATCTCCAAGCACATTTGTTTCGACTTTCATTTTAAACATTACATGAGGTGACATAAAACAGTTGTACATTCCCAACTTAAAACGTGCCACAGGGTATGTTTGCACACTTATCACCTCAAACCCTGCCCCCTACCTTCACCACTGTGCAAACACGCCCCGTAGCGCGTTCTAAGCAGGCCTAGGGGGTCAGGGTGTTTCTACCCTGCGCCCTTCGCGTGCTTTTTGCGTTTCTATATATATATATATATTTATATATATATATATATGTGTGTGTATATGTATATATATATATATATATATATATTACCTACTGGCGGTCGCCAGTAGGTATATATAGTTAGGATTTTTTCTCTGGGGGCATATTCACTGAAAAAACCATAGGTTATAGACCATATATAGTTAGGGATTAGCATTTACAAAACTTTATTTTACTCACACAAAACCATTGAAATTCGCATATATAGTTAGTTGCACTAAATATATATCGCGCACCCGCAATCCACTGCTGATGATGTCACATATTACATCATTCATGACATGGTCAGTGACATCACTGATGACATCACTGTTGACATCATCCAGTGACTGTATGTTTCTGTAAAGTTAAAATATGTCTTACATATTGAAGAATGAGTGGATGTATAAGTGTCTGGATGAAGGATTTAGTAGGTGCATGACTGACTGTATGAGAGAGTGATTAAATGTGTCTCACTGAGTGCATGGGTTAGTGACTAAACTGTCTTAATTTGTGCATCATTATATCTGTTGTTCTGTAAACTGCTGCATGTGTTGATCAGTAGCTATATGAGTAACTATATGTGTTATTGATTGGTTGCCCAAGTATTTGTATGGGAGAGTGAGTGTGTGTGTGGGGGTGGCCGGGAGGTGTGTGACTCTGTGCATACATGTGTGAACAGTTGATTCACTAGATGTATGGGTTCAAAACTGCATGTGGAAACAGCTGTATGGGTGGTTGACTGTGTGCATGAGTGTATTGGTGAGTGAATGGATATCTCAGTGCTATATTTCAAAGTAAGTACATATGTAAAACACAGTACATGTGAGAGTTGACATATATAAATTACTGTGTATAAGAGCCAATGAATGTGTGAGTGGCTGCATGGATCATTGAAAACGTGTATCAGTGATTGTATAAGAGAGTAAATATGTGTTAGAATATGTTTCAATAAGTAAGGTGTGTATAACTGTATAGTTGAGGAAATGGAGGTGTGATTGATTTGTTGCATGACTGACTAGGTGTATGAGTAACTCCATGGATGAGTGACAATCTGTGAGTGTCTGTTTACACTGAGTGTATCTAAGGTTATATTAGAGTCTGAAGAGGTTAATCGTATTATCACATGAATGATGTCATCAGTGATGTTGTCAGTGATGTCATTTGAGTTGTCAGCAGTGATGTCATCAGTGATGTCACTGACCATGTCATGAATGATGTAATATGTGACATCATCAGCAGTGGATTGCGGGTGCGCGATATATAGTTAGTGCAACTAACTATATATGCGAATTTCAATGGTTTTGTGTGAGTAAAATAAAGTTTTGTAAATGCTAATCCCTAACTATATATGGTCTATAACCTATGGTTTTGTTAGTGAATTTTCAAGGTTTTGTAAATGCTAATTCCTAACTATATATGGTTTATAACCTATGGTTTTTTCAGTGAATTTCAATGGTTTTTTAATAGCAAATATCAAAAGCTGTAAAATGTATTCTTCTTTTAAAGGAAAAATATATTTTATATGTTTTTAATATAATTTTTTTATGTATATATATTTTTTTATTATTTTTTTTTTGTTTCGCTACCGGTCCGCGCACCGGGTAGTTTCCTGTTAGCTCAATTTGGTGCCGCGACCCGGTCCGGGAACCGGGAAACGTTCCGTTAGCGCAACTGCAGTGCAAGAAAACAACATCGTGACGCGTCGCGTAAACGCGACATATTGCGTTGCTGCGTAATGCGTTTTATGACGCGCCGCGTTAGCGCACCCGGAAGTGCTCCGGAGTGCAAACCGAGGCATGACGCGCAGCACCCCGGAAGCGCTCCGGGTGCGTAGCGGGACGCGTAACGTAAGCATAACAGGTCATGTGACTTGTTCATAAAACTTTTCATTGGTTCATTTTACTTTTGGTTTCCTAATGATGTAAGGCTAGGTCATGTGACCTGAAAATAACACTTTTCATTGGTTTATTACATTTTTCTTTCACAAATGATGAAACCCCCACCTTTTTTCCTCACTCTGACTTTCATTTTTATGAGAGAAAGACCTACTTTCAAAATTTTGAAAAATGGCAAGTGTTGTAGCTACAGCTGCTGGAGGCACTCCACCACCACCACCAAAAAAGGATGGACCACCTCCTCAGGTCCTCCTTAATCAAGAGGAGGAAGAAGAGGAAGAAGAGCAAGAGGAGCAAGTGAGCAGGCTGTTTTTACCGGAAGTACCAAGGAGGTCCCATGTGAAAGTAAATTACATCTGGCAATTCTTCACATATCCCCAAGGACAAAAAAAAGTAAATGCCCGTTATGTCACATGTTTGATATGTGACAAAGAACTATCCCGAGGAACAGATAAAAAGTACAGCTATGGGAATTACTCCATGCATCGCCACATGGAGAGGTGGCACCCTATTAATTACAGTGCTGCACAGGTACGTGACCTACAGGAAAAAAACCCTCCTGTGGCCAGTACATCAGCTGAACAGGCAGTGACGGGACCAGAGGCGAGGGAGACGGTCCCAAACATACAGATGAACTTTGGTGATATGAAGCATACCTGTATTTTTTGCGGCAAATTGATTTCCTATGGGGAGAAAAGTATAACTCTCATCAACACAGCTTATGAAAATCATAAATGTCCAAAACGGTCCAAAAAGTAAATTATCTTTTTTTTTGTTGCTCCTGTTGAGCCCTTTATAATGACTGATTTTCGTTTCCCCCCCCCAAAAAAACCAAAAAAAATATAAAACCGTTCATAAAATACAAAAAAAGTAAAAAAATGTTCATAAAAATAAAAAAAAATTAAAACAACAAAAACAATAAAAAAAAGTCATTTTCAGAACTACCTCCCATTTATAAAAAATTGCTAGAATGTTTAGCACTCTGGCAACCTCTTTTTCTTTTGATTCGCTTCCCGGTTCGCGCGCCTGTACGCGAACCGGAAGCGAAACAAAAAAAATAAATTAAAAAAAAAGGAAGAGTGAGTATAAGGGAAGGAAACAGAGAGAAAAGGAATGAGGGAAGTAGCAAAGGTAGGAAATTGAGGGTTAAAGAAATGAAGCAGTGGAACTAATAAAAGTTAAATGTGATAGAGATGTAATGGAAAGAGTACTAAACACTTACCTTATAAGTGTCGTTAACTTAGTCACTTGTTATTTTTATACTTTCAATCTGTGAAAGAAAGAACAAAAATTTAAAAATTGATAGAAGGTAGTAAAAGATGAGTGAGCATGAGACAAGATGAATACATATTAAAAATCACAATTCAAAGTACAAAATTAATTATACATATTAAATGGTTTATTTTTGCTGTTCTCAGAATATATCAAATTTCACTAAAAACAGTGAGTTGAAGGTATTCATCATATAACAGCGGGGAAAAAAAAACACAATCAAAATGATGGTGTTTAAAAAACCCATATAATATAACCAATCAGAAATCAGAACTCCTTAAAAGTAACTTACTTTCCATGACGTCAAAGGATGTCCTATGAACAGCTTATACTCTGTTGTGCTGTTATTATTCTCTGCCCGCCACTTTCTGAAAGAAAAGCTCCATTCTTTTAACAAAAATTTGACATACAAAGCAATTTAAAACAGCACACTAAATTATATCAACACCTAGAATCATTATAGTCCAGTTACCTACCCTAAATTCTCACTTCTGAAAACAAGTCAAAAGGCAACATTGCTTCATAGTCAAATGGTAATCATTGCCGAAAGACCAGCATTTTTTACATTTCAAATAAGCTGTGTAATATCCTGATGTTGTCAAAGGACCATCATGTCATATAATAGCTGCAGTTACAAATGTTCTTCCTGAAATCGACGACTGTGTAGACAAAACATTTTTAATTAGACTTGACAACTTATTTTCATCCGGTTTATATAGTTGGAATTGTAAAATGACATTTCACCCATAAGTTTCTATAAATAATGTGGACAGCATTGCAGACTTACATTACCTCTACTCCTTGTTTTGATCTGCTGCTTGAATTATCTTATTAAAACAAACAGTTTTCGCTCTGTACTACACTTATCCACAAGGCTATATAGTGTAGGAGCCATTAGAACCTCTTGAAATTCCTCAGAACAAATCCCGAGATTCCTTCCCTAAAATTTTGGTTGTAAGAACACCAGATAAGAATTTTTAAGGTGAAAAGGCAATCTTTTTTTGAAAGTTAAAACAGAATCATTGCAGAATGACCAGCCGTTTCCAGACTTCAAATAAGTTGTGTAATGTCCTGATGTTGTTGAAGGACCCTCATGATATATAATTGCTGCAGTTAGAAAAGTCCTTCCTGATATTGACAACTGAGAAGCCACAACATTTTTAATTAAAGTTGTCAATTTTGTTCCATCAGGCCTACATCGTTGGAACATTAAAATGACATACTGGCCATATCTTCGTATAAATAATGTGGACAGCATTGCAGACTTATATTGGCTACACTCCATGTTTTGATCGGCTGTTTTACTAGCTTATTAAAGGATACTGATTTACTGAGTCTACACTAGTAGTACTTGATAACCTACAATTCTCGCAGTCATGCTGCCATTAATAAGAAAGGCCAAACAGATGATCTACATCTACACCTTCATCTTGCAATACATTTAGCATATACATTAAAAACTCCTGACAATCTTGCTGAATATTTTGAGAGAATTGTGTTTGACCTGAACATTTGTCTAACAGATTTCGAATTTCAGACACACTTTCTACTCTTGTTCTATCAGCGCTACATTTCTCTAACACAGAATTCAACAAACAGCAAAAACTTTGATCCGAATTGATCACAATCTGTTCTTTTAAAGTTTCTAGAGAAAAGACAACATTAACCACTACATTAGCATAGCAGTTGACACCAGAACTATTTTCAAATTGAAAACCAACAACATCTTCAACAGAATTCATTTTCTTTCTGCTTACAATTTTGGGTTCATCGACTTTTGGTCTTTTTGCTACAACCTCCCTACTATTGGTGACATTTCTTCATTTCCGGCCTACCACACGTTTCTCAAACAAAGGATATTGAGGCAAATGTGGTGCATACTCTCTTCTTAACCTATTGTATTCCTTAACACTATCTAGATCCGCACAAATGTTTGTGACATCACACTCAATCATGTACAATCCTGATAAAGTTCTGACTCGTGACAATGCTACATAAGCCATACCCTCTTTGAACACAGAACTGCCAATATTCACCAAAGCACTGTCTACACTTAAACCTTGTGATTTATGGATTGTCACCGCATATGCCAAGCAAACAGGAAATTGCTTAGGGCGAACATATTAGTCTTTTACAAGCAAAAACCTAGCTGTGCAACGACCAATTAGCTGTACTTCCTCAATGCCATCAAATTTGATTTTTAAAAATTCAATTCCATCTCCATTTCTGTATTTCTCAAAATCAACAACATTACCCATTGATCCATTTACCAGACCTCTTTCAACATGTAAATTCCTTCTCAAAATGATACGGCAATTTAAGCACACATTCAGAGTCTTTTCAAAACCAGCAGTTTTAGATATAGTCTTCTCTAATGAATCCAATTTAGATTTCAAATTCTCAGACAAAATAATTGTTGCTCCCATATGCTCTATTCTGTCAATAGCTTCCAGTTTCACAATCTCTTGGTTTTCTAAATTCAACATTTTGTTGTTGAAGATGGAACAGTCTGCAAGAGTTGGCATCAAACATATTCCAGATTTCTTCTCAGTAATTTTCTGAAAAATATTCTCTGGCAGAACGTCTTCTTCTGGATACAAATTTGACAGTAATCGTGCATGTAAAGCTTCTTTCCCACGCTCAGTCACTTTCCCGATTCTAACATCTTGTAGAAATTCTTGTAATCTTCATCCTTCGCCTGACGCATATTTTCACGCAGCTCAGCATAATTGAAGTTTAACCATATGTTAACGTTGCCAATGCTCCCTAGGCACTTCCTGGTATCTTCATGCGTAAGCAGTTTAAACACTGGTTGTCCTTTCACTGGTGTCAGCTGCAGAAGATCACCGAAAACAATTATGTGTTTGCCACCAAATAACACATCATACTCTGTTTTAAGAACTTCCTGCATTCTCAAATGCACAAAGGCAAGCATGACATTGGAAACCAGGCTTACTTTGTCAATGATAAGAAGTTTCATCTTCTTCAGGACTCTAGATACTTCACAACAAGCATCTCCAGATAACTTGTGGTATTGTAATTTGTTATCATGCTCCACTGGCAGCATCAGTAGCCGATGCAAAGTAATACCTTTAATGTTATGTGCTGTCAGTCCAGTTGGAGCGGTGACAACACAAGACAGCGATGACCCAGTCCTTTTCTGCAGATAACATGAAATTGCTTTAATGAGGAAACTTTTTCCAGTTCCTGCTTCTCCACTCACGTACAGTCGGACAGGCTTCAACGACGTACATGAGCACTCTTTCTTCTCATGACTTAATCCATGATCAATTTGGTTGGTAACTTCGTCATATATTTTCCTCTGCTCAACGTTGAGTTGTCTTTCCAAATCTTCTAAGTTAACCGCATCCTCCTGAGCATGTGCCATGGCTCTTTCCACTTCATTCATGGCAGTGGCAGCTTCATTTTCGATAACTGGTCCTCCTAGTGGATCCTGACTCAATGAAACAGAACTCTGACTGTCCTGAGAACTGTCTCTAGCAATCTCGGCTGCAATTGTTGCTTCCTGCTCGATTTCTGCATTCAACATTTCTAGATATTTTGGAATAACAGGACATTCTATGGACTCCTTGGCTGCATTGAAAGAGTCTTCGTAACAGAGGAAATCTCCAAGCAGTTCCTCTTCTGCACGCCAAGGCTTGAAAAGTTGCAAAAGAGCTAAATAGTAAAACTCTTTTCTTTCTGGAGATTCGCAATCCAATTTTCGATGATTTACCAATAGACATTTTCTTTGCTTGACCAGACATCCCTCACTTCCAATTACAGCATACACTCCTTTATCAATATCTTCTTTGATGTTCCTCTTGAAAATGTAATTTTGTAGAACCTCATACAGACAAACATTCTCCAGGTGACTGCTTCTATTTGGATAATATGTATCCAACATGTCTGTACTGCTTGGCTCCTTCTCCGCCAAATACTCAATTTCCCGTACAGGTTTCAGAACTCGATTACGCGTTGCAGCAAGACCAAGACTTGCCCAAATGATACTCCTAGATTTGGCATAGAGACTTGCTGAAGATAACCGGTCAGAACATTCGTAAGCTCCGATTTCTCGATGCGACAACATCTTCAGACTGAAACTGTACAACTTCTTACTGAGGCACTTTTCATGGGAAATGTCCTCCCACATATCCTTGAGTTCTGTCTTTTCTTTTTTTGTGATGTAAGACTTCACATACTGAGCCACAGCCATACAGTTGTCAGCCACAAACTGTATATCCATGTTAGCATTCCACATGGACAAAATCACTGGGTTGTAGTCGTTGATGTTCTTGGACTCTTCGTTTCTTTTCAAATTGTATGTATTTTTGGGTGATTTCCTCGTAACATTATGTCGCAGCGAAGACATCAAATTGTTCACTCTTCCTTTAGATATCACCGATCGTGGAAATCCAAAACAACATTTTGTATAGTACTTGTTCTTGTTTCTGAATTTACGACGACAGTACTTTCCACAACGATGGCTTTGAAACAGTAAAACTTGTTCTCTTTGACTTTTGTCTTCCTTTGTCTTTGGAACAGCACATGTAGAATACTGTTCTATGAAATTCATCACTAAGTCATCCGGATCTGTTCCAAATTTGGGTGCATCTTTGATCCATAGCAGCATATGTATATGAGGAGCACCTCTTGCTTGATACTCCTTTCTCCAGAAGAAATCCAACATCTCTCCAAGAGGTGGATTTTTCTTGTTTGTGATGAAAGACATCATAGCTTCAAATCTATGATTGAAGTACCTGCATACATTCACTGGATCCAAAGAGCACAGTTCTCCGGGTGTCTTGAATTCAATATTTTCAATGTTTCCATTTGCCTCTCGTAGAAATTCAAGTAAGTCTTCCCAGCCATACTCGGCACAGCTGAGAGTGAGGAACCATGTGGGAGTTCCTAAGTTCCTCAGGATACATTTTAAGTCACCATGACGACGGTACCAATACTCATTAGTACCACGCTGACATGCCATCAGCTTAATCAGGTGAGAATCCAAAATACTGTCTTGCACATTGACTTTATCCATAAAGTCCCTTGCTGAGATATTTCGCAGTTGTACACCACTTTTCAGGATGTGGTTCACTGCATAAGACAGTCCAGACAGATCACTTTCAAACAGTAGATGAAACAAATAGGGAATGCATTGACGAAACCTAGGATCTTCTGCATACAATCGTAAAGTCCGGTATTCAGAAGCAGGAATTTGATCAGGTCGCTCATCATATCGTCCTCCTCGACCTGTGGGAAATAACTGTGGAAAACACTGAGCTTCCAAACTTTCCTCCCAAACACTAATGGGACTCCCTTTGGCTTGTTTCATTTGAAACAACTCAATAGCATTCCCCATGGCTTCCTTGGAATGCAAAGGATGAACACTATAATGTTCATATATTTCTTCATTTTTAGAGGCTTCTACTTTCTCAATTTGTCCAGCACAGAATTCGCTGTCTTCTTCTTCACTTACTTCCTCTTCTTCAAAACATACATTCTTGTAGTACTCATTGTTTTTTTATCAAATACAATGTTGCCTTTTTGACTTTCCTAACATCCATTAAATCTTGCCAGATTTTCTTACTCTTTGTCGGAACCCCATTAACTAGGATAACCAGAGGTTCCGCTTCCACTTTCTCTACTCCAATTGTATTAATGTTTTTCTTCAAATCTAAAGGCAAATAAACAACTCTTCCCTTTAATCCTCTCTGTAAATCTGATGGAGGCAATTTCCCTGTCTTTGGCTCCATTCGTACAATAGCCTGAAAGAGATGCACACTTTGAATCAAAATAGATTCATAAGTATTTAAATCCTTCAATTCAGAATGAATGTTAACCAATTCCAGATTATTATGAACCGCTCTAGCAGGCATCCGGTTTTGATTTAATTTGTTAAAACAATAAGTACACATACGTTGGTCCGATCCCAAATCAAAACAATTTTCTACCATCAAGTATGTGGCAAAATCCTTCCATTCACTATTGTTTTCCATTTCACTTTTTGCATATAAATCGACTAACTTAGTCTGATTCTTATAATAAGTCAGTCGACAACACACACAAGTGAAATAAGGCCTCTCACTTGATTTCACCTGAAAGAAGGAAATTTCCTTGTGAAACTTATCTATATTAGAAATCTGGACACTCTCTTCCACATTACCTTCTTCTACTGGGTCAATTTCAACATTGTTCTCTTTACTAGCAAAGTAACAGAACTCAATTTCTTGACAAATATTCTTCACATGTAGTTCTGAACCATGCAAAAGAGCACTGCTCAATTGTTTAACCCCTTGTATGCTGATGACGAACCCCAGCCATCATGCACTACGGTGCTCGTGTGCTGATGACGGCTGGGGTTCGTCATGGCCCGCCCCTGTTCTTTTGTTTACCGCACAGCGGCGGAAACGGGCCAGCAGCGAAGGGGTTAAGCATAATTGCTGGACTCTTAGCATAATACAACATTCTCATTAATTTCCTCACTTTATTATGATGCACTGCTAGCATCCTGAAATGATGAAAAACACTCTGGCATACTCTTCTAGAAAGACAAGCCAGTGAATGCCCATGCAAACCTGTTACTTCTCTCACTCTGCAAGGATCTAATTCTTGCAACAACTTCATTTTCTGTTTTAAACTTTTCTTATTAAATGTACGAACAAAATCACAAAGCAAATTGATGGAATCCTGTCGCACACTACAAATACTACTACACTTCCAGGTGTACACTGGACCCTTTTTTTTTTTTTTCTTTTTATTTTTTTTTGGTAATCCTCATATATCACAGATGGAACTCTTGATGGGACACTGGCTCCTCCATGGACTGCTGGCCGTTCTGTACTGACCCTCGTTGGTTTTGGCCTGATGCAAGTTGGTTTGCCCGCACCCTCAAGTAGCCACTACCTTCCCCTCCAAACTCCTTTTCTTTCACCGATCCGTGTGCGCCCTTTGCTACTTAGGAGTACGGAAAACCAGCAGGGCTCCAGACAAATCATTGGAAAACCAATCATCGAGCTTGCCATGCCACCAAGGCTGCCCACACATTCGTCAAGCTTCTGGGATCGCATGCCACATCTGATTTACAAGTTAACATAATCTGCCTCAGGCAATTAGCAAAGGTTGGGGGAGTTGGATCTTTCCATGCCCTGCAAATCTCGCGCCTTGCTAAGAGGATGATAAAAAATACAAATTTGGTGGAAAAGTCATTAACTTGATAGTTCATCACAAGCCCAAACATGACTGTGAACCTTGGGAGTGCTATAGGCATTAAGAGGACTTCTTCCAGAAATTCCTTTATCTTCCCCCAATATTCCGCTAAATCAGGACAATCCATAAACATATGAACATCGTCAGCCTTCAAGAGGCCACACCTTGGGCAATTGTAGTCCATATTTGAGAATTTTGCCAATTTCTTCGGAGTTATATAGACCCTATACATAGTGTATAAGTGATTCCTTTTCAAGGCAGCCGGCTTGATTACGGCATTCAACACCCTGAAGGAGTCGCGCCAAGAATCCAAAAGAGGCCCATTAGTCGGGGTGAGGGCGTTACACCATAATTTACTGATTTCAACCTCCGTCACATCCTCCCCTTCTAACATTGCCGAGTACCAAAAAGATATTTGGCTTTTCCACTTACCCCTTCTAGCAACCGCATCAAATTTAGGGTTAGGGGGGTTATTATCATTAGGTGTCCCAGATCTCGTTGTCCACCAGCCTGACAATTGGTAGTATTTAAACCGCGTCAGGGCCCCCCTAGTTAGATTGGACAATGCGTCCCAACTTAAGAGTTGGCCATCTCCCTGCAGATCTCCCCACCTCTGCAGCCCTGCCTGTTTCAAAGGTAGTGACAGTTGATCATTAAGGCAGGCTGGGAGGCCTGGTGAGTCCCATATGGGTGCCTGTGGTGCGTAATAGGTGATGTTTAGTTTAGTCCTTACAAATACCCAATTTTTCAAGGCTGACCTTAAGATCTTCAACCTTACTTTTTTAAAGAATTTTGGGTCCCCAAACTTATAAAGAAAAAAACTGGAACCCTGAGGAACCTCCTTTAATAGCACAGAAAATAGCAGCCCCATTGATGATTGGTCCAGATGACCCGCCCTACTTCTAAAATGCTTAAAATGAAAAACGTGGCAATACAACATTAGATCTGGAAAAGCGAGTCCTCCCGTCTTGAGACCCCTTCTTAATTTCTTCCACGCTATGCGAGGGCCTTTGGCATTCCAAATGAATGAGCCCAGTTTTCCTTGTAGTTTTTTAATTAAGGGTGCTGGAAAGGATAATGGGATGGCATTAAATAGAAAAGTGACCTTAGGGAGCACTATCATTTTCAGGAGATTCACTCTCCCGTATATGTTGAGAGGCAGAGAGGACCAACGTTGCAATAAAGCAATTGTATCTTTAATGATCCTTTCTAGATTGGTTTTGGGGATTTCATCTATCTCATTAACCAAGTGAATTCCCAGGTACCTCATTTTGTTCTTCTTCCCTAACGAGCTAGACTGCTGGTTCCATTCCATTATTTCCGTCTTTTCAGCATTAATTGCGTACCCCGAAATGTTACCAAACCCCATTGCAAGATCTAATAGTCTAGGGATTGCCTCATCCGGATTTATAGTATACATTAACAGGTCATCTGCGTACAAAGCCAACTTAAACTCCACTTCCGCAATCTTAAAGGGTTTAATTATAGGATCGGCTCTTAATAAACAAACGAAGGGCTCTATATACAAGTCAAACAAAAGAGGGGATAGGGGACATCCCTGACGAGTGCCTCGGGAGATATGAAACTGCTCTGTCAGAGAACCATTTACTAGGACCTTTGCTGTTGGTTCTGAGTATAAAAGCTTAATGGCTGTTATATAGTTCGTCGGAAAGCCAAATTTTTCCATCGCCAACCACAAATAGTTCCAGTCAACTTGGTCGAATGCCTTCGCAGCGTCTACTGCTACTATGGTCAGAGGCAGTTTCTTTTCTTGAGCTACATCAATTGCAGCCACCACTTGAAAGGTCAGCTCATTGAGCTGCCTGTCCGGGATGAAGCCCCTTTGGTCGCAATGTACTACAGATTTTACTACCTTTGCTAATCTCGTAGCCAATACCCCCGCGAATATTTTATAGTCAACATTTAGAAGTGAAATGGACCTGTAGGACTCAATCCTACTCGGATCCTTATTTGGCTTCAACAATAATGTGACCGTTGCCTCCGCCCATGATCTGGGGACCTGTCCTCCCCTGAGTAAGACTTCGTTAAATAATAGGGTCAGAACCCCTATGATCTGCTCTAAAACGGTCTTAAACAGCTCCACTGGGAGCCCGTCTGGGCCTGCGGCTTTGCCCTTAGCCATTTTTGACACCTGAGCCCTGACTTCCCCTTCTTTGATTTCTGAACTAAGATAAGAACAATCAATCTCAGATAACTTAGGGAGCTGGACATTTGCAAACCAGGATTCTGCTTGTTGCTTATCCCCAGAGGAGTTAGGTCCATAAAGAGACTGCATGTATCTCTTTGCTTCTTCTCTGATACAGTCATCCTTGTTAGTTTTTTCCCCTGTATCTGATAAAACCAAGCTGTCTATCTGGTTTCTTGTTCTGTCGGCTCGGGCCTTCCATGCCAAGAGACGTCCACACTTCTCACCGTAAGCAAACTGTTGTAAATTACTAATGTCCCACTTTTCCTTTAGGTCCTTGTCCAACCCTGCTTGAAATTCTGCTCGCAGACAATCGAGCTCTCTCTGAAGTATTTGCCTGTTATCCGACTCCTCTGCCGATGCCCTCTGTAACTCCAGTTCCTTAAGCTTGATTCTAGAAATCCTTGCTTCCCTTCTCTCTTTCCTCAGTCTATTCCTCCTGATCATCAGAGTTGTTAATAAGCCTCGGGAGAAAGCTTTATACGATTCCCAGACAATTTGTTTATTTGCTGACCCTGTATTGACCCTGAAAAATTCTTCAGACTGGGTAACTAAATCCTGTCGCACTCCTTCTTCCAGCAGCAGCGTCCGATCCAGTGTCCATCTCCTATGATGTTTTTTCTGTATCATGTTGACTACCATTTCCACCAAAAACCCAGGGGGAAGAGATTACTCTTTCTACAGTAGAAGATATGGGCACCATTCGAGGATAGATTTTTTCCTGGTAGACAAGAACCTCTCATCGGCAGTCAACTCTGTATCTTATGTCCCTGCAATTCTGTCAGACCACTCAATGGTGGAAATGGTAGTCAACATGATACACTGGACCCTTAGGACGTCTTCCTAAAACCTCATCACCTAACACCTCTTCTGCATCTGCAGACACAAGTTTTTCTTTTTCAACCGGACAACCATCTTTCACCTCATGTGCTCGACCACAGGTGTCAACTGCATGCACCAAATCATTGTCCTGGAAGTAACTCTCCTCATTGAAAAATGCCTCACAACTTGAGCTATGCATCCATTCTCCTAAGAAAACTTCACAAAAATTACAACGATTAACTACTCTCTTCCATCTACTATTTGATTTGAAATCATAAATTACCTTGTTTAGTTTCCTAATTCTATTGATTACCAAAATAAATAACTTTCGCTTAATTTCGAAAGCCTGATCAATAATTTTCTCTACATTTTTCTTTTTCTTATAAAATGCCACTTTCTGTTGGCCGTTCTTAATATTTTTTAACAAATTGACAATTATCCTGTTGCGGAACATTCGCCTACGAATGTCCCAGAACTGATTTTCCCTTCTACTGCCATGCACAGAAATATCTCCTGCTCTAGCAGAAACTTTTTTGACAGGCCTTTCCTTTTCCTTTAAATTGTCTCTCTTCTTCTGCACTAAAACATGCTCTATAGTGGTATTTTTTTGTCTGCAAATTCTTTTTAAAAATGATTTCATTTTCTTACCCGGAGCTTTTTTGGCGACTTGAAATGATTTTATAGTAGAGGACTGCTGCAAATCTTTACCAAGGTGGAGTGTAAGTCGCTTTGCTTCTTTTTGTTTCCTCTGCCTTGAGGGCATTTTTAAATTTTTCAAAAGATCTTCAGTTAAATCTGTGGAAATTTTAAAAAAAAATTGTTATTAACCACTATTACCAAACAGTAAACCAATAACAGTAGGCAAACAATTAACACACTAGTTGTCAATTCTACCTACAGTAATTTAACAACATAGACAAATTTAAAAATCTCAAATAGTAGCAATGGAATGGAATGCTTCTACATATGACCTGTGCTCTGTTATATGTTAATCTCAACTAATTTCGAGACTCTATTTCACAGTTATATTAAAAACACTTCACACAGGGTGTTTTTGAAAACTTTTATATAATTTTAAATCAACATCTACAGATTGTTCCTCATCTAGAGATTGTTCCACATCTAGAGATTGTTCCTCATCTAGACATTGTTCCTCATCTAGAAATTGTTCCACATCTAGACATTGCTCCACATCAGACATTGTTGATGTTATTGTTATTGACTTAAAATTGTCAAGCACACATGAAGGCATATTTACAAGGCCCTTGCACCAGGGGGAAGTGATTTAAAATTGCCAAGCACACATGGGGGCGTATTTACAAGGCCCTTGCACCAGGGGGAAGTGACTTAAAATTGCCAAGCACACATGGGGGCGTATTTACAAGGCCCTTGCACCAGGGGAAAGTGACTTGAAATTGCCAAGCAGACATGAGGGCGTATTTACAACGCCCTTGCACCAGGGGGAAGTGAGTTAAAATTGCCAAGCACACATGAGGGTGTATTTACAAGGCCCTTGCACCAGGAGGAAGTGACTTGAAATGGCCAAGCACACATGAGGGCGTATTTACAAGGCCCTTGCACCAGGGGGAAGTGACTTAAAATTGCCAAGCAGACATGAGGGTGTATTTACAACGCCCTTGCACCAGGGGGAAGTGAGTTAAAATTGCCAAGCACACATGAGGGCGTATTTACAAGGCCCTTGCACCAGGAGGAAGTGACTTGAAATGGCCAAGCAGACATGAGGGCGTATTTACAAGGCCCTTGCACCAGGGGGAAGTGACTTAAAATTGCCAAGCACACATGAGGGCGTATTTACAAGGCCCTTGCACCAGCATTAGGTGTGGCCTATCCAGAGGTATGCTGGATTGTCTGGCAGCCATGGTAAAACCAAGAAATATCCAGAAGCAAAAAGGCAGGTCTTGCAGTGACAAAAGTTTGTTTGAGGTGAGGCCTACTCAGGGTTGCAAATTAAATTTAGGCTTGTTGAAGAGTACAGAGGAGATAATACATGTGCAGGCCTACAGATGAAGTAAGTCATGTCCACTGCACTCTTGAACAAAGGCCAGACCTCCTCTGTCTCCCTGGACAGGCCTAAACCTCATTTGCACAATGTGATTAGTAATGTTAGGAAACACAGGTGATGTAATTGAAAAACGTGCAAATATTTTTGATCATTTCACAATCACATCACCTGTGTTTCCTCAGCTTAGGTATCTCATTGAGCAGATATAGTCTAGCATATCCAAGAGTACGCAGAAGGTGAGGACTGTATGCAGCAGTGCAATGTACATAATTCTCCTCCTTTGACAATTACAGAAGCCTCAGCATATCCATGCCCCCTAAACAGTCCTAAATGTATATCATTATTATCATAGTGACTATGAAACTCTAGCAGTACATATTGTGAAACCTAAATGACTTCAAGAAACGAGTTTTTAAACCAACAAACAAGCAAATTATTCTCCCATATTCATGTTGGGAAGTGAAATATTTATTTAAAAAAGCAGACACCATGTTGTCCTTCTCATAAATGTAAAAAGTATTTCTTTTTTTTTAAAAACGATTTTCTGGTCATAATTTGAAAACACAGCACAGCTCCTATGTACAAGCACACCCTACCTGGCTTCCTTATTTTCTCCAAAAAGCATACTAATCTCTTTCTAAATTAAAGGAATCTTTTCTCACCTTAACTCGATTTTTAAACACATCATGTAAGCAAATTAATCTCCCAGATTCATGGGAGAAGTAACTTAAAATTGTCTAGCACACATAGAGGCGTATTTACAAGGCACATGCACCAGGGGAAAATGACTTAAATTTGCAAAGCACTCATGAGGGTGTATTTACAAGGACCTTGCACCACCTTTAAAGTCACTTTTAAAATGGGGAAAATGACGTAAATGTGGCTCATAAGCCTCTTAAATATGCCCCCATGTTGACTATGTAACTCTTGCAGAACATATTGTGAAACCTAAATGACTTCAAGAAACGAGTTTTTAAACCAACAAACAAGCAAATTATTCTCCCATATTCATGGTGCGAAGTAAAATATTCATTTAAAAAAGCAGACACCATGTTGTCCTTCTCATAAATGTAAAAAGCATTTCTTTTTTTTAAAAAACGATTTTCTGGTCATAATTTGAAAACACAGCACAGCTCCTATGTACAAGCACACCCTGTCAGTACTAATACTTCACATTATCTATAATTATAATTTGTCAAATAAGCAAAATCTTCTTGGAAAAAATAATGAAAACACTTGACACAAAACAACATTTTAAATGCACAGCTGGCTTCCTTATTTTCTCCATAAACTATACTAGTCTCTATCTAAATTAAATGAATTTTTTCCCACCTTAGCAAATGCTTTTTGAATTTCAAAACAGTCTCAGACACACACCAATTTTTCTTTAGCAGAGCAAACGGTATGCACTCCAGAGGCTGCAACCAACAAAGGCACAAACATGCTGTATTTCATCACACATATCTCTCATGTCACCCAATCAAAACTCTTCCCTCACTTTTTTCAAATCAACAGCCTTCCCCCCTCTGCCCTTTCTGCCCTTTTTCCATAGCAACTACCTCCTGAAAGACCTCCCATGTTTACAAGTTCACACAACAATGTTTCAAATGAACTCTGAACTCTCAGTACACCGGCTAATCCACTGCAATGTTTCTTAAAATCATTTTTTCTTAACCATTCAAATTACATCTTTCAAAGAACACATCCATGCACCCTAACTTTCTGTTTTCAGAAATGGAAATCCACCAATCACTGCTAGTGAATCATTAGCACTGAAACTCCACAGTTTTTTTTCTTTACAAACTCCTACCGTTTCAACTGCCATTTCATTCCCACACTTCATCTGACTGCAGCAGAACCTCCTCTCACCATGTTTTCGGTCTGGATTCTTGGACATAGCTACATCCACTGGGCTCACAGGTATGCTGATAACAGAAATTTACACAACCTCAATTTACAAAATGTGGAAATCAAATGGATTGGCAAAAGAGGATTGAGATGTCACCAATTGATACCATTGGTGAAAACCTTTTTACATTTGCCAAACCATGACCTCTTTAATAGTGCACTGTGGAGGAAATGGTTTGGGCACTTTGACTGGGGTAGGTCTGGAAATGCTTTTAAAGGACACCTTTGAGCAATTGATGGCACTTTTTCCTCAAACTGCCTTGGTATATTCCAATATATGCCAAAGACAGAAATGGAGGTGGTCCAATCAATTTTGTCCACAAATTGAGAAAGCGAGGAAGCATGTAAATAAGTCTGTTTCAGCTTACATGAGAGACCATGGAATGGGCTCCATCTACAACAATAACTTGCATTACTACATGCAAGATATCTACAGAGGAGATGGTGTGCACTTCTCAGATAAGGGGAACAGAGTTTTCATCCAAAATTTAAGACTGTGTATTGGTACCTACTTATAAGTACCTAGAACTTACACAGAACCCAAAAGCTCTTTTCAGAGCTACCTTAACTATAATTACTCTTTTTAAATTTCGAATGTACCTTTTTTCACTAATTTTCACTTATGTACGCTTCCCGGTTCACTACCCGGTTCGCGTACCAGCAGCTAACCGCGCGAAAAATTCCCCCAATTTTTTTTTCCAACATATATGAGCCTCCTCAGCCCCCCTCAGAAAACCTAGGGGGTCAGGATACGTCTCCCTTGCCCCCTTATACCAATTTCCCACATTGTTTTTCCTCCATCTTGTGATTAAATTCGACCGAAACACAAAATGGCGAACTCCCGTTACGCTACCGGTGAGCTACCCGGTTCGCGTACCGGGTAGCGCTTCTACCGCGAAAAATCGATTTTTTTTTTTAATTATTTGCCCCACAGGACCCTTTAATAGCCCCCACATCATTCCTAGGCGGTCAGGAGGGGTCTACCTTGCCCCCTTTCATTAATTTCCCCCTTCATTTTTCTCCACCTCTTGTCTCTCGATCCTACCGAGAGACAAGATGGCGGCCGTTCCGGACTGTTTAGAATGTTGACCGACACCGGAGAGCCAATCAGCTTCGCTTCGCGAAGTTCCGTTACGCGTCAGGTACGCGAACCGGGGCGCTAACCGGAGCGCTGTCACAGATATATCTGTTTTTTAAAACGTTAATTTCTCAAAATCCACTGGAGCACATATATTAAGACATAGCAAAGGCACGTCGGACAAACCATATCTACAATTTTGCCAAGTTTCGTGTAAATCCATTCAGCCGTTCGAGCTAAAAGTTATTCCAACCGGCCTATGGAAAAATAAATGGGAAAAACACGTTTTGGGACCCCCCTTTTTTCTTGACCCCCCCTTGACGAAACCCTCTCAAATTTTCAGGGGCTGCTCAGAAACAAAATGTGCCATTTTCCTGTCCACAAACGCCAAAGTTATTCGACATAGAATTTTCAGAAATCCCATAGGAAAAAAATCCGAACTATATATACCTACTGGCGACCGCCAGTAGGTAATATATATATACATATATGTATATATATATATATAGAGAGAGAGAGAGAGCTATAGATATAGATAGATATATTTGATACAATATAATATTTTCTAATGTAAAATACAAAAAACTTATATTGATAAAAATGAATTACAAACTTAACTGGTCTGACTTATGGCTCTTTAATACTGTAGAAGTATTGTTCTTGTATTTATTTATTTGGAGGAGTTTATGTTTGTTTTACTATCAGTATCCTTTCCTGTACTCTTCTTCATTTTTATATCTTTTTTTCAGGGACCCTCTTCTGTATTTCAAAAGTCAGGAATTGCCAAGGGAATCATACCTGTAATTCCCAAATCTCCCTGTAATTCCTTATTTCTTAGTGAATCATCTGGGTCCAATTCATAAATTAATGGAATGTGCCCTCCCTGGACTTACCAGTGATAATGGAATCTGTAATTCCAAGAGGGGGAAAATAGTGCCAAATATCTAAGGAACTCATCATGAGAGACACCTTTTTGTAATAAAATAGCATGTGGTTATCAATTTAGTACTGACCTGAGACAAATATTCATCATCGACCATCCACACAACAGTGAGTAGCACCATGGTCCTTTTGAAAATGTAGCCTGCTGTCTGATAAATGTATTTTACAGCTAGGATAGATTCAAGTGGGCTTTTAAACTACTGCAAAGTCACACTCCACCGGACTCAGAGACTCATGTAGCCACCCACTGAGACTCACACCCACTCACGAACCTACTCAGACATTGACACACACACTAACAGACTTACTGAGATACTCATGCACTCACTCCGACACTCATTGCTAAAGGCTAGTGGTTACATTTAGGAAAGAAAATAAAAAACAACTTTAGAAATTCACTGAAAAACAGTGGTTACAAGGACTTTAAAATTAGGAAATAGAATTACAAAATTCTTAGAAATTCACTGAAAAAACCAAAGGTTATAGGGTAATTATACCTAGGTTCAGATTTCACTCATACAAACCAGTGAAGTTCTGCAGTTCTAGTTATCTGGGCTAAGTATATTGTAAACCCCTTCAATGAACTGATTTTGACCTCACATATTGCACCCCTCATGACATGGTCAGTGACATCCCTGATGACATCTCAAATGACTTCACTGATAACATCATCCAGCGAGTGTAAGTATTTTCGAAGAGTTTCAGATTGTTAAACATATATACTAATCAACTGCAAAAGGTAGATCAGTAAAATAGGTATAATACTAATAAGTGATACTACTTCTGACACATATTATGTGAGTTGCTGTGTGACTGTTTGCATGTGTATGAGTAGGTGTGTGAGTGATTGTATAGGTATGTGAGTGACTGTATGGGTGTATATGTGGGTGTATGAGTAGTTGTGTTGGTGAATAAGTGGCTGTGTAAGTTCAATGATAACTGAGTGGGTATGTGAGTGAGTGTATGGGTGAGTGAGAGGGTATCTGAATGGCTGTATGAGGGAGTGACTTGGTATATAAGTGACTCCATGGGTGAGTGAGGGGCTGTTTGATTGGGTGTTTGGTTAAATGAGTTGATTTGTGAATGGCTGTGTGGGTGAGTGAGCAAATGTGGGAATGTTCATATCGATGTGTGAATAGGTATTCCAGAGGTTCTGTCGGTGTGTGAGTGAGCTTGTGAGCTCTTGTATGCACGAGAGAGTGGCTGGTTTGAGAGACTGTACGGGTGAGTGCGTAGGTGTTTGAGTGGCTGTACAGGTGAAACAGTGGATATGTGAGTTGCTGTATGGGCGTGTGGCTGTACGAGTGGCTCAATGGGTGAGTCTCTGGTTGTATGAGCATTTGTATGGGTAAGTGAGTAGTTTTGTGAGAAGCTACATGAGTGAATAAGTGGGTGTATAAGAGAATCTATACGTGGCTGAGTGGTTTGGTAAATACTTTTATGGTAATGTGAATGAGTATGTGGGTGGTTGTGTGGGTATGTGAGCGGGTGTATGAGAGATTATGTTCTGTGGATGATGTCATCATTGATGTCATTTGAGATGTCATCAGTGATGTCACTGACCATGTCATGAGTGAAATCCCAGCCTAACTAGAACGTCACTGTAACCTTTGTTTTTTCAATGAAACAACAAGTTTTCAACAACTCAACAACTGTTGGATTATTGATTGGGTGCACAGCTTCACAAACACCCACATCATGGATAGACAACGATCCTGCGTGCAGCAGCTCAAATGCCAAATAAATGCCTATTCACTGACAACAAAAACGTGACAGGGCTTTTATAGTTAGGAAATAGGATAAAAATAACTTTATATATTGACTGAACAAATCAAAGTTTACAGTGATGTTTTAGTTGGGCTGACATTTCAGTAATACAAAACCAGAGAAATTCAGCAGTTATAGTTAGCTGAGCTAACTATAACACACGCCCTGCAATGCGCTGTTTATAACCATACATATTACATCCCTCATGAATGGTCAGGGACATCACTGATGACATCTCAAATGATATCACTGATCACATCACTGATGACATCATCCACAGAATCTCTCACACAGCCACTTACACCGCACGTAACCATTTATACACCCACTCCAACTTTCACATTACAATCTCAAAACCATAGACACCCATACCAGTATATACATATGCACTCACTGTTTTATGGGTCTATACATACATCCTCTCACTCACCCATACAGCCACTCATATATACACTCACTCACGAATACAGCCCCAGACATATCTATTTATACACCCATACTGCCACTTACACACTGTCAGACACTAGTAGAGTTACTCACACACCAACTTACTCACCCATAGAGCCAATCACACAACCACTTACTCACATATACAGTTATACACTCCAACTCACTTATTCATACTGTTGTGCAGTTCCTAAAAAAAACCTATACAGAATCTGCACATTTAGACAACATACACTGCAGGATTGGTGTCAGACTGATTCTAGTCAATTCTAGACACCCCTACCGGGTATGTTGGCCTATGTACCAGCTAGCTTACAGAAGCTTCTCTTACCAAGGAGAGAATAGTTCTTGGCAACTATCGAACATGACAATCCTGATCCCTCAGGACTGTGGAAACAGTGTACTACTTTGTGTTCAGTAACTCGTGCTCACTTAGTCTCAGAGAGTTACACAGAATAAACAATATGGACGTTTTTCAATAAGTATTTATTGAACAGTCGTTATTCTAGTGTAAAATAGGTACACTGAAACAATCATTAGACAGTACAGGTTAGGCCCTGGTATGCAAACAACTATAGTAAAAAATTAGTACTACTAAAAAGTGTTAAAATCAATAGGAAATTGTAAAATGGAAAAATTGTCACTCAAGCAATAGCTCTAATGTGTCTGTATATATAGTTCGAACCACTACAAGCATTGCAAAGCCATGCAGGAAACAAGTGTCAATTATTTTGAAGTTCCAATATTAGTTTTCCCAGCACATGACTAGCCAAATGTTTATGTGTCCTGGCTGGTAGACGCAATTTCGCTTTTGCCTGCCTTTGCAGATGGCGACCCGTTGTAACACCTGGCAGATCATGTCAATTCAGCACAGATGATCTTCTGCAATGCCTGCAGCCGATGCTGGACTAGCTGTGCATGAGCCAAGGCCTGGGTGTCAGTAGAGTAGCCGGTATCCATTCCAACAGGAGCTGAGACATCCTGTGGAGGCTCTAGGAATGTTACCATCAACATAGGAATACGCTGGGGATACTGCAGAATATGGGCGGTGATCAGGTCCTGTAAAGCATCAACGTCCGGTTGCGCAACTGATGGAAGTGTCAGACAGAGATCCAACACACATTCTTCTCTGCAGAACAGGCATTGGAGAACAGGTAGGATGCAGTCCATCCAGACTGGTCTAAATGACAAGAACCAACAGGCACTCAGTTCTTGTAGGCGAGGTGTGCCCAGATGTTGTACCATACAATCACGGTATTTACACTCTAGGGGTGCTTTTGCCATCTCCTTGGTGACAGGGACGTCCATTGCGTAGCAGAAAAATTACAATCAGGTTATCTGCTATTAGAAACAGGATTAGCAGAAGACCTCCAAAAATGCTTCTGAATACGGAGTGCATAAAATTTGGAATAACTCTGAGGACCGTCTGAAAGGTGCTTAACAGTCCCGAACCTATAGTAAATAGGTGGACTATACCTGTCTTCTCAGACATGTTAAAGATACGATTTATGATTTCTGTGGAAGGGAAGGGTCATTTCATACATCTGAGTGCCTGTATCTCAGTCGAGGATATTGCAAACTGGAGATAAAAAGTCTCTCGGGCGGAGGTTAAGGGTACGGTTTTCTGTAAAAGCATGGCTTTCATTCTGCTCAGAGTATCAAACTGTATAAAGTAAACATTCAGCGAAGGCCATAATTGAGAATCCTGACTGTGTGTGTCGGTAGAAACAATACTTGCATTTAGCAATGAACCCTGGAGCTCACGGTGACGAGATATACGATGCCCGGAAGCATCCCACAACAATATTGATCGTTCAGCATCAAGTAACTCCCAGTCAAAAGTAGCTTAAATACTGGGGTAATCATGGCTGCTGGGGTACCCTGTAAAGTGACAAGATAGGTTTGATACTAAACCATTGCAGACCCAGCGTAGCTTGATATCCTAGCATATGAACGAACCACTTAAAGCGTTCTCACAGTTTGTATTGCTTAGAAGGACTTCTAGTTCCCCACTCCTGCATCAAAATCTGTATGATAAATTCCCTACCCATTTACTCATATATGCCTGCCTGTTGTTGTACTAGGCAATACTGAAACTGGAAAGTTTTGACGAGTAAAGTTATATGGCTATGGATCAACCATTCTGTGGATGGTGACTCAGTCACAGTAAATCGTAGTCTGTCCAGCTTTTCAATAGCATGCATTGTATATTTTGCTCCACTCTGTGCCATTTTTATCTGTTTTTCTGTTAGATTATATGCATAAAACAGTGACATACTGTTGATAAAATGCCAAGGAACATAACCTACACGCAAAGATTGCAGCGTCCAGCCCAATAACATAATTGAACGTAATTGTGATTGCACGTGCTGTAGTATGGACAAATCTTGTTCTAGTACTTCAATGCCGGAAGATACATGTTGCCAGGTGAATAAATCCTGGATGTTATTGTGGTCATACCACTGTCAACTACTGCTAATGCCTTTTCTAAATTGATCCTATCATTTTGTCGTAATCTGTCCGCTGCTTCTTGTTGGGACATTTTCCAAATGTCATTATAGACAGCATGATAGAAACATTCTTGACGTGGGTATCTGGGACTGAATAAAAAATCCTGTAGATCCACATCTTCTTTAAGTAAGGATAAGTGTTGTTTCACCTGTGTTAGTGTTGAGGTTTTTAGCCAATCAAGGCATCATTTTCCAACACTGTTTGATGTCACAACCCCTGGATGTTCTCTTTGTACATAGGGTGGGTCTGGCCTGAGGAGACTGAACCCTTCGGTGGTACCCCTGAATCTTTCCTAACATCTGTTTGTGTCTCTGGGCCAAATCAATCATCCCTTCCAATTGGGGTCTGGTCTATTGTATGGTAAAATGTCATCTAAAGTAATCCCTTCTCATGATATAAAGTTACTATGGGTTTGTCATGGTGTTGGAATCCGAGGTGAGTTCAAATCCTTATTCTTGGCTGTTCCAAGACAGGAAGTTTGTTGCACAGTATTGTTTAGAAATATCATCTGCTGAGGAATGAGGCATGCTCTAAATAGCTCTTCTGTTCCCTAGACTTGCCAATCTCTTGAACCCCAGACTGATTTTAAGTCTATTGTGTCTTTCCATGAGCAAAAACCCTGTTCAGACAATTGGTTACTGAAGGAAAGAGAGTAAATCTGTTTGGTGTTAGTCAGCATATTTTTCTGTGTGGATGTTGGTGCAATCCTATAGTAATATGAGGTTGGGTCAGAAATGTTAAACCCTGAAAAATGTGAAAATATTTGTGCATACATTTTTTAACTGCTTTTCGGTGGTGTAGGGCAATGTTCCCATTGTTGATATCTGAACACATTCCTAGGGTTACTGGATTTGTGTAAAAAATGATGACCATAATGTTGATAACAATACATTGTGTCAAAACCTGATGTGTCCTCTAACATTTTTTTGGTAGAAAATTGTGACAGACTGTCCCAAATCACACAACATATTATTCACAGTTTCAAAATCCCAATCGTCGGAAAATGAAATGATATAATTTAAGGAAATTTTAAATATATGTAGTATTTTTAAAAGTTTGGTCGGACCAAATATATCATAATCTTCCTTGTCCCATACTATACCATCGGGTATAGGAACTGCTGTAATGTTCACTGATGACAAGTCTCTTTGTTCACAATGTGATAAAACATGAGGTTTTAAAATCAAATTTACTTTTGATGTTGCAGAACTTTGGTGAAGGTAAGTTCCATTAATAAGTAAGCAGAAAACATTTACTAAGACTATCCAGAAAAGAAAGAACAATATACCAGTCATAATCCAAAGTTCTAGTCAAGGTGACATCATGTATGATTTTTTAAGTAAAATGAAGAAGTCTCTGATTTGTTGTTGATGTGAAATCGGTCCTGGCATCATTTCAGGTTCACTTGGATCCAAAGAAAAGTTATTAAAGTCAACAAAGTAGCCAGATGCAGTTTGATCTATTTTAGGTCGCTCAGTAGGTTACGTTGAACTTGTAGATGGCTTTTGTTGAGGCATGTTTATGTAGACATCAGTGTTAGGTCGAATTGAAATTTGCCATTCATTTTGATTTTGAATTTTAGTTTCAAGAACAACGAGTTCCATGGCATTGTTACATAGTGTATCATTCCGTATAGGTGACTCTTCAAACGTGATGAGCCGTTCTGTTTTTAATTCCTGTATGGTAGTGAGAGGAGTGAGTCGGCTAACCAGTAGCCCACAAGGCCTACTATTCAGTATCGGCCACATAGTGTAGTTTTATCAGATCAGTGGAGACTAATCTTTTCTCCTTTTTTCCGGCAAGAGGTGGCAGAAGTACAGTCTTGTTGATTCGACTGGCAGGACAGGTGCAGGCTTTTTATACGATGGCCCAAATTATTTTTTTGTCCGGTATCTTTTCTCTGACCAAATCCCCGAGTTGGAGAACACGATAGTTCTTGCCGTGACTGACTTGACTTTCCCAGTGGCGAACCGTTTTGCTTGAACATTGCTCTGTAGTGCTCTGGATTCATTCAGATCCTGTAAAACAGCCAGACGGGTATTGATGTCAAAAAGTTTTTCATCTGCCACTGTGCCTTCATAATCATAAGATCAGGTACCCACATTCTCATCCCAAAAAGGACATCATAAGAAGTGACAACCCCTAGCGAACCTCTTGGCATGTTGTTTAAGGCCCTCTATACGCCATATAAATGATTGACCCAACTACCACCCATACCTAATACTCTAGCTGTTAAGGATTGCTATAAGTCCTGGTTTTTCCTCACCACAACTGAATTTCCCTTGCGGTGGTACAGAGAGGAGTACCGCAATGCAACACCCAAACTTCCCATGGCTTCCTTGTAAGCCTGAGTGCTAAATGCAGAGTCACAGCCAGAATGTAATGTGCCAACTGCGTATGTCCCTATAAAGACTAGCAAATCTTTGATAACATTTCTTGCGTCAGGCCATACCCATAGGAATCTAGAGCAGGAATCCACGGCAACCATAATTTATTTGTAAGCCCCAGTGGATTGAAAGGGGCCACAGTGGTCCAAATAGTCACACGAGAGTAGCAACAGTGTCTGCGTTGGATGTGTTACGGTGGAGCCTTTAATTTGTTGACAGATGTCACATTTTAAGACATATACTTGGTCTGCAATAGCATTATTTCACTAGAGAAACAGTTGCCATAACTCCTGTGTGTGCAGACCCCAAACCTTCATGTGCAGCTAATATTAAGCCTAATCTATGATCCATATTAAGTATGACTCTAGCCCCCACTCTGGGGATCTGAACAAATGGAACATTGATTGCATATAATTTGTCGGATTAGTTGAGTGGTAATTTTTTTGGAACAGCTGAGTTATTGCGTGTAGCAATGACATCAACCATGATGTCTCCGTCTATTCTCATTTTTGAATGAGTGATTGCAGCCACAGAAGCCGTATGTACAGCCCCTTTGGCGGCTTCATCAGCCAATTAATTCCCTTCAACGTGAACGCCATCACGTTGATGACTTAGGGCCCCATTAGGATGGCGGGCGGATTGCCCCCGCCAGGCTGGCGGTAGACACCGCCAGCCTGGTGGGGGAAATCCGCCCGCCATCCTTCCCTGTATTCCCCCCCGCCATATTAGAATGGTGGGGGGACCACGGCGGAGCAAAACACCGCCCGCCACTTTTCCGCCCCGGTCGCCTTGCGGCCGGGGCGGAAAACGAGTAACATGCAGGCGGTGTTTGTCAGACACCGCCCGCATCATTACAATGGGCATTTTACAATGCCTTTCCATGGCGGCATTGCCGCCACGGAAAGGCATGCGGTGTTCACTCTGGGGGCCCCCTGTGGGCCCCCAGAGTGAAGGCCAAAGGGGGGTGGCACACGGGGGGGTACCTGTGGTACCCCCCTGCATTTACATAATCAAAGCGGTAGGCACCACACGGTGCCTGCCGCTTTGATTATGTAAATGCTGCACAGCATTTTTAGTATTGTGGCGGGCGGAGCACAGAGCTCCGCCTGCCACAATACTAAAAATACAGGATGTGCCCGCCGCAGTGGCGGGCACATCCTAATGCTGCGTGCGGGACCCCCGCCCTTAGGGCGGGCGGTCCCGATGTCCGATAGGATGGCGGGCGGGCAAAGCCCGCCCGCCATCCTAATGGGGCCCTTAGTGTGTGTATGATGTTAGCTCTTGGTAGTCCATTTTTTAACTCTGCTACCTGTTCCCATAGCCTTTTTTGCTTAATAGTGCCACCTTTTGAGTCCTTCAACCCATTCTGTCCCCAGTAGAGAAGGTATTCATTGAACAACTGTATACAGTAAAAGGAATCACACATGATTAGTGTGGGGAACTCACAATCTGTATTTATAAGTGCCAGTAGAAGAGCTTTAAATTCTGCCAGCTGAGCCATGCAGTCTCCTAGAGACTGAGGGGCATATTACCAAGGCAGGCAAAGTGAAATTATTGCTGCATTTGTGGCCGTTTTCGGCCGCAGAGCGGCGATAATTTCATCGCCCTATTAGCAAGCTGTTACTAACATCAGTTAGCGACAGCTTTTAGGTGATAGCAAGCGGTTTGAGGCCCGCTTTGCATGTCAGCGATATTTATTGCTAATGACATGCAAAGTGGGTGTACCCAACCTGTTAGCGACTGAAAGCAGTCACTAACAGCGCTACACCTATTATCAACGCAAGCGTAGCCATTAAAATATTCACGCTAAGCGCGAATATCGCCAAATCCTAACGCCTGCTCAGACCACTTCTTAGCCTGTATATCCTATGGGAGGTGGATATTCAGGTTAAGTCCCTATTAGTGATAATGCCTGAATATTGCTGAATTTCCAGCGATATTCAAGAATTTCGCCAATATCGCCGGATATTTTATCGCTTTGGAGAGAAGCGTTGCTAATATGCGCGGGGATTAAAAAAATTTTGCTAAGCTTATTTAGCGATAAATATCGCTAGTTGTTGGTAATATGCCCCCGAGTTTTTGTACAGCTTTGATGGAACTGCATACAACCTTTTACAATCGCACATGCAGTGCTGCATTGTTGTTTACTCCCAGTGGCCAGTTGAGCAGATCCGTCTTGTATTCTTGCTCATATTGTAGAAATGCTTGTGTTTTTAAATTTGGGTTGTATCTGTACTCTACATCTGATGCAGTGAGAGAATTAGCCCACTGTATCCATCTCAGATATAAAGCTTTAGCATTCGGAACGCTAACCTTTGTAGCAGCCTCTAAGGCCGGTATGGGAGTCACAACAATTATTCGTTTTCTACGAGCTAGTGCTCTTTCTCTCACTACAGCAGTCTGTACTGCTGTTAGAATGTTTTCTGTGGATGCAAAACACATCTCAGCGTTTGTATATAAATGTGATTTGTATGCTATGGGTACCGTTTCTCCTTCATTGTATGTCAGGTGTGTACCAGATTGAACCAGAACTGTATGTAAGTGTTTTGAAGCTATCATATCATCTTGTAAGTAATGAAGGGTGTCTGTGTGGGTAAGTAGACATAATATCGAAATTAAAATATCGATGTGACATAACATCGACGTAAAATTATCGATGTAAAAAAATATCGGAAGTATAATTATCGACAGCAAAAATATCGAATTGAGTATGAGTGTATAAATATCGTAAGTAAAAAGATCGAAGTCAAAATATCAATGTGTAAAAATATCGATAAAGTGTCAAAATATTGTTATGTTTATATTAGTAAAAAGTGTAGTTTTTAGTTTTATAGTTTTTATTTTTGTTTTAAATTTGCTATAGTAATGTGTATGTATAATAAATGTTGTTTGTCAAGTTACAAAAAAAGTTATAGGATTTTAGGAGCGGGATGTTGGGTTTATAGGGAATAAGAATGGGGAGTGTTTTAAAAATGTATATATTATAGTATTAAAAATTGCAATATTACCAAAAATATAATATTTTACTCAAAAATTAAATTATATTTGAAAGAATGTAAATATTAAATTAAAATATCAAATATAATTTTAGGAGCGGGATGTTGGGTTTATAGGGGATAAGGGTGAGGAATATTTAAAAAATATATATATTATAAATAAATAAATTATTATAAAAATGAAAATATGGGTTTATAGGGGATGGGGTGGGGAGTGTATTAACATTTTTTATTTAATAATTGTAAAAATCTTGAAAAAGAAATGTAATTATTACAAAAAAAATTAAATTTCAATATTAAAATTTAACATATTTTTAAAAAATGTATTATTTAATTTTAGGAGTGTGAAGTTAGTTTAATAGAGTAATGAGTGGGTAGTGTCAAAAATATAATATTTAAATTTAAAAATAAAAAAAATTAGAAAAAATTTAATTATAATTTTTAAATTCTAAATGTATGTAAAATTCTTTAAAAAATGTACATTTCAAAATATTTTAGATTACAATTGTAAATAATTTTATAATTTTCAAAAAAATTGGAAATAATTTTAACATTTTTATAAAATTTTAAAAAATTGTTACAAATTTATTTTTTCAAATAAAATAATTTTAACATTGTAATACTTTTGAAATTGTAATATCTCAAATTAATGTAGACTAGAATGGAAATAGTTAATTATATTTAATTAGTGTCCAGCATCTACCCCAAATTAATGTAGACTGGAATGGGAATAGTAAATTATATTTAATTAGCGTCCAGCACCTACTCCAAATTAATGTAGACTGGAGTGGGAATAGTAAATTATTTTAATTAGTGTTCAGCACCTACCACAAATTAATGTAGACTGGGGTGGGAATAGTAAATTATCTTTAATTAGTGTCCAGTACCTATCCCAAATTAATGTAGACTGGAGTAGGAATGGTAAATTATATTTAATTAGTGTCCAGCAACTACCTCAAATTAATTTAGACTGGAGTTGGAATAGAAAATTATATTTAATTAGTGTCCAGCAACTACCCCAAATTAATGTAGACTGCAGGGGGAATAGTGAATTATATTTAATTAGTGTCCAGCACCTACCCCAAATTAATGTAGATTGGAGTGGGAATAGTAAATAAAATGTAATTAGTGTCCAGCACCTACCCTAAATTAATGTAGACTGGAGTGGGAATAGTAAATTAAATGTAAATAGTGTCCAGCACCTACCCCAAAATAATGTAGACTGGAGTGGGAATGGTAAATTAAATGTAATTATTGTCCAGCACCTACCCTAACTTAATGTAGACTGCAGTGGGGATAGTAAATTAAATTTAATTAGTGTCCAGCACCTACCCCAAATTAATGTGGATTGGAGTGGGAATAGTAAATTATCTTTAATTAGTGTCCAGCACCTACCCCAAATTAATGTAGACTGGTGTGGGAATAGTAAATTATATTTAATTAGTGTCGAGCACCTACCCCTAATTAATTTAGACTGGAGTTGGAACAGTAAATTATATTTAACTAGTGTCCAGCACCTACCCCAAATTAATGTAGACTGGAGTGGGAATACTAAATTATATTTAATTAGTGTCCAGCACCTACCCCAAATTAATGTAGATTGGAGTGGGAATAGTAAATTAAATGTAATTAGTGTCCAGCGCCTACCCCAAATTAATGTTGACTGGAGTGGGAATAGTAAATTACATTTAATTAGTGTCCAGCACCTACCCCAAATTAATGTAGACTGGAGTGGGAATAGTAAATTATATTTAATTAGTGTCCAGCACCTACCCCAAATTAATGTAGATTGGAGTGGGAATAGTAAATAAAATTTAATTAGTGTCCAGCACCTACCCCAAATTAATGTAGATTGGAGTGGGAATAGTAAATAAAATTTAATTAGTGTCCAGCATCTACCCTAAATTAATGTAGACTGGAGTGGGAATAGTAAATTAAATTTAATTAGTGTCCAGCACCTACCCCAAATTAATGTAGACTGGAGTGGGAATGGTAAATTAAATGTAATTAGTGTCCAGCACCTACCCTAAAATAATGTAGATTAGAGTGGGAATAGTAAATTATATTCAATTAGTGTCCTGCACCTACCCCAAATTAATGTAGACTGGAGTGGGAATAGTAAATTATCTTTAATTAGTGTCCAGCACCTACCCCAAATTAATGTAGAGTTGAGTGGGGATAGTAATTTATATTTAATTAGTGTCCAGCACCTACCCCAAAATAATGTTGACTGGAGTGGGAATAGTAAATTTAAATTAATTAGTGTCCAGCACCTACCCCAAATTAATGTAGACTGGAGTGGGAATAGTAAATTAAATATAATTAGTGTCCAGCACCTACCCCAAATTAATGTGGATTGTAGTGGGAATAGTAAATTAAATGTAATTAGTGTCCAGCACCTACCTCAAATTAATGTAGACTGGAGTGGGAATAGTAAAGTATATTTCATTAGTGTGCAGCACTTAGAGCCAAGCTACTATAAAAAAACAAAATTTAAGATATTAGCCGCAGCATACAAAGCTTGGCGAATTATCAAAAAAGTGGTTGGAATTAGAAAAGTCACAAGATACACGCCATTAAACTCAACTCATTGCTTCCCATCTATATTTAGAGACCAGGTGATGAAAACCTGGAATACTAAGGGGATTTTTCTTCTCTCTGACTTATATACTAATAATTCTGAAACACTACTTTCTTTTGGTGAACTTCAAAATAACTTTAAATGTCCTTCTCATGATTACTTTAAATATTTACAGATTCATAGCTTTTTACATTCACCCTCCAACATAGCAAGACAGGATCTAATGTCAAATTTGCTTATAGATAGTTTAAATAATAAAAGAAGAATTGGGTATTATTATAATACTTTAATGACTTATCTTCCGGATGACTTTAACAATTTGAGTGATAAATGGGAAGAGAAATTAGGTACAAAGGATGTATTTTTAAAAGAGTCAATCAAAATGGCTACCTCTATCCTATTTTCTGGGCGTAATCGTACTCAACATTATATGATTTTGTATGACCTTTATTATACACCTGCAAAAGTTTTGAAATGGGGGTCTATTGCTGGAATCAAATGTAATCGGTGTAATCTAAGAGGGGCTGACACATTACATATGTTCTATTCGTGTGTAAAGCTTGATGGATTAATTTTTGATATTCATAAATTTATTGAACACATCCTTTGTAAAACTATTGTTATATCACCTGATCTAATATTATTTGGTGTTTCCAAAGACTCAATAGACATAGAACAAATTAACCTATTATTTATTATGATGGCTGAATTACGTGCATGTATATCACAGGATGGATCAGCCCAGAACCGCCATCATTTTCTACATGGAGGGGTAGTCTTTTAGCTAGATATAAACTTGAATCAGCAATATATGCTACTAAGGGAAAAAGAAGGAAACTACTTGGCTTAAAAATTTGGTCACCAATTCAGAAATGGACTGAAGGAGTAATGACATAATGAACCTTTTCTATTTTGTCATTTATCTATTCTCTATTCCTTATTCTGTATTTTTTTCCGAATATATTTGATAATATGCATTTAAATATTGTGTTAAGAGAAAATTATGTTATAATCTGTATAAACTTGCAACTCATATATCAATAAAAAAAAATAAAAAAAATAAAAAGTGTGCAGCACTTACCCCAAATTAATGTGGATTGGAGTGGGAATAGTAAATTAGTGTACAATGAAATGTGATTACAAAATGAATAATGTCAATTAAAACATTCAAAATAGTTTGTGTGTTGTTGAAAAAGTAATTTATTTTATTAACATCACAAAAATTAATATAAAACATTGGTATGCAATTTATATTTTTAACAAACATATTTAATCATATATTCGTACAAAAATATAAATTTTTATGTGACATTTCAAAGACATTTTTAAAAAGAATTTATTTTTCAAAGAAAACATTGTTATTACACATAAGTATTGTTAGAACTAAATAAAAGAAATTGTTAGATTATACAATGTATGTATTGAAAAACATATTGTTTGTTATAAAACATTTCTATTAATATTAATATAAAATTATTAATATTACATTTTTAAACAAACATTTTAAATGAAGAAAATATTGTATTACAGCTTTTTTATATATATTTTGAAAAACATTTTTGTCACATTTTTAAACTTTATTTCCAGTTTTATAAATTATAATAATAAATATTATATATTTTATAATATTTATTTTTATAATTTTACAAAATTTGTACATTTTGGTAAGTATTTTAATACAAATTATAAAAAACAATTTTTTTCATTGTATTCATTTCTTTATTTAATTGTGTAATTATTTGTTTACTTTAAATAATAACTTTGTGATTTCTATCATTTTATTTAGGTTTGGGTCTTTTATTTTGTAACCGCTTTAGGTCGTTTTGTGTCATTTGGGAGAAGTTCAGCTCGCGGTTGGGAATCACTTCACGTCTCTGAAGGTAAGGTTTGTTTTATATGTTTTAAGTGTTTTTTGTTAATTTTGAGAGAAGTATGGTAGTATTTAGTGTTGTTAGAAGTAAGTTTGTTATATTAGCTATTATGATAAGTTGTATTTGCGGATGTAGATTTTACGTAATTTTTAGTATTAGATCTGCTTGTGTGTGGAGTAAGTGTTTTGATATTTAAATGTAATAATAGAAATATTATGTTAGTATTATTGTTGGTAGGACTTCATGTGTTATTTTATGTAGGTGGAAATGTTTGTTTTATGTATTTCTTCTGCAGGAGTTCGTGATGTCGGAAGGAAGCGCTTTTCTTTTTTAAGAAGTGTTTGTTAGTTTTATTAGCTGACACTTCTAATTTTTCGGTTTTCCTGGAGCGTTTATTCTATATTTTTACATTTTTCGGGTTTTGTATGGTATTTCGAACGACCTTCGTGGAATGGATTTATCTGTTTTGGGACAGTTGTATTTTTTCATTTTTTTTGGGTACCTTTATTTTGAAACTGGATAGTTTTGGCGGAAATGGATTCTACAGAATTTGGAATATGTTTGGTAAGTCGTTTACATTTTTATTTATTGTGGGTGGGTAATGTTATTATGAATATTATTTTCTTTTATTTTTTTCAAAGATTATTAATGTGTGTATATATATTTTAGAATATAATATATATTGCATACATTAATTATTTTGGAAATAAAATGTATGATTGTTATTGTATTGTAATTTTAGATATGTAAAAAGGAATTGGTTGTGGCTTACATTACTTTACAGTAGTGTTTTAGCTATTATATTGAGGTATTCTATGCCTCTTGTGCTAGGGTACAGCTTTACTTGTTGCTCTAGGTATTTGTGCATTTGCTTTGTTTGTGTGGATGTTTTTGGAGTTAGTTCAGTAATAGATTGCTCCATTCTGAATTCCTGATAACTTTGTTCTTTCTGGAGGCATTTGATAAATGTTTCAAATGTTGGTTTAGTTCTGCCTGTTGATTGGAGGAAAGCATTGTGCCAACCTTCAACTGCGTTGTTAGTTTTTGATTCGCCATTTAAGGTGCTTCTGTAAACGTTCCACCAGGGTATTAAGAATTTAGGATTTCTCCTGTGGACAGGTCTATGGAGTCTACCTATCCAAGTATCCTCAAAGTAATCTAAGAGAGGACTTAGTTTTTCTTCGTTTTGTTTGTAAAATGGGCTGTCTATCAAAAGGTTGTAGTTTTCGGATACATCTGTTTCAGGAACGTAAGCTAGTGCTATCAGTTTATTTATTTGATATGCAAAAGATGAGCTTGTTGCATATTCTATGCTTAGGGTTGTTTTTTGTAAATGCCTCCAAAGACACTGATTAAAATGATAATAGCAGCCTTGGATACAGGTATGGGGGTTTATTTTTAATGTGCTTGAGAGCATTGCTTGTTCAAAATCCAGTATTATTTTTTCAGGCGAATAGTCAATTCTTTTTTGTTTGATAATGTTTAATAACTCCATATATGTGGCATTGGTTTTATTTGGAAGCAGTGCATACAGCAGAGGTATATTACAGTTTTGATATAAGCCATGTATTGTGTAAAGTTGGTAGAAAGGTCTGGGACAGATGTTAAAAGTACCGTCCATCATCCAATAATGGCATTGTTGGAGTTTTATTAGGTTTATGGCTGTACCAAAGATTATCAGTCTTTTCTCGTTGTTTTCATTGTCGTAAATAATAAAAGGTCTTTTGTTTAAAGTTATAGTTTGGTCAGAAGTCGAATTTATATCGCTATATGTTTTAGGAGGTGGAGTGGTAGTGGTAGTAGTTTTTCTGGTACGTGATATTGTTCTTTTGAGAGAAATTATATTAGGCATTTGGGTAGTGGCTGTTTTAGGGATTTGGGGTATTTGTTCTTTTAAGATTAGACTTGTTGGTTTTTGGGAACCTGTACTTGCTTCTTTTATGTTTTCTAATGCTGTTCTAACTTCAATCTCTGTTACATTTGGTGGGTGGTTGTGTTCCCCAGTGTAAACGACAGTTGCTTCTCTAGTAATTGCTCTTCCATAGCATTTGTTGGAGTAATATTTGCAACATTTCCAATTCACTTTCATCCCAAATTGTTTCTCTTGGGTATAAGTGTAACCCATATAGCAGAGTAATAGTTTCCCTTTTTGGCTGGTAACAAATTCTGCTTCTTAAGTCATTTTGTTCTTTTTTAATCTATAGGAAATATATGTTATAGTTATTTTAATTATAGTTATAAGTATTTAAAGTAGTAATTATAATCATTTATATTGTGCATGCTTACCTTTGGTAGAATTGTAGTCTGTGATTTTGATGTTCTTTACTCTTGCAGTTGTGGTCTGTATTTTCAGTTTTATCTTTATCTGGTGAAAAAAAATGATTTATTTGTGTTAATAGTTCAGTTATTTATTTTCGGGTTGCTTCTACATGTTTAGCTATAGGTTTTAGCTTATACTTATTTTAGCTTTTAGAAAAATCTTTGGATATACTTACTTTGTTGGTTGTATCTTTGTTTGTTGAAATCAGTTCTTTGGTGTTTGTTGGTAGAGTATGTTGTAGTGGTGCCTAAAAAAATTATATATGCATTAGTTATCAAATAATGTTCGTAATTTTTATGTTTTTGGCAGTTAGTTTTAGTCACTTTTTTTATTGACTTACTTTTTATTGATTGCAGTTTATGTAGAGTTTTAATGTTCTTGTAGGTGTAGTCGATTCTATCCAATTTTTAGTTGAGTCCTGTATCTTCTTTGGTTTCTTTCTCTGTAAAAAAAAAGAATTACTTATGTTCAATGTTTTGAATTTTTTTTTAGGTTGCAGTCATGTTTAATGCTTTAGGTTTAATGCCTAATTTATTTAATGTAGTTAGACAAATATAGGAACATGCTTACTTTGTAACTTCTTTCTTAGTTTTCTTTGTGTATATTTTCAGTTCTGTAGTGGTGTAGTATTCTGTAGTGGTAGGAGATAGAATATAATACATATGTATGAGTTATTTATCCTTGTTAGTTATTTTTTTAAATTAGCATGTATGTATGTATGTATGTATAGGCATTTATATAGCGCACTACTTACCCGTAGGGTCCCAAGGCGCTACGACCGCTGCGAAACCCTTCCTAGCTTCCCTGAGAGATGGTCCCTTAATGGGTATCTCCAGGGTGAGACCAGGCATCCCCAGCGGTCTGGTGGGGCCGTTAGTGAAGATGAGGCAAGCTAATGCCCAGAGTTGCCGAGTGTGATCGCTGATCAGAGTGGGCACCGAGGCGAGAGAATTATCAAGTCCGCTGACCCTGGTCCAGAAACCTGCCGCGCCAGGAATCGAACCCTGGCCCTTGGCCGTCCTCTGCTCTCGGGTCTGCCGCCTCTAACCAGTGAGCCACACTACTTCACTCAGTTACTTTACTAAAGTTCATTTTAGTTACTTACTTTTAATCCTCTGATTTGTAGGTTGAATCTTAGTTTTCTTGTAGTTTTTGTCGAATGTATCCAATGTATTCTCTACTGTCTTTTAATCTTTTCAGGTAGTTTGTTAGTTGGATTTCGTTGTTTATATAGTGTTTTGGAGTTCGTAATTAGATTGCCATTGGTTAATTAATGTTAGTAGTGTTTTTATTGGTTGGTTTGTATTTTTGAAAAACATGTTAGTGTAATTATTTACCATATAAGGTTAATGCTAATTAATGTGTTGCTTACATAATTTTATATAATATGTGTACTAATAATTTAATGCATTTAGTAATATTTTTATTTTAATTGTGAAATTATTTATATTTATAGTTGGTTGTGAAATGTTTATTTTAGTGTTTAAAATATAATTTTAATGTTAAAAAGTGTTATAGAATATTACTAAAAAAGTTCGATATTTCCAAAAAAACGATATTATTGTAGGCGATAATTGTAATCTCAATATTTTTGACTTAGTGTTTATATATTGTAGTATTCGATAATTAAAGTTTGCGATATATATGTTGTCGATATTAGTGATATCGATGTTTCTGTAGTGCGTTATTTAAAATACGATATTAGTGTATGTTTTTAATTATGTATAGGATGTCGATAAAATTGATGTCGATATATTAGTGTCAATATTTTTGTACTACGATATTATGTCTATCAATATTATGTCATAGATTCGTGTCTGTGTGCAACTGTATCCATTGCCTAACTGACAAATCAGGTCTTATGAAATGAATTGAATGAAATGAAATTTGATTTATAACGCGCATGGCTGCCCAAAAGCGTCCCAGCGCTGACAGAAATAAAACAAAGAACAAACTGAGGAGGGTACCGTTACTCAGGGGTCCTTGGGAAAAATAAATGTTTTAAGGGACTTTCGAAAATTAAGATGGCAGGGTTCGGTACGGATCCGGCTAGGGAGAGAATTCCAAATTTTTGCCGCATTTACCAAAAAACGGTGTCCCCCTGTACGTGCCTTCCTAACTCTGGGAACCTTGGCTAGGTTTCCGAAGTTCGATCGGAGAGCCCGGGAAGATTTGTAGGGGCAAATCAGGCTCCTCAGAACAGGGGGTCCTTTACCCTGAAGAGCCTTATGGGTGATACATAGCGATTTGAAGATAATTCTTTCTCGTATTGGCAGCCAGTGAAGTGTTCTCAAGACCGGTCTGGCCGACGACCTTCTTGAGGCACCTGAGAGTATCCTGGCTGCTGCGTTATGCACCCATTGAAGGATATTGATGGTAGCTTCGGGGGCTGCTAAAAACAGGGCATTACTATAATCCAATCTGGATAATATTAACCCCTGGATCAGTAACTTATGAGGTCGTAGTAAGGCTTAACCCTTTCTACATAATCCAAAATGTATGTTTTGCCAAAGTTCAGGAATCCCAGTATGGATTGTACATTTTTCAATGATTTTGGAGGTTGAAGCAGCACACACTTTTCTAAAAAGTTAGCTGCCCGGCTTTTCCCTTCACTTGAAATCTCATATCCGAAAAATAGGACATTGATGTGGGATATTTTTGATTTTTTAAAGTTGAATTTGTACCCCTCAGAAGCAAATCCCTAAATGATGGTGCTCACCCTGGTCAAGTGTTCCTCCAGGTCATAATACACCAGATAGATATCATCTACATAGGACAATGCCTTTTGATCTAGATTCTGGAGTAACTCAGATATTCTAGCTGAGAACAACCCAGGGCTGTTCTTATACCCCTGGGGTAGTCAACAAAATTGACCCTGGGACCTTAACGCTGAGCATGTTGTCAAATATCTGTTCTTAGGCACTATATTCTGACAGAAAAATCCATTTGAGATATCTAACGTTGTTTTGTATTTTTTCCGCACAATGTTGTTCATTGATGTGGCAGTGTGTGCGTTCTGTACTGCAAATGTTTTTGTGAATGAGTTTAGATGTCTGTAATCTTAAACTAGGCGATATGAGTTGTCAGGTTTCATTTCGGGAAATAAAGGATTCTTCATTGAAGAGGTCCAAGTTTCAATCACCCCCTGGTATTCAAGTTGATCTAAGATCTCCCTGACCTGTTTTTTTAGCTTCTTGCGTAATTGGATACTGCCTCTGTGGAGTTGGAGTAGATTTTAATGGTATCCCGTGGTGGGTTGAATCTTCATCCCATCCATCAAGGTTGTGATATAGTGCTGGAGCAAGGGCTACTGCGCACTCCCATGTGTATGTGTGTTTTAAGTATTGGGGAAAAAAAGGCCGAAAAAAGCAGGCATAATTACTGTTTCTCCCTTTGGTCAATCCATACCAATAGTAGGCGGCCAATCTCCATCAGCTAAAAGAATGTCATAGCCAAAAGTCAGGTTCTCTCAAAAGAGATGTTTACTTTTTCTGTGCTTGTCCCCCTCCATTTGGAGTGTTATTTCATGTAACCTATGTGGGACACTTACCCTAGTATCAGGTGTTTCCACTGTGATATGTTCACTCAACTCCGCTGTCACCAGAAATTGCATCAGGTTCTGGTGAGCTATTGTTACTTCTGCTGCGCTGTCTAGCATCATCACTGCCCATTCCCTGTTCAGTAGTTGAGTACACAGAATTCTGGGCTGTCTGATCTTAAGATTTGCTACCTTCTTCTTTTTGAATTAAGGTTTTGATTTAGGCTTTATTTCTTTTGTGGCAGTGTAGTCAGGAGTGCGCTGGGCGTCTCTGGACTTTGTACACTCTTCTTACCTGTGTTCTGACCGTCCATCCCTCTCAGCGTTTTTAAATAAACCCTGCAAGGAACAAGAGGAATGTGTATCAGTGTCCTGATACCTGTCAGGTTTTTTAATGTTATCCATGTTTCTAAGGTTATACCTTCTTTCGGAGGGCTCCTGTTCAAGAGACCTACCTCTGGATTGAGATCTATTGTCTTTATTCTTTTGTTGTTTGTTATTATCTAATGTTTTCTTAGAAGAAACAGGTGCTTTCTATGTTTTATCATTCTCAAGACCACCCATAAGTTGCGGTTTTATAGCTCTAGCCTCCAAACTGTCTCTGCCTAATTCTGCATAAGCAGTTTCAATTATTTTGGGTAATTCATGTTCCTGTTGTAGAGGAGATAACTTCCTTTGCCGTTGGCGTGATGCAAAATTACCTAGTAACTTCATCCATAAGTTCAGAGCGGGTTCTGCTCTATACTCATTCTGTATTTGTCTTAATACATCTGGTATTACTGCTAATGATGGGATACCATGAGTTCTGGTATATATGGCAGCGAAAAAACTATAATCCAAGAGGTACAATCTTCTATCTGGGGTGTTATCCCCGTTGGCAAGCAAATTGTTAACATTCTCTGTATTTCATGTGGGCTGATGTTTGGACATACCGCTTCAAGCTGTGTTATTTTTGAGCCACCCAAAATGGCATCTGTTCGCATTTACTGGGCATTTTACCCATCACTGAATGTAATGTTTGCGGTGTAATTTGAGTTTTCTGATGTCGGACCTGTGGGTGTAGCCATTGCTGGCTGAACTGTTAGTGTCCTCATCACAAGCGGTAACATGTTTCAGTAAACTTTTATTAGTTCTTTGTGTTGTGTAAGCCGCTAGTACTGGACATGTTGCTGCGTCTCTTCTGAGCGGACCGAGTCTTACTCTGTTACTTGTATGGGAGAGGGCACCTTTAAACCAGTATAAATGCTCCTGGTAAGTGAGCGGGACTTCAATGTCCTCGTAAGGACAATATTTGTCCTGTATTTCATCTTCTTTGTAGTAATGAAATGTTTTTGTTAATGCATTTGCCCGTGGAAATGTAACCCATGAATACAATACCTCTAATCGAAATGCTTCCTGTGCCCCAATCACAAAAGTTACTGACCCACCCCTAGCTGTTAACCCATGTGCAACCCCCTTTAGGGTGATGGCATGTCTAATACTTTCTGTCATTTTTATTGCATCTGCATCTTCTTCTTGGGTTGAGCGATTTAGGTTATGTACAGTGTTATCCACTGGCACAGTCATTGTTTTAGTAAGAAGAGTTCTTCAAGGGACAGAGATAAGGTGTTATGCTCAAAATAGGAACAATGTGTCCTTCAAACTTGATTAACCAACAGCCAATAAATAGGATTTTTGCCTACTCAGCTGTTTTGGAGTTTGTGCCCTCCCACTCCAGACATCTCTGGGATGATGTGAGAAGGGGTCTGTGACAATAGCACCACTGAACTACTCAGATTTTACTATTAAATAAGTACCCAACCAACGTTGGCGGTGCCATGTCGTGTAGTTCCTATAAAACATAAATAGGATCTGCCCGTGTAGACAACATACAGTGCAGGATTGATGTCAGACTGATTCTAGACACCCCTACTGGGTATGTTGGCCTGTGTACCAGCTAGCTCACAGTGCCACTAGAAACTCCTCTTACCAAGGAGAGAATAGTTCTCGGCAACTATCGAACATGACAACCTGATCCCTCAGGACCGTGGAAACAGTGTACTACTTTTCATTCAGTCACTTGTGCTCACTTATTCTCAGAGAGTTGCACCGAATAAGCATTAGTGACGCTTTCCAATAAGTATTTATTGAACATTTATTATTCTAGTGTAAAATAGTTGCGCTGAAACAATCATTAGCCAGTACAGGATATAAATAATTAGAAGCACTAAGAAAGTAAAAGGATTGTAGAACTCTACCATTTTGCTATAACCATCAATACAGACATATATATAAAATACATGACAATGAAAATGAGTACTCCTATGATGCTACCCTAACTAGATGTACCTACGTGTACCTAGCGTGTACATAGGTGTTAAGCCAAGAATCCCTCTAGGCTAAACCCAACCCCTTTACCTGAAGTGAGAGACTATGGAACCCCATCTTGGTCTCAAGTTGGACGGCCCCGCAAGGGATGTTAGACCACTGCAAGCTGGAGTATCTGCATGCAGGAACCACAGCGGCTCGCATCAGTGTGTGTCAGCAAGGAAGTCCTGATCTCCTCTCCTTGTCTCAGCAAGATGTGATGTTTATATACCCAAAGGTATATCCGGGGTTCTTGCTGTGTCACATGTCAGACTTAGGATGACATCAGTAATTAACTTTATACGTAGATGTTATACAGGAGATGGTAGTCCTGCTCAGTTTCCAAGAATCCTCAAACATAATGTATGAGGCCTTTACCAGAGAAAATCCAGCGTTCTGTGTGCAGTGTTGTATCTAGGTATAAGGTCAGTCCCTAAGAACTGTTATGTATGTAATGTAGGGAAGAATAAAGGTGAAGGATTACAATGTAACCTGAGCCAATATTGGGGTACCTATATGGAATATAACAATACAGATACAAACACATACTTACTCAACTATACAGTCTCTGAAACAAGAACATATTCTCCCATACAGCCACTTTTACAATCACTCACTCACACATACAGTCACTTATATACTCCAAAGCTAAAGTGTACTGCCTTCCACATATGCAGTTACTCAGCCATTTACCACTGACACATCCATTCACTCACCGACACAACCATATGCATACTTACTCACCAATACAGTCCCTCTCAGATGCACTCATGAACCGATACAACCAATGAGTCACCCAGTCACTCATCCACGCAGCGACTCACACAGATCCTCACCCACTCACACAGATACTCATAGACTAATGCAAGTACTCAGACATCCAATCAATAACCCATATATGCACTCATGTACCTACTCACCAACCCAGGCAGCCACTTGTACACCAATTGACAGACTGATACAGACTATCACACAAATAAGTCACTCACCCGTACATTCACTGAGATACGTATAATCACTCACTTACACAGTCAGTCACGCACACTCTTAATCATCCATACAGACACTTATTCACCCATTGATTACTCAAGACACCTTGATGCATATATATATACCTATCATAAACTTTTTAGAAGCACTCACAGTCACCAGATGATGTCATCAGCGATATCATTTGGGATGTCATCAGTGATGTCACTGACCATGTCATGAGTGATGTAATATCTGTGAGGTCATAAACAGGGCATTGTAGGGTGCGAGGTATAGTTAGCCCAGCTAACTAGAACTGCTGAAATTCTCTGGTTTTGTTCGAGTGAAATATCAGCCTAACTATAACATCCTTGTAACTTTTGTTTTTTTCAGTGAATATCTAAGGATTTTTTAAATCCTATTTCCTAACTGTAACAACACTGTAACCTTTGTATTTCAGTGAATTTCCAGCGTTTTTTTAATGTTCATTCCTAACTACACTTACCTGTAACCTTTGCTCTTTTCAGTGTATTTCCATGTTTTCTTACTTAGCAATGGAATTTGCAGAATAGTCTCGAAAGGGAGCTGGGGCTCTGACCAGCTCTCAGAAAATCTGCTGAGTAGGACTTATAGAAAATATCAGGAGGGCTTCTTGGTCCCAGAAGGCCTTTAGCGTTCAGGAAAATGTTATTCCCAACGCACTAGTGTGCCAGGAGACATGTATGCAGATTGGTACAGAAAGGGGTGTGGCCTCAGAACTCCTTTTTAGCAAACTGACCGTGTGGAACTTGCTGGAAGTAAGAAGAGGGATACTTGGCTCCCAAATACCCTCAATAGCCAGGCGGATTTCATCTCCCAACTAGTACTATGCCAGGAGGCTGGTTTGCAGAGTAATGCAGAAAGGACGCCCTTGATGATTGCACAGGCAGTGTCTGCATGATTCTAGGAGTGATATTGCTAGGGACAGACTGTGCATACTGGATGTTTTTGACAAAGTGTAAAACACATATATAGATATATTTGACATAAAGTTTCAGTGTAGCTATTTAGTAAGATACTAATGTAACTTTCCCCTTTCTATTTATTTGTCGAACTAACTGCATCAAAAAATGCATTTCCCTCCTTCACAGTAACACCGGAAGCCGCAATGGCATTAGTAGTCATGAATACAAAATAAAAAGTGTAAAACAGATAAATAGACATGTCTTACACAAAGTTTCAGTCTAGCTGTTTTGTAACATATTGGTTTAACTTTATTTTAAAAACATATTTGTAAAAAAACAACAGTTTTAAAAATAACTTTGAACATGTGAACTCACGAACACAAAATAACTTTTAAACAAACATCAAACTATCCATTGCTGCCCAAACTCCTGGGGAATCAAAAACATGTGCAAAACTAGTGCAATGCACAATGTGTGACAGGACCCTCTCTAGAGGTACAAACAAAAGATATTCATGTGGGATTACATCCATCTCACTTTATCTTAAAACCTGTCATAGAAAATGTTTCCAACTGGCAATCTACAAGAGAAAAAATGGAGGACCAGCAGCAGCAACAATACCCAGCCAGTAAGTCCCTTTAGAGGTACAGACTGCTACAACAGATATGGCTCCACAGTCTTCAAGAATGGCCATGTATTGCATGGACTACAGTGTTGTTATAACAGCTTGTAAGCAGTGTGTTACAGCTATTCACAATGCTGCCAAAAATCATACAGCGATTTAATTAGAGCGGATATGAATCATTGCTAGTGGAATTAAGGTGAGCACTGCTTTAACAACTTGGTGTCTCACTTAATGTGACCATCGAGAGATTTCTACGTGTGGATTTGTACTTATTAGTGCTTTCTGGTTCTTTAAAAACCTGGTAGCTGATACTAAGAGCGAGGGTCTCCTGATGAGAAGCTGCGGACAAGCACTATGGTAATTTAAGCTCATCTGCCCCTTAATGCCGCCCGTTACATATTATATTTTGACGGTCTGACTATGGGTGAGAACGTGTTTCTGATTTATTTTCGATTTTGTACGCTCTCCCTCAGTGTTATGTAACCTGCGAAGTCAGAAATAGGATTGAATAGCTCACTCAGGGAGAGATGGAATAAAGGTATGTTTTAATAGACGTCGGTGGCCACATTGGTAGGAAATCACTAGAGCATGAGGTTTTGAAAGAACTATGGGAACCCACACAGTGATAATTGACTACACTTTCTCCCTTTTTCACATATTTGTTTTTACTTTAGTTAATTGGTTTTTCACAATTTAATTTAATTGCGGGTTTATATAGCGCTAGGAATCGACTCCCGGAGGAGTATCTCCACGCTTCGACCGCTGGGGAACCCGTCCTGGCTCACCCTGAGAGATGGTCCCTAATGGGTATCTCTAAGGTGCGACCAAGCATCCCCGGCGGTCTGGGGGGGCCGTTGTGAAGATGAGGCAAGCTGATGCCCAGAGTTGCCGAGTGTGGTCCCTGACTGGAGTAGGCACCGAGGCGAGAATTATCGAGCCCGCTGGCCATGGTCCACGACCCTGCCGCGTCGGGAATCGAACCCTGGTCCCGGGCCGACCTCTGCTTACGGGTCTGCCGCCTCTAACCAGTGAGCCACACCATTCCACTGGCTGTTAAATCTGGTTGCCATACACCTCAAGGTACTAGACACTACTACTATTGTTGTATATAATCATGGCTCTGGTTGTGTTGTATGTGTTTGAGTAGTTATGTAAATAATGGTAGTATAATTAATTGGGTATATTTAATTCCATAGGAAGTATTTGTTTGAATTGCCCTAAGTCCTGAAGAGGCCTGGAATAAAAGAGATGCTGAAACACGTCAACTGCTTGTTTACGGCATCAAAATAAGATAATTGATATTAAACATATGAAAGTACAGGAAAGGAGCTTGATACCAATGGAGGGAGAAATATTTAGACCTTCATAAGCTCCGCTATACTTATTGTTGGTGACCTCAGTACAGGGAATGTTTTGAAATAATGATAGGGTAACATCCCTTAATTCAATTGATTGTGGGCATTTGAACCAGAAATAAGGTTCTTGATTTAAGTTTGAATTTTTTCTATGTTTGTAATTTGTGATTTTGTATAAATATTGTATATATGTGTATATATATATATTAATTAAATGTTTGTATATATATATATATATATATGTGTTTTCAAAATAAGAGAAAAGGAGAAAGTTAAACGTAATATACAAATTAACTTTTTTTTAATTCTTTCGGAGTCATTATTTGATGGATATGCATGTATAGGAAGAGAGTTTGTTCAGAATGCGAGATTGATTTAATTCTGAAGATAACTTAGTGTGTCAAGGAAAGATAATTAGTAGTATCTGTCCTACAGTTCATGTTATTATCTTCAAATGATTTGTAACACTACTTATATACAACTTGTCATATATACAAGTCAAACCTTCCCCCTTCAAATTAATACAAAGGTAACTTTTGACAGGTATCATGATTTACTTTTTCACTTTTTAAATATAACTAAACAGTCCGTGTTTAAATCTTCTAGTAAGTGCATCAACAACATGTGCAAACATACTCTGTTTTTTACAGAAGACTGTGTTAAATTTGTTATTCTCTTTTTTAAAACTATCAAATGTGATATATGTGTCTTGTTCAGCAACTCCTCTTCACAACTGTTCCCTAGAATCCTGCTCAGGACCAAAGAAACAAAACTGCACATCAACACAAACCTTTTCTACGTGTGCCACACTACCATACAAATGTGCTCTACTTATTTCTCCTAAACATAAAGCAGGAGTGTTCACATAATACAGCCTCCTACCTAAAGATTGCATTGTTGACTGGTATGATTTGATTTGTGTTTTAAACTTCGCCTTTGAAAGATTTGTATGAATTTTTTTAATATATCAATGGATTGCTGTCTAACACTACACACACTACTACAATTTCATTTGTATACAGTACCCTGACTATGCCTTCCTTCCTTGTACCTCTTCTGTAATAACTTCTTCTACATGTCTAGGTACCATCACCTCTTTTGCTATATGACTACCCATCTTCAGTTCATACCATCATCCTCTTTAAGCAATAGCTTGAACAAATTTGTTATCCTGGAGAAAGCTTTCATCATTAAAGAAAGTCTCTGTACAAGATGTATGTATCCATTGTCCACTAAAAACTGTACAACAGTTACTTCTATTCAGTAAGCTTTTCTTCTGGCTGTGTCTCCTCATGCAAAACACTATTATGTCAAGAGCCTTCATACTATTTAGAATCAAAACAAAAAGCTTCCTCTTCAAAAATCTGGCCTTATCAGCCACTCTCTCAATTCGTTCATTGTATTTCACTGCATTGCTCCATCTTCAATACTTTTTTAAAATGTAACACTAAATTTACGACCCTGTAACTGTGCAATCATTATTCATTCACTCAGAACCTATGCAGCCATCTAAACACCCACTTACAATCCATGCAGTTGTTGAAATACTGATGCACACGTGTGCACTAATGAAACACTCAGGCTCTACTCATGCACTCATATAATTACGTAGAGAGTACCATTGTAGGAAACCTTTCACCCATATTGCCAAAAGACTACATATTCCTCACTAAAATGTGTAAATACATGGGTTTGCAGTTGAATACATCTATACACCCTGGATGATTGAATGAGTGTGTAGATAGTGCCTAGCTGATGCCCTGGGGATGCAGGTAGTGCCTAGATGATTCCCTGAATATGTCATAACTCTATGGGTCATTCGATATCTACATACTTACTGCCTCTACAAACTGGGTGTTTGTAGAGCCTGAATGATTCGACAAGTGCATGACTAATGCTTCAATTATTTAATACATGCATAGATACTGGTAGGGTGATTAAAGGAGTGCAACTCTCATGCCCGGATAGAGGTAGTGCCTGGATGCTTAAATAATTACATGGGTAGTGCCCAGAAAATTGAATGTGTGCATCAGTAGTGCCTACCTAATTAGATGAGTGCTTGACTAGTGTCTTAGTGACTACATGATTTCATTGTTAAAGCTTGAGAGGCTGGATGAAAGTAAGTATACTGCTGGGGCAATTGCATTAGTGCAAGACTATAGGCTCAGTAATGAAATTATTGCATAAGTACTGGATGCTTGAACATTTTACTACAATGGTACTCTCTACATGATACATGAGTGCATGAGTAGAGCCTGAGGGTTTCATCAGAACACACATGTGCCTCAGTATTTCAATGACTGCATGGGTTGTAAGTGGGTGTTTAGATGGTTGCATAGCTTCTGCGCAAATGTTATGATGATTGCATAGTTACAGCTTTGTTATTTGCATAAGTCAATAGATAGTACCTAGGTGATTAGATGAATGTACACATGATGCTTGCATACTTGAATAACTACATAATTTCTGCCTGCCTGATTGCAAGAGTACATGTATAGTTTCTGGATAATTGAATAACTCCATGGATAATGAATCACTGATTTGATTACTGCCTGAATAGTGGCTGGGTGTTTCCATGAGTGCCTGAATTATTCCTGGCTGATTGAGAAAGTACCTACATTCCTGTTAGATACATAAAAATTGTCACCATATCTCTGAATCATCGGTTTGAGATGGAAAACAACAGTTTGACATTTTTCAAAGCACAAAACCATGTCAGCATATCTCAAACAAAAGTTACACTCAAAATGAAGCTAGCACAAGAACTCTAGAGTCATTCTGCACTATTAATCCTTCTCAATTTTAAGCAAACAATGTTTAAAGAAAAACACTATTCATCGGCCTTACTAAACATAGATCACCCTGTTAACATGTATGTGATTTCTTAATAGATGGATACCTCCAAGCCATATTTCCGAAAATATATACCTCTCGGCATCTTTAAGCAAACTCAAAAGTCCCTCTGTATTTATAGCTATGTACAAGCACAAAAACTATATCCCACCATCCAAGCATATGCAAAGTGGTCCTATGAGTTAAAACCCACATTGACAAATACTTACCAATATATACCTAACAGGTATTACTTCTCTCTAATTCATATACATTCAGACAACATGTTCTAATCTTTTATTTCTCACTACACTATTCCTGTTTAATAATGTTACTGAAAGTACTACAACTCCCAGAATGCCAATGCAAATAACAGATGTATCTATTCTGCACATAATGTTTAGAAATTTCAAACATTACTAAATTCTTATTGCAATTTTCCGCAAACCGATACTGTTATTTTTCAATACTATACACAATGTAATAAACAGGCACTAATTCATATTTCTCTTACTTCCCAAAAGATTCACAACTAACCTTTTAAATGCATACAATTAAATAGATATAGTTAGTCTCATATATTTTCACACATCACTGTGATACTTCTTTTAATAAAACTCCCATATACATCTTCATTTCTAATGTACAATTGTAAAATAATTTCTAATTTACATAAATACCACCACTGAATTTAGTTTGTAGATGATATTGCTTTTTTGGTTGTTTCTGTATAGTTTGGACACTGTTAAGATTTGTAAACACTAAGCACAAGAATGGTACACCACTCTCAAACATAACAAGAATAAAATGGAAACCACTTCTACTTTTCACTTTATCATCATGAGAAAGGCAGCAAATGAAATCATGTCTTTTATTTTAAACTACTGCATCTCCACTAGTGAATGGTCAGCCCTGTTAAGCCTTTCTCTCTGTTTCAAAATGAGGTTCCTGTTGGGGCGTTTTTGTGATTTTATCATGATCATTGTGGAAGAATTCCAAAAAAGGGAGTTTAAACGTATTTCTAGATTCATTTTTGTGAACTTTAAATACTATTGAAAGTTTATTATATAGTCCTGGTTGGAAACTAAAGCTTGCCCTTACTTACATTGTGTCATCACTCCTCAAAAAAATTGTTCTGTCTATTTAACACCCTTCCCCCAATACAGTCTTAACTCAGTGTACCTAGCAATCCAGTGGAACCAGTAGGTCACAAGTTCACAGCACATTCTGGAAGGAACATACTACTTCCAAATTAGATACAGCAGGTTTGGTTTACTCCATAGATTCAAAAGCATATCAATGCCTGTATTACATTTCTTTTTAAAACAACAGCCAATATTAAGAATTCTTCCTTACCCATCCAACACACTACCTAATTGGATTCACTTTCATGCAGACAGTATTCAATGAAATATATATATTGTGATCAAGGCCGCATGTCTGGCGGCCGAAACGCATCATTTGGACCTTGGTGTGTGAATAAAGCACATTTATATCTTTGCCTTTGGAGTCTGTGGCCTGGTTTAGATGATTTTAGATTTTCGTTTGGATATATATATGGATAGATGGTGTGGCATTTCCCAATATGCAATGGTGTATATCCTCTGCTTTTACATGTTAACTGATTGTAAGGTTAGATGAGAATGACAGCAATGGTAGAAGTAAATATACACTCCAAGATGGCGTCTAAGTCGTTGCAGAGGAGTTAGTCCCTTGTTTGTGTCCATGGAGGTTGAAAAACTTTATCAACATGTCAGGAGCATAGTGTCACTGACACTGACGAAGGCAGAACGCCGAAACGCGTTTGTGTGGTTCCTGAATAAAGAAACTGTGGACCTGATCTGTCCCTCCGGAGTGCTGTGGTCTTTGCATGAGTGCGAAGAGTTCTGAGCATGATGATTCGCGGAGTTCCACGAGTCGCTGACAGCACCCACCCGTGAGTGCAAGAGGTAGTTGTGTGGAGTAAACAAGCGGTTTTTGGATTTCCTCTTTCCCCGCTGTTGCTGTTTGGGCGCCGAGTGAAGCCGGAGGACTGAAGTGGATTGAAGCGGTGGATCGCACCTGGTGATATAGGGCCGCTTTCCGACTAACACGTCTGCCGGGGAGCCCTTTCCTTTTGTATTTACAAACATCGAACAGCAGGTCATTACGGCAGGGCGTCTAGGAGGGGCCAGAGGATACACAGAGCAGGGACCCATAATTTGAAAGTCTGACCCTGCAATTGACATGTTCTCAGACACAGAATGAGGGACAGCGGCAAAAGACATGTTTAAACGGTGTGAAAAGACGTCAGAATCAACTTTTCAAGCGGCAGTACCAGAAAGCAGAAAACTGAAGGTCAGCATGTCCAAATTGGAAAGACTCTACGAATGTGAAGTTCGAAAATGGTGGGAGGCAATAAGCCTGACAAGTTACATCAAGGAACACCGAGTGCCAAGAGTCTTGAGGGTGTACACTGTGCCATCATATGAACACCCTGACCCGCAACTAGTTACAGACTTGGCAGAGCATACAGGCATGTATTGCGAAGGAACACTGAAAATACTCGTGAAGTACGCCTGGAGCGACAGGGAAAAGGCTCTAGAAGAGATCAAAGTGATCGAAGAAGAGCTGGATAAGGAGGCAGAAACTGAGAAAATACTAGAGCTTAAGGAGCAGATGAAAGCACGTCTGATTAAATACGAACAGAAAATAAAAGTCAGAAAACAAGAAAAGTAAGATCGCGACGAAAATGATTACCTGCAAGGTCGCGTACTGACTTTTGCTAAGAAGTTTGACGCCCCGAGAAAGGCACTCCGTGATGACACACAAGTAACAGCAGATCCCGATGCAGTAACCTCAGAATCAGAGGTAACGGAGAATGAATCCAGCGATGACCAACAAGACCCCAAGAACAATCGAGGGGCAAGGGTGGTGTAACTCCCACCCCTTTTCACACAAGTTCAAAATAATCTGAAAATCATGGCTACATGGGGGAAAGAACAAACCGCCCGAAAACACAACAGGAGGACCAGGAGGGCAGGTGGCGGGGGCAAAAGGAAGAGGAAGAGCAAGATTTACAGGTTGGGCCAGTCGCAACAAGAAGAAGTAACTGTCCATGCAGAAGGGGAAGTTACCAATTTGACCGTGGCTAATCTCACAGAAAGGTCACTGACGGACACGGAACTGGAACTAAGCATGGGCGGAAAATCCGTTTCGCTCGCGGATTTTGCGGATTTTCGGTAAATTCGCAATCCGCGAGTTTCGCGAATCTCCCGCAAAATCCGCAAATCCGCGAGCAGCGGATTTTGCTCGCACTGCTCGCACTGTTCGCGTGAGTTCGCGGCTTCCCAGTACAACTTCGCGCCCCGCGAATAAGTGCAAAATTGCAGAAATACGATCTTAGCAAAACTGAAACTACTTACCAGGTTCAAAAGTTCAGGCTCATCATTAGTAGCCATTTCCTGTAGTGCTTCCTGAGGGGCCCCTCCAGAGTTCAGTTGCCAGTTGCAACTATTATGTGACCCTGCTCTGAACCTCAGAATAGTTACACATATGCCACAAAGGTCCTGAATTACAGCTAAGGGAGACAAGCAGGAGCCAGGCTGGAAGTTCAAATCCATTAATCAGCCCCTAATTCATTATTGTCAGTTGGGGCAGGGCAGGTGTTGTAACTAATTTTGCAACAATGAAAGCACTTAGCAAGTGCAAAAGATCACTAATCAGGAAGCACTAAGGAAGCAGGTGCCAGCTAAAAAAATATTCTGTGACACATTAATCAGCCCCAAATTAATTCAGGTCACTTGAGGCAGGGAAGGTGTGCTTGCGTTGCCACAATAATGTACACTGCCTGGACAACCAGAGGGTGCTGTGATGAAACAGAGGGTGGCATGGGTGGGCCAGAGGGTGGCATGAGTAGTCAGAGAGTGGCAGTGGTGACAGAGAGTGGCAGTGATGAAGAAGAGTGTCCCAAACAGGCTGGACACGTAGAAACAACAAGTTCGCGAAACTTGCGACCCGACAGGTAAGTTCGCAATTTGCGAAATTGTACAAAACCCTCGCGAACTGGCAGAAACCCGCGCAAACACAAAAAAAAAATCCGCAAATTCGCGAGAATTCGCGGATTTTGCGGATTGCGAGTTCGCAAATCCGCAAAATTCGCGAACGCGAGATTCGCAAAATTCGCCCATGCTTAATTGGAACTCTTGAGTTTAGGACTTACTTTCTGCCCAAGCAGCAATCTAGAATACACCCAGACACGCATCGATCTCTTCCGATTTACAAGGAAGTTGAAACTTCACAAATATTTCAAGTTGAGACCACACACAAAAGACCAAGGAAAAAAGGGTGCCAGGTTAACAGCCACGCACTTGCTTAGTAGTAGATATATAGCAGGTCTAGAGACCCTTGAAGATCTAAGAACAGGACAAGAATTAAACTACAGTGCCCTGGACATGGCTGAACGAGCTGTGCTGCAAGAAGTAGACCAAGAGAGGGATGAGAGCCACTTTAAACCTGTTTCTGTGTTTGTTCCACAAACACCCTGGGACGCTGTGGATGTCTTCACGGAGGCAATGAATAATGACCTACTGAGACATAGGAAGTCAACAATCCCAAGCATCAGCAATATCACAGATACACAGAGGCCTGCTCTACAGAATTTGATGAATGATAACATCATTGTAGTAAAACCCTCTGATAAAGGGGGAAATGTAGTTCTTCTGAGTAGGGAGTACTATAGAAATGAGGCGATCAGGCAGTTATCGGATGAAAGATACTACACAGTGAGTAATAATGAAGTATATCAACAAAGCATCCAGGATTATGATGCTCTGATTCGCAAGTGGTATGATCTATCAATGCTGGGCAGGGATGAACATCTTTTCCTGCGAAATAACCACCCGATGACCCCCACCTTCTATCACCTCCCTAAACTCCATAAAAACAGTGTATGTCCCCCTGGTCGCCCGATTGTCTCTTCTATCAACAGTCTCACAGAAAACATGTCCAGATTTGTGGACAACATCCTATTTCCTTTCGTGATAAATTTACAGTCCTATGTCCAGGACACTAAGGACTTCCTAAATAAAATCGAGGACATGGTATGGAACTCTGACTACCTTCTGATGGTGCTGAACATTACCAGTCTCTATACGTGTATAGAACATAAACATGTCTTGGATGCAGTCCGGCACTTTCTTGAACAACGACAAATGCGCTTTGCGCAACACAATATGATGATTCTGGAATTTGTAATATTCTGCTTCACTAATAACATCTTTTTGTTTGAGGAACAACTGTATATACAGAGATCTGGGACGGCGATGGGCTCCTGCTTTGCTCCCAGCTACGCAAACTTGTTCATTGGCTGGTGGGAGGAGCAGGTGCCCAGGAGCTGCATAGTGGGACAGAGTAGTGGAAAAGTTGTATGTTGGCATCGGTATATAGATGACCTATTCATTGTGTGGCAAGGGGCAGTGGATACGACAGAGAAATATATCGAAATCCTCAATAACAACGAGTACAATTTGCACTTCACAGGGTCCATCAGTCCGGTGGCAGCGGACTATTTGGACCTGAGGGTGTTTATTGACAATGGCCACATACATACCTCACTTTTCAGAAAAGAAACTGCAGGCAACTCTATTCTTTCTGCCAAGAGCAGTCATCCACCACAGTTGGTGAAAAGCATACCCTACGGGGAATTACTGAGACTCCGTAGAAACAGCTCGAGGGGTCAGGACTTTGAGGCAGCTGCCTCGGAATGCCTTGCACGATTCATCCAGAGAGGGTATGGTGAAAAGTTGCTGCAAAGTGCTCTCAAGAAGGTGAGGAGAATCCAGAGGAAGGAACTCTTATGTGTAAAACCTTCCAAGAGCAAAGATGATAAGAACAAAAGGAAAATTCAGGATGATAACCCCATTTTCATCTGGGGCTAATGATCTGAAAGCCATGTTGAGGAAGAACTGGCACATTCTCCAGATGGATATTGTGCTAAAGGACGACTTACCAGCCTATCCCTTAGTGACCTTCAGCAAAACCAGGTCATTGGGTGACATGCTGGTGGAAAGCCATCTTGAGAAACCAATCCCTAGAACTAACACCCTACGAGACATGAAAGGTTTCTATCCCTGCGGCCGCTGCAAGGCTTGTGCAGCAAGCAGAAGAGTCCTCACATATGATATTCCAGATACAGGGAAAACAATGAAGATAAAGAAATGTATCACTTGTGGCACCCCTTATGACGTTTATTGCTTGGTCTGCCCGCGTGACTTACGCTACATCAGTAGTATGATCAACCAGCTCAAAATGAGAATACTCGAACATCTTCGAGCCATTGACAAAGCGGACCTGACCTACCCGGTGGCCCGTCATTTTGCAGAACTACATGAGAGGGATTGAAATAAGCTACAATACTTCGGATTGGACTCTGTACCACTAAATGTCAGGGGTGGGGACCGGCTGAGACGGCTCCGCAGACTAGAGTCAAGATATATCATAGACCTGTCTACCAAACACCCTAGGGGCCTGAACAGTGGAGAGGAGATGGCATTCCATTTAGGGAAATGACAGGGATAACACATGATTGACATACTGTCTTCTTTAGTGTAAACTGTAATGATTTAATTGGACATCAAGAATCATGGATTTCACTCTCAAATGAAAACCTAGATATAGGGATAAGAAAATGTGTTGGAGTAATCATGAAGGAAATGAATTCTTAGAGTGACTATTAGTATTTCTTAAGGCTGTTGCGCAATATTGATCTGTGGCAACTGAAACATAATTTTGAGCATTATTGCTTGTGGTTTCTGTTGTTTGTTATATCTGTATGTTTTTTGTTCTGTTCTAAGTGATGGGGTTTACTTCGACCTGGACAGTGTGACAAGGGACATTAGCCGATCCACGGCTAGATGGTGTGGCATTTCCCAATATGCAATGGTGTATATCCTCTGCTTTTACATGTTAACTGATTGTAAGGTTACATGAGAATGACAACAATGCTTGAAGTAAATATACACTCCATGATGGCATCTAAGTCGTCGCAGAGGAGTTAGTCCCTTGTTTGTGTCCATGGAGGTTGAGAAACGTTATCAACATGTCAGGAGCATAGTGTCACTGACACTGACGAAGACAGAACGCCGAAACGCGTTTGTGTGGTTCCTGAATAAAGAAACTGTGGACCTGATCTGTCCCTCCGGAGTGCTGTGGTCTTTGCGTGAGTGCGAAGAATTCTGAGCATGATATATATATATATATAGATATATATTTTTGTATCTCCATTTTAACTTCTTTTCCTTTGTAAAACTACCTCATTCAGATCCAGCCTTCTCCTGACTACTATTGCTCCTTTACATCAAAATGCTTAGAGTATAGATTGTGGGCCACAGCTATATCTATTGTGCTAAAGAGGCTGCGCTAAAGAGGCTGCAAAAAAGAGAGGTATTGACGATAACTAGCGGTTACAAAATGTACAAATTACTTGGTTTGGCCAGAGAGGGTTAAAGTTTCATTAGTTGCTGGCTTTGGTTAAATCCATTGTGGATTCCCAAGCTCCTACCCTCATGATGGTGCACTGCGGTGGTAATTACCTAGGCACATTGACAGGGGTTGATTTGGGACACCTAATGAAAGATACCTTTACAGAACTGATGTTACTATCCCCTCACACTGTCTTGGTGTACTCTAATATATGCCAAAGACAGAAATTAATGTGGTCAAATCAATTCTGTCCACAGATTGACAAAGCCAAAATCAATGTTAATAAAACAGTTTTTTCATTCCTCATAGACCATCTAATGGGCTGTATCTATAACAACAATCTGTGTTTTGACATGCGTGGAATTTATAGAAATGAAGGAGTGCACTTTAGAGATGAAGGCAACATCTAGATAAGAGATTCATTCTCTTGTAATTACGCCTCTAAATGCTTTCTTTGCTAACACGCTAAACTGTTTCCATTCTTAGACACTGAACTTGCAACCAGTCTCCAAATGACATTTTTGGAGTTCTTTTGTCAAAATCTCATCAGAATGGGCCTTTTGATGAAGTATCCGATATCAACAACCGACCCCCGCCATTTTATTTACCATCTGCTTAGGGATTTGACGTACTGTCTCACCCATCATTGAATAGTTTGTTTTAAGAAAATTGACTACCTGTAGAAAACTCAAAGAGAAGGCCATGGTCAATGTAGTGACTCGCATTCAAACCGTTTCTCAGGTAATTATTGTTTCATGGTTATAAAAATCGTGAGCTGGACAAAGCCTAGTTTTTGCCATGCCTGATAAAGCCCTCTAGACAATAAGAGACCTCCTACTTCACAATCCTGTATAGGGGGCTATCTTGAGATTTAAAAAATAACTGAGTTCTTTCAGCTAAAGTCAATATCACCTTGTAACTTGATTTTTTAGGGAGTTTCGCCAAACGTAAAAAACTGGGAGTCTTATAGCACTTTCCTTCAGCATATGTAATAGCAGAAAATTGTCAAAAACTGACTTTTCCTCACCCAGTTGGGAAATTAAGTTAACTAAAGAAGCCTGATAGTAAGTGCCAATCCTCCTGATGTTACATCCAATTGTACTGTAGCTATCTTAACCTGGGGGTGTTTATTGTTCTATACAAACGCCCTAAATATTTGATCTAGCTCCTTAAAATAATAATTTGGAGTTTTCAAAGGAAGGTTGATAAGAATGAAACAAAAACAGTGGGAGCACTGACATTTTGACCATAGAGATCCTCCCTATTAATACTAATTGAAGCAGAGACCATTTATCTAATAACTTTTTCGCTTTCGTGAGCATGCTAGTATAATTCAAGGAGAATAATTCCCCATAATCATTTGTAATGTGTATCCCCAAATATCTAACTGGATGCGGTGGTTTTAACTGAATAGAAGCTGGAATATCTGAAGGAATCACATTGAATGCTAAAGTTTCAGTTTTCACTTGATTTACTTTATATCCCCCCTACCTGTATTAACTTCTGGATTTCATCAAGAGTATTCTGTACATTAACTGCACCTTCTTTAAGGTATAAAATAAAGTCATCTGCATAAAGCCTAATTTTTGCCATCCCCTCAATGGTAGGCAAAATCATTAAGCTCTTCCGAATCCTAACAGCTAGGAGTTCAATAAACAATGAAAACTGAAGGGGGGATAGCGGGCATCCCTGATGTGTGCCTTGTTTAATATTAACCTTGCCAGCTTCTGAACCATTAATGATGATTTTGGCTTCAGCATAGCTATATACTTCTTTTAGCATCTGTTAGAATTGTGAAGGGAAACAAAATTTATACATTTTTTTAAATAAAGCCATCCGATCTACTAAATCAAAAGCCTTTTTGGCGTCCATCATCATAATCATTGCATTGGTCTTCTTAATGGAAAAATAATCAATGGCTTGCTTAAAAAAATACGTATTAGATGGCATCAGACGTCCTGGGATAAAACCATTTTGGTAGCTATGAACCACTTGTTGTGCACGGGGAGGTATACTTTTTGGCCAATTTTCCTAAGCAATTTATAATATGTGTTTAGCAGAGTAATAGGATGATAAGAGCTGGGGTTGCAGGGATCTTTTCAGAACAACTACTTACACTGATTCCTTAAAAAGTTTGGGGATATTTTTACCTTCTTTAATTTGATTGAACAATTTTGCTAAAAAGGGAAGTCGTTCTTCTTGGAAAGCCTTGTATACTTCCACTGAGATCCCGTCCACTCCGCTGGCCTTAGCATTGGGCATATCGTTTAATACGGATTACACTTCTGGAATTCCTAATTGACCATTCAATGTCTCTTAAAGCTGCTGTGATAGCAGAGGTAGCTCTAGTGCTTTAAAATAACTCCTCAATGCTACCTCATCTATTGGCTGTGTTTCCGCGTACATTTTACTAAAATGTGCAAGAAACACATCAGCAATTGCCAATTTATCATCTTCTAGCCCACCTGTTGATGGATTTTTAAGTTGACTAATTAATTGAGCAGCTTTTTGACATTGCGTGGACCACACCAGAAATCCACCAATCTGCTGGCTTTCCTCATAAAGTTTTTGTTGATAGGCCTTACTTCCTGTAATTTCCTCTAGTAGGAAAAAATCCTTCAATTTCTCCTTGGCTCTAACTGTCTCTTGCTGTTGTGCTTTTATAACAGGCTCTGGTGTCTCAGTTAGGGTTACATTTAGTCTAGCCTTTTCGACGGCAGTCTGTAGTGCCCGAATCTTTTGTTTCCGTACATTACTTATTCTTGCCTTATATGATATAATCTGGCCTCTGAAGGTAGCTTTGAATGCCTCCTAAAATGTAAACAGAGGGGCCATATTTAAATTGAGCTGGAAAAACTCCTTGATACACCTGTTGGTTTCTGTCAACCAAGTAATATCTTGTAGTAAGGATTTATCAAACTGCCATCTAGACCTCTTTCTTGTAGTGCTTCCTAGCTTTAATGTAAATGAAACTACCAAGTGATCTAAAAACAAATTGTCAAGTATTTTAGCCGGGCCATCGGCAAGCAGTTTATCTACTATAAAATATTCCAATCAGGAAGCTGATCTAAATCTTGACAAATAACATGTAAATTGCAAGATACTAGGTTGCCCTAGTCTCCAAGGATCTATGAATGAGACGTCTTTGGAGATCCTGTTTATTAATTTTGTGGTTTTAGGCTTTAGGTGGCGCTCCACCTTGCTTGATGTATCAAGTGACAAATTCTGAATAAAATTAAAATGACCACCCAAAATTAATATGCCTTCTATTAGTACTGCTAATTGTTAGATATGGCCAAGTGCTGCAGTATCATCCTCAATAGGACCGTAGTAATTAACCAGATTCAGGACTGTTTCTTGCAGCTTTACTTTTACCCAAAGCCATCTACCTTTCTCATCTCATTGAACATCCTTAACCTGCCAATCAAGGGTGTTAGATAATAAGATCCCTACCCCACGAGCAGCTCAATTGGCAGATGAAAAATATGCCTGCAGATACTTCTTAGGACGTGATATCTTTGGGGTGTCAGTGATGAGATGTGTTTCTTGTAAAAATATAATCTTGGGAGAGAGGGAAGTTATCCAGTTTAAAAGAGTAGCACTTTTGCGTGGGTTAATGTAATCTGATAACATCACATGTGACAATTTTTATAATCTGCATTTTTGGTTCCATCTTGTTTGACCTTCCAAATTTTTTACCAGACTTTCAAACTTGCATTTCCCATTATTTTGCCTCGAGATCAATCCCTGGAATTTCCTCATCCCCTGCAAATTAATTTTAAAAACTTTATATCTTTCCTGTTCATTTTTTGCTATGCCTACCCCCTCTAGCATACCACCCAACATGCCCCTACGCCCACCTCATGAACGTCCCCCGGAATGTGGTCATCCCCTCAAGCTCCGCAAACCACATCTCCCCCCCTTCTGCAACTATGGGGTGCCTTGTCCATGCACCCTTTGTGATCAACCCACCAGCGGCAGTGAAGACCTTACAATCATGGCTCAAATAATCAGTAGCACCCAAAAAATCATTTTACAGTGGAAATCTCTTTCAATAGATCTTGTGCTTCCTCAATGTGCGAAAACATATGAAATTTCCCTCTAGCCAATACCTAAGCTTAGATTTCTAGGCAATAGATGACTGAGCCCCTGTGCTTTAAATAAATATAGTCGCTTCACAAACTCTATAAGTCTACGAGCCGCCACCACAGACATATCTGGAAAAATTCGACATTTAGTCCCATCTTTGATAGAGAACTGTCTATGCTGAATTGCTTTAGCCAAAATGTTCTCTTTCACTCTATAATCGGCAAAGTTAGTCCAAATTGTAGGAGGGAACTTGGAATTAGGAACAGGATGAGCAGGAACCCAATGTACCCTAGTGAGTGTTAAGTCTCCAGTGAAATCCGGAAGCATTTTTTCTTGATGAATGATTCAACCCTTAGGGCATTCCAACAATTCGAAGATTAAAACAGTGTGAATGGTTTTCTAATTCTTCAAGCTTGTTCTCAAGGATAATTTTGTCTTGTCAACCAGTTAATTGTCTGAATCATAGAGCTCATCCGATCCTCCAGGTGGACTATCCTTAATTCTGTTTCTTCAAATCTTGCAGGAATACCTGCAACTGATTTTTCAATTTTTTCAAGACGAAGATGAAGAGTGGCTATCTCATTCTCCTGAGATTTTTTCATATCCCTGATCTCATCCAGTATAAGATTTTATTCTCCAAACTGGCTGTTTGGCTTAGCGGTTCCGGGCCCCACTCCATTAGTGCTCGAGATGTTTCTTGAGACTGTGGCCGGCTTGCTAACTGTTGTTTTAAGATGTTTTTGACAGAGGAAGATTGATCAGAGAACAAAGGCTTAATAAAAGGAGCCAGTGGGCTTACCTGGCAATGCGCTGTACGTCCTTCCCCTAAGAGAGTGGGTGCTGAGGATACCAAAACTGGGACTGAGACCTCGGGAGGTGGAGATATGTGTATCATCTCCAAGGAATTAATTGCTACTTCTTCTTCCGGTGTTACTGCCATGACTGTATTTAGGTGTGGTGAACCTTAAGTGTCTGTCGGCTGAATGCTCTTTTTCGTGAATAGTGGAAAATATTTATAGTTCTTCAGGTCCCGTTTTTTATCCCTGGCATAGATTCCCCTGTCTGTCCCTTCTCTTCATTAGGTCCCTCCATTATAAAAGAATGGTCCCCTCCCCCTTGATGTAACTCAGACTGTGGCTAAGACAGATCTTCTGCGGAGCTCTTGAAGCTTGAGTTCGGCCCTGAAAAATTTACTGTGTTCACAGATTTAGCCGAAGATATTGCCACCTTTGCTTGCATTAGACGTTTCTTTCTTTTCAGCCCAGTTGTTGCATCGACTTTAGTTACTGCATTTACTTGTTTAGAATGTCTCCCCAAGCTCTGGAACAACCTTCCCTTAGAACTTAGACAGCTACAGGATCTTCTACAGTTTAGGAAGAAGATCAAAACAAGGCTGTTTCCCAGAGCCTGATAGGCTAGAACTGCCATGTTAGTTTAAAATCAAACATGGCTGCTTCCCAGAGCCTGGCAGGCTGGAACTGCCATTTCAGTCTACGATGCCCTTTCTCCACTGCTTGATGAGGATTCATGTACTATAGTGCCAAGATACCCGTTGGGTGATAGCTGCACTCTATAAAAACTGTATACAATACAATACAATCTTACTTTAAGTTTCTTAAGTGCTGGGGACTGCGTGCCAGATATCCAAAGTCATAGCTCCCTCCAATGAGTAAATTAGGAATTTCAAAAGACTAGCCCCAATTTTTCCAGTACTGAAAGCCTTAAAGTTAATGTTAATCATAGCGGAGTTATACAGCTACCAACACTTATTTTCAATTTCACAGTTTTGAGCCAATCTGCTGCCAACTGCCAAAGTTATTTTGCCAGTTTCTATGATTTAGCCCAGCACTTGATCTCACAACAGCACGGCATTGCCGCGTCAGCTCCCCTCGCTGTTTCAATTAGCTCCTACCAGCTTCCCAAGGCAGCGTCTGACATTCACTTTGCTGCTTACACACGCCTTTAAGACAGCCTCGCTGCCTCACCTCGCACCGCAGTACTTCAAAACTGTCCAGCCTTTAGTGCGCACTTACCGCCCTTACTTCAAAGCTTCAGCAGGAGCTTAACCGTGTTGTGGCAACAGTTACACTCGGGCCGATGCAACATTAATTTTACGCATTCAGCACCATTCTGCATTCCTCGATCGGCATTCAGCGTTCTCAGCGGCCATCAACGGCAGTCAGCGTTCTCGAGTGGACTCCATTGCGGGGAAGGATCACCTGAGGCTAAACGGAGGTGGGAATATCCGTAGACATTGTTATGTTATGCTATGTTAAAAATACTTGTTACCGCGCACGGTTACCAATTGGTTTCATGGCACTCAGAGACAGGTGGAGAGAGGAAGCAGGAGGGTAAAAGGGCTAATCGTGAGCTAGGTGGAACAGATGAGTTTTCAAGTATTTACGAAAAGTGATGTAGTCCGGAGTGAGCCGAATTGAGAGGGGAAAGGAGTTCCAGGTAGACAGAGCAAGGAAAGAAAAGCAGGCACCCCCGTGTGCTTCCGTTTAAACCTGGGAGTGATCAAGAGATTGTGAGCAGAGGACCTAAGGTGCCGTGAGGGAGCGTGAGGGTGAAGGCTGAGAGAAATAAAGGCAGGGGCAGAAGCGGATAGAGATTTGAAAACAGTGCATCCCATTTTGAAAATGCAGCGGTACGCTACCGGGAGCCAGTGTAGTCTTTTCAACAAGGGCATGACATGTTGGTATTTGGGCTGTTGAAAGACCAGTCTGGCTGCCTGGTTTTGTACCAGCTGGAGCCGGTGAAGGTGGTATGCGGGGATCCCCACGTACAGACAGTTGGCATAATCAATACGTGAGGTAACCAGGGCCATGATTACAAGGATGAGAGCCTCCGAAGATAAAAACCTTCGGATTTTCCCAATTCTGGGAAGGTGATAAAAGCAGGCCGAGGTGACAGCGTTGATTTGGGGCCTCATCGATAGGTCACTGGAAATAATGACACCAAGACTCTTCACAGAGTTGACTGGGCAGGGGGGGAGCCAAGGGCTGGGGGCCAGAAATTAGGACTCCAAGGGTTCGTGGACCCACCGATCAGAACAAACTCAGTCTTGCTAGGGTTGAGCTTCAGCTGGCTGAAGTTCATCCACTCGTAGATGGTGAGCATGATTGATTGAAAATTAGAGCAAGAGAGAGGGGAAGAGTCGATGGGAAAGATTAGTTGCAGATTATCTGTGCAATTGAAAATAGTGACAGAAGAGTGACGGAGAGAGGCTAGATGGGGCTGCATGTACAGGTTGAACAACAGAGGGGACAAAGCGGAACCCTGGGGGACACAACAGGAAAGTGAAATTTGGGGGGCAGAGAAGGTGGACAGCTGAACCGATTGGGAGCGGTGTTGAAAGAAGGACCCAATCCATGACAGGGCCAGGCCCTGGATGCCCGCATTTCTGACACGGTCGATCAGGATGACATGATCGACCGTGTCAAAAGCGGCCGAGAGATCTAATAACACCAAGGCCTGGGCCAAGTTCTTGTCCGCCCCCTGTCTCAGCGCATCCATGACCGCTACCACCACTGCCTCCGTTGAATGGGCCGGCCTGAAACCTGCCTGCTGATCATCAAGAAAGTCAGTTTTTTCGATGAAGGCGCTCAGGCAGCGGGTGACATGAGTCTCCAATACCTTCCCCAAGGAGGGGAGAAGGGAGATAGGTCGATAATTAGCAGCAGGGTCAGAACCGGGTTTTTTCAGGATGGGTACTACCACTGCTTTTTTGAAAGCATCGGGGACAGAGCCTGTAGCAAGGGAGCGGTTAAGCAGATCAAGTGGAGGACCTGGACAGGCCATGAAGGCATCCCTTAAAATTTGGGGGGGGCAGCAGTCGTGGGGGGAGCCGGAGCTAACTACCTGTAGTATTGAGAAGAATTCATCTAGAGAGATAGGAGGGAATTCGTGCAGACAACAAGGATTCGAAGGAGGGAGGACACTGACCTTAGACAGGGAAGGGGGGGGGGGGAATATTATTTTTAATGATGGAGATTTTATCTAGGAAAAATTAGTTTAGAGAGTCACACAAGGCCTGCGAAGGTTGAGGCTGGGCTGTGACACGGTCAGGAAGGGAGAGTTCAGCCACAATGGAGAAGATATCTTTAGTTTTTGATGCTGAGCTAATGATTTTCTGGGAGTAGTAGGAGGATTTGGCCAAAGTAATAGATTGTTTATATGATTTTAATAGATCGGTGAAGATGATCTTTAATGAGGGGTCATCATTTCGCCTCCAGCGACGCTCAGCTTGTCTGAGAAGTAATTTATCCGCCTTTAGTTGTTCGGTGAACCAACGCTGTGCATCATGTGGGCGTTTGGATTTGATGGTTTTCACAGGGGCAACCACATCACTGGCTTGGGACAACCATTGATCCACGGTAGTGGTTTGGGAATTCAGATCGGAGTGGTCATTGGGGAATGTGGTAGAAAGGATCGAGTGAAAGAGGGAAATGTCAGCATGTTTCCAGTTACGTGCCGAGAAATTCGACACTAGTGGAGGGCGAGTTGGTAATGAAAGTTTCAGTGAAAAGGAAATAAAGGAATGGTCAGACCAAATGCAGGGGTAGACCAGGGGAGGGGAAATATCCAAGTTGGTTGTCCATACCTGGTCAAGGATATGGCCCCTGTTATGAGTTGCGGCAGAGATGTGTTGCAAAAAATTAAGGCTAAGTAATAAGTCTGTGAATTCAACTGATAAGGCGGTTTCATGGGGATCTAGTGGCCAGTAGTTAAAGTCGCCTATAATCAAGATCCTGGCGGAATTAATGACCAACTGAGAAATAAGATCACCAAACAAGGATGAGAAGGAAGGCATGTTAACAGGAGGGCGGTATACTAAAACACAAATGAAAGAATATTTAGGGGACGTGAATTTCAAAGTGAGTATGTCAGAGTTTAATATAGGAGTAGTTGTTAGGGAAGTGAATAGTAGTTTAGTGCGGATAATGGCAGCTACTCCACCACCCGGTCTGCCTGAGTTCCTGTTAGATTGAAGGATATAAAATCCTGTGGGGATGGCGGCCAGGATGTCGGGAAAGGAGTCCTCATGAAGCCAGGTTTCTGAGAGGAGCAGGATATCGATGTTACCAATGTCCAATAATTGAAACACTTCGAGTTGGTGTTTAGGAAGTGAGCGGGTGTTAAGGTAAACAATCGAAATGGAGTGAGCATCAAGAGAGCTATTCCTGGTGGATGGGGGAGCGGCGTTACAATGGAGGGAGGGGGCAGGGGGGGAAACCAGAGGGGTATGAGAGGGGAATGGAGGGAGGGGAATGGAGGGAGGGGGCAGGGGGGTAGGGGGGGAAGCCAGAGGGGTATGAGAGGAGTGGGAGGCCAATATGCCACAATTCTGGGCAATAGTAACAACGTTGGGGGCAAGAGGGGCAGAGCAGTAAAATGATTGAAGATCCTGGGAGGAGTAATTAATGCGACAGGCAGCATGCATGGCCCCGGGCCTCGGTCGGCTGCGGACGGGCGCAGACGGGCTTGACTTGTGCGCGACTTCGGCGCGAAGTCGGCGCTCCCGCTGCGCTCGTCCGCTGCGCTTCCTCCAGGTTGCCATATATACTGCCTGACGTGAACCACTAGACCGCTCACCTGCATGGTGGAGAGGCAGGGCGGAAGTGGTGCAGAGCAGGAAGTGGCGCTCGTGAAGAGGACCCTCCGCACAAACGGCACACTGCCAGGGCGGACCGGGGTCGAGAGCGAAGATAATGAGGTAAGCTGGTTACCGTATCCAGGAGTGAGAGATGCGGGCACAGTAGCACATAACACAGATGACAAATTTAAAAATATGGCCGGATTTTAGTTATGGAATTCCTTCTCATATTACTAGCTAGTCTACTTGTGCTGCAATCTGTCCTACAAATAATAGACTCTAGCCCTCACTCTTAGAAAATGGTTCTACGTCCTCTTCTCTTATCTTTTTTGACTGTTAGACCCCCCATTGTCATCATACTCTCCCTATATCGACTTTGCTATGCCCAACAACTACATTACTGTCAATTCCACATACTATCTCCACCCCAATTTCTAACTGTTACTACAAGACATGCTTACTAATGCCTGATCAGCCAACAGTTGTAACATATGTGTAGGAAATCGCCATCTTTTGTGTGGTTACCAACACATTTTTGCCCAACTATTTTGTTGGATCTAGAGCTCTGTACACTTTACCCCCGTTACCTAGAGTAAAGTGCTTGTACTATCTCTTAAAATATGTCAAAATTGGCTGAAGCTACAACCATGACATGGAAATGTACTTGTCACTTATGGGCTGCAGTACTGATACCGCCACCAACTACAGTGATAGATATAACTTCGCTTCAGACCTACCTTTTGTAGCCTGACTACAGCAGCTTAAAACCTGCTAAATAGGCCTGTCAAAAAACATTTCTGACTGGCACAAACTCTGCTTGTACGTATTAACAAGCTATCCCTAAATGCCTCTTATTACCCTCAAGGAAGTGTGCCTGCTTTTAAAATTGTGAAAATGAAATAGGAATGTTCCTCCAGTGACTTGACCTCAAAAGATATTTTCAAATGCAGGGCTATAGATGAAACCTAGAATATTTCTAAGTACAGATTAAAAACTTTATTCTGTAACCTTTTGTCAGCAAATGGTTACACAAGTCGCTCAAAGACTATTTTTAATATTTATTTAAACATTTATTCATTGGTAAAGTTGGATGTTAAAAAATACATAGCAAAAGAAACTTTAGAAAAGTTACCTTTTCCATGTCTGAAGATCCTGGGGGCTAATTAACATTAGTTCTCCAGCAACTGCCCAATCATGACTTGCTTTTAATGTGGTGTGAAAACTGGTCCTATTGCAGGACAATGGCCTGTATGTGGGTTGGTGTGATTCCTCCCCATGTATGGAAAAAAGTCAGGATTCAGCCATGAACTTTATTTATTTGAAAGGATTCTGCACTTTCAAAAGTAAATGTACACTGAGACCTGGGGAAGGCAACCCTTTTTTCTCCCTTAAGACATTGTGGGGAGACATTATGCTAAGAATCCACTATTTGGCACCATTCTTTAAAGGTGAGTTCCATTCCCTTGGGGATCATACAGTTTGCCTGGCACACAAAAGAATGATTAAAAGTTAAACGGGCACATGCATCATTGTCAATTGCATTCGCAAACGGTGATTATCGCAATTTTCGTCCGTTTGCCAAAATTGGGATGCATCATATTTTTTGCAATTTTAGAAATCGCAATCATGTTGCGATTTCTAAAATTGCAATTGCATTTAGGAAATCGCAATTTGAGATTTCGTAAATGCAATGCATGAACATTTTAAATTTGCGAATTCGCAAATAGGGAGAGGTAAATTACCATGAAGTTGACCTTCATGGTAATTTGCGAAAACTTTAAAAAATGCACAAAAGTGCATTTTTGAAAGTTTCATTTTACACACACACATGCCCTTGGGGCATGTGTGTGTGAAAAATGCACTTAAAGTTATATTTCAGGGGTGCAGGGGGGGTCCTTTGAACCCCCCCTGCACCCTTGAAATTGCATTCTCAATTTGCGATTCGCAAATTGCTAATCGCAAATTGAGAATGACTTCCATATTGATTCCTATGGGCCTCTTGGCCCATAGGAATCAATGGGAAGGGATTCCTTAATTGTGATTCACAAATTGTGGATCGCAATGAAAGGAATTTTTAGAAATCAAAAAAAACTTGCGATTTCTTGATGCATAGCCTTTTGCGATTTTTTTATTGCGATTCCTTAATTTTCGCAATTAAGAAATCGCAAACGGCAACAATGATGCATGTGGCCGTTAGTTTTTTATTTCCTCCAGTTCTGACCCTTTTGCGTCTTGAGCCAACATATTTACAAATTGCTCCAATAAATTGGACAGTTTAGCCTTATTTTTTTTCAAAATGATCTCAGTGTCAGAAAGCCCTAAACTCCTCAAATGAATGTCAGGATTCTGAGCTTGCTTAGACCAACAGTTCGGTCTTGACCAGTCCATGTGAAGCAGGTTCAAGACTGATTTGCACAAAGTGAGCCCAAACTGGGTTGGCGTGGTGAGCATAAAAATTGGTGGATTTAACCCAGATCTGTCGCAAATTTCTGATTTGTTCAGCATTTCGTCCATCATCTGTTCTTTTTTAATTTGTCGACCTATGTGGGAAGGGTATGCCCATACTTGGGTGCCATACTCGTTTTGCCACCAAATTCCAACTCGTTTGACTGATGAGAGATGATACCCCTAAAACACTCCAGGATGCTTGCATCCGCTCCAGGGAGGACCCATCTTGGCAGTTCAGGCTGGACTCATCCCATGAGGAGCAGGGTCAAGACTGATAGCAGGGTCAAGACTGATTTGCATATTGCTGGGAACAAACTGGAGTGATGTAGTGAGAAAATGAACAATGGATTTAACCCAGATCTCTTGACTGTCTGTGAATGTTTGATTCATTCAGCATTCCGTCCACCATTTGCTGCCACAGCAATTTTACCCCTAAGCGGGTGGGTATGTCCAGCGTGGGTCCCTTGCTCACTGTACCACTGGATTCATGTTAGTCTTGTTGATGAGGGTGTTACCTCAAAACTGGTCCCACGGTGCATGTTTCTTGTCCAGGGAGGACACAGCTTGGCAGTTCGGGCTAGACTGTTCCTATGAGGAGCATCGTCAAGACTGATTTGCATATGGCTGGGTCCAAACTGGGGTGGTGTAGTGAGCAAAATAACAATGGATTTAAACCGGATCTCTTAACTGGGGATGAATGTTGGATTCATTCAGCATTCCGCCTATCATGGTTTGCTGCAGCACTAGACAAACTGTAGGGAGATATTTGCGAAATACCAACTTAAAGGTTTAGTAGCAGCCATTGTAGTTTATATCAAAAAGCAGTTTTTGACATATGTGTACATCCCATTAACAACATGTGCAAAGAAAAGGTCTTCTTGAGTTGAGTAAATATAATGTGACTGAGAGACTCTTGCTAAAATGTGGATTTACAAAACAACAGTTGTAAGTGAAGTTGCGGCTGTGTCAGTCATTGTAACATTTCAGGAATAAATAATGGAAGTGCTTCTGACTTGTTCATTGAACAAACAAGTACCCTGTATACAATGCAGTCTGCTGTGAAGTGTGAGCTACTGGAGCATGGAAAGTAAATTACCCTTCAACTGTGTAAAGTCTGATACATCTCAAACTGGGATTGCTGACAGAGCAATGAACAGAGTTAAACAGAACTTAATTCCAATACTGTCAATCTGGGCTGCAAACACACCGTACAAACTGAACGCCTCTTTCAACTCATAAAATATCTACCAACATAGTGGGTGTAAGAAAAAGTAGCATTACAGAATATTGTTCTTTTTTTAAAACAGTATTGTATGCATGCTGTTCATTTGTGCAAGGCTGAGTAAACCTATATTTGTAACTACTGTACATTTTTATTCATGTGCTTTTATTACCCATGTTTTGTTTTATAGCTGACTTTGGAACCATGAGTTGAGCTTACTAATGAATACGCATAAGGTATGCATACTTGGGTTTACATATTTCACAATACATAATTGTAATATTTAAGCAGGCGATTTCTAATTATGGATGACAGCGATTACCAAATGAATGCAGTTAATTATTGAGAAAAAATGCATACTTTTTCAGAGAAAATAAATCAACAAGGAAGGGCCTGAGTTAGAGTGACATGAAACTCGGTGAGAGGTGAAAGTACAAACACTGCCACTCTCAGCAGTGAGAAAAGTTTGCTGCTACCACAAAAAAATAATGAAGTTCAGCCTTTTTAAAAAGCTTTGTAATCTACTCACTTGCAAGGTTGCAAAAATGTGAAGTGACTAACCAGCAGACAAATCCCCATTACCGGATAAACTGGATCCTAATTGTAGGGGGGTTTAAAAACTAGAGCACAGATGTACATGTCATGTGAGGACCAAGTGGATTTCTTATAAGCAGGCAATTGCCCCCTCTGTTCCAGGACCTCTTTTACCCTTAGATACCAGAGGGGTTCTCTGTAGGGGTGAGAAGGCGTCTTTGGTTCTTGACTCCCTTTAGCTCTGTAGGTTAGAAGGACACTAGAGTCACCAGGCCTTGGAACACATTTTGCACTAACAATTCAAACTTGAGTATAAATAGTCTTTTTGATTGCAGAACTGGGCCTTATTGAGAGTTTGGTGCACTGGGTAATCCATCAGAAATGTGGTGGATGTCCTGTCCACTATAATACAAGTCCATTATAGCCAGGGGCGACGCCTTAGTAACTTTGATAGAGCATTACCCCATTGGTCAGAGTCTTGCTGTGCTGGGCTCAGCCTGACAGTGTGTGCATGAGGGGTAGGGTCATGACAGGCAGGAGTGGTGGGCACGTAGTAGTGCGCATGTAATTTTGGTTGCCGTCTTAGGCCAGAGTAACAGACATGCACACTTCTATTTACCCAACCCAGCTGTGCTCACAGCCCAGTTGGAGAAGAGCCACAGGCTCCGAGGTAGTGTCTGAGTGGCCGACAAGGCCACTAAGACAATCCTGGTGCTGCATTCATAGCATGAGAACAGCATCTGGATTTGCTGGGTAGCCTGTGCCTTCACAGAGACTGCTGGAAGTGAAGCATCGGGCGACCGTCTTCATCAGGTCAGCAAAAGTAAGTTTTTTTATATTACTTTAACCTCAAATCCCCCTGTACTCCCCCCGACACCCCCACCTTCCTAATGCCGCAGCTGCCACTCATTATAGCCTGTGGCACTTGTATTTTAGTGAAAGGGATATCTGTCACATTTTGACAGGGTATCTCATCTGTTACAGGAATTACATTTAGTCTGCATTTTACTTTTTAACTTAGCATCTTTCACTAGCATGAAAAAGGGCCACCTGATTTATTATTTGCTCATAGGATACAACTCTTTTCTCCAAACTAAGTAAAAAAAAATCTGTGAATGAGATAAGGCCAGTGTATTTCAACAGCATCTGTTTTGAAATCGTTGAAAGACACTTCTCACTGGAGATATCATGGAAGCTGCTGAGAGCTGGGCCTGAGATGCAGCTGCGCAGGCCCTGACATTCATCCGAAGAAGGAAGATAGCTGTGCAGTCAGCTGTGTGTAGGCCTGCACACTAAGGCAGAGTGCATTTGTTAATGTACTGATGCCGGCTTCCTGAAACAGTGCACCAAGGTATGGGGTTTGATCATTTCAACAGGTTCTGGCTAGCGGGTACTCCCACCATACTCTTACTAGTTTAGGACTATTACTGACAAATAGGAGTAGCATTAGGAACAATTGACATGGTTGAATTGTTTGTGTTTTTCAGTATTCTAATAATTTTTTTAATAATGATGTGACTCATCTCTTTAATAATCACACTTCACGTTTTATGTACAAGGAATAGTATCTTTTCAATAAACTTTAAACTTTTAAACAATAAACAATATACTTTTGAAAATGAATCATTGTCTTTTCTCTTTGTGAAACCTTAGTCATGCAAAAGTGACATATGAAAGGGAAAGATCTCTATCCACTAATTCCTTTGGAATAGGATTGGTCATGCTCGATTTTGCTGACAGGATCTGCTCCATAGGATGTTTAGGAGTTTAAATGTGATACCGTAAGCTTTCCAAACCAACATTTACTCATGGTAAAGGAAGACTTAGGGCATTATTATGAGTTTGGCTGTCTTCATCTAGGAAAGTCACCTCGGAGGTCCCAGGAAGACCGCCAAGCCTGTGGTGCACCTGCCCAATGGATTGCAAGTTAAATCCAAGATTGGCAGGTGGTACTGCGATGATGTCACAGCAGTGATTATGTTCGGCTCGTAGGAGATCCCATGCAACATACTGCCGCCATGAGAGAGCCTGTTGCACATACATGCTCTGTGCGAAATTCACCATGCCCTGAATGCTACACAGTGCATGCACACAATTGTAGGGAAGCAATGTTGTGCCCCCCTGCACCCACCCCCATGGGTAGATTTGCTCAGGGCCCCTGTTGTGGCCCCCCTCCTTGCTTTTCCATCAGCTTTTTCATGGCAGGATCATAGGAGGGCTTGTGGAAGGGAAACCCGTAATATTGACGGTGGTGCCGAGATCGGCACTGCCTCCATTCCTCCCCACTTTACACACAGCTGGCACCACTGGATGTAGTGGGTTTCGTTGCTTTCCAACCACTGCACTTAGAATACGGAGGTCGGAGAGCAGTGGTTTGACTGTCAGTGCAAGTACAGCCGTCCCAAGACCGCCGTACTCGTAATAACCCCTTAGTCCCTATATTTTGAAGTTTTGTTTAGCTAGTATAGAGACCTACTAAATTCATATGAACCATATAACATATTCCCCAAACCCAACTCTAAATATGACCTAAATTGTTCAGCAGCATAGGTATAGTGCCTTAGCCTGAAAGTCTTTAGTATGTACACCATAAATAATCATAAGCTAGTTCTTTCAATTTCCACTATTTCAGACTGTGATGTTACCCACATCTAGTAATATTTTTCATGTTTCCCTGTATAAAAAAGGCATTATGTGTGTTAATTCACTTAATATCAGGAATTGTGCATTAGGCAATTTATGTGAAATTCCGAAAATTAAACAAATTCATGTAAATACACCAGTTGGAATCTATACTACTAGTATAAAGAGAGAACAGAAACCTTTTGGCAAGGTAAAAACAGGAACCACAGCGCCAATCCACGCACCCAATACATTGTTGGAATCCTCAGGGTGTGTAGATGGACATAGGCGACATAAAATAAAAATAAAACGTAAATTAAAAAATTAAAATTTCAAAACAAAGTAGTCCCCTAAAACTAGCTCTGGCCGCGACGTAGCGCTGACCGCGACCTAGACGTGATGACAACATGCGGGGACGAGCGGCGAGGAGTGGCGGTGAAGTCCGGAGCGGGCCGCTCAGGTGAGGCAAAGAGCGGCGAGGAGTGGCAGGGAAGTCCGGAGCGGGCGGCTCAGGTAAGGCAAAGGCAGGCGGGAGGTGGGAGGCGGGCGGGAGGCGCGAGGCGGGAGGCGGGAGGCGGGAGGCGGGAGGCGGTCTGGGCAATGTCAGGGCGGCTGGCGGGGGGCGGCGGCGAGGCGGGAGGCAGGAGGGATGCGGTCTGGGCAATATCGGGGCGGGAGTGCACAGAGCCTTAAAATTCTGCCCCCAGCCCCTTTCTGCCCCGGGCAACGCCGGGGCGGGCTGCTAGTATTATAATACAGGTGCACACAAAAAAAATGAAAAACAAGATTGTGAGTGGCTGATTCCAGCAATTTGTTTTTTTTTTTTGCAATATTTTTTTGTACAAAATGTATGCCCCATCAAAATTAACACAAGCATTTTTTGCAGTAAATGGCAGCTTTGCAGTGACATCAGAACAGATGTACATTCCTGGTATTATTTGATTGCATTTCCCCATCCACAGAAATTTTTTTATTAAATCAACTTACAAAATCAATATAGACTACTTAGATTATCCAGTGATTTTGCTAGTTTTCTGACCCCTGTCATGTTTCGGTGGATGTTTCCCTTGGAGCAGTGAAAGGTGGAAACTTTTAACGGAACACATACATGTCGGCCCTGCTCACTCATTTGCCTCATTGAGATGGAATCCTGTGGCCTATATGTTGCATAAACATCTTTACAGTGGCTATAGTACTGCAAAAAACGAATTCACTAGATTTGGAGCTCTGTGACATGCAGGTTATGTGCACATACAATCTTTATAGTAGATATATTGAAAATACTGATCCAGGTCACTGGGAATGACAAGAATATCACACCCAGATCTCAGACATAGACACATAGCCAATTGAGATACTCCCAGGTGTTTTAACCAGAAATATACTCACCCAAGTGTGTGTGTGCTTGTTTTCGGTCTAGGGAGGACCTTGCAGTTCAGGCTGGAGTGTTCCCATTATGAGCAGGGTCAAGAACGATTTGCATGTGGTTGGGTCCAATTTGGGGTGGCTTGGTGGGCAAAAGCACAATGGATTAAAACACGTTCTGTGATTTAGGGTGAATGTTTTATTTGTTCAACATTCTGTCCATCATCTGTTCTTTGCGCTTATGTTGCCTTGGGTATGCTCAGATGAGGGTCCTGTGCTCCCTGGGCCACTGGATTAATATTATTTTTTTTAAAAGCTTTATGTACCTTGAACTTGCCCCAGAGGTATTGGATATCTGAGCACTTTACACGAGCACCAGTTGCGTTACAGGAGGTCACATTCATTTTTGGTAGGCAAGTGGAGATTACGTGATTTGCCCAGAATCACAGGATGTTCTCGTCATTGCTGAGACTTGAACCTGGTTCCCCAGATTCGAGGTAGACCGCTCTAGCCGTTAGGCCAACTCCTCTCCCCTTTTTCAAACTAGTCTGGCTTATGAGGGGTGATACCCCGAAATCGCTCCCAGGATGCTTCTTTCTGGTTCAGGGTAAACCTAGCTTGGCAGTTCGGCCTTGACTTTCCCATGGGAGCAGAGTCAAGACTGATTTTCATATGGTGTGTCCAAACTGGGGTGACGTTGTGAACAAAGAAATGATGGATTGAACCCTGATCTGTGCCTTGGAGTGAATGCTTGATTTGTTTAGCATTTCATCCATTATCTTTTTTTATGTTTTTTATTTTGTCACCCTATGTGGAAAGTCTATGCCAGGTGTGGGTCCCATGCTCAATGTGCCACTGGATTCAAGCAAGCCTGGCTGATATGGGGTGATACCCTGAAATTGGTCCTAGTATGCTTGTTTCTGGTCCAGGGAGGACATGGCCTGGCATTTTGGGCCAGACTGTTTCCCTGGGGAGCTTGGTCAAGACTTATTTGCATATGGCTTGGTCTGAACTAGAATGGCGTGGTGAGCAAAAAGCGATGGATTTAACCTGCATCTGTGACTGGGGGAATTAATTATTTGTTCTTATTTGTTCAACATTCCATACGTCATCTATTCTTTTTGCATTTCTCAACCTAAGTGGGAAGGGTATGCCCAGAGGTGGGTCCCATGCTCAATATGCCACTAAATTCAAGCTAGTTTGGCTGCTGAGGGGTGATACCATGAAACCAATCCCAGGAAGTTTGTTTCTGGTCCAGGGAGGACATGGCCTGGCAGTTTGGGCAACAGGCAAAGAGTAAAGAAAAGATATTCACCCTACCGCTGATCACTTGAAGCAGAAAGTCTCACTCTTGACTTGGGACAAACGCTCCCACAGACAGATCAAACCAAACAAAAAGATAAGCTAATATACATAAGCTGATAAAAAAAGTTGTGCATATTTCATACAAAAATCTTGTCAATGCATTATATATCCTTTCAATATATACAGCATGTACAAAACTAATATTTATTTAATAATATGAAGAGAAAACATTTTTTGTACCCCACTCAGCCAACATTCAAACTCTTCATCCATAATAACTCACATATCATATCACTCTCACCATACACAAGCAACTCTCACCAATCACACCTGTGTTATATTCTTTAGAGGTGTCCACAATGTAACTGCAAAGAAAAGTTTGCATACAACCAGAACAGAAAAAGGGGATACACCCAAATACTGTAGTACTGGCTGTAGTTTAGACTAGTATAATGATATTATCCCTGGACGTAATCTCTGCTCTGCTTGCGGAGTTTGCGGATTTTTGGCAACACTGCGTTACCCGTAGAACGCAAAGTTACCGAAAACTCTGTGCTCCGCAGCAAAGCGGAGTTTTTAAAGTGTTTGCGCACTCAAAATGAGTTTTTGCATATGTAAGAGCGACATACCGGGATGCCTGTGACCGCCGATGAGATTTCAATCTGTTCGCGAGCGCCACAAGACTTCCTACCCGGCCGCAAGGTTCCGCAAAAGTGTGCAATCCCAAACACGTCATTTGGCCGCGCCATCAGATTTCTGGCGGAAGTTTTGCGAAGATTGCGATCCTGAACGAGCAGAATTTACAATCAGGAGAAGAAACTCTCTCAGACAGCATCAAAACATTCTCAAAATGATGATTTGGATTTAAACAACTGATCAGATTGACATTTGGCTGTACTTTTTTTGTGTAAGGAGTCCTTTTTATTTTTGTACTTAAGAGGAAGTGCCCCAGATTCTCCAACTTCCTGGTCCTGTCCAGCTAGCTCCTCCCATCTCCTGTTCACTTTTCATTTGTATTTTAAAACTGAACGCCAGCAAAACAGAGATTGTACTTTTTGGAGTAGCAGACAAACTCTGGACCAAGGACTGGTGGCCCACCACTCTCGGACTTTGTCCACCCCCCAGGCCCTCGGTTAGGAACCTCGGAGTGATAATTGACGACAGACTGTCCATGACTGAACATGTCAATAAAATTTCGCAGACAAGCTTTGGCCTGTTGCGCAGTCTAAAGAAAATCTTCAAGTGGCTTCCCCTCCCGTCCCGCATGCCCCTAGTCCAAGGCCTTATCAATAGTCGCATAGATTATGGGAATGCCCGTCTCAATTAATGAAAACCTCCTGACCAAGTTGCAGGTGCTGCAGAACACTGCAGCCAGAGTGGTATTGGACCATCCTTCCCGCACCCCATCGGCTCCCTCTCTTAGGGCCCTTCACTGGCTCCCCATTAGGAAATGGATACAATTTAAAATGTGCTGCCTAGTCCATAAGACCATTCATGGACAAGGACCAGCCTACCTGGAAAGTAAGCTCAAACCCCACGTACCTGCTAGAGCCCTCAGGTCCGCTGGCAAGCAGCTCTTAAAGGTCCCTAAAGTGCGCACTGTTAGAAATGGCAACAGGTCTTTCAGTAAATCTGCACCGGTTCTCTGGAACTCCCTGCCCGTATCAGTTAGAGTTCAATCCAATCACATTAGATTCTGAAACAATCTGAAGACATGGCTGTTTCAGTAACTCTCCTTTTCTTTTTTTAAATTTTTTTCTGCCTTCTATGTCTGTCTGGTGTGGTGTGAATGCAAGCGCTCTGAGACCTTCGGGTGATTTATGCGCTATATAAAAAAAATAACAATAACAATAACAATTTAGAGCTGAAAGGATCACTCTTTGTGGCTGCTGCATCATATATCATTGGATTTGAGGAATTTTTAATCTGAGATTTCACAAGTAAGTTGGAAAATTGGTGTTGTTTGTTTGATCGGGGCATTGCACCTAAATGTCTTTTGTACTTTTCATTGTTTTTTAACATTTAATGTGGTGGGTAGCCTGTAGATCAGTAGGAGCCTAGTTGGTTCTTTGTAATTAATTGTTCATCTTTCATAAAGGAAACATGTTGCACAGTTCACTGCATTTTCTACAACTTTTGAAATTGATTTCCTATATGTATTTATTTCACTAGCCCGGTAATCTACCAATAGGCCTCATGGGTGCATGAAACAGTTGTTTCTGTGGTGTCTGTTGAATTTAAACATCATTTAGGGCATGGATGGCATTGGATTGAAATGCAAAATGTTTTTTGGGGGTATTTCACTTTTTTCATGTGTCTTTGTTGGATGTGTGTGGTGTGGTTGTTGTGTAACTTGCCAACTTTTTTTATCCCTGAGGATTTTCGCTTTTGGCATTGTTGCATTAAAGCTGTGCTGTTTAGCATGCCTCCTTTGCAAGGCCAGTGTGTGAGTGTGTTTCTAATAGAGGGCCAGCATTTGCCTTGGCTGAGCCTCCCCGTGTGGCCAGAGGCCATTTTCTAAAGTCTGTGTCGATATAGGCCTGCTTGACTTAATTTTTTCCAGGCCTCCTGCTTGTTGTGAGTGACCATGTGTTTGGTGGCCATTTTGTTGTTATAGTTAGTGTGCTGCTTTTGCCATAGGCCTGCATGTCTTTCCTTTGTTTCTCTTGGCTTTTTGCTTCATGTTGTTGTGGCCAGGCCATGTGGCTGGCAGACATTTTGTGAAAGCAGCCAGTATGCTATTGCCATAGGCCTGCATTGTCTGTCTTCCCTTTCTTGTTGTTGTAGTGGCCTGGCCGTGTGGCTGGCTGCAATTTTGTGAAGGCAGTCAGTGTGTTTTTCGCATAGGCCTGCATTTTCTGTCTTCCCTTTCTTGTTGTTGTGGTGGCCTGGCCATGCGGCTGGCGTCCATTTTGTGAAGGCAGCCAGTGTGCTTTTGCATTAGGGCCGGCACGCTTTCTGTGTGGTTGTCATGCCTTGTTGTTGTTTTGCATGCAATTGTTTCTTCTTTTACCCAGCAAAAAAATGTAGCACAGTTCACTACATTTTCTAATACATTTGCAATATGATTTGCATTGATTTACTATGTGGCCTAGTTTGCCAATGGGTTTTCCAACTAATAGACCCAGACCTACTCATTACCGGTGAATAAAGCAACTGTTTTTGTGTTGTCTGTCAAATTTAAACAACATGTAGATCATGGATGGCATTGGATTGCCAGGCACTAACAACTTCCCCCCGAAAAAGGAATTTAAGAGTTTATTCTGGGCCTCAACTCGTCATTCTTTGGCACTTGCATCCAGCTCTGAAGATCTGACGGGGCGTTTTTTAAGATTTAAATTGGACCCGGCTCGTGAGATATATTGGGACCTTATCTCCAGGCCACTGGACAGAAAACTGTTCCACCAATTTCGGGTGGGTTCATTACCCCTTAATTCCTTCACCTCATCCTGGCGCAACAACACTACCAGTTTTTGTAGCCGCTGCCCTGGGTGTAAGGAAACAGAGGGCCATTTTCTGTTTGCCTGTCCTCAATATAGAGAACCTCGCTTAAAATGGCTAAAACCAATTTTTAAACGTATGAAATGCAAAGAATCATCGGATGCAATATGGGCTTTAAAAACAATTACCACTGATTTCACTGTGATATGTCTGGCTAAATATCTAGGATGGGCATGGGCAATCAGAGTAAGAAGGAATTCAATCGCCACATGATTAGAAAAAGTGCGTAATTTGTATAGTACCTTTTAGCAAATGCTAAGCATATTTTTAAGATTTTTTAAAAATTTTATGTCTTGTTTCTTCTTTAAAATGGTTTAATAACTTTTTAACTGTGGATCCTGAATTGTGGTTAAACTGTTGATTATAAATATTTCATAAGATTTTGTATTATGTAAGGATAATGAACTGTTTTAAATGTTTGTTAAAATTGTCTTTTATGATTTCACTATCGAAATAAAGACATTAAAACCTGATTGAATTGCAATATGTTTTTCTTTCGGTATTTCACTTTCTTTGTGTGTGTTAAATAAATGCCTTTGTTGGATGTATGTGGTTGTTGTGTAACTTTCAAACCTTTGTAGCCCTGTGGATTTTCGTTTTTGACATTGTTGCATAAAAGCTGTGTGGCTTAGCAGGCATGCCTCCTTTGTTTGGCCAGTGTGTGAGTGTGTGTGTGTTTGGAATAGTGGGCCAGCATTTGCCTTGGCTGAGCGTCCCCGTGTGGCCAGGGGACCTTTTGTAAAGTCTGTGTCCATCCATATAGGCCTGCTTGAGTTCATTATTTTCCAGGCCTCCTGCTTGTTGTGAGTGACCACTGACCATGTGGCTGGTGGCCATTTTGTGGTGGTAGTCAGTGTGCTGCTTTTGCCATAGGCCTACATGCCTTTCATGTGTTCCTCTTGGCTTGCTGCTTCCATCCCCATAGACAGCTGCAGCTCCCTGAATGCTGCATCCCATGTGATGCACAATGCTAAACAGGTTCCATTACATTTGTATTCTTAAATGTGTTCTTTTTCTTTACTTTCCTTCCTAAACACAGTACACCATGAAAGCCCTTGTTGCCAAAGCCTCACAAATGGCTACACTGTTATGTTTTTTAAATAACTGAGTTAATAAAATGTAAAAATATTAATAACACTAACAAGTGTGACTACACACTAAGTTAAATATTATATTTGTTTGTTTGTACTAGTAGTAATTGAACCACAACAATAAATGGCACGTTTCACAAATGTTCTTCTTGCTTCTTTACTTTTAGGTGCACAAAAGAGGAGGAGTGGTCATCACCCATTGTACTGCCAGACAGAAGTCCTGCTGCGCACGACGCCACTTGACGTGTGACCACAGACATCTCTTCAAATTGTTTCACTGTGTGCTGTTGACATCTGAAGAAGATGGCCCCAAAGAAAGGTACTAGGTCCTCCAGTACCAAGAAAGTTGACAGTGAGAAGGAACTGCCACTTAGCAAGACCGGTGTGCCACCCAAGATCTTTTTTGGGAAACCAAAAATTGCACCTGCAGCAGCAGTGTCCGGGGAGCAAGCTGGGAGCAGCACCCCCACATCAATGGACCCACCCCACCAACCTAGGCCCAAGCCCATGTCTGTCACAGAGGCAGCCAGTCTAATCATGCCAACGCCAACGGGCAGTGATGTTGAAATTGACTTATTGTTATTGCAAAGTAGTACCCAATCAACGCAGGAAACAGATAAGTGTTCAACAACAGCCACAACCACCGCCCACAATAGTGGTTGTTACTCCCGAAGTAGGGGCAGTTCAGGAAATCGATCTTCCTGCTGAGGAAGAATAAGAGCAAGCCACTCATTCAGAAGATCCATTGACTTCCAGATCCTCAGCAAGGAAAAGTAGGGTTAGTCCATCTAGTTCTTCTGCAAGTCCCCCTTCCGATGATCTAGACACCACTTGGAAGCCACCACCTTAGTCCGAGAGTGAGACACCCCACGAGACAAGGCTAGGGAAAAGGAAGGTTCCAGAAAGCCTTAGAATTATGGAGGTAGGTGTAGAAGAGAAGGATGATGACGAGCCAGTCATCATAGACATTAGTCCCGACCCAGTGGAGACCGACATAACCCCACCTCAAATTGTTGTGAGGGATGTGGCAAGGATGCCACCAACACAGATAACATCAACACCACCTCCAGCTTCCATATTCACATTTTCAAAGGCCCAGCAGCGACCTAAAACTAGCACAACCACCGCAATAGAAGTAGGTACTGTAGAGAGTCAAAATCCACGCCCACCTACCAGTTCATTCGGCCTTGGAAGTAGCACCAGCTGCTCCAGAAAGTTGACATCCCCAGTTTGGGACTTCTTTTTGGTTAGCAGGAAGGAGGTGAACATGACGATATGCTCCATTTGTCGACATGTTGTTAGTCAGGGTAAGCTTGGTACAAACTATGGTACCAGACAAACTATGGTACCAGAGGCCAAACAACCCATCTGAAAAAACACTACTTGATCCAGTGGGAGGCCCACCTTAGGGGCCCAAAAACTGATCCCATTGTTGTTGGTGCGGATGAAGGAGTAGAACATCCGATCATGGTGGAAGGTGAACAAGAGGGAGATATTTTCTCTGGTACACAAAGTAGCCCTGTCCCCAGCAGTGCAGTGGTACCGGCCAGATCCGCATCAGCAACATTTCAGTGGCACAAGAGTAAGAGTCAGGCTAAGACAAGACACTAATTATTTATATTTTATTTATTTTATAGCATTTGTAAGGCGCACAGCTACCCACAAAGGGTTTCCCGGCGCCGAATTAGCAAAAACACAGGGCACAACTAGAGAGAGAACAGATCCAAAGGCAATTATTTGTCGAACAACCAGGTTTTTACGCTTTTCCTGAAGCTCCCGTAATTTTCTTCTTTGCGTATTTGAATGGGCAGTGTGTTCCAAAGAGTTGGACCCAGATATGAAAAGGATCTCCCGCCCATTCTAGCCCGTTTGTACCTAGGTACCGCAAAGTTCGCTGATGTAGCTGAACGAAGATTGCGATTGGGAAGGTAAGGCTTGGCAAGATCTTGAAGATACTTGGGAGCAGTTCCAGCTTTGATTTTAAACAGATAGCTCAGGGTTTTAAAGCGAATCCGGTTTTCGACCCTGAGCCAGTGCAGGTCCCTAAGATGTTTAGTGATCCTGGCGTATCTGGGAATTCTGCAAAGCAGTCTGGCCGCAGCGTTTTGTACCAGTTGCAAGCGTCTTATTACTGCTTTGTTTGCACCCAGGTACAAGATGTTACCGTAGTCAAGCCGAGAAGTTACTAAGGCATTGACTACGGTCCCAGGCAAGAGAGTACCACAATGAAACATTTATGAGCCTAACAACAACTGGCATCAAGAAGATGTCACCTGAATCAGGGGCACCATAAAAGAAAAAAATCTAGGCTACCATTCTCAGCATGTTTAGGTCGGAGGGGCAGTACAAACGCATCCACCCAACGGCACGTTTCTACAATGCGAAGCTGGCTAAAATGTTAGCGCTGGACCTTCTCCCTTTTTCTTTTGTGGAAGGGGTGGATCTTCCAGAATCTTTGGCAGCCATCTGCTCAAAATGGAAGGTTCCCAGCCGGTCCTTTTTTGCCTGAGTTGCTGTTCCAGCACTACATCACGATGTGCTAAAATTGCTTGGACAAGCTTTGCAGCAGAGTGCTGTTCACATTATCCACCTTTCAACAGATATGTGGACCAGTTGCCAAGCCACCGATTACATGTTCATCACTGCACACTGGATCTCTTTTGTGGGGGTTAGAGAAAAGATATCTGCAGGTGTTGACACTGCTGAGATTTTTAATGCCACTGGGAAACATGCAACTGTAGCCATGTTCGCCATAGAGAAATCTCATACTGCTGCAAACCTTTTGGAAGAATTTCACAGCAAGGTCTTTGAATGGCTGCACCCAAGAAGGCTTAGCATTGGTTTTGTTGCTACAGACAATGGCAGCAATATAATTAGGACTATGTACGGTGGTGGCTATTTCAGTGTTCTGTGTTTGGCACACTGCATTAACATTATTGTTCAAGACTTTCTGAAAAAGGAAGACCGAGTCAGCAACTTACTGATCACCTGCAGAAGAATCTGCCCACATTTCAGCCATTCTTTTAACGCCCTGAAGCAGCTCATTTAACAGAAGCATAGAGTGCCAGTTAAAGCACTCATCCAGTAGGTGCCAGCACCTTGGAACATAACTTATTACATCCAATCAACGAATATGTCATGCAAAGAGGTGATGCTATAATGAATGACATGAACATTGAGATGGACCAATGGAGCCTAGCTAAATGCCTGACAGAGATGTTACTTCCTTTTGAGCTCTTCACAAGTGAAGTCAACAAGGAGGACTATACTATGGGTCAAGATATCCCATTGTTGCTCATGCTACAGGAACAGGGGGTGTCTGCAATATATGCAGGTGTGGAAGAAAAAAAAGAAGTGTATGAGTTGGTGGAAAGTTTAACTCATCACTTATCTGAAAATACAAGGGTGTAAAGAGACATTGTGTCATTGAACAATTACATTTTTGCCACAATTCTGGATCCATGGTACAACCAGTACTGAACACATTGATTCCTTTTTCAGAGGTGGATGTTGCCAAGTACAAAACTTGTCTAGCTGCCAAAGCCAGTCACTTAGAAAGTGAATGGCTACGAATTAGAGGCTCCCTACTCCAACCCACAACAAGTACTGCAGGATAGCCGGCATCACGTTCAACTTCAGAGCCTGAGGGCAGTGCAGTTGTCTCACAGCAGTCAAAACCACTAACAACACCAACAACATCATCAACAACAGCAAGATCAGGATCATCAGCCCAGGTAAAATCGGCACAGGAATGGTATGTATGGCAAGGGCTTGTTAGGGCCAGTGCTGAGGCAAAGGCAAAGGAGGCTGAGCAAAGCTGAGAACCCCTGAGCATTGAGTGGATGGGCCAAGCCTAGCTGGATGACCCAACAGAGGTCTACATTGATTAAAACCCATTGGTGTATTGGTATGGGAAAAGGGGCCAATAACCAGTGCTCAGCAGGCTGGTGATAAACTATATTGCTTTCCCTATCACTAGTGTCTGTTCTGAGCATGTTTTCTGTGCTGCTTTTGCCATTGTAACAGTGAAAAGACCAGTCTCCTACCCCAAAACGTGGAGATGTTAAACCTGAACAAAATGAATCAGCACTTTATACCACTGGATTACACCACAACTGAAGTAGACCAGCAAGGAGATGCTGACAGCGACTTAGGTCATGGAAGTAGTGTGTTAGATGACCTACTTCTGAGTTTGAGGATGAGCTCTACTTCCTGACAACTAGGCTTTCAACTTGTTACTTTCTTTCTTCCTTATTTACTTTTATTATTTGTGTGTGTCTCTGTCTTTATGGTTCAAATCACAACACATCCATCACTACCATCTCACTCTTTTATTGCCAGATTGGAGTTGCAACTGTGTGCAGTAATTAAAGAAGTAAGTCCACTCCTTCGAGTCCTGTTCCAGTCCTCTCCTCCTGACTTGCCCTAAATCCATTTCCCTCAAGCCAGACATTGGATAGAGAATAGTACAAGAAATGTGTGCCTATCTCGTCGATTCCCCCCAAAAAACCTGACTATAGCTATCCTCCTCAGCCGAGAGGGACTGCCCCTTATGAACAGGTTATGATGGCATGCATTGGACGCTGACTCTGAATAATTGGTGTTTGTGTTGTTGTTGTGCATGAAGTGTACTAGTATTTAATCTACACACAAAAAAGTGACTCAAGTCAATGTGTCTCTTCTTGTTGTTTAATAATAAAATTATATTTTTACTGCAGGCCGATCCATTGCATTTTTTAATATGGAATCTGGACTCACTTGGTGCACTACAGAGTTGGACACCATGACGACCATTCTCGTCACAGTCAGTCAGTAGGTTCAGAGATGATTGATGGAATAACTCAGGGCATTTCATGAAGTGGCCTAGAAGGTAAACAAGTCAACCACAGCAGACATACATGTCTGTGTAGTGGTGGAGGCAAGCATAGTGGTATGACTGACAGAGGAGCATTGATTTAGTTACTTAATTTGGAAAATGCTATGTTGCTTTATATGTGTGCTCTGTCTGCCTCAAAATCTAAGCTAAGTGGAGGTTAGGTAGGCGCCGAGGGCCTGCTCTGTCCTGTTGTTGTTGTAGGTTAATGCTGGAAACAGAGTAGACATGATTTAGCTATGCCGCCTCTGAAAGTGTTCTTGTTGAACTCCTCCCTAATTTATGCATTTTACCTTCACTTTTCTCATTGATTTTTCAATATCTCTTTTCTTTTTCCATCTACACTTATAGGCCAGCTTTACCCTGTGTTATACTGGGAAAACAACTCACACTTACCTTACCAATCCACATCTGCCAGGCAGGCAGTGGCAACCAAGACTGATGGACGGAGTGTCCATGAAACGAAGGACCGAGACGCAACTCCCCAATTTGACCATAACATAGTAACTTAGTATCATCATCTTTTGATTTGATTCATTTTTTCTCTTCAGTCATTATGACTGTGTGTGTTGTTATTTATTATGTTTGCCTATATATTTGACCCCTACAGTTATTTTTTTAATTTTCTTTGCTAGCTTTAAAAGGAAGCCCGGTTCAACAGAACATAACATGTATGTAATTTGGGTCTCTCTGAGGGCAGACAGGCAAGGCAATTGCACAATAATAATAATTAATAATATACTGCTGCTCTGTTCTACTAGTCTGGTACTACTCATCATTTACCATCAAGTCATCATCCTGCTTGCATTTCCTTTTTCTCCCTTAACAGATGAATGATAGCCGTCTGCCAAGATTATGTGTTGTCCATGTGTAGTGTTTGTCAAACCTTCCCCCCAAATACCCCTTCCCAACCCTTCATCAAACCCTAACCCTCTTCCCCCGGGCTGTGTGATTTATACTGAGGTGTGACTAAATTAAATGTACATCAATAATTTATCACACACTTATTGAGGCGGATGTGATGAAAGTAACACTAACTCAAGGCAGGGCGAGGATCTTCTTCTGCTCTAGGTATATATATATATATATATATATATATGAAACTGAAATTATATGTGAGATATCACAATGTAGCGCTTTTTGCACTATAATATGAGCACTGTCACTTTAAGTTTGCATCACAAGAAAATGAAAAATTAAGGATTCAGGTGACCTTTCTCTGTGTCATGTGATCAAGGTACGTTGGGTACCGAAACGCGTAATGGCCGACGGAACAACAGCTGAATAAATAAGTATTTTTGGCACTAACCTGGGTCTGTGCTCCACGTTCTTTCCGGCAGAGAAAGCGCAAGCAACCAGCTCGTAGGAGTGGAGTGGTATGGATATATATATATATATATCCATCAAACAAAGTTGCCTGCAGTAGAGAAGGCCCAACACCCGGTAAGAATATACCACTCATCTTTAATGAAGGTAGTGAAGCAGTGGATCAGCTCAGTCCGCATACAATAACTAGCCCAACGCATTTCGTGAGTTCTTCACTTCATCAGGGGCTTGCAGCTTGACGGTGTAAGTGAACGGCATTTTTTCTTGGCACCGCTAAAATATCATTAGTCCCCGCCCAGTGGGCGCGGCCACCCCAGTGGCTTGTGGTTGCTGTAGTGCCTCGATTTTTCTCCAGTGAGTTGTTGTTCGCTCCCCAAATAGTGCACATTAAAATTCACAGTGGATTGCGGTACATGGCTGAAGAATACTGCTTCACCTACTTAAATCCTCCAAAAACTGGCTCCGGGTGCCTTGAACAGCTACGCCAGTTAGACGTCTCCACGGGACTGCCGAACATATATATATATATATATATATACCTAGAGCAGAAGAAGATCTATATATATATATATAAAACTCCTACGCGTTTCGAACCGTAGTCCTTGTTCACAGCAGTGTTCTACCTGCCGTGAACAAGGACTACGGTTCGAAACGCGTAGGAGTTTTGCTTGCTATTTCTAATAAACCAACTTGAAACCACCAAGAAGTGTGCCGCGCTATCTTTGTATTGAAATACTTATGAGACACTGTCCTGGTCTCAACGCGGGCACCGACTGAAAGTGCTCCCTCTGTGACGGGACAAAGCGAGAGAATAAAATAAATATAAATATATATATATATATATATATATATATATATATATATATATATATATATATATATCTTTAAGCAATCCTGACCGATATCGAAGCGGTAACGCAACAGGCGCAGACCTCTTCTCCTTCACACAGATTAGGCTTTAAAGTAAAGCGCTATCACACCAACAATTGTGTTCGCAGTGGAAATTTATTACAGCAAGTGCAGAGCAAATGCTCTCCTCGACGCGTTTCGCTCCGCAGGCGGAGCTTGATCACATGACGCGCCCAAAGTAGGTGTAACAATATATAGTGATTAAAAGGCTCTATCACCCATAGAAAAAAAGGATGAAAAGCACATAACAACAAATTGGCATAAAATTAACTCATGAATAAATAAGTCACAATGTGTGTGTGTTCAATGAAACACACAAACACAACAAATCAAAATAAATGCAAGCATAGTGCTCGAATCATTGTAAAATGAAAACAATCATTGCATTAAGAAATATACTATGTACACAAGGCAATGACAATCAAAGCATAATGCTCATATATAAAGGTTCAAGGTATAATTAAATGAGCTATAATTCATGATGGTAATTTCAGAAACAATGAGGGTAGTAAAGCAACTTTACCAATTTCTAATGTTAAATATCGGTTTCTCAATAGGAGCTTGATTCCATGTAGAATAAATTCTCAATAGAATACATGCAATGTGTTTCAAACCCCATACATTTTACTGAAAGTTGCCACTAGCTTCCCTGAAAACCCAACCACAATGTTCAAAAAAGCTTTTCTCCTTGTAACAAACGAATCAAAGTGAAATAGAACATGAAATACAATATGCCAACTAGAACAAAAGTGCTTGTGTATACTGGGTGAAAAAACAATTTATAAAAAATATGTAATTATAAACTGAAACAACTGAAGCAAAAATTATGAAAATCCTACTAATTCATTTAGCATACATAAATATATACATATCAAAATAGGTGCATTATCAGATTGATCAAAACTAACCTATCTTTAGATAACATTCCACAGACACAGCAAAATTGGGTTCAAAGTTTCGATTATAAAAAGTTATGAAGTTCATCAATTGCATTCAAACCATTTGGTGCCTTAGAATCGAGTAATAAAATGAAATATGTCTCTCTTTGTCTAAGGAGTTTCTCTCTATCATCCCCCCCGTCCGGGGTTGGGAACCGACCCCAAAAGTGTGTACTGTAGATCTTCCAATTTGTAGCTTTAAAGTGGCGAGCCACCAGGTAATTACTGTCCGAATTCACAATTGCCCGTATATGCTGTAAACTACGTTGATTGGCTGGTAGTTTAGTGCTGCCAATATATGACAAATTGCATGTACAAGTTAGTTGATAGATGACAAAATCACTACGGCACGTCAGATATTCTGTAATGGCGATCGGTTTATCATTATATGCAGATTTGTGGTATGTGCCGTTCTTCGCAAAAGTACAAGCGCGGCAAGACGTGCATTTGAAAAAACCTGTTTTGGACAGCCAAGTTCCTTTAGGTGTGAATTCAGGTTTGATCTTGTCCAATGCATCCTTCATGGAGGGAGCCCTCCTGAAAGTAATCGCCGGTAATTTAGGTAAGATGGGACCCAAAATGACATCCGTCAAAACAATAGGTCATTCTGAATTAATGATCCATCTCAATTTGCGTTCTTGTGAGCAATAGATGGTAATGAGACGAACAGAACCAATGTAACTGTCATCAGAAATAGTCAAAGTTTTGGGGGTCAGTAATTCATTCCTCGAAAGTAGAGACGCTTTCGAGAGGGCGCGGTTCAACAGTTCAGGTTTGTAACCGCGTTCGAGAAACCTCTGAGTTGATTCAACTAGGCATTGATCCGATGCAATTGGATCACTACAGATTCCTTTGATGCGAATAAATTCGCCAAATGGAATACTGTTAATTGTGTGGGATGGATGAGCACAATGGGCATGCAGAATGGCGTTGCCTGCCGTTGTTTTCCTGTGTAGCTTGGTGTGGAGCCTACCCTGCTCAATGTAAATCTGTACATCCAAAAACTCAGCCGAGTCTGATGTGATGGTAGCAGTAAATTTTAAATTGCGAGTATTGATGTTAATCTTGTCTACAAATTTTTGAGCCTGAGCCTGCAAACCATTCCATATGATGCATATATCATCGATGAAACGCCACTAATAGGCTATATATATATATATATATATATATATATATATATATATATATATATATATATTACCTACTGGCGGTCACCAGTAGGTATATATAGTTAGGATTTTTTCTCTATGGGATTTTTGAAAATTCTATGTCTAATAACTTTGGCGTTTGTGGACGGAATTGGCTGAAATTTTCAGGAAAATGGAACATTTTGTTTCTGAGCAGCCCCTGACAATTTGGGGGGGTTTCATCAAGGGGGGGCCGAGAAAAAAGGGGGGTCCCAAAACGCGTTTTTCCCATGTTAATTTCCATAGGGCGGTTGGCCTCACTTTTAGCTCGAACGGCTGAATGGATTTGCACGAAACTTGGCAAAATTGTAGGGACTGTTAGCCCGATGTGCCTTTGCTAGGTCTCAATATATGTGCTCCAGTGGATTTTGAGTAATTTAGGTTCAAAAAAAGATATATATCTGGGCGGAGCCTAACCACACATCTGATCTGATTGGCTGTCAGCACTTCATCCAAGAAGTGTTGGCAGCCATCTTGGGACCAATATACATGATAGCACCTCATTAAAAAGCATTGTAGTTAATAGAGGGTTTTAGGACTTTAGTTACATTATAAATCATTTGTTGATGGTACCATACTCGTTTTAGGAATTGTGGTGGGTTCTAAGGTGATTTTACCATGTGAAAAAACCTTCTGCTGTGATATCATGAATATTGTTTGAAAGAAAACTAATATCTCATGATTTTCCCACAGTGGTTTGGAAGGGGATCTAGAAGCTAAACTGAAAGCATATTTTCTGTAAATTCACATTATCTTTCTCAGTCATGTGAAAATGAAGTCTGACATTCTCAGTAAAACATGTACATCCAACAAGGACAGAGACTGTCAGTTGATTCCTTTGTGTTCTACTGCAGCCTCCTAGAGTGTTCTAAAGAACAACTAGAGCGCTAACAGTCCAACTTATTACAAAGGTATGGCACACCTGAAGCCATCTTGATTGTAATAAAGTGGTAACTCTTAAAACATTTAATTTAAAAAGAAACAACATGAGGGGGTATATTTTGCCATAGAAAGTATGATTAGTGCTGCAGAATGAAAAATTAGGGCACATTTTGAGTGACTTCTCAAATCCTTTTCTATTTCATTAAAACATTATGACATGCAGTCTCCCAAAATGGCCACCAGAGACAAAAGAGCCCAAATGTAGCCCAAATATCACCCAGATGTAGCCCAAGTATAGCCCAATGACAGAATGTCCCAGAGTGTTCTAAAGAACAACTAGAGCGCTAACAGTCCTACTTATTACAAAGGTATGGCACACCTGAAGCCATCTTGATTGGAATAAAGTGGTAACTCTTAAAACATTTAATTTAAAAAGAAACAACATGAGGGGGTATATTTTGCCATAGAAAGTATGATTAGTGCTGCAGAATGAAAAATTAGGGCACATTTTGAGTGACTTCTCAAATCCTTTTCTATTTCATTAAAACATTCTGACATGCAGTCTCCCAAAATGGCCACCAGAGACAAAAGAGCCCAAATGTAGCCCAAATATCACCCAGATGTAGCCCAAGTATAGCCCAATGACAGAATGTCCCAGAGTGTTCTAAAGAACAACTAGAGCGCTAACAGTCCTACTTATTACAAAGGTATAGCACACCTGGAGCCATCGTGATGGGAATAAAGTGGTAACTCTTAAAACATTTAATTTAAAAAGGAACAAAATGAGGGGGTATATTATGCAATAGAAGGTATTATTAGTGCTGCAGAAAGAAAAATTAGGGCACATTTTGAGTGACTTTTCAAATCCTCTTCTATTTCATTAAAGAATTCTGACATGCAGTCTCCCAAAATGGCCACCAGAGACAAAAGAGCCCAAATGTAGCCCAAATATCACCCAGATGTAGCCCAAGTATAGCCCAATGACAGAATGTCCCAGAGTGTTCTAAAGAACAACTAGAGCGCTAACAGTCCTACTTATTACAAAGGTATGGCACACCTGAAGCCATCTTGATTGGAATAAAGTGGTAACTCTTAAAACATTTAATTTAAAAAGGAACAAAATGAGGGGGTATATTTTGCCATATGAATTATGATTAGTGCTGCAGAAAGAAAAATTAGGGCACATTTTGAGTGACTTCTCAAACCCTCTTCAATTTCATTAAAAAATTCTGACATACAGTCTCCCAAGATGGCCACCAGAGACAAAAGAGCCTAAATGTAGCCCAAATATCACCCAGATGTACCCCAAGTATAGCCCAATGACAGAATGTCCCAGAGTGTTCTAAAGAACAACTAGAGCGCTAATAGTCTTACTTATGACAAAAGTATGGCACACCAGAAGCCATCTTGATTGGAATGAAGTGGTAAGTCTGAAAACACTCAATTTAAAAAGGAACAACATGAGGGGGTTAATTTTGCCATAGAAAGTATGATTAGTGCTTCAGAAAGAAAAATTAGGGATCATTTTGAGTGACTTCTCAAATCCTCTTCTATTTCATTAAAAAAATTCTGACATGCAGACTGAAACATGCACTTTGAATACCAGCAGCAGACGTCCCTGGTGAGCAGTAGCTTTACTACAGTGATCTAATGTGCAACTAGAGTGCTAACATTCAGAATTTATGGCAAATGTGTGACACATCTGAATGCCTTCTTGATGGAACCAAAGTAAACAAGCATTGAAAATGCAATAGATCTCGCCCTCGTTTAAGTTAAAGCCATTCTGTTTGTAATGAGGTGGCTTTTTAGCTTTGCTTTTATTAGTGTTTTTTCAACTTTCATGTAAATAACATGCATCTGTATGCATATAAGTATATGTATGCATGCATTTATGTTTGTATTTATATAGATATACAGATGATATATGTTTATATATGTATGTATATATATATATTCACTGAAAAAACCATAGGTTATAGACCATATATAGTTAGGAATTAGCATTTACAAAACCTTGAAAATTCACTGAAAAAAACATAGGTTATAGACCATATATAGTTAGGAATTAGCATTTACAAAACCTTGAAAATTCACTGAAAAAACCATAGGTTATAGACCATATATAGTTAGGAATTCGCATTTACAAATCCTTATTTTACTCACACAAAACCATTGAAATTCCATATATAGTTAGTTGCACTAACTATATATCGCGCACCCGCAATCCACTGCTGATGATGTCACATATTACATCATTCATGACATGGTCAGTGACATCACTGATGACATCACTGATGACATCTCAAATGACATCACTGATGACATCACTGATGACAACATCCAGTGACTGTATGTTTCTGTAAAGTTAAAATATGTCTTACATATTGAAGAATGAGTGGATGTATAAGTGTCTGGATGAAGGATTTAGTAGGTGCATGACTGACTGTATGAGTGAGTGATTAAATGTGTCTCACTGAGTGCATGGGTTAGTGACTAAACTGTCTTAATTTGTGCATCATTATGTCTGTTGTTCTGTAAACTGTTGCATGTGTTGATAAGTAGCTATATGAGTAACTATATGGGTTATTGATTGGTTGCCCAAGTATTTGTATGGGAGACTGAGTGTGTGTGTGGGTGGCTGGGAGGTGTATGACTCTGTGCATAGATGTGTGAGCAGTTGATTCACTAGATGTATGGTTTCAAAAGTGCATGTGGAAACAGCTGTATGGGCGGTTGACTGTGTGCATGAGTGTATTGGTGAGTGAATGGATATCTCAGTGCTACATGTCAAAGTAAGTACATATGTAAAACACAGTACATGTGAGAGTTGACATATATAAATAACTGTGCATAAGAGCCAGTGAATGTGTGAGTGGCTGTATGGATCATTGTGAACTTGTATCAGGGATTGTATAAGAGAGTAAATATGTGTTAGTATATGTTTGAATAAGTAAAGTTTGTATAACTGTATAGTTGAGGAAATGGAGGTGTGATTGATTCTTTGCATGACTGACTAGGTGTGTGAGTAACTCCATGGATGAGTGACAGTCTGTGAGTGTCTGTTTACACTGATTGTATCTAAGGTTATATTAGAGTCTGAAGAGGTTCATCGTATTATCACATGAATGATATCATCAGTGATGTGATCAGTAATGTCAAATGAGATGTCATCAGTGATGTCATCAGTGATGTCATTTGAGATGTCATCAGTGATGTCATTTGAGATGTCATCAGTGATGTCATCAGTGATGTCACTGACCATGTCATGAATGATGTAATATGTGACATCATCAGCAGTGGATTGCGGGTGCGCGATATATAGTTAGTGCAACTAACTATATATGGAATTTCAATGGTTTTGTGTGAGTAAAATAAGGATTTGTAAATGCGAATTCCTAACTATATATGGTCTATAACCTATGGTTTTTTCAGTGAATTTTCAAGGTTTTGTAAATGCTAATTCCTAACTATATATGGTCTATAACCTATGTTTTTTTCAGTGAATATATATATATATATATATATATATATATATATATATATATATATATATATATATATATATATATATATATATATATATATATATATATATATATATATATATATATATATATATATATATATATATATATATATATATATATTACCTACTGGCGGTCGCCAGTAGGTATATATAGTTAGGATTTTTTCTCTATGGGATTTTTGAAAATTCTATGTCTAATAACTTTGGCGTTTGTGGACGGAATTGGCTGACATTTTCAGGAAAATGGAACATTTTGTTTCTGAGCAGCCCCTGACAATTTGGGGGGGTTTCATCAAGGGGGGGCCGAGAAAAAAGGGGGGTCCCAAAACGCGTTTTTCCCATGTTAATTTCCATAGGGCGGTTGGCCTCACTTTTAGCTCGAACGGCTGAATGGATTTGCACGAAACTTGGCAAAATTGTAGGGACTGTTAGCCCGATGTGCCTTTGCTAGGTCCCAATATATGTGCTCCAGTGGATTTTGAGTAATTTAGGTTCAAAAAAAGATATATATCTGGGCGGAGCCTAACCACACATCTGATCTGATTGGCTGTCAGCACTTCATCCAAGAAGTGTTGGCAGCCATCTTGGGACCAATATACATGATAGCACCTCATTAAAAAGCATTGTAGTTAATAGAGGGTTTTAGGACTTTAGTTACATTATAAATCATTTGTTGATGGTACCATACTCGTTTTAGGAATTGTGGTGGGTTCTAAGGTGATTTTACCATGTGAAAAAACCTTCTGGTGTGATATCATGAATATTGTTTGAAAGAAAACTAATATCTCATGATTTTCCCACAGTGGTTTGGAAGGGGATCTATAAGCTAAACTGAAAGCATATTTTCTGTAAATTCACATTATCTTTCTCAGTCATGTGAAAATGAAGTCTGACATTCTCAGTAAAACATGTACATCCAACAAGGACAGAGACTGTCAGTTGATTCCTTTGTGTTCTACTGCAGCCTCCTAGAGTGTTCTAAAGAACAACTAGAGCGCTAACAGTCCTACTTATTACAAAGGTATGGCACACCTGAAGCCATCTTGATTGGAATAAAGTGGTAACTCTTAAAACGTTTAATCTAAAAAGAAACAACATGAGGGGGTATATTTGGCCATAGAAAGTATGATTAGTGCTGCAGAATGAAAAATTAGGGCACATTTTGAGTGACTTCTCAAATCCTTTTCTATTTCATTAAAACATTCTGACATGCAGTCTCCCAAAATGGCCACCAGAGACAAAAGAGCCCAAATGTAGCCCAAATATCACCCAGATGTAGCCCAAGTATAGCCCAATGACAGAATGTCCCAGAGTGTTCTAAAGAACAACTAGAGCGCTAACAGTCCTACTTATTACAAAGGTATAGCACACCTGAAGCCATCTTGATTGGAATGAAGTGGTAAGTCTGAAAACACTCAATTTAAAAAGGAACAACATGAGGGGGTTAATTTTGCCATAGAAAGTATGATTAGTGCTTCAGAAAGAAAAATTAGGGATCATTTTGAGTGACTTCTCAAATCCTCTTCTATTTCATTAAAAAAATTCTGACATGCAGACTGAAACATGCACTTTGAATACCAGCAGCAGACGTCCCTGGTGAGCAGTAGCTTTACTACAGTGATCTAATGTGCAACTAGAGTGCTAACATTCAGAATTTATGGCAAATGTGTGACACATCTGAATGCCTTCTTGATGGAACCAAAGTAAACAAGCATTGAAAATGCAATAGATCTCGCCCTCGTTTAAGTTAAAGCCATTCTGTTTGTAATGAGGTGGCTTTTTAGCTTTGCTTTTATTAGTGTTTTTTCAACTTTCATGTAAATAACATGCATCTGTATGCATATAAGTATATGTATGCATGCATTTATGTTTGTATTTATATAGATATACAGATGATATATGTTTATATATGTATGTATATATATATATATATATATATATATATATATTCACTGAAAAAACCATAGGTTATAGACCATATATAGTTAGGAATTAGCATTTACAAAACCTTGAAAATTCACTGAAAAAACCATAGGTTATAGACCATATATAGTTAGGAATTCGCATTTACAAAACCTTATTTTACTCACACAAAACCATTGAAATTCCATATATAGTTAGTTGCACTAACTATGTATCGCGCACCCGCAAACCACTGCTGATGATGTCACATATTACATCATTCATGACATGGTCAGTGACATCACTGATGACATCACTAATGACATCTCAAATTACATCACTGATGACATCACTGATGACAACATCCAGTGACTGTATGTTTCTGTAAAGTTAAAATATGTCTTACATATTGAAGAATGAGTGGATGTATAAGTGTCTGGATGAAGGATTTAGTAGGTGCATGACTGACTGTATGAGTGAGTGATTAAATGTGTCTCACTGAGTGCATGGGTTAGTGACTAAACTGTCTTAATTTGTGCATCATTATGTCTGTTGTTCTGTAAACTGTTGCATGTGTTGATAAGTAGCTATATGAGTAACTATATGGGTTATTGATTGGTTGCCCAAGTATTTGTATGGGAGACTGAGTGTGTGTGTGGGTGGCTGGGAGGTGTATGACTGTGCATAGATGTGTGAGCAGTTGATTCACTAGATGTATGGTTTCAAAAGTGCATGTGGAAACAGCTGTATGGGCGGTTGACTGTGTGCATGAGTGTATTGGTGAGTGAATGGATATCTCAGTGCTACATGTCAAAGTAAGTACATATGTAAAACACAGTACATGTGAGAGTTGACATATATAAATAACTGTGCATAAGAGCCAGTAAATGTGTGAGTGGCTGTATGGATCATTGTGAACTTGTATCAGGGATTGTATAAGAGAGTAAATATGTGTTAGTATATGTTTGAATAAGTAAAGTTTGTATAACTGTATAGTTGAGGAAATGGAGGTGTGATTGATTCTTTGCATGACTGACTAGGTGTGTGAGTAACTCCATGGATGAGTGACAGTCTGTGAGTGTCTGTTTACACTGATTGTATCTAAGGTTATATTAGAGTCTGAAGAGGTTCATCGTATTATCACATGAATGATATCATCAGTGATGTGATCAGTAATGTCAAATGAGATGTCATCAGTGATGTCATCAGTGATGTAATTTGAGATGTCATCAGTGATGTCATTTGAGATGTCATCAGTGATGTCATCAGTGATGTCACTGACCATGTCATGAATGATGTAATATGTGACATCATCAGCAGTGGATTGCGGGTGCGCGATATATAGTTAGTGCAACTAACTATATATGGAATTTCAATGGTTTTGTGTGAGTAAAATAAGGTTTTGTAAATGCGAATTCCTAACTATATATGGTCTATAACCTATGGTTTTTTCAGTGAATATATATATATATATTTTTTTTTGATCTGGGAGAATTCTTTGAACATGATTTTCCACTGCGGTGGATTCGTTTAGATTGTGTGAATTCATTCATTACACAGCAGAATGTAGTTTTCTACATTCAAGACCGTATCTTTTACAATTTATTTCTCCCGATCTATGCAGCATGTTGTTTAGTTCCTTGGTATGCTGTAATAGGCTGATACAGTATGTGGTTAATTGACGTCCTATATAGATTGTAAATGGTCGAGTGTCATGTGATCAAGGCCGTGGTAACACGGCCGAAACGTGTCATACTGTTCTTCACGTAATAAAGAGCACTTTATGAACTTACAGCACAGTGTGGTCTGTACCCGGAGGAGTCTTAGTGACGGGATTGTGATATATATATATATATATATATATATATATATATATATATATATATATATCACAATCCCGTCACTAAGACTCCTCCTTTACAGAAACATACAGTCACTGGATGTTGTCATCAGTGATGTCATCAGTGATGTCATTTGAGATGTCATCAGTGATGTCACTGACCATGTCATGAATGATGTAATATGTGACATCATCAGCAGTGGATTGCGGGTGTGCAATATATAGTTAGTGCAACTAACTATATATGGAATTTCAATGGTTTTGTGTGAGTAAAACAAGGTTTTGTAAATGCGAATTCCTAACTATATATGGTCTATAACCTATGGTTTTTTCAGTGAATATATATATATATATTCCTCCAATCCCGCTTCCGTTCAAAACGGGCTGACACATGCTCGACGGTACACCAGGTGAGCTTTTTTTTCACCTTCAGGGCATTTTCGGCTTGGATTGCCTCTTCAGTGCCAGTTAAGTGTGACAGGGTGCACTGGTGAGGGTATTTTGAAAGTCCAGTGTATTTATCCTATTGGATGGTATTGTGCGGCCACAGAAAATGGACTGCAGAATCTGGTGTGTGCCTCTCACGGCATGCTGGTAGTTTGAGTCCGTTTCAGCTCACACACTTCGAAGCCCCCACTCAGTCAGCAGGATGTGTAATTTCACGTGCAGCACAACAAAGGAAGAGCACTCGTCCAGGTTGTGAACATAGTCCAGTGTCTATGTTATAAGCAAACTAGTAGTGCCCTGACGTTGTCAGCAAGCCGGTCGTGTTCTTCCTGTCGCTGCACTTTGAAGGTGATTCCGCTCACCTGGAGATATGTCTTACGGCGGATGATCCGCCGCTCTCTCCCCTGCCTGGTCTCATGGAAGCCCCTGCTGGGGGGGGGGGCGCTGCGATGCATATTTGGTACGCTCTCTCCACAGGTTTGTTGGCTTTGCGCAGAGCACCAGAATGAGAGGCGTGCCAGTCCTCAAGCACCAACCGCCTGACAACAGACTCCTCCAAACCCGCTTCCATTCAAAACGTCCTGACACATGCTCGACGGTACAACAGGTGAGCTTTTTTTTCACCTTCAGGGCATTTTACTGATAATGGCAAGTCGCCATCGCTGTCCCTCTGGCAGACGTGTTTCGGCTTGGATTGCCTCTTCATATATATATATATATATATATATATATATATATATATATATATATATATATATATATATATATATATATATATATATATATATATATATATATATATATATATATATATATATTCACTGAAAAAACCATAGGTTATAGACCATATATAGTTAGGAATTAGCATTTACAAAACCTTAATTTACTCGCACAAAACCATAGAAATTCGCATATATAGTTAGTTGCAATAACTATATATCGCGCACCCGCAATCCACTGCTGATGATGTCACATATTACATCATTCACGACATGGTCAGTGACATCACTGATGACATCACTGATGACATCATCCAGTGTTTGTATGTTTCTGTAAAGTTAAAATATGTCTTACATATTGAAGAATGAGTGGATGTATAAGTGTCTGGATGAAGGATTTAGTAGGTGCATGACTGACTGTATGAGAGAGTGATTAAATGTGTCTCACTGAGTGCATGGGTTAGTGACTAAACTGTCTTAATTTGTGCATCATTATGTCTGTTGTTCTGTAAACTGCTGCATGTGTTAATCAGTAGCTATATGAGTAACTATATGGGTTATTGATTGGTTGCCCAAGTATTTGTATGGGAGACTGAGTATGTGTGTGGGTGGCTAGGAGGTGTATGACTCTGTGCATAGATGTGTGAGCAGTTGATTCACTAGATGTATGGGTTCAAACGTGCATGTGGAAACAGCTGTATGGGCAGTTGACTGTGTGCATGAGTGTATTGGTGAGTGAATGGATATCTCAGTGCTACATGTCAAAGTAAGTACATATGTAAAACACAGTACATGTGAGAGTTGACATATATAAATAACTGAGCATAAGAGCCAGTGAATGTGAGAGTGGCTGTATGAATCATTGTGAACTTGTATCAGGGATTGTATAAGAGAGTAAATATGTGTTAGAATATGTTTGAATTAGTAAGGTGTGTATAACTGTATAGTTGAGGAAATGGAGGAGTGATTGATTCTTTTCATGACTGACTAGATGTGTGAGTAACTCCATGGATGAGTAACAATCTGTGAGTGTCTGTTTACACTGATTGTATCTAAGGTTATATTAGAGTCTGAAGAGGTTCATCGTATTATCACATGAATGATATTATCAGTGATGTGATCAGTAATGTCAAATGAGATGTCATCAGTGATGTCATCAGTGATGTCATCAGTGATGTCACTGACCATGTCATGAATGATGTAATATGTGACATCATCAGCAGTGGATTGCGGGTGAGCGATATATAGTTATTGCAACTAACTATATATGCGAATTTCTATAGTTTTGTGCGAGTAAATTAAGGTTTTGTAAATGCTAATTCCTAACTATATATGGTCTATAACCTATGGTTTTTTCAGTGAATTTCAATGGTTTTTTAATAGCAAATATCAAAAGCTGTAAAATATCAAGTACGTGGTAGGTAAAAAGATTTTCGTATTTATGCACGCTGATGTGCTTTGAACGCTGCCCCCCCCTCCTCTTTTCTTTTAAGAGTATTCTCTCTTTGCAGATAGTGAAGGGTAGGTAACGTAAGCCTTTGCCCCCGTTGTAACCCGTCATGCCTGCTTCCCTCTACATTTGATTGATTGTTATCCAAGCATTTACTGTTTTAGAATTGGGTGCTCTCATGCTGACGCCTGCTTCAATCTGAAACATCCAGAAACACTGTAGACTACCAATTCAATCAGTTCCGGTGGAGCCCCAACGTGACCCGGTAGAGAAGAACTTGCCCTCCCCTCTTTGACTGATGATTCTTGTTGCCTGTCCCTTCTGTTGTCATTTAACAGAACTTTTTGGACTGCTGAAAGGGGTTGCATTCCGACCGCTGGTTGGTGGAGACATTTTGACTATATTCTGGACCTGCGTTGTCGCGTAATGCGTCATATGACGCGCCGCGTTAGCGCACCCGGAAGTGCTCCGATGGGCAAGGCGCAGCTTCCCGGAAACGTTCCAGAGCGCGGCGCGCAGCGCATAACGTAAGCTTAACAGGTCATGTGACTTGTTAATAAAACTTTTCATTGGTTCATTTTACTTTTGTTATTCTAATAATGAAAGGCTTGGTTATATGACCTAAAAATTACGCTTTTCATTGCTTTCAAACATTTATTTTTCCCGAAATGATGAAAGCCCCACCTTTTTTTTTCTCACTCTGACTTGTAAAGCAAAGTTCCCAGATACATTTACAGTTTATCACTTACAATGTTCCAGGCTAATGTATTTTCCCGGGAAATTTACAACTGTCCTGCAAGTAAAATATTCCTTTTTCGAGAAAAAGGGCGTTTCTTCGTCCCATGAGGAAGCCGTTGAACAAAAGAGGCTCGGCCTGCTGTCTTAGTCGCTGATAGGCATGAATATCAGATTCTTATCGATCACTTTATGTTGCAGGAGTAGAAAACACAACAGCCCTTAACCATTTTTCTTTACTGCGTTCCTGCGTATTATACCTTTTAACAGTCATGTAATTGGACTGCTTTATTTCACTTGCCTTTTACTGATTCGAAAACAGTGGCTATTATTCAAAACTTTACCAATGTAGGTACTACTACCATGTTTTTTTTAAAAAAACCTTTATTGTGAAAATGTCAGTATACAAATACGGGCCTATAACCACGTCAGCCGGCCACGGAGCAAACTGGAATCGTATATGATGAGGGCACATTTACACTGTAGAAGAACGTAACGGGCGACCCATTAGATTGCAAGAACTAAGGTGTCTACCATTTACGGAATCGGTGGACGTACATTTTATAATTAAAGTACGATAGGGCCAGTTACAATAAAATTATCTAGATATACATTTGCGGGCAAGTACCATGGTGACGTTAATTCCAACTTTCAATAGTACAGTAATCAATAACACATCAGAACTTAATATCAATAGGGATGTCAAAATGTTAAATCAATTCTCGTCCCTGCTCGCCATGTGCTTCAAAACTGCATACGTATCTCGTGATATCAAGGTTGGGCAACCAGTACACAACAAGGAGTTACGAGTCCCATTTATACCGGCGCCATTTTGGGCGCGGCCGGGCAGGTCCAGGATATAGTCAAACATAACAAATGAGGCTGACGTCTCTAAAGCAGTTGACGCACAGCAGGACATAGCAAATAAACATGAAGTCTCTGAAGCTGTTAACTCACTGCAGGACAAAACAAGTGAACCTGAAACCTCTGGAATAATTGTCGCTCAGAAGAACAACACACAAAATTCTGTAGTGTCTGAGGAAAATAAAACAGAGAAGGGCACTGTAGTTTCAGACACACTTAACACTAATGACTTAACAAAGACATCGTCTGTCTATGAAGCAGCTGTCATGTTCACAGAATTGACAAAGAAGTGTGCAGACACAAGGAAATCCCTAACGCATCAGCATTCTCGGAAGAGGTTGACACAGATGACATCTTAAGGAACAAAGAAAGACAAATTAAGGATGAGGAAGTTGAAACATTTGTGAGTTTTAAATTTCCGGAGAAGTATAATTCACCAATAGTTTTCTCTGTAGATGTTTTTCCATTAACAATCCCAGTTCCATCACCCGCCCAGGATATCACTACTGTTCCCCATGTCATAAAACATTAGGATGTTCAATAACTGAAACAGCTAATATGGGTTTACTTACAGGGGACATCTTTTGTTCTGTTTTGTAAAGTAAAACTTTTGTGAACGCAAGTATTATACACAGTAAGTGTTTAATATAGCATTTGTCAGTCATTGGTTAAGCAGCTAGGACCTGTTCACTCTTGACACCCCAGGTGCTGTGTATGGTGCCATCCGGATCTTAGCGCGTTCGAGTCACTGTACCGCAAGAGTGGGAGAAACTCAGCTGGACACGCCGTCTTTCGGCGCAGCATTGTAGGATGGCCACACCAGTGCGGCAACTTGCTGGACACCACCTCGGTGCCACCCGGATCTCGTTGCGTTGTGCTGCCTTTGGCGTACTGTAGCAGCAAGAGTGACCGCAACTCAGCTGGACACGCCGTCTTTCGGCGCAGCATTGTAGGATGGCCACACCAGTGCGGCAACTTGCTGCACACCACCTCGGTGCCATCCGGATCTCGGCGCGTTGTGCTGCCTTCAGCCTATTCGCACATCGGTCCGCTACTGACGCCGCCTCATGGGCCAACGGGTTTTGTATGCTTTTTATAACCCAAAGCCGCATAACAGGTCATGTGACTTGTTTATAAAACCTTTCATTGGTTCATTTTACTTTTGGTTTCCTAATGATGGAAGGCTTGATCATATGACCTAAAAATAACACTTTTCATTGGATTAAAACATTTTTTTTTCCCAAACGATGAAAGACCCACCTTTTTTTTTCTCACTCGGCAATCAAAAAAGGTTCCGTTAGATGACAACAGAGGGGACAGGCAACAAGAACCATCACTCAAAAAAGGGGAGGCCAAGTTCTTCCCTACCGGGTCATGTTGGGGCTCCACCGGAACTCATCGAATTGATAGTCTACAGTGTTTCTGGATGTTTCAGACATGGCGTCAGCTGGCGTCAGCATGAGAGCACCACCATCTCGTAGCTCCGTCGTGGCCATTCCGCAAGCAATCATGGCAGCCGCTCCCCACCGGAAGCCTGCGGGAGTCGGGGGCCCCCAAGACTTTTGTAGAATCTTCAAGGCTGAGGGGACGCTTTCGAGAATGGAGACCAAGCCCTAGCAGACAAGCGTCCGAGTTCCAAGGTGTCCCAGGGCCATTTTAGTGGACCAGGCCCAAATCCGAAGAGCCGGCCGCCATTTTAAGAGTCCTGTGGCAGCCGCCTATCGCTGCACCGCAAGAGTGGGAGCAACTCAACTACATGGTGAGCGAGACGCTGTAGCCGCAAGAGCGGGCAGAAAACAGCTGAATGGCGGAAGAGGCACAGTGTAGCAAAAGCGGGCGGAATGGCAACTGAAACGGTAAAGGGGCGCCCCACTACAGCAGACGAGCCTCCACCTGGGGAGGCCCGTTCACGCCACCTCCCCCCCACCCCCCCGGGGCGCCCCACGCCGTTTTTCAGAGCAGCATTGTAGGATACCAAAACCAGTGCGGCACCCAGGGGCGCATACGTATACGTATCTCGTGATATCAAGGTTGGGCAACCAGTACACAACAAGGAGTTACGAATCCCATTTATACCGGCGCCATTTTGGGTGCGGCCGGGCAGGTCCAGGATATAGTCAAACATAACAAATGAGGCTGACGTCTCTGAAGCAGTTGACGCACAGCAGGACATAGCAAATAAACATGAAGTCTCTGAAGCTGTTAACTCACTGCAGGACAAAAAAAGTGAACCTGAAACCTCTGGAATAATTGTCGCTCAGAAGAACAACACACAAAACTCTGTAGTGTCTGAGGAAAGTAAAACAGAAGGGCACTGTAGTTTCAAAAACACTTAACACTAATGACTTAACAAAGATATCGTCTGTCTATGAAGCAGCTGTCATGTTCACAGAATTTTCAAAGAAGTATGCAGACACCAATGCTATTAAGAAACACAAGGAAATCCCTAACGAATCAGCATTCTCGGAAGAGGTTGACACAGATGACATCTTAAGGAACAAAGAAAGACAAATTAAGGATGAGGAAGTTGAAACATTTGTGAGTTTTAAATTTCCGGAGAAGTATAATTCACCAATAGTTTTCTCTGTAGATGTTTTTCCATTAACAATCCCAGTTCCATCACCCGCCCAGGATATCACTACTGTTCCCCATGTCATAAAACCATAGGATGTTCAATAACTGAAACAGCTAATATGGGTTTACTTACAGGGGACATCACCATGGGGTTTAAAGAAGGGATGGTTCTTCACCTGGGTGCCGTCCACAACTCAGCACGTTGTGCTGCCTTGGAACTATTCGCACAACAGACCGCTACTGACCATTGTTGCTTCTGTTTTATTAAAACATTTTTAATGTGTTTACTGTTTTTGTTGCGATGTATATATTTATAAGTTATTAAAGTGTTATAAACCTACTACTTTGTTGGAGTGCTATATATTTTTAATGTGACACATAATTGTGAAGACTTTGATGTACAAAATGGCATCCCTGGAATCTTCCACTTCAGGCTCGGTCCCACACACCCTTACAGTGAGAATCCACTCCCCAATCACAATACAGGATCGGTATCAGATAGTAAGAACGCGTGTGGTGTGACGGATCTCATGGGGTGGGGGCCAAGATCTACTGTAACTCCTTTGAAGAGGGGTAATTCTTTTCAGTTGGGGCCATAAACTACATCCGCAGGGCTAGGTGATAGCATGGGACCGGCCTGGACAATCGGACACAGAGGAAGAGGAGTGTCAGAGGGTGCGGTAGTGAATAGGGTGAAAAGGTGGTGTCGGGCGGGCACAGGGTGTGATTCTCAGGGAAGACCAGCGCAGATGGGGGGAGGTTTATGGCCCATGCATAAGACAGAGAGCGGGGGTTACCAGTGCGTGGGGGAGATGCTTGCGAGGGTGGGGAGCCATGCTGAGGATCGGCGGCGTGCAGAGAGTGGGTCTGGTCAAGGCATCTAAAATGGCTGCCATGGACGACAAAAGTGTGGCATTGGAAAAAAAGCAAGATGGCGCAGACAATGTTTATCAATACGAATTAATTTATAACAATTATTTTTAACAATATATCTACTCGCACTGTCAAAATGACGGTAAACACTTCCTGATTTCCTTCGAATCGAACGTTAACAGACGTCACGATCGGCGTCGTGCAGAGAGTGGGTCTGGTCAAGGCATCTAAAATGACTGCCGTGCACGACAAAAGTGTGGCATTGGAAAAAAAGCAAGATGGCGCAGACAAGGTTTATCAATACGGATTAATTTATAACAATTATTTTTAACAATATATTTACTCGCAGTGTCAAAATGGCGGTCAACACTTCCTGATTTCCTTCGAATCGAACGTTAACAGACGTCACGCAGCAAAAAAAAAAAAAAACCCTCACGCGCAGCCGCTGGAAGACAAGTATCAACATATATGAGCATCCTCAGCCACCCTCAGAAAACATAGGGGGTCAGGATACGTCTCCCGTACCCCCTTATACCCATTTCCCACATTGTTTTTCCTCCATCTTGTAATTTCATTAAAACGAAACACAATTTTATTTTTGGCCCCGCGGGGCACTTTAATATCCCCCTCATCAATCCTAGGGGGTCAGAAGGGGTCTACCTTGCCCCCTTTCCTTCATTTCCCCCTTCGTTTTGGCCTCCTCTTGTCTCTCGATCCTACCGAGAGACAAGATGGCGGCCACTACGGACTGTTTAGAATGTTGACAGACACCGGAGATCCAATCAGCTTCGCTTCGCAAAGCTCCGTTACGCGAAAAGTACGCGAACTGGAGCGCTATCCGGGACGTTGTCACAGATATATCTGTTTTTTTAAATGTTAATTTCTCAAAATCCACTGGAGCACATATATTGAGACCCAGCAAAGGCACATCAGGCTAACATTCCCTACAATTTTGCCAAGTTTCGTGCAAATCCATTCAGCCGTTCGAGATAAAAGTGAGGCCAAACGCCCTATGGAAAAATGAATGGGAAAAACGCGTTTTGGGACCCCCCTATTTCTCGGCCCCCCCTTGACGGACCCCCCCAAATTTTCAGGGGCTGCTCAGAAACAAAATGTGCCATTTTCCTGAAAATTTTAGCCGATTCCGTCCACAAACGCCAAAGTTATTAGGCATAGAATTTTCAAAAATTCCATAGAGAAAAAATCCTAACTATATATACCTACTGGCGACCGCCAGTAGGTAATATATATATATATATATATATATATATATATATATATATATATATATATATATATATATATATATATGTATATATATATATATATATATATATATATATATTACCTACTGGCGGTCGCCAATAGGTAGTTATAGTTAGGACCTAGTTTCCATAGGAAATCAGCAACATTCTATTTGGAATAACTTTGGCGCCGGTGGACGAATCTTCGCAAAATTCTGCAAGAAAATGGCCTGCTCCGCTCCGCTCCTTCCCTGAAAGTTTGATTCGTCAAGCGGGGGCCGAGAAAAAAGGGGGTCCCAAAACGTGTTTTCCCCATGCAATTTTCCATAGGACCTTTAGCCAGGGCTACGACCCGCATGGCTGAACGGAATGACACCAAATTTGCAAAAAGGTAGAGTTCGGTTCGCAGATTACCCTTTTTGTTAAATGGTGTAAATCCGTTCAGTAGTTCCTGAGAAAAGTAAAAGTAAAATCATAGATATATCTATAGACGAAGTACCGTACACGTACAGTACGCATACCTTCCCGAGTACGAGCTGAATGCTAATTGGCAATACTCCAAACCAGGAAGTGATGGCAGCCATCTTGTGCCTCGGTAGAACCGAGGCACAAGAAAGCAGAAAAACAAATGTGCAGAATGCAAAAAGGGGGCAGGGTAAAAACACCCTGACCCCCTAGGCCTGCTCAGTGGGTCCCACAAGAACCTCCAAGGCCCCCAAATTTTATTTCATTTTTTAAAACCACGGGGTACGCATAGGTACGCGTAACCCATGACAAAAAACCCCCGTTCTGCATTTTTTCAAATTAGCCCCCGGGGGGACCAAATCCCGGAGGCATAAAGCAAAAAATCTCCCCACACTGCCCCGGGGACCACCACCCCGGGGCATTGATATTAATGATGTGGGGCCTCAAAGGCCCCTGAGCCCTGGGGACCACCACCCCGGGGCTTTATTAGTAAGTATGCGGGGGGTTCATGGCCCCCCGCAGCACCGGGGACCGCCACCCCCTGGGGCTTCTAATACATTTTTTTAAACCTGTGTGGGGGTCTCAAGCCCCCCACATGCCCCAGGGACCACCACCTCCCCGGGGCACTAATATGTAAAATAGGGGGGTCTGTGACAGACCCCCCAGCCGTGGGGACCACCACCCCGGGGCTTTTAACAGGTGGAAGGGGGGCCGCACGGCCCCCCTCCTGGAGCCCTCAATGGCCCTGGGGACCGCCACACCCCAGGGTTGGCTCCTGCAGTGTCCCGGGGTACCTACCCCCGGGACACTGCTGTTTGCTATGGTAGGGCGGGAGCCAACCATACCAAACTTCTTTAATTTTTGGAAGAGAGAGCGGGGAAACCTGCTCTCTCTTCCAAAAACCAAAGACAATTGCTTTTCTGCATGGGGAGCAGCATGTTAGCTGCTCCCCATGCAGAAAAGCAATGCCGGCTCCCGCAGGATGCGGGGAGCCGGCAGGGATGGTGGGGGCTTGGGGACCCCCCATAGCCCCCAACGAGCAGGCCCAGGCCCCAGGGGATGGGGTCCCCGGGGCCAGAAATGGCCATGTGGCCCCCTCCCAAAAAAAATATTTTTTTTTTAAAAAGGCAGGCCCCAAGGGATGGTGTCCCCGGGACCAAAGGGGGCAAAGCAGCCCCCCTCCTAATTTAAAAAAAATAAATTAAAAAAGGCCCATGCCACGGGGGATGGGGTCCCCGACGGAGTATGGCCCTGGGAGGGGGGCCACGCAGCCCTGTTCCCAATTTTTTTTTTTTTAATAGAAATTGGGGGCAGGCCCAGGGGGATGGGGTCCCCAGGGGCAAAAAAAAGAAAAAGAAGGGCGACTACACATCCACCTTCTTAAAAGTATTTTTTTTAAATGGGATCAGGAGGAGGCCTGGCCTCCTCCCTGCACCTCTCTGCAGAGAGGTGTAAAAAAGGGCATGGCCTCATTACACCTCTCTGCAACGCAGGCCCCTGGCGCATACTGGAGGTACCTGGTGGACTAGTTGGCTCACAGGAGACCTCAGGATTGAAGAGGAATTTATTCCCCAACCTAAAACGCACCACAGGGCGTGTTTGCACACATGTTCCCTCAGGTTCCGCCCCCTTCCTTCACTATTGAGCAAAGTATTCCTGTAAAATCAGCCGAACTACGAATTCCGATTTACTCACCTATTATGACAAGAGGCATCAGTGCTGCATCTTTGAGCGCACTACTGATCCTGAAAAGTAATTCTAACCATACTTACAGTACCTTGAATGTCCTTCCATAGGCTAAAATTGACTGGTTTCACTTGGAAATTATTCTAAGTGTGGAGTTTTGGAACTTTAAAAAATTCCTCTAAAATCAGCCCAACTACGAATTCCGATTTACTCGCCTGTTATCAGGAGAGACCTCTGTGCTGCATCTTTCAGCCCACTACTGATCCTGAAAAGTAATTCTAACCATACTTACAGTACCTTGAATTTCATTCCATACGCTAACATTGACTGGTTTCACTTGGAAATTATTCGAAGTGTGGAGTTTTGGAACTTTAAAAAATTCCTCAAAAATCAGCCCAACTACGAATTCCGATTTACTCACCTGTTATCAGGAGAGACCTCTGTGCTGCATCTTTAAGCCCACTACTGATCCTGAAAAGTAATTCTAACCATACTTACAGTAACTTGAATTTCCTTCCATAGGCCTACATTGACTGGTTTCAATAGGAAATTTATTTAAGTGCAGAGTTTTGGAACTTTAAAATATTCCTCTAAAATCAGCCGAACTACGAATTCCGATTTACTTACCTGTTATCAGGAGAGACCTCAGTGCTGCATCTTTCAGCCCACTACTGATCCTGAAAAGTGGTTCTAACTGTAGTTACAGTAATTTGAAGTTCCTTCTATAGGCTAACATTGACTGGTTTCACTTGGAAATTCTTCTACGTGTGGAGTTTTTGAAGCATCCGTTCTGGACCATCCTAATATGGCTGGCGGTGTCTAATAGACACCGCCACCATGTTAGACCTTTTCCACCCTGGTCGCAAGGGGCGACCGGGGCAGAAAAGCGGCGGACGGTCTTTCCGTCCGCCGTGGTCCCCCCGCCATACTAATATGGCGGGGGGCATTTAGGTGAGAATGTTGGCGCATTGCCCTCGCCAGGCCAGCGTTGGCTACCGCCAGCCTGGCAGGGGCAATCCACCCACCATCCTAATGGGCCCCTTATTCTCTTAAACAATCACTTATAGAAACACATACTTATTTATACAGGAACTCGTCCAATCTCTGACTCTCACACATAATCACTTATATACATCAATACTCACATATACTAGATTAAAACATATTTAGTTACTCATAAAGATACTATTAAGACAGTCATTCACTCACTAACACACCCATACACAAACTCATCCACTCATACAGTCCTGCACACATGCTGTCTTCAAAACACATACAAACAGTGAGTCACTCATTCATGCAAGTAATATCCCTCACCGAACCATACAGACACTCATACTGATACTCAAAAAACAAACTAATAACACATATACACTCTCATGTAGCTACTCACCAACCCATGCAGCCACTTATAGACAAAGTGAGACACTGATACAGATATTTACATATTTAAACATTACTCACTAATACATGTATTCATTAGATACACTTAATAAGTCAGTTATGCAATAATTTTTATAAAACAAACATCCATTCAGACCCTTATTTACCCATTTATTCTTCCATCGACCTTTAGTTATACATATATAAAAAATATTCATTTTTCAGAAAGACACACATGATGTCATCAGTGATATCATCAGTGATGTCATTTGAGATGTCATCAGTGATGTCATGAGTGATGTCACTGACCATGTCTTGAGTGATGTAATATGTGATGTCATCAGCAGTGCATTGCGGGCGCGCGAGTTATAGTTAGCTGAACTAACTATAGCGGGGGAATTTCAATGGTTTTATATGAGTGAAATGTCCAGCTAACTATAACATGTATGAAACCTATGGTTTTTTCAGTGAATTTCTTAGGTTTTTTAAATGCTAATTCCTAACTATAACGTGGCTGAAACCTATGGTTTTTCAGTGAATATATATATACATATATATATATATCCTCCAGCTTGGTTCACAATCTCCAGGGTTTGAGGCGCTCGTGTCGGTGCGTTATCCTGCGGCAGAACCGACGCCGCTTTACATTCACCAACTTTCCCCCAGCAAGGGGAAAAAACGGGTCGCACACCCAATTACAGTTACAAATCTGCTTTATTTTTCAATTACAGGGGCTGACAGCGCGTTTGATCTACGCGCTTTGGTGTCTCTCCACCTTGCTCACGATCAACGGGTTGTACCACCCATGTTACTTTTAAATGTTTTTTTCTTTCTTTGTGACTGTTTCCTGTCACATGTTCTTGTTACAGGGATTGTGGTCCTTGTAGTTCCTTCTTTTCTGCCGACAAAAGTAAGTTTATCCGTATCTTCATGTGCATTTAGTCATTATTTACTTGTATTTGGTATTTCTGATTCAATCAGCAATGTCTTCGAATTTTTTCCGCCTTCCAATAGGCTTGGTCAGTCTTATTTTATATTTGTTTTTTATATAACTCCTTGCATTTTATACTTTCCTTCCTTTTCCATTCTGTGTCTTTATTTGCTGAGCATCAGATCCTCAATGTTTACATTACAGTTCTTGATTGTCTCTGATAGTTATTTACAAATGTACATATAATTCCTCCGACTGGTTCATACCATAAGGATGCAGCATTCTCAGGTTAAGTATGAATCTTGATTCCGTTTGCCTCAGTTTTCTCTCCCGATCGCCTCCACGGTCTCCTTTTGGAATTGTCTGAATGCCATAAAATTTCATCTTTTGCCAATCTCCTTGATGGTATTGTTCCATATGTTTGGATAAAGCATTCGATCGATCTTCATGTATTGTTGCCCTCATGTGTTGTAGGATTCTGTTTTTTAGTTCTACTGTCGTACTTCCCACATACAACAATGGGCATGGGCATTCCACTATATAGACTGTGAATGGTATTTTACAAGTCATACATTGTCTGATTCGCCACTTCTTTTTGTTTGCTAATGTTATTTCTTTCATTGGTTTAGCAATTTGACACATCTTACATCCGTGGTATTTCACGAATCCCTTTGTTTTCAACCAGTCATCCTGTCTCTTTTTTTGAAAATGATTGTGTATCATGTGGTCTTTTAGATTCCTTGCACATCTTTATGTTATTATTGGATGGTTCCCCATGATCTCTTTGACAGTGTTGTCTAATTGTAGCAATTTCCAATTTTTTCTTAAGATCTTTCCAATTTGGGTACTCTCTTGGGAGAAATCCATAATCATTCTGATCTTTCCTTTTTCTGTTTCCTCATTTTGATTTTTCCTTTTTAGACATTCTTCACATGTCTTTATGTTAGCTCTTTCCAAGCTTCTTCTGACTGTCTTTGGAGGGTATTTTCTCCTCACAAATCTTTCCACCGTATGTTTACTGTTCCTTTCCCATTGTTCTTGTTCACTACATATTCAACGGATCCTTAGAAATTCTCCATATGGTATGCTGTTCAGCAATGATTTTTGGTGGAAGCTGGTTGCTTCTAGGGTGGCATTAGTTGAGGTCGCTTTTCTGTGGAGTGTAGTATGGACTTGATGATCCTTAATATAAATTTCCGTGTCCAGGAAAATATTTTTTTCTTTACTGATGGTGTAGGTAAATTTTAAGTTTTTGGTGCTGTCATTCATTATATTAAAGAACTCCTGGAATTCAACCTCTGTGCTGTCCCAGATTATCAGCAAATCATCAATGAATCTTTTCCAGCTGATGATTTTGTTCACTGCCAATTCATTTTCTGAATTCCATGCTTTTTCTTGCTCCCACCAACCCATTGTTAAACACGCGTAACTGGGACTAAAGGAAAATCCCATCGCTGTTCCGCTGCGTTGTCTGAAATTTTCTTCTCCAAATGTGAAGATATTATCCTCTAGGCAGGTTGAGATCATTTCTAACAGTATTTTGTTGTGACTGCTGTAATTAAGGCTTCTCTCCTCCAAAAAGAAATTGCATGCCTGTTTGCCCATCTCATTGTCTATATTGGTATATAAACCAATCACATCCATTGCAATAAGATGATATGAATCTTGCCAAGGTGTATTTTGTAGGATTCGCAAAAGATCACTCGTATCCTGAATGTATGAAACAAGTTTTCCACAAAAGGTTTCAAAAAGTTGTGTATTTTTGGCAAAAAATACATCGTCGCCATTGTTGGGTGTGTCACCGTTAAGAATTTTCTTTCTGTTTCATCAATAAGGCCATTTGCAGCCCATACAGATAGTTTTGTATCAATTTTGTCCTTTATTTCCATGATTGGATTTTTCTTGAATTTTTCATAATATTGGGTGTCTCTCAGTTGTCGATGAGCTTCTATCATGTATGCGCTGCGATCCATGATTATCACATTCCCGCCTTTGTCGGCGATTTTTATTTCAATTTTGTCATCCTCCTATAGATTTTTTAATGCTATTCGTTCCGCCTTAGTCAAATTGTCTTGGTCATGATTCCACTTGAGTTTGTAAAGATCTTGAATTACAGACTCTTGGAATAGGTCTACCTTGTTTCCTGGTCCCAGCTGTGGGTAAAATTTCGATTTTGACTTTTTTCCACTTAGACCAGCCCCACGTTGGTTTACACTTTGAGAAAATGTGAGTTTTTCTGTAGGGTCTTGATCACTGTTCATAAGGGTTAAAAACCCTTCCACATCTCTTATTTGTAGGTCACTTTGGGAAGAATCCGATTGGTTTTTTGGTTTCTCCTTTAGAGTACGTTCCTTGAAGGCCTTTGCAAGTTTAATTTTTCTGATATAAAGGTAGTGGTCAATTCTTACTTGTGCCAAGTTCATATGACTTTTAGGACAAAAATGTATTCCTCTTTTTAAAAGGGATATTTCTGTGTTGCTTAATTGTCTATTGGATAAGTTGATTACTTGTAACTCATCCGATGTTACTTCCTCCTATGTCGCATGTTCCTCGTTTCTACCCCTGTTCTTTCGGTTCCACCACTTGCTCCTTTTGCCTCTTCTGTTGTGTTTTTCTCGGGCCTTTGCCTTCCCCTTCCTCTTCCTCTTCGTGGTTGGAACTCTGGGGTTGGGCGATTCTGTTCCCAATACCGTTGTTGTAGCATGAGGCGCATGTCCCCTAAAAAAGACATCCTTCTACTGCCATTGGCTTCATTTCCTTGCAACTGTTCCGTAGATCCCAATGATGACGCCGAGCTCGATACACTCGACATACTTGCCCATGTCATTTGTTCCTTTAATCCATCGAATTTCTCGCGAAGGTAAAAATGCGACCTTCCGCGTAGTCGTTCGTGTCTCTTATGAATTTGGAATGTTTCCGATCCATTACAATTTCCTCATGTTTCTCTATTTCAGCCTCCAAATCCTCTTTGAATTTTATCAATTCTGATGTCAACTTCATTGTGAATAGTTCCTTTTCAGTTTCCTTTAATTCTTCTTTCAGTTTCTCTAATGATATGTCAATGTGTTTTATCAAAATTTCAATTAAGCCCAGCGAGGAGTGTAGCACAAATTCACCCCAACCTTGCATCAGTTCATTAGTTGCATCTTGATTATTCGGCATAAGCATTATACGGAGTCCCCTTGGGACAAGTTTTGCCTCCAGGTATTTTTTTAGAGTGATAAGTTCCCATGATTTATTGATTTCTTTACAGCTTAATTTTTCCCATGTTTTCAATTTACTTCTGGCGTCCATCTTTCCTGATGAGGTCGCTGTATTGGTCCTTTTATCCATATTACTTTTGTTAAACAATTCTGTTACTCGTGCAGTTCTTTTAGCATCACGTTGTTCCATATTCATGCTGTCATATTTGCCCCTCCGTGTCAATCGTATGTGTTCTTATATATATATATATATATATATATATATATATATATATATATATATATATATATATATATATATATATATATATATATATCCTTGCAAGTTTTACCGTAGTACGTAATACACGCACTCCAAAGGGTACAGCTTGGTGAGGTTTATTCCCAAAGTTCGCTACGCGTTTCAGCACCGAAATGCCTTGTTCACACGATTAACCATTTCCGAGTGAAGAGAAGTTTATAAGTACAATCCAAACAATCAACAGATCTAGTAAACATAAAAGAAGTAAGTTTTGTACAAAGAATACGGCGGCCATTATTAAATGTACCTGTTATCATGGTTTCTTATGAGGGACGGATTTTATGCCCTTAAAAACAGTATAAGCACGCATGATCACATTTTGAAACCTGTGCATAGAAATGTTTGGAATTAAACAAAAACAAAAGTCGCTCTATGTATGCGCCGTGATATAGCATTAGCCAGTTTAAGTCAACAAGCATGAGCGCCATTTTGAAACGGGAACTATACATGATTCAGTCATCATTGTACAGAACCTCAGATTTATCACTGATTACGTGGACAAACATTATACCAATTATAATCATTGAAATTAATGTGTAAATATTGTCGGTCTAGTGCCAATTTTCAAGACATGCTTAAATAAACATTGCACGCGGTCTAGTGCCCTTTTGCATCAATACATATAGATCATACTATACATAAGAATTCATCATAATCCACATAATTATATTATGAGCCTCTTAAATTCAAGTCCAAGCTCAAATTTGGAGTGTGATAAGTCTGTATAACAGAAACCCGATTTACACAGCAATGGCCATTGGTGATTGTACCTTGTACTACACTCACAACGGAACTGAGTGCAAGAAAAACCGACAGTTCAGGGAATAAAATATAAGTGAAGGTGAAAGTCTTAGCTTTAAATTGGTGAGGTGATAGTCTTCAATTCGCGAAGGCCACGTGAGGTTCAGTGCAGTGCTCATTTTTAATTAAAGTGGCCCACCTACACTCCTGAAAACAAAACAATATATTAAGTTAAAAATGGTTAAAATCAAGAATTGTACTGGTTATTTTCATAAGTTTTGCAAAAAACATGAGGCAGAGAAACAATGTAGAAAATCAAGACACTTCGATTATATGAGTTATGAGAGATTACTCATTTTCTAAGACTATGTACCAAGTCTAATCAGGGAACTTTAGGAATCATTAGTCCATATAAAGATGGGTTGCGAGTTCCTCATCCTGGTTGTGTCCTCCAGGATATTTAGTCTCTAATTCTAATATCCATTTTGATTCTTTTTTTCTTAAAGCAAGTTCCCGGTTTCCACCCCTTTTGCTGATGTTGACCTGTTCTATAGCAAAATATCTTAGCAGTTCATTGTTCGATTGGTGCTTTTCCTGGAAATGTCTGGCTATGGGGTATTTTTGGTCCTTGTTGGTAATTGCCCTAAGATGTTCCTGCACCCTTTTCTTTGCCATGCAGGAAGTACTACCTACATATCTTTTCTGGCATGGACATTCCAAGATATAGATGACAAAGGTAGAACTGCATGTTAAGAATTGTTTGATATGTCTTCTATTGGGTGTGCCTGGTACTTCAAAGTCTTTGACCATGACACTGGTATGGCAGGCCCTACAATGTCCACAAGGATAAAATCCCTTTAATCCCTGTATATGTTGGTCATTTGTGTTCGTTATGTCACTCTTGACTAATATATCTCTTAAGTTCCGGCCTCTTCTGTATGTTATGAGTGGTCTCCTACCCATTTTGGGCCCAACAATGGTATCTGCTTTAAGGATTTTCCAATTATCAGCCATGATTTTTTGAACCTGTTTGGACTTTTGATTGTACGTGGTGATCAGTCTGGGAAATTCGGTCATCTCAACGGATTTAAGTTTAGGGATGAGAGTGTCTGATCTTGGCACTATAGATGTCTTATTAACTGCCTTAGTGAGTACCCATTCTGGGTAACCTCTTTCTCTGAACCGTTCGAGAATGGTGTTCATTTCCTGTTTGTAGTCTTCTTCTCTGGAGCAATTTCTTTTAGCCCTAAGGAGTTCACCGTAGGGAATGCTCCATTTTAGGGGGTCAGGGTGGGCACTGAGGGCATGGAGTAGACTATTGCTCCAATCCAATATATTGTCTGCGTAACAATATATTTATGTTTGATGGGGCTCTATTCAAACAAATTCGTGGCGCAGCCATGGGCTCAGCTTTTTCTCCTAATTTTGCTAACCTTTTTTTAGGCAAGTGGGAAGAAGATATTAGAGCAGATGAAAGAATGAGAGAGGACTTTAAGATGGTACATACTTGGATCAGATATATAGATGATCTTTTCATCATCTGGCAAGGCACAGAAATAGAAGCAGCTAACTTTATTGCCAAACTGAATCAGAATAACCTTAACATCCAACTCACTTACAATATAAGCAGAAGTCGGATTGAATTCCTAGACAATAGCATTGAGGTCCAGGAGGGAAACTGATATCCAAACTGCATAGGAAGGATACTGCAGGGAATAGTCTACTCCATGCCCTCAGTGCCCACCCTGACCCCCTAAAATGGAGAATTCCCTACGGTGAACTCCTTAGGGCTAAAAGAAATTGCTCCAGAGAAGAAGACTACAAACAGGAAATGAACACCATTCTCGAACGGTTCAGAGAAAGAGGTTACCCAGAATGGGTACTCACTAAGGCAGTTAATAAGACATCTATAGTGCCAAGATCAGACACTCTCATCCCTAAACTTAAATCCGTTGAGATGACCGAATTTCCCAGACTGATTACCACGTACAATCAAAAGTCCAAACAGGTTCAAAAAATCATGGCTGATAATTGGAAAATCCTTAAAGCAGATACCATTGTAGGGCCCAAAATGGGTAGGAGACCACTCATAACATACAGAAGAGGCCGGAACTTAAGAGATATATTAGTCAAGAGTGACATAACGAACACAAATGACCAACATATACAGGGATTAAAGGGATTTTATCCTTGTGGACATTGTAGGGCCTGCCATACCAGTGTCATGGTCAAAGACTTTGAAGTACCAGGCACACCCAATAGAAGACATATCAAACAATTCTTAACATGCAGTTCTACCTTTGTCATCTATATCTTGGAATGTCCATGCCAGAAAAGATATGTAGGTAGTACTTCCTGCATGGCAAAGAAAAGGGTGCAGGAACATCTTAGGGCAATTACCAACAAGGACCAAAAATACCCCATAGCCAGACATTTCCAGGAAAAGCACCAATCGAACAATGAACTGCTAAGATATTTTGCTATAGAACAGGTCAACATCAGCAGAAGGGGTGGAAACCGGGAACTTGCTTTAAGAAAAAGAGAATCAAAATGGATATTAGAATTAGAGACTAAATATCCTGGAGGACACAACCAGGATGAGGAACTCGCAACCCATCTTTATATGGACTAATGATTCCTAAAGTTCCCTGATTAGACTTGGTACATAGTCTTAGAAAATGAGTAATCTCTCATAACTCATATAATCTAAGTGTCTTGATTTTCTACATTGTTTCTCTGCATCATGTTTTTTGAAAAACTTATGAAAATAACCAGTACAATTCTTGATTTTAACCATTTTTAACTTAATATATTGTTTTGTTTTCAGAAGTGTAGGTGGGCCACTTTAATTAAAAATGAGCACTGCACTGAACCTCACGTGGCCTTCGCGAATTGAAGACTATCACCTCACCAATTTAAAGCTAGGACTTTCACCTTCACTTATATTTTATTCCCTGAACTGTTGGTTTTTCTTGCACTCAGTTCTGTTGTGAGTGTAGTACAAGGTACAATCACCAATGGCCATTGCTGTGTAAATCGGGTTTCTGTTATACAGACTTATCACACTCCAAATTTGAGCTTGGACTTGAATTTAAGAGGCTCATAATACAATTATGTGGATTATGATGAATTCTTATGTATAGTATGATCTATATGTATTGATGCAAAAGGGCACTAGACCGCGTGCAATGTTTATTTAGGCATGTCTTGAAAATTGGCACTAGACCGACAGTATTTACACATTAATTTCAATGATTATAATTGGTATAATGTTTGTCCACGTAATCAGCGATAAATCTGAGGTGATGTACAATGATGACTGAATCATGTATAGTTCCCGTTTCAAAATGGCGCTCATGCTTGTTGACTTAAACTGGCTAATGCTATATCACGGCGCATACATAGAGCGACTTTTGTTTTTGTTTAATTCCAAACATTTCTATGCACAGGTTTCAAAATGTGATCATGCGTGCTTATACTGTTTTTAAGGGCATAAAATCCGTCCCTCATAAGAAACCATGATAACAGGTACATTTAATAATGGCCGCCGTATTCTTTGTACAAAACGTACTTCTTTTATGTTTACTAGAATTGTTGATTGTTTGGATTGTACTTATAAACTGCTCTTCACTCGGAAATGGTTAATCGTGTGAACAAGGCATTTCGGTGCTGAAACGCGTAGCGAACTTTGGGAATAAACCTCACCAAGCTGTACCCTTTTGAGTGCGTGTATTACTTACTACGGTAAAACTTGCAAGGATATTGAAAATTCTCGGCGGTGGGGGCCGCCGGGGCTAACACGCCACCTGACGTTGGGAACTGGATCCCAGGAATCAACCCTCATGAAGTGTCTTAACATATATATATATATATATATATATATATATATATATATATATATATATATATATATATATATATATATATATATATATATTACCTACTGGCGATAGCCAGTAGGTATATAAAGTTAGGATTTTTTCTCTATGGAACTTTTGAAAATTCTATGTCTAATAACTTTGGCGTTTGTGGACGGAATTGGCTGAAATTTTCAGGAAAATGGCACATTTTGTTTCTGAGCAGCCCCTAAAAATTTGGGGGGGGTTCGTCAAGGGGGGGCCGAGAAAAAAGGGGGGTCCCAAAATGCGTTTTTCCCATGTTAATTTCCATAGGGCGGTTGGCCTCACTTTTAGCCCGAACGGCTGAATGGATTTCCACGAAACTTGGCAAAATTGTAGGGACTGTTAGCCCGATGTGCCTTTGCTAGGTCTCAATATATGTGCTTCAGTGGATTTTGAGAAATTAACGTTTAAAACAAGATATATATCTGTAACAGCGCTCCGGGTAGCGCTCCGGTTCGCAAACTTTTCGCGTATCGGAACTTTGCGAAGCGAAGCTGATTGGCTCTCTGGTGTCTGTCAACATTCTAAACAGTCCGGAGCGGCCGCCATCTTGTCTCTCGGTAGGATCGAGAGACAAGAGGAGGCCAAAACAAACGGGGAAATGAAGGAAAGGGGGCAAGGTAGACCCCTTCTGACCCCCTAGGATTGATGAGGGGGATATTATAGAGCCACGCGGGGCCCCAAAAAAAAAAAAAAAATCCGATTTTTTCGCCGTAGAGACGCGTCTTGGTACGCGAACCGGGCAGCTAACCGGGCAGCTAACCGGAAAGCTAACCGGCAGTGTAACGGGAGTCTGAGGAGAAGCTGATTGGCTGTTATCATTGTAAACAGTCTGGAGCGGCCGCCATCTTGTCTCTCTGTGGGATCGAGAGACAAGAGGTGGAAAAAAAAAAGGTGTAAATGAATGAAAGGGGTAAGGCAGACCCCTCCTGAACCCCTAGGATTGATGAGGGGGCTATTAAAGTTCCCTGCGGGGCAAAAGAAAAAAAAAATTGCGATTTTTCGCGGTAAAGGTGCTTCCTGGTACGTTAACCGGGCAGTTAACCGGCAGCGTAACGGGAGTCCGACATATTGTGTTTTTTGAACGTTTGTGCACGTGTGGATTTTGTCTAATTAAGGTTAAAAAAATATATATATATCTTTAAGCGTGTTCTGGCGCGCTTACGTTTTGGGTTTGGTTTGCGCTGCAGAGACGATACGTCACGGTTATGCGATGCATCATGAGGCGTCTCACGGGCTACGTGATACGTCACTTAATAAAGAATATATTTTACAGCTATAGATATTAGCTTTTAAAAAACCAATGAAATTCACAGAAAAAACCATAGGTTATAGACCATATATAGTTAGGAATTTGCATTTACAAAACCTTGAAAATTCAATGAAAAAACCATAGGTTATAGACCATATATAGTTAGGGATTAGCATTTAAAAAACCTTATTTTATTTGCACAAAACCATTGAAATTCCATATATAGTTAGTTGCACTAACTATATATCGCGGACCCGCAATCCACTGCTAATGATGTCACATATTACATCATTCATGACATGGTCAGTGACATCACTGATGACATAACTGATGACATCTCATGACATCACTGATGACATCACTGATGACATCTCAAATTAAAAGTTAAATTATGTCTTACATATTGAAGAATGAGTGGATATATAAGTGTCTGGATGAAGGATTTAGTAGGTGCATGACTGACTGTATGAGAGAATGATTAAATGTGTCTCACTGAGTGCATGGGTTAGTGACTAAACTGTCTTAATTTGTGCATCATTATGTATGTTGTTCTGTAAACTGCTGCATGTTTAAATCAGTAGCTATATGAGTAACTATATGGGTTATTGAATGGTTGCCCAAGTATTTGTATGGGAGACTGAGTATGTGTGTGGGTTGCTGGGAGGTGTATGACTCTGTGCATAGATGTGTGAGCAGTTGATTCACTAGATGTATGGGTTCAAAAGTGCAGGCGGAAACAGCTGTATGGACAGTTGACTGTGTGCATGAGTGTATTGGTGAGTGAATGGATATCTCAGTGCTACATGTCAAAGTAAGTACATATGTAAAACACAGTCCATGTGAGAGTTGACATATATAAATAACTGTGCATAAGAGCCAGTGAATGTGTGAGTGGCTGTATGGATCATTGTGAACTTGTATCAGGGATTGTATAAGAGAGTAAATATGTGTTAGTATATGTTTGAATAAGTAAGGTGTGTATAACTGTATAGTTGAGGAAATGGAGGTGTGATTGATTCTTTGCATGACTGACTAGGTGTGTGAGTAACTCCATGGATAGGTGACAGTCTGTGAGTGTCTGTTTACACTGATTGTATCTAAGGTTATATTATAGTCGGAAGAGGTTCATCGTATTATCACATGAATGATATCATCAGTGATGTGATCAGTAATGTCAAATGAGATGTCATCAGTGATGTCATCAGTGATGTCATTTGAGATGTCATCAGTGATGTCATCAGTGATGTCATTTGAGATGTCATCAGTGATGTCATCAGTGATGTCATTTGAGATGTCATCAGTGATGTCACTGACCATGTCATGAATGATGTAATATGTGACATCATCAGCAGTGGATTGCGGGTGCGCGATATATAGTTAGTGCAACTAACTATATATGCGAATTTCAATGGTTTTGTGCGAGTAAATTAAGGTTTTGTAAATGCTAATCCCTAACTATATATGGTCTATAACCTATGGTTTTTTCAGTGAATTTTCAAGGTTTTGTAAATGCTAATTCCTAACTATATATGGTCTATAACCTATGGTTTTTTCAGTGAATTTCAATGGTTTTTTAATAGCAAATATCAAAAGCTGTAAAATGTCAAGTACGTGGTAGGTAAAAACATTTTCGTATTTATGCACGCTGATGTGCTTTGAACGCTGCCCCCCCCTCCTCTTTTTTTTTAGGAGTATTCTCTCTTTGCAGATAGTGAAGGGTAGGTAACACAGGCCTTTGCCCCCGTTGTAATCCGTCGTGCCTGCTTCCCTCTCTATTTGATTGATTGTTATCCTAGCATTTATTAAGCATGGGCGGATTTTGCGGATCCACGATCCGCGGATTTTGCGGATTTGCGGATCGTGGATCCGCAAAATCCGCGGATTTTGCGGATTTGCGGATTCGCGGATTTGGGGCGGGGGCGGGGCTTCCATGCGAGTGCACATGCCTCTTGTGAGGCCTCTATCCAGCATCACAGCTGATTTTCCACGGTAGAGTTGGGAAGAAGGCACACCTGTCCAGCCTCGACGACGCTCACGATTGTTTTTGGGCTAATGAATGAGTCACTGAATTTGAGCATCAACTAGTTCGAGCGACCATGTGTGTGTTACTATGCAATCGCCCCGACGGGCGCAGGGGTCCCTTGAGTGAGCTGTCCATCATAGTGGGTGAATGGCGGGAAGACGGTGCAAACCGCGAGTGTGTGGGCGGGGCCAAACGGGCAGGGCTACCATGCGAGTTCACATGCTTCTTCTGTGTATAAAAGGTCTGAGAAAGATCAGTTCAGCAGATGAAGAGAAAGAAACCCCTGGTCACAAGAACAGCACGGGCATTGTGCTCGTGAAAGTCAAGGATGCAAAGGCCTCTATCCAGCATCACAGCTGATTTTCCACGGTAGAGTTGGGAAGAAGGCACACCTGCCTCGACGACGCTCATGATTGTTTTTGGGCTAATGAATGAGTCACTGAATTTGAGCATCAACTAGTTCGAGCGACCATGTGTGTGCTACTATGCAATCGCCCCGACGGGCACAGGGGTCCCTTGAGTGAGCTGTCCATCATAGTGGGTGAATGGCGGGAAGACGGTGCAAACTGCGAGTGTGTGGGCGGGGCCAAACGGGCAGGGTTACCATGCGAGTTCACACATGCTTCTTGTGTGTATAAAAGGTCAGAGAAAGATCAGTCAGCAGATGAAGAGAAATAAGCTCCTGGTCACAGAAACAGCACGGGTATTGCGCTCGTGAAAGTCAAGGATGCAAAAGCCTCTATCCAGCATCACAGCTGATTTTCCACGGTAGATTTGTGAAGAAGGCACACCTGCCTCGACGACGCTCACGATTAGGGCATGTTGTAACTATTTTAGGATGGCGCCGGCAAGCTGCCAGCGCCATCCTAAAATACTTACTAAATTAGCTTCAACAGGAAGCTCTAATAGATCAAATAAAGCAGGTGCGAGCACCTGCTTTATTTTATCTATTAGAGCTTCCTGTTGAAGCTAACTTAGTAACTATTTTAGGATGGCGCTGGCAGCTTGCCGGCGCCATCCTAAAATAGTTACAAGTTGGCAGGCCAGCCAGGCTTCAACTTTTGCCCCCGGAATCCGCCGCTCGCGGATTTGCGAATTCGCGGTAAATTCGCGGGAGTTCGCGGATCGCGAATTTACCGAAAATTCGCAAAATCCGCGAGCGGAACGGATTTTGCGCTCATGCTTAGCATTTATTGTTTTGGAATTGGTTCTCTTTGGTTCATTCTCTATTTACAAACAAGCACAGAGTCGCAATACTCTGTTTAGTCTTTGCAGATAGTGAAAAATCGTTAAAAAACAAAAGGAATCAAGCAAAATCAGTAGGCCACTAATGGGATCTCTTTTTGACCTCGCTAAAAAAGAAACATTATGAACAACCCCTCATGACAAATACGAAACTAGTGAGAGGAACTGAGCTCGACACCATGATGGCTGCAAGACAGCTCGGCTCCGCCGCCCACCTCACCCATAATAACGACAAACACTATGCAAATATTATAAATATATACAACACACCAGCAAAGTAACAGGGTAAAACGTTTTATTAAATAACTATTTACATGGCAGCCTGCTGCAACATCGATCCAAACAAGCCTTTGTATTTTGGGCTAAAAAAAAACAATCAATAGTAAGATTTTTATAGGTGAGTGTAGGTTCATGGTTTTCCATCCACAGACTAAAAGCCTGGTGTGGGAGTGAAAGAACAATAACTAGGTAAGAAGGAAGGCAGAGGTTGTGGGAAGGACTCTGGATATGGTATGTTGCTTGGTCCCTGAGATGCTTCGATGTCACTGCCTTGCACAAATGGCATAAGTCCTGGATGTTGGGTGCCATAGTTGAGGGTTCGGAGCAGCGCTTGTAACACTGTCTGAAGCTTATTTGCACCTGCTGCAGCTTCACTATTCTCAAAGTAAGTGGGGGCTGTTTGTGGACCTGACTGCATTGGAAAACAATGTGATGCGGTGCCTCCCTGAACCGCTTGACGGAGGCCCCCGAGATAATTGCGCCTGCTCCACACCTTGTCCCACAATCCGTTTGACCTGAAGACACGTCCTGCGGTGCCCTGGTCTGACCATCACATATACCTGTGCCAGGAGACGGCGTGGGGTGCAGTAGAATAGAGAGGCGGCGCGAACGAGCCTCCCCCACCTCCCCAGGTGGAGGTTTCTCAGCTACACCCCAGCGCTTCACTCGACCAGCTGACTTGCGCCCGCTCTTGCGACACAGTGCCTCGCTCGGCCAGCTGAATTGCGCCTGCTCTTGCTATTACAACGTCTCACCCGCCATCCAATGGAATTGCACCCAATCTTGCGGTACAGCGACAGGCGGCTGCTACGGAGCTCACAAAATGGCGGTCGACTCCACAGACTTGGGCCTGGCCTGCAAAGATGGCTCTGGGCAACCGTGGAACTCGGACGCTTGACTGCTAGGGCATGGGCCCCTTTCCCAAAAGAGTCCCCTCAGCCTTGAAGATTCTACAACAGTCACCGGGACCCCCGACTCCCGTAAACTTCCGGTGGGGAGCGACTGCCATGATTGCTCGCGGAATGGCCACAACGTAGCCACGAGATGGTGGTGCTCTCATGCTGACGCCAGCTTCAGTCTGAAACATCCAGAAACACTGTAGACTACCAATTCGATCAGTTCCGGTGGAGCCCCAACGTGACCCGGTAGAGAAGAACTTGCCCTCCCCTCTTTGATTGATGGTTCTTGTTGCCTGTCCCTTCTCTTGTCATTTAACAGAACTTTTTGGACTGCTGAAAGGGGTTGTGTTCCGACCGCTGGTTGGTGGAGACATTTTGACTATATTCTGGACCTGCGTTGTCGCGTAATGCGTCATATGACGCGCCGCGTTAGCGCACCCGGAAGTGGTCCGGTGCGCGAGGCGCAGCTTCCCGGAAACGATCCAGAGTGCGGCGCTCAGCGCGTAACGTAAGCATAACAGGTCATGTGACTTGTTAATAAAACTTTTCATTGGTTCATTTTACTTTTGTTATTATAATGATGAAAGGCTTGGTCATATGACCTAAAAATAACTTTTCATTGCTTTCGAATATCTTTTTTTTCCCAAATGATGAAAGCCCCACCTTTTTTTTTCTCACTCTGACTTGTAAAGCAAAGGACCCAGATGCATTTACAGTTTATCACTAACAATGTTCCAGGCTAATGTATTTTCCCGGGAAATTTACAACTGTCCTGCAAGTAAAATATTCCTATTTCGAGAAAAAGGGCGTTTCTTCGTCTCATGAGGGAGCCGTTGAACAAAAGAGGCTCGGCCTGCTGTCTTAGTCGCTGATAGGCATGAATATCGGATTCTTATCGATCACTTTATGTTGCAGGAGTGGAAAACACAACAGCCCTTGACCATTTATCCTTACTGCGTTCCTGCGTATTATACCTTTTAACCGTCATGTAATTGGACTGCTTTATTTCACTTGCCTTTTACTGATTCGAAAACAGTGGCTATTATTCAAAACTTTACCAATGTAGGTACTACTACCATGTTTTGTTTTAAAAACCTTTATTGTGAAAATGTCAGTATACAAATACGGGCCTATAACCACGTGGGCCGGCCACGGAGCAAACTGGAATCGTATATGATGAGGGGACATTTACACTGTAGAAGAACGTAACGGGCGACCCATTAGGTTGCAAGAACTAAGGTGTCTAACATTTGCGGAATCGGTGAACGTACATTTTATAATTAAAGTACGACAGGGCCAGTTACAATAAAATTATCTAGATATACATTTGCGGGCAAGTACCATGGGTGACGTTAATTCCAGCTTTCAATAGTACAGTAATCAATAACACATCAGAACTTAATATCAATAGGGATGTCCAAATGTTCAATCAATTCTCGTCCCCGCCCGCCATGTGCTTCAAAACTGCATACGTATCTCGTGATATCAAGGTTGGGCAACCAGTACACAACAAGGAGTTACGAGTCCCATTTATAGCGGCGCCATTTTGGGCGAGGCCGGGCAGGTCCAGGATATAGTCAAAATGTCTCCACCAACCAGCGGTCGGACCAGAACCCCTTTCGGCAATCCAAAAAGGTTCCGTTAAATGACAACAGAAGAAATAGGCAACAAGAACAATCAGTCAAAAGAGGGGACGCTTTCGTGAATGGGGCCCATGCCCTAGCAGGCAAGCGTCCGAGTTCCAAGGTGTCCCAGTGCCATTTTAGTGGACCAGGCCCAAATCCAACGAGCTGGCCACCATTTTTGCAGCCGGCTATCGCTGCACCACAAGAGTAGCCGCAATTCAGCTAGATGGCGGGTGAGTCACTGTACCGCAAGAGCGGGCGGAACTCAGCTGGAAGGCGAGTGAAACGCTAAGAGGCGCCCCACTGCAGATGAGGTGCCTCCACCTGGGGAGGAGGGAGAGGCCCGTTTGCGCTGCCTCCCCCCCCCCCGGTCACCCCACACCGTCTTTCGGCGCAGCATTGTAGGATGGCCACACCAGTGAAACTTGCTGGACACCACCTCGGTGCCATCCGGATCTCGGCGCGTTCGAGTCACTGTACCGCAAGAGCGGGCGAAACTCAGCTGGATGGCGGGCGAGACGCTGTACCGCAAGAGCGGGCGGAACTCAGCTGGATGGAGGGTGAGGCACTGTGCCGCAAGAGCGGGCAGAACTCAGCTGGAAGGCGAGTGAAACGCTAAGAGGCGCCCCACTGCAGATGAGGTGCCTTCACCTGGGGAGGCGGGAGAGGTCCGTTTACGCCGCCTCTCCCCCCCCCCCCCCGGGCACCCCACGCCGTCTTTCGGCGCAGCATTGTAGGATGGCCACACCAGTGAAACTTGCTGGACACCACCTCGGTGCCATCCGGATCTTGGCGCGTTGTGCTGCCTTCGGCCTACTGTAGCAGCAAGTGCGGGCGCAACTCTGCTGGACGACGAGTGAAACGGTAAGGGGCGCCGCACTGCACATCAGGTGCCTCCATCTGGGGAGGCGAGAGAGGCCAGTTCGCGCCGCCTCCCCCCCCCCCCGGGCACCCCACGCCGTCTTTCGGCGCAGCATTGTAGGATGGCCACACCAGTGCGGCAACTTGCTGGACACCACCTCGGTGCCATCCGGATCTCGGCGCGTTGTGCTGCCTTCAGCCTATTCGCACATTGGTCCGCTACTGACGCCGCCTCACAGGCCAACGGATTTTGTAGGCTTTTTATAGCCCAAAGCCGCATAACAGGTCATGGGACTTCTTTATAAAACTTTTCATTGGTTCATTTTACTTTTGGTTTCCTAATGATGAAATGCTTGACCATATGACCTAAAAATAACACTTTTCATTGGATTAAAACATTTTTTTTCCCAAACGATGAAAGACCCACCTTTTTTTTCTCACTCGGCAATCCAAAAAGGTTCCGTTAGATGACAACAGAGGGGACTTGCAACAAGAACCATCAGTCAAAAGAGGGGAGGGCAAGTTCTTCCCTACCGGGTCACGTTGAGGCTCCACCGGAAGTCATCGAATTGATAGTCTACAGTGTTTCTGGATGTTTCAGAGTGAAGCTGGCGTCAGCATGAGAGCACCACCATCTCGTAGCTCCGTCGTGGCCATTCCGCAAGCAATCATGGCAGCCGCTCCCCACCGGAAGCCTGCGGGAGTCGGGGGCCCCCATGACTTTTGTAGAATCTTCAAGGCTGAGGGGACGCTTTCGAGAATGGGGCCCAAGCCCTAGCAGGCAAGCGTCCGAGTTCCAAGGTGTCCCAGGGCCATTTTAGTGGACCAGGCCCAAATCCGAAGAGCCGGCCGCCATTTTAAGAGTCCTGTGGCAGCCGCCTATCGCTGCACCGCAAGAGTGGGCGCAATTCAACTAGATGGTGGGCGAGACGCTGTAGCCGCAAGAGCGGGCGCAACTCAGCTGGATGGTGGGCGAGACGCTGTAGCCGCAAGAACGGGCAATAAACAGCTGAATGGCGGATGAGGCACAGTGCAGCAAAAGCGGGCGGAAAACCGCTGAATGGCAACTGAAACGCTAAAGGGGCGCCCTATTGCAGCAGAGGAGCCTCCACCTGGAGAGGCCCGTTCACGCCGCCTCCCCCCCCCCCCCCCGGGGCGCCCTGCGCCGTTTTTCGGCACAGCATTGTAGGATGCCAAGACCAGTGCGGCAAGTAAAGGACATCACCTGGGTGCCGTCCAGATCTCAGCGCGTTGTGCTGCCTTCGGACTATTCGCACAACAGACCGCTACTGACGAGGCACAGTGCAGCAAAAGCGGGCGGAAAACCGCTGAATGGCAAATGAAACGCAAAAGGGGCGCCCCATTGCAGCAGAGGAGCATCCACCTGGGGAGGCCCGTTCACGCCGCCTCCCCCCCCCCCCCCCCCCCGGGGCACCCCACGCCGTTTTTCGGCGCAGCATTGTAGGATGCCAAGACCAGTGCGGCAAGTAAAGGACATCACCTGGGTGCCGTCCAGATCTCAGCGCGTTGTGCTGCCTTCGGACTATTCGCACAACAGACCGCTACTGACGCCACCTCACAGAAGACCATTGTTGCTTTGTTTTAAATGTTTTTTTTTTAACGTGTTTACTTTGTTGGAGCGTTGTATATATTTATAAGTTATTAAAGTGTTATAATCCTACTACTTTGTTGGAGTGCTATATATTTTTAATGTGACACATAATTGTGAAGACTTTGATGTACAAAAAGGCATCCCTGGAATCTTCCGCTTCAGGCTCGGTCCCACACACCCTCACAGTGAGAATCCCCTCCCCAATCACAATACAGGATTGTTATCAGATAGTAGGAACGTGTGTGGTGTGACGGATCTCATGGGGTGGGGGCCTTGATCTACTGTAACTCCTTTGAAGAGGGGTGATTCTTTACAATTGGGGCCATAAACTACTTCTGCAGGGCTAGGTGATAGCCTGGGACCGGCCTGGACAATCGGACACAGAGGAAGAGGAGTGTCAGAGGGTGCGGTAGTGAATAAGGTGAAAGGGAGGTGTCGGGCGGGCATGGGGTGTGATTCTCAGGGAAAAGCAGCGCAGATGGGGGGAGGTTTATGACCCATGCATGAGAGAGAGAGCGGGGGTGACCAGTGCGTGGGGGAGATGCTTGCGAGGGTGGGGAGCCATGCTGAGGATCGGCGGCGTGCAGAGAGTGGGTCTGGTCAAGGCATCTAAAATGGCTGCCGTGCACGACAAAAGTGTGGCATTGGAAAAAAAGCAAGATGGCGCAGACAATGTTTATCAATACAGATTAATTTATAACAATTATTTTTAACAATATATTTACTCGCAGTGTCAAAATGGCGGTCAACACTTCCTGATTTCCTTCGAATCGAACGTTAAATGGCGTCACGCAGCAAAAAAAAAAAAAAAAAGCTCACGCGCAGCCGCTGGAAGACAAGTATCAACATATATGAGCATCCTCAGCCACCCTCAGAAAACATAGGGGTTCAGGATACGTCTCCCGTACCCCCTTATACCCACTTCTCACATTGTTTTTCCTCCATCTTGTAATTTAATTAAAACAAAACACAAAATGGCGAATTCCCGTTTCGCTACCCGGTTCGCTAACCGGGTAGCGCTTCTACCGCAAAAAATCAAATTTTTTTTATTTGCCCCACGGGACCCTTTAATAACCCCAACATCATTCCTAGGGGGTCAAGAAGGGTCTACCTTGCCCCTTTCATTAAATTCCCCCTTCGTTTTTCTCCTCCTCTTGTCTCTCGATCCTACCGAGAGACAAGATGGCGGCCGTTCCGGACTGTTTAGAATGTTGACAGACACCGGAGAGCCAATCAGCTTTGCTTCGCAAAGTTCCGTTACGCAAAAAGTTCACGAACCGGAGCGCTACCCGGGACGCTGTCACAGATATATCTGTTTTTTAAAACGTTAATTTCTCAAAATCCACTGGAGCACATATCTTGAGACCTAGCAAAGGCACATCGGGCTAACAGTCCCTACAATTTTGCCAAGTTTCGCGCAAATCCATTCAGCCGTTCGAGCTAAAAGTGAGGCCAAACGCCCTATGGAAAAATGAATGGGAAAAAAGCGTTTTGGGACCCCCCTTTTTTCTCGGCCCAGCCTTGACGAAACCCCCCCCCAAATTTTATGGGGCTGCTCAGAAACAAAATGTGCCATTTTCCTGAAGATTTCAGCCGATTCCGTCCACAAACGCCAAAGTTATTAGACATAGAATTTTCAAAAGTCCCATAGAGAAAAAATCCTAACTATATATACCTAATATATATATATATATATATATATATATATATATATATATATATATATATATATATATATATATATATATATATATATATATATATATATATATATATATATATATATATCCTACTGGCAGTAGGTAGTTATAGCTACAACTTAGAGGACTATTAGGATGGCTGCACCTAACGGTGCTGGGACCGGCTGCCAGTGGTGCGGCGGTCCTGCACCAGCAATTAGGATGCCACCGACAGAATGGTGGTGGCGTCCCCCATCTACAACATTGTGGCGGGCAGTGCTCACAGTACCGCCCGCCACAATGCTATGGCTGCACCTAGTGCATTTGCATGTACAACGTGGCAGGCACCTCGCGGTGCCTGCCATGTTGTGGATGCAAATGCATATGGTACATTAGGTACCCCCCATGTGCACCCCTTCTAACATGCTGGGGGCCCGCAATGGGCCCCCAAAATCAGGGACCACAGGCCTTTCCATTACATTTCCGCCTGAATTGTAGTATGGATGGCGGTGTCTTGCAAACACCGCATCCATATGCAGCCCCTTTTCCGCCCGGTCGACTCGTCAACGGGCGGAAAAACCAGCAGACGGTCTTTCGGTCCACTGGGGTCCCTCCCACCATCATAATATGGCGGGGGAAATGGGAGGCGGGCGGTAGATAATGGCGGTCGGATCACCACCGCCATACGGGCGGTGGCCATCCGCCTGCTATTATAATAGACCCCTTTGTTTCCAATCAAAAAGTGTTTTTTCTTTTGCCAATATCTTTGGCACCATTTGACGAATCTTCATGAAATTTTCCAAAAAAAGGTTCACTCAGGTCAGGTCCTGTCTTGAAAGTTTTGGGGTGATTCATCAAACGGGGCTCAGAAAAAGGGGGGTCCCAAAATGTCCCCCTACCGGCAACATTTTTTAAAAAACAAGGCCAGACCCCAGGAAATGGGGTCCCCGGGGCCAGAAGTGGCCCAGGGGAGGGGGGCCAAACAGCCTCCTTCCTGTTTTTTTTTTATTTAAAAAAAAAAATGCTCAAGCCCCGGGGATGGGGTCTCCAGGCTCCAAAAAATGTTAAGAGAAGGGGGGCCACATAGCCCCCCTTTTAACAAAAGAAAAAAAAAGAAGCTGGGATTTTTCCATAGGCCCGCCCCCTCCCAGCATCACTCTGCAAATGCACCTCCTGGCGTATTTTGGGTTGGGGAGGAAGTCCATTAGAATCCTATGGGTCCTTAGGGGCCAACTAGCCATCCAGGTACCTTCAGTAAGCCCCACACTGTGGGATTATTGAGAGGTGGTCCAAGGCCATGCTCCTTTTTACACCACTCTTCAAGTGCGCCTCTTGGTGCATTGCTGGTAGGGAGATGTGAATGTGAATGTGAATGTGAATGTGAATAGGTTTTTATAGAGCGCTCTTACACTCCAGGGAGCATCTTGGCGCTAGACATCACTGTCCCGAAAAAGAAGAAAGGGGGGATGCTGCTTAAGGTAGATCATATTCATAGATCCTGGTCTATGAATAAAGTGTAGGGTTAGATTAGCGCCAAGCAGAGTGAGTCTTCGGTTTTGAAGATCCATGTTTTGAGCGTTTTGCGAAACAGTTTTTCGGAATGGATCGAGCGCATTTGTGGTGGGAGTTTGTTCCAGGCTTTGGCTCCAAGTACTCCGATGGATTTTCCACCTTTTGTGGTTAGTCTAAATTTGGGAACTGCGAGTAGGTTTAGGTTGGATGATCTGAGTGACCGTGAGGGAGTATATCTTCCAAACCTTTGGGACAGGTATGTCGGTCCCGACTGGTGGTAGGCTCTGAACGTGATGAGCAGGATTTTAAAAAGCACTCTTTTGTGGATGGGTAACCAGTGCAGGGTTTTGAGTGCTTTTGAGGCAGATGATTTCCTGGGTAGTCTTAGCACCAGGCGGGCGGCGGCGTTTTGAACCATCTGCAGCTTGTGCAGGACGGCTCTGTTTGAGCCTGCATAGATGCTATTGCAATAGTCTAAGCGGGATGTGATGAGGGCTACTGCCACAGTCTTTCTAGCTGTTAAGGGAAGGAGGTCGAAGAACCTTCTAAGACCTTTGATGATATTGAAGCAAGACCCTGCCACTGTACCTGCTTGTTGTTTAAAGGATAAGGCTTCATCAAACCTTATCCCAAGGTTGCGGGCCGACGTGATGGTGTTTGGTGGAATTTCGGCGTCTTGGGGCCACCAGTTGGTGGGGGAGAAAAGGTTGTTTTGGCCAAAAGGGAGGATTTCAGTTTTACCTGAATTACATTTAAGGTGGTGCGTTCGCATCCATTCAAAGGTTGCCGTCAGACAGTTTCTTAAATTTTCCTCCGCTTTAGAAGAGTTGTTATCCAGTACTAGGATGAGCTGGGTGTCGTCAGCGTAAGATATCGTACTGATGTTAAAGGATGTGATGAGTGCAATCAGGGGGGTCATATAAAGGTTGAACAAAACCGGGCTTAGGCTTGAGCCTTGTGGTACCCCTGTTTTTATGGTTTTTTCATCCGAGCAGTAGTTTCCTAGCATGGTGACTTGCCTCCTATGGCTTAGGAAGTTTTTAAGCCATTCGAGGGCGGTTCCTGCTAGCCCTGACTCTGTCAGGCGGCCTATCAACACGGGGTGTGAGACCGTGTCAAAGGCCGCCGACAGGTCGAGCAGGATCAGGACGGCCTTTTTCCCTTGGTCCAGTGCCATCTTAAGGGTCTCTACGGTATGTAGGAGGGCTGACTCCGTGGAGTGTTTGGCCCTGAAACCAGCCTGGTTAGGATGAAATAGGTAGTTTTCCTCTAGATGTTTAGTCAACTGCTTATTTACTGCAGCTTCGGTCAGTTTGAACAATAGTGGGAGCAACGAGATGGGGCGAAGGTTGGAGAGCGTAGTGGGGTCAGGAAGGGGTTTTTTCTGCAGGGGTTTGACTGCAGCGAGCTTCCATTCAGCCAGAATGGATGCGGTGGCCAAAGAGGAGTTTATGATGGAATTTATGGCAGGATTTACCGTGTCCACCAGAGTGTGGAGCAGCATTGGGGGGCATGGGTCAAATGGGGAGCCTGATTTACTGGATAGAATTGCTTGTCGGGATTCGTCGAGACTGATGTGAGTAAAATATTTCAGCTGGGGTTTGTTGTCGGATGGTCGTGTTGCGTCGTAGGGGGGGGGTTCAGGAGGGTCCGGGAAGTCTGTGGTAAGTTTAAGTATTTTCTGTTCGAAATAGTCAGCTATATCGTTACAGAGAGCCAGTGAGGGTGGTATTTCTTGCCTGAGGATTCTGGGGTTCATGAACTCATCAACAATTTTAAAGATCTGTTTCTGATTATTGTTGGACCGATTGATTCTTTGAAGGAAATGGTCTTTTTTGGCGTTTTTTATCATAGAGTGATATAGTTTCCTAGCGATTCTGTAGACAAGGGCTTCCTTTGGATCATAGTTTTGGCGCCATTTCTTTTCGAGAGCTCTGATCTCTGTACGTTTGATTTTTAGCTCGGGGGAGAACCAGGGTGCGGATTTTCTATTCTGTTTTTTTCTTACTTTCTCTGAGTTGGCCGGACCGCAGCACTCAGAGATCCAATTGCAAAATATTTTGTAGTCGGATTCTGTGTCTCCAGATAGCAATGGTTTTGATTTCTCTGCAGTAAGCAGGAGATTTGGTGAGCTGGCAAGCTTTTTCCAGTCTTTTTGCATCGGGACTTCGATTTTTAGGTTGGCGGTATTAGACATTTTCTTGTTGGTGGTTAGATTGAACGGAATTAACCAGTGGTCGGTCCATGTTTGGATCAGCGGGTTTTCGACCGTTAGGGTTTTGGTATTGGTGCAAATGCAGTCTAGGATATGGCCTGCTTTGTGCGTGGGCATTTTGGTCAGTATTTCCAGACCTAGGATATTGGTTAAGTCCTTGAGCCATATGGTATTGGGGTCGTTGGATTTGTCTAGGTGGAAATTTAGATCACCCAGAACTGTGAAATTTGCGTATTTTATGGTTAAAGTGCTGAGAGCATCTTCGAAACTTTCGAAGAAGCCGTTTTGGGGACCTGGGGGGCGGTAAATGAGGGCTCCTGCGAAGGTATTTTCCTCATTTAGTTGGATGCAGAAACCCATGATTTCTGCCCCTTTTACGTCTGAGAGTTCAATGGTCGTACATTTTAGTGAATCTCGATGGATGATGGCTAGGCCACCTCCTCTGAGTTCTTGTCTGTCGATCCTCTGAATGAGGTATCCTTGGGGGACAGTTTGGGCTATGATCGGGTTGCACCATGGTTTCAGCCATGTTTCGGTTATGAAGAGTATGTCAATGTCGTTCTCCGTAATGAGGTCAAGAATGTGCTCCCCATTTTTGCAAATGGACCTCGCATTGATCAAGGCTCCTCGAAGCGAGGTTGCGTTGTTGATGTTAAGTGACTGTTTTTCCGGAGTGAGGAGAGTTCTGCAATGGTGGCAGCATGTGGGTCCTAACCATGTCTCGGCATTGATAATGTTAAGACAGTGATTTTTATTGTGGTTAAGAGCGAGTAGGTCAGCTCGGGTATAGGTAAGTAATTGATTTGTACGTACCGTAGGTTGGGCAGCGTGACCGGCCCTGGGCCCGGCCGTGGCACGGACGGGCACAGACGGGCGCGCCTTAGGCGCGCCTTCGGCACGCAAACGGCGCTCCCGCTGCGCTCGTCCGCTGCGCTTCCTGTGCATACACATTTGTAGGGCGAGGGGGCGTGGCCTCTAGTGGGCGTGTCCGGCGAGCGCGCCTGCTCTAATGGCGGCCGCTTTGTTGTTGAGGAAAGCACAACAGCGTATGCACCGCTGTGTGCTACAGGAAGTCGTTGGCAGTATTTAAAAGAAGATTACAGTGCAAGTAAAGAGTGACACCACACAAAGTTTAAAAAAATCGATTTTGCCAAGGTTTGATTATAGTACCTCCAGCTCCCGGCTTCCGCCTCAGGACTGGGTCAGTGATCGGTCGTTGCGCTGAAGATCAGCGTTTAAGTAGTCAAAGGGGCGTGGCCTCTAGTGGGCGTGTCCGGCGAGCGCGCCTGCTCTAATGGCGGCCGCTTTGTTGTTGAGGAAAGCACAACAGCGTATGCACCGCTGTGTGCTACAGGAAGTTGTTGGCAGTATTTAAAAGAAGATTACAGTGCAAGTAAAGAGTGACACCACACAAAGTTTTAAAAATTCGATTTTGCCAAGGTTTGATTATAGTACCTCCTGCTCCCGGCTTCCGCCTCAGGACTGGGTCAGTGATCGGTCGTTGCGCTGAAGATCAGCGTTTAAGTAGTCAAAGGGGCGTGGCCTCTAGTGGGCGTGTCCGGCGAGCGCGCCTGCTCTAATGGCGGCCGCTTTGTTGTTGAGGAAAGCACAACAGCGTATGCACCGCTGTGTGCTACAGGAAGTCGTTGGCAGTATTTAAAAGAAGATTACAGTGCAAGTAAAGAGTGACACCACACAAAGTTTTAAAAATTCGATTTTGCCAAGGTTTGATTATAGTACCTCCAGCTCCCGGCTTCCGCCTCAGGACTGGGTCAGTGATCGGTCGTTGCGCTGAAGATCAGCGTTTAAGTAGTCAAAGGGGCGTGGCCTCTAGTGGGCGTGTCCGGCGAGCGCGCCTGCTCTAATGGCGGCCGCTTTGTTGTTGAGGAAAGCACAACAGCGTATGCACCGCTGTGTGCTACAGGAAGTCGTTGGCAGTATTTAAAAGAAGATTACAGTGCAAGTAAAGAGTGACACCACACAAAGTTTTAAAAATTCGATTTTGCCAAGGTTTGATTATAGTACCTCCAGCTCCCGGCTTCCGCCTCAGGACTGGGTCAGTGATCGCTTAGGTCCTCTTGTGTCCTGAGGACATCAGAACTAAAGTGGACTTCATCCCCCGAGCAGCACTGCACCAGGAGTCGTGTTTGCAGAGTCTTGTAAAAAGGGGGCATGGCATTTGAGCACTCTGAGCATTCTAGCTGTATGGGGCTTACTGGAGGTAACAGGAGGGCTAGTTGGACCTTAGGGACCATCAGGAGTAAAGGGGACTTCATCCCTCAAGACCACTCCTGGAGGCGTGTTTGCAGAGTGGTTGAGAAGGGGGCATGGCCTGCGTCCACCCCTCAGCAATCCCACTGTATGGGTCTTACTGGAGGTAAGAGATAGGATAGTTGGCCCCTAATGGACCCCCAGCAGCGAAGGGTACTTCAATTCCCATCCAAAAGCGCACCAGGGAGTGTGTTTGCAGAGTGGTGGGCAAAGGGGGTGTGGTCTGCTATGGGGACTAAGCAATCCTGCTGTGTGGGACTTACTGGAGGTAATAGCAGGGATAGTTGGCCCCCAAGGATGTCCTTGGGAGCCAACTACTCCTCTTGTTACCACCAGTAAGTCCCACACAGTGGGATTGCTAAGACGTCTTCAGATTCCATGCCCCCCTTTCTCCACCACTCTGTAAATGCGCCTGCTGGCAGACTACGGGATGGGGGATGAAGTTCAATTTACTCCTGAGGGACTTTGGGGGCCAAGAAGCCTCCTGGAACCCCCTGTACGTCCTGTGCAGTGGAATGTCTGAGCGCTGGTCAAAGGCCCAGCACCCTTTCTCTATCACTCTGCAAATGCAACTACTAGTTAAAGAAGTGTTTGCAATGTAATAGGTTTTGCATTTGCTAGAGTTAGAGCTATTGGCATTGTAAATGTAAAACATTTTACTAATGTTTTAGGGAGTGGAGTGGATGTACATTTTGTGTAGTGAAATTATGTGGTATGTTGTGCAGTGAAATTATGTTTATAGAAAGTGTGTGGTATTTAGTGTAAAGGAATTATGTAAAGTGTGATTATGTGTTATGGAGAGTAATTATGTGGTATGGTAGTCTGTGTTGTGGAGTGGTAACCTCAGTTTTAGTCTTCATCATTTCCATAGAAGCTAAACTATGAACTCAGTGAGACAAAAAAGTAGGAATCACTGAGGAGCACTTGTGGAACTAGTCAGAGGTATGAGTAGGACCACTGGAATTATGTGACTATTTGGCTACACCGTCTTTCGCACAATTATACATTTTCCCCATTAGCCACATAATTCATCATCAGCTCCCTAATCTGCAGATTTGAACGAAAAAGCCTTGCTACTAGCTCAAATGGCTCAAACGTTACCAAAAATTTGGCGACAAGTGTTACAGCATGGTCGAATGCCCTTTGTAAACCTGGAATGGTCACCTATTACTTATTGCTAAATGTGGGTGTTAAATTGCTACTAATGGTGTGCAAGCCACTCTTGCTTCCTTTTGTGCCTCTCTTTGCAAATCTCTTCTACTTTCTGCACCTCTCTTGCCTTTTTCTGCAGGTCTGTTGCCTCTTTCTGCACCTCATTTGCTTCTTTCTGTACCCCTCTTGTCTCTTTCTGTACAGTTCTTTCATCTTTCGGCACCTCGCCTTTTTGTGTGTCCCTCTTGTATCTTTCTGCACCCTTTTTACCTCTTCCTGCATTTCTTTTGTTTCTTTCTGCACCTGTCTTGCTTTTTTCTGCACCCCTCTCGCCTCTCTCTCCACCCCGTACCCTCTTTCTACACTTCTGATGCTTCTTTCTGGACTTATCCTGCTTCTTTCTGTACCTCTATTGCCTCTTTCCCCATTTCTCTTGCCTCCTTCCGCACTTCACGTGCCTCTTTCTGTAAATCTCTTGCCTCTTTATGTACCACTCTTGCCTCTTTCTGCACCTCACTTGCTTCTTTCTGTATTCTCTTGCCTATTTCTGCACCCCTCTTACATCTTTGTACAGCTCTCTTGCTTCTTTCTACACCTCTCTTCCCTCTTTCTGCACCACTCTTGCGTCTTTCTGTGCCTGGGTTATTTCTTTCTTCACCTGTCTTGTACCTTTCTGTACCCTTAATGCCCTTTCAGCACCTCTGTTGCTTCGCTCTGCAGTTCTCTTGCTCTTTCTGCATCCCTCCTGCCTCGTTTTATACCACTCGTGCCTCTTTGTGCACCTCTTCTACCACTTTCTGCATTCCTCTTGCTTCTTTTTTGTACCTCTGCTGGTTCTTTCTGCACCTCTTTTGCTTCGTTCTGCACTTCACGCGCGCCTTTCTGTACCCCTCTTGGCTCTTTCTGCACCTCTGTTGGTTCTTTCTGCACTGTTCTGGCTTCTTCCTGCCCCTCCATTCTAAATTTGTGCATCCCTCATGCGTTTTTCTGCACCTATTTTGCTTCTTTCTGTACTTCTCTGTCTTTCTGCACCACTCATTTTGCACTTCTGATGCTTCTTTCTGCACTTCTATTGCATCTTTCTGCAGCTGGCTTGTCTCATGTAGCACCTTTCTGTAGATCTCTTGCCTCTTTCTGTACCTCACTTGCCTGTCTCAACACCTCTGTTGCTTTTTTCTGAAGATCTCTTGCCTCTTTCTGCACCCTCTTTTCTCTTTCTGCACCTCTCTTGCCTCTTCCTGCAACCTTGTTCCCTCCTTCTGCACCTCTCTTGCTTTTTTCTGTACCTCTATTGCCTCTTTCTGTACTTCTCTTGCTCTCTCTGCATCCTTTGCACCTCTTTAGCACCTCTGTTCTCTCTGAACTGCTCTTGCTTTTTTCTGTACCTCACTTGCCTCTTTCTACACTTCTCTTGCTTCTTACAGCACCTCTGTTGCTTCTGATCCCTTAGTCATCAAATTGTGCTCCACCAAATCACAGTAAATGGGAGTTCATTAGGCAAATTGCCCAATGATATCCCAAGACATATGGTATACATGCTTGTCTGTGTGGATTTGTTCTTATGCCTTTAAGTTCCCATGATCAATTTCTCACCAGATGCAAAGGACCTAGTGATGTCATTGTGCAATTCATCCAGTGCTCCCTTGATGCACAGCATTGAGGTTTAACTGAAAATGAATCACCACATGCTTCCCTAAGGTACCCAGTGTTAGCTGAGACACATAGCTAGTGCTCCCAAGCTGAATATCATCTTCCATCCACCTGATGCCCATCATCATGCGCCTGAGCCTCATCATCCTGTGCTCCACTTGTGCATCACACTCTACTCCCAATGGGTGTATTTGAGTATTGGTCCGTGTGCAAAGGTGCCTGTGCCCTTGGCTATCATTTACACTAAGGGCTTAATTATGATAAGTCCTCTCGACACCATCTTGGTTCTGGAACCGACTGACCTCCTAATTAGTATGCAACTGAACACTGTTTGGTTGCATTCCTACATTTCCCTATGGGAACATGCATTACGGCTGTAAACTGGCCATAACACATGCTCCTAAAGGGAAGTGGGAGGTGCTGTTCATCCCTGCCCCCCATGGCAGGCACCTCAACGTGCCTGCCACAGGGTGCAGGGATCGCCATCAGCCCCCAACCGGAGGCCGCATACACAACGGGGCACTGCTGGGCACCCTCAAACATGCTTACTGACAAGGTTTCAATGTTGGACAGGCCATCATAGAATCCAAGACGGACAATATGCATCATAATCCCAATGGCAGGAAGGCTGCCCTTTGAGATTATGAGGCAGTTCTGACTGTAGGACTGGTTGGATTCAATTCCAACCGACTGATCCATAATCAGACAGTCGGAATTGAAACCAACAATGGTGATCAGAAAGCCTCTGACAATAGCTCGGAGGATTTCTGACCTCCATCGTAATCGACCCCTAACTGTTTGAAGGCCTGTATACCGGTTTACATGTATGCCTGTAGTATTTCAAGAAAATATGTGTATGTAAATATGTTGATCAGTGTTTGCAGGTATCCCCCTATTCAGTGTGCTTATTTGAGCATTTAGAGTACAGATGTATGATCTACTGGATTTGTCAAAGTTTCTTTGAAGTTATTGTTCTGGGGATAGATTGTCTCCATTAAAGTGGCAGCTTAGGTTTGATGGCTGTGAGAGGCTAGCTCAGTATATGATGTACACTTATGTAAGTGGACAGCCTGTGTGGTGGTGAGCCTCAGCAAGGCCTACCAGTGCAAGGGATTCACCCTTCTCTGCACAGAGTCCTTGGACCAATAGGAGAACGTTCCCTTCAGAAATCTCTTCTGTCAAATCAGCCTATGCCCACCCAATCTGAATTGAGTTTTCGGTCCTGCCAGACTGTGCTAACTACAAAGTAAGTTAAAATGAATAAGTGTCCGCATGCTATTAAATGCCCCCTCCTTTCCTGACCAATAAATTAGCGCAGCACGCATTGGTTTTATTGCTAAGCGCCACCCTTCCCATTACAATCGAATTGTGCATGGAAATGAATCCTGTCACTGGGAGCACTAGAATCACTACGTTAAGAAAATGAATATGTGGGTTCCTATTTTAATTTCAATTACCTCTCTATAGTTTCAGGAGGCTCTTCAGTCCTGAAGATGATCTAAAATCATATAGATCGAAACGTCGTCGACCTACTCAAGGAAATATCACCCCCCCATTGTATATATCTATGTGGTCTTTTACCTTGTTGTTGTGTGACATTCCGTTTTTCACTATGTTCACTCGTGTCACATTATGCACCTTGTCACTCATATGAGCACCTGAAACTTTTTGATAATTGTTGTAAAAGAAAAGAAAAAATTCTATATGTACCTACATCCTTATCTCCCCAGCATGAATTAATCTTACGCTACACTCCTCTTAGGACCTTATTAGGCCATCCCTGAACCCTTGTTTTTCCAAAAAAAAAAAACAATAGGAGAACGTTGGCACAGAAACTGTATTAGAAAAGACAGAGTTTATTAAACCTCATGAATTGGAACTACATTCACACAACACCCTTCGGCAATGTATGAAGTAGCACACTAACTGGAAGGAGCTTGGTCCTTTTATACCCACACAGGGGTTCAAATGAAGGTGGTAAAAGTACAGAATGCTGGTTTTAAATACCTATAAGGTCATACAGAGAGTGTGATGGCAACAAGTGGGAGAGGCTGACAGTTAGCTAATTCTGGTGGACACATCCTGACAGTTACAAGTTGGGGACAACTGTAAGCTCAACTGAGCATGTAAGAAGCAAAAGAGGCTAAATATATCTTGTCTCTAGGCAGATTTCAAGAGCAGTTAAGAGGAAGGTAGGACAGAGCACATGGCAAACAAAATGGCTGCCAGAAATACTAAATGGATTCCATACAACGGACAAGATAGTCTCTAAATACAAGATGTCTCCTGCTAATGCTTAACCTAATTGCTACTAAATTACAACAGATGACCCTTTCAGCATTAGCTGAAGACGTTTGTTTATATGGGGTAATCTAGATATGCATCCTGTACATTGATGCTCATCATCTCAGCTATTTCTTTGTTTAACATTTGCTCTGCAATATTTCTTTTGGCAGGTGTACAAGCAGTGATGCATATGGAGAAAAGCATAGGACCACAAAGTATACAAGTACAGCATGTAAATAGTATCACCAGTAGTATACATAAAAAAGTCAGTAGCTTCCAGCCACAAGTAGCAAAGAGTGTCCATATCCAGTTTGAAAATGTCCATGTTCCAGTCTCTGTGTGAATTTCTGCAGCAATCTTATGCAGTTTTGAGATTGCATCATATACTGAAGGTGAGTGATCCGGTATAAACACACAGCAACTGCTACAGATGAGGTGACATGCACCACCTCGATCAGCCAAAATCACGTCTAGCACCATCCTATTTTGGAGTGCTACAATCCTCGCAATTTGTAGTTACTCTGTAATGTTCCCAAGTGCCATAGCTGTTTGATTGGTAACAGCTTCCTCAACACAAGTTAATCGCCTTATCTTTCTGCTATTAAATGCAGCACCCACAAAAAAGAACAAACACAAATTGAAATCAACATATTGTTGCAAAGTGGTATCTGTCTGGTCAACCTCATCTGTACTTATTGTTCGATTGTATCTATTCTTGGAAATATCATTATACAACTTTAAATTCAGGTGATATGATGGAGGGGCCACGAACACAGGTGGTAATAAAAATGATATGTAACATACACCCAACAGGTAATTGATAGTCTTCTTTATTACCACATACAAAATACGAATTATGCAAAGACGTAACACTACTGTTGTTAGCTCCTTCAATAATCAATGTCAAAATACATTCACTCCGTCGTACTGGAATGCTCCCAACATTACTTATACACAGTTCTGCTTTAGCTATGGTCACAGAATTACAAAAGGTCCATTGTCTTTGATAGTCCTCACATTCGTGAAGACATATGGTGTTGAAATATTGTCCGGGTGGTACTCTTCCCATTCCCATTTAGGCCCTTTAGCTTGAGGATAACCATCTTCATCTTGGTAGCATACTTTATTCAACTGAAAGATGATTCCACCTACTGAGGGCTTTCCGAAAGCAAACAAAAGGGCATACCAAGCTTGACATGAACCATTCTGGGAAAACTGTAGAGGAATAAAAGGTGTTCCTCCTTTCTTTTGGTGTGCAGGTATCATCCCACACACCCAACAATTGGTAGTATTCGTGGCATTGTGTGTATGATGCAACATCTGGATGAATGTGTTATTTAGGTAGGATTTACGATGCTTCTGCTCGTGATAGGGAAGTGTAAAATTGTGATGTTCCACTGAAGCTGGAGTAGTGGCAACAAGAAGCTGTCGAGCAGGAGCCACTTTCTCGACAAACCAGGTGATTATCGCCATAACCACCAGAGCAACAACAAACCCTACAGCACAAATGATTCTTTTGTTATTCATGTCAGCAACAGCGATAATTGATCTTCCTAAAAACTCGTTGAAAACAATAGGTGGAGCTCTTATCCCTTGGGCAGCCGCTGATTTCTTCACCACGGGCCAAGACGGGTGTCACTACACTAACGCAGTGCTGATCCCGCCGTTGCCAAATCGGCTCTACGTTTCACTAACACAGGGCGGTAGCTCAACCAGTCTTTTTCAACACTGCAGATTCTTTCCTCGGTCTCAAGTGATATCGCGATGCTCCAGGATTCGTGTGGTCCGGGAAGACTTCTGCAGATTTGTCAGTTGAAATAGCTTGACCTTTCTCCGTCTACAGAATCTCTCGATGGTCTGCAGCACAGCAGGTTCCACCAAGGCAGGCAACACAGGCTTACAGTGTGTGCTGTGGACCCAGTTCTACTTGTTCGTCACTCGGACTGCTGTCCTTGTAGTCAGGAGCACCTGCTCCGGACCTCGCCACCTCGTTTCCAGGCTGTTCGATCTGTCGAAGACCTTGACCATCACGTAGTCGCCAGTACGGAGTTCGTGGGCCTCACCTGTAGATCTGTCAGGAAGCGCTTCTCGAACCTGTTGATGAATCGAGATGAAACTGTCGGTTAACTGTGCCAAATAATCATTCATCAGAACACAAGGAACATCATGTATGGGGCGTGGCTTAGGAACTCCCCAAATATTCATTGGTCTCCCAAAGACCACTTCGTACAGGGTGAGACCAGATCGTGAATGTGGCACCGATCTTATGGACAACAATGCCAAGGGTAATGCATCTGGCCACTTTAAAGACATGGAAGCCAGTATTTTTGCCAACTTCAATTTTAAAGTAGCATTGTATCTGTCCACTAATCCTGCTGATTGCGGGTGGAAGACTGTATGGAATTTCTGTTTGATCCCTAACCCTATCAGGACATGCTCAACAACTTGCCCAATAAAATGAGGTCTGTTGTCACTCCACAAAAGTTTACAAACACCGTATTTAGGGAAAAACTCCTTTAAAAGCACCTTCGCTGTGGTGAGATGTGTATTATTCTTCGTAGGGTACGCCTCCATCCATTTACTGAAGGCACATACCACCACTAGGACGTACTTTAGAATATTGCAGCTTTCACGTTGGCTGTAATCCATCTGCAAGACTTCAAATGGTGCAGTCGGTGTAGCATACCCTCCTGTAGGAGTTCCTTTTCCAGGATTATACTGCCAACAAATCAAACAGGACTGTACCACTGTTTTAGCTGTGCTGGCAATTTCAGGATGCTCCCAAACTTGCGTAAGCACTTTAGTTATTGCTAGAGCTCCAACATGTGCCAGCCCATGTGCCATTTGAACCATAGGTTGTAAATAGGTTGCAGGCATTTTCCATTTATTAATTTCTTTGTTACGCCAACAGCCTCATTGTCTAACATTCCTTCTTAGACCATTGCTCAAGTTCTTCCACAGAGGCAGATCTCTGTATATCCAATACTTCCTCTCTAGCGTCATGCCAATGCTCAGCTTGAGACTTCACTACGTACATGGAAGTAGTGCTTCGCTGCATCGCAGTCTCACGAGCTACGCGATCTGCAAAGGCATTGCCTTGTCCTTTTTTGTCAATGATTATCTTGTGTGTTCTACACTTCATAATAGCAACTTTCTTTGGGTATGTAAGTGCAGTCCAGAGATTATGTACTAATTCTCAGTTCATTATCTGCATTCCGTGGGATGTAAGAAAACCTCTTTCCTTCCAGAGGAGGCCAAAATCATGGACCACTCCAAAAGCATTGCGGCTATCCGTGAAAATGTTCACACACAAGTCAGTGCTAAGTTCACACGCTCGTGTCAAAGCTATTAGTGCAGGAGCTTGAGCCGACTTCTGAGGTATGTGAGCTATTTCCACTACTGTCTCAAGCGTGGTAATTGCATAAGCAGCTGAAGTAATGCCATCTGGTAACTTGAGGCAGGACCCATCTACCCATAGTTCCCCATCTACATCTGGAAATGGCGTATCTTGCAAATCAATGCAACCCTTTGTCTGTTCCTCAGTAAGGAATATGCAATCATAAGGTTCCTTTGACTGGGACTGAGTCGCAGAATATGGCAACAAAGTGGCTGGGTTCAGTGTCGCGCACCTCTTCAAGATAATATGAGGTACTAACAGTGTCAATTCGTATCCTGTCAGGCGAGCACTAGTTAAGTGTTGTGTCTTGGTCTAATTCAAAAGGGCCTCTACTGCATGGGGTACTAGCACCAACAGTTTGTATGACAAAACTATCCCTTCACTCTGACGTATGGACACAGCTGTTGCTGCAACTCAACGGAAGCATCCAGGCATCGCACGAGCAACAGGATCAAGAACAGCAGAAAAATATGCACAGGGACGCTGCTTATCACCATGTGTCTGTACTAAAACTGACAATGCACATCCATCTTTCTCGTGTACATAGAGTGTAAAAGCTTTCGTGTAATCTGGTGTGCCTAACACTGGTGCAGAGCAAATAGCTTGTCTTAACTGACAAAAAGCGTTTTGGCATTCATCTGTCCATGGAAGGGGGATCGGAGTGTTTTTAGTCAAAAGCGCTAGCAGGGGTTTAACAATGTGTATAAAGCCAAATATCCATTGCCTACAAAACGAAGTCAAACCAATGAACGCACGTACGTCTTTTTGTGTGGAAGGTACTGGGGTGTCTAAAATTGCTTGAATGCGATCTGGTGTCAATGCACGGCCCTCCTTAGACAGAAGGTGACCTAAGTAGGTTACCTTCGGTCTACAGTATTGCAATTTCTTTCGTGATACTTTATGATGGTGTATAGCAAGAAAAGAAAGCAAAGACAGAGTACACTCTTCACATAGTTCAGGGTTATCGGCTGCCAACAAGATGTCACTGACATATTGTATGAGAGCCACCCCTTCAGGCAAGGTAAAGGAATCAAGCTGTCTCTTCAATGCTTGACTATAAATACTAGGACTCTCAGTATAGCCTTGAGGAACTCTACAAAATCTACACGATCGGTTATTCAAAGTGCAACCGAACAAATATTGCCTTTCAGGATGAATAGGGATCAAAAAGAAAGCATGCTTCAAGTCTAAAACAGAGAATGTAGTTGCTGTCGGAGGAACCAGGGTAAGTAATGTCGTTATGTCGGAAACCACAGGGTACTGCAGTACTACAATCTTGTTGACTTCTCTTAAACCACTGATGAATCTATAAATCCTGGTGTCAGTATCTTTTTTCAAAATGGGAAGAATCGGACTATTGCAAACATTGTAAGGAACTTCTTCCACAACCCCCACTTTAATCAAATCATGAACAATGCGTTGTAAGTGCTTCTTCTCCTTCTTTAAAAATGTTATACTGAGGCAGTCTTGGCAAAGAAGCACCCTCCTTGACACTAATATGCACTGGCGGAATAACCATTTGCCCTACATCGGTGTCTGAAGTAGCCCACAAAGTACTAGGGAGTGAGGCTAGTGTAATGTCCTCTTTAACAATACAATATCTCTCAATCATAAGGTAGTGGTCATTCAAAATAACACGTACTCCTCCCGGAGAACATCGTATTGTAGCCCTGAAATATTTAAGCATATCGAGACCCACAATATTGTCTGGTGTGTTTGGAGAAAGCAAAAACGGACATGGAGCAGTAAACTTATCAACATGGAATGCAAGTGGTTGTGACAATGGGTTAAGGGAAGGTGTTCCATCGAAACCTATCGATGTAATGGTTAAGCCGGACAGGGGAGCCTGTGGAACCAATGGTTTAGACAAGGCGCTACGAGTTGCTCCTGTATCAACCAGAAACTGATCAGTAGAACCCAAAACATGTGCTGTAACATAGGGACCCCTCTGATCTACTGGAACTTCAACTGATTCCTTACCCCATCCTAGGCAATCCTATGCATAAGCAGTATCTTGCAAATCAAACGGCACATAGTCAGACATTTGATATTGGTTCCGTCTATCAAAAGTGTTAAACCCATCCTGCCCATGTTTATTAGCATCAAACCTAGCGCCATCATTCGTGCTTCCTCTAGGCCCTGAATATCCTGAGCGATTTCTCGTTTGTCCCCGACCACGTGGACTGCTGAGCACGCAGTGCTGGACAATCATAAAGTCAATGTCCAAATTTCTTGCAGTATGCACACTGGTCAACAGAAAAATTCGAAGGAGTATAAGAAGGAAAAGATGAACCATAAGATCCACGTATGCCTCTATCATTACCTGTAGAAGGTGGTACATAAGCTTGAGCTCACATAACCTTTGTTTTTAACTCTTTAGACTTTTTATCCTCATTACTTTTAGCTTCTAATTCTTGTCGCTCATAATACTGAGCCATGGTTAGGAGAGAAACCGGAGAATAGGTAGTCCATGAACTCTCACTGGCATTTAGACTAGCTATTCCTGGCAAAAGGTTTGCGACATATTTATCGAGAAAAAGATGCCTACCCGTGTCATCTGTCAATGACTGGCCACTAAAATCGTGGTATGCCTCTTCAAAGCGTGTAAAGAAATCTGAAACCGATTCATCTGACTTTTGCTTACACAATGCTAATACAGTCCAATCTATCTTTTTAGGGGGAATAATCGTCTTTAGCTTAACTAATATAGCTGCCGGAAGATTTAAAATTAACTGACACGGTTTTTGTGCAGGTTCTCTATCTTCATCTAACTGCTCTCAATCTTTCCATAATGCTCCAAATGTTGCACTGTCATCAATTTTACGCACAGTTCTCCACATATCAGGAGGTAATATTAATCCAAAAAACAAATCAATATCAGGCAAAGTCTTAGTTCAAGAACTAATTGCACCCTCAACTTCCTCATAAAAGGCTGCTGGATTCTTTCGCGGATCAGGCAATGCACTTTTAAGGGCCATAACATCTGCTCTGTTCCAAGGAGTGTAAACCCAATTATAAATAAAATACCCTTTAGCATCTACAGAAGTCTTATCATCATTTGTACCCGTTCCCTTACGAGGAACATATAATGGCGCGGCTTCCCGCATAGGTTTCACATTAATTACAACATTCTTATCTGTGCCAAGAGTAGAAGTTCGTGCCATGCTGACGTGGGATGTTTGTGAAGCTGCGTCTGCTGCCTTTTTCTCCTCTTGCAAACGAGCTGCTTCAACACGCAGTTTATCCAAGCGTCTGATTGTGTCAGCCACCTGGGAGAAGACAAAAATACCTTCACATAGTTTTTTACAATCAGCTACTACATCATCAGGCTTTATTTCTACCGAATGTTTCCTAAATCGTTCAATAACCTCTGCGGCAAATGTATTGGTAAAATATATTTGCTCCCTTTCCTGCCAATCCTTTATACTATCTAAAAGTTCAGAAGCAGTGGCAGTACTTCGAACGGCTTTACACGCAGCAGATCTAATCTGATACGCACGTTCAGCAGATAGCATCGAGCGAGTTTCTCTAGCTTTGTCCTGGTCTGGAGGAGAGTCCTCATCTGACTCATAAGGAGCAGAAGGTAGAGTATACGGAGGTGGGCAACAGTCTAATAAGAGAGAATTATCTTGGGATTTATTAAGAATAGGATAAAGAGGTCTACGAACAGTGTATTGGCCATTTACCTGTAAATGACGCTCCCTATATTCCCTTTCTTTAATTTCTCTATTTTTCATTTCCAATGCTTTTGCATGTATGCTCTTACATTGTTCTTTTTCAATCACGGCTTGCTCACGCTTCATTCGCTCACGCACTTCATTCTCCCACATTTGCACACAGTCAAACATATCTTGCCTAGCCTTTTGTTTAAACATTTGTTGCTCCACATACTGAATCTTTCGCAAATCAAATGACCCATGCTTAGGCCAACGCAACTCAGGATCTTTACAAGTATATTTATTCCTTAACGTGGTGTACATTATGGAAGAAATACCATATTTCACATACATGTCCCTATTAGGCGTCTCCTCTGGGGGGCCGGTTGTGCTTCATCAAGTCTCAAATTGGTAAAACTACAAAAGCAACACATCCTACGAAGCGTGCTGGAACCAGGCATGCCAAAAATTGTGCAAAATATGCAGTATTATAATCAAAGTAAGGCTTAAGGTACTCTTCATACGTTGTGCCGTTCAAACAAAGTTAAATAGAGAAAAATCTCCTCATTACCTGCCTATATGAATTGCAATACATATATAATTATCAGACACATTTCAATATTGGCCAATCGTACAAACAAAGCCGCAGTAAGTGTTACTAAACTACCTTCCAAATCAAAGGCATCAAACCAACAGCAAGTGCCGCAGAACGGCTCTTACCAATCAAATGGAGTCCAGGTTCCAACTGCCAAGTTCTCAAATCGATCAAATGGTCACTGCACGGCGAATCAACAGAAGAGATCTCAGTCGAGGACCGGCGCCACCTGGATGGTCAGATCAGAAAGAAAAGGAAAAACGCCGTGGGTGCCAAGACTCGGGTCTCCTCAGGCAGCGACTGTGTCCAAAGCGAGATTCCAATCCTTCGTCGCGACCAGTCCTTCGGGCATCCGAGTCGCCGGTGAGCCCCGTGTTGGAAGTGCCAATTTCTGGTGGTGAGCCTCAGCAAGGCCTACCAGTGCAAGGGATTCGCCCTTCTCTGCACAGAGTCCTCAGACCAAAAGGAAGAAGTTGGCACCGAAACTGGAATAGAAAAGACAGAGTTTATTAAACCTCATGAGGTGGAACTACATTCACACAACATCCTTCGGCAATGTATGAAATAGCACTCTGACTGAACGGAGCTTGGTCCTTTTATACCCACACAGGGGCACAAATGAAGGCGGTACAAGTACACAATGCTGTTTTTAAATACATATAAGGTCATACAGAGAGTGTGCTGGCAACAAGTGGGAGGGGCTGACAGTTAGCTAATTCTGGTGGACACATCCTGACAGTTACAAGTTGGGGACAGCTGTAAGCTCAACTGAGCATGTGCGAAGCAGAAGAGGCTAAATATATCCCGTCTCTAGGTAGATTTCAAGAGCAGTTACCAGGAAGGTAGGACAGAGCACATGGTGAGCACATGGCAAACAAAATGGCTGCCAGAAATACAAAATGGATTCAACACAATGGACAAGATAGTCCCTAAATACAAGATGTCTTCTGCTAATTCTCAACCTAATCGCTGCTAAATTGCAACACCTGCACTGATCCAGGCAGCACTTATGGTGTTTTTCGTGGTCTTAGATAACCTTAGAAATCTCTCTAAGTGGTAACTGTGGAGAGCAGCCTTCAGGCTTAGTCCCGAAGGAGTGTAAAGCAGCTTGATTTACCAGAACACAACCCTATAGGTTTAGATTAAGTGAAAAAGAACTAATGTATTTATAAAAATATGTATTTATTATAAGACACTCACTAACACATTTAGATATCTCCTAGCCGGAGATATACACATTACACACAATACTGTGCAATAGAGACAGGTAAGTAACACAAAATACACAGTGGTCCCTAGGGGAAGACCAAAGCATATACTAAGATAGTGGTACACGAACCATGATTCAGGTCAGGACAAAAGTCAGAGGACCTAGAAGTGCCGGGGACCCAAGGGACCACCCAAGGTGACTATCTAGGAGCCCCAGAGAGGTTGTGTGCAGTGTAGGAACACAAATGCATTCTCCGTTGTTAGACCTGACATCATTGGCTTGAGTCTCTCCTCCATTTTTTCTGTTTGCCTCCTCTGTTTACGATGTTTTGCTGGTATATCGCTCTGGGCACTGTGCCACTGCTGATCAGTTCCGCGGTGCAAGTGCTCCCTATGTTAAATCACTGTATTGATTGAATTCCATGTTTGGCTTATTTGGTTTTCTGTCAGTCCCTAGTCTAGTGCACGCGGAGTGCCGGGGCTTATAAATACAAATGCCGCTAGTGGGCTTGCAGCACGTGTTGGGCCACCCACACGAGCGGCCTAGTAAAAGTATGTCTACAGGTCTGTCATTGCGAGACCCACGTGCAGTCTCGTACTGTCACGCGGGCTGCGCAAGTACGCCTACTTGCCAGTCCTCCAAACCTTCCCTTAACTTCATATTAGTCACCCCAATGGTAGGCCCGAGGGCAGGGTGCATTGTAAGTATAAAGTAGGACAAGCCTGACGAGGTTGGCATGTCCTAATAGTGAACTACCGCCATGTTCGTACTTCAATATCGTAAGGTCGCCTGCTCTCCATTAGTTAGAATGGGCTGCCGGGATTATTAATGGTATGATCCTAGCTGGCTCAGGGAGCATGGGGCAATGTCGAGTTTGGTATCCCTGAACTCGGGGTTTGATAACGCATCCGTTTGGGTGGATGGGTTTTGGACTCTGGGTTTGAAAATAGCACTTTTAGAAAGTGACTATTTTCTTGTCTAACTATTTCTGGTTTCTGCTGGTTTGGTGTGTGTATGACAGGAGCTGGGTGGCTCCAGAGTTCTGAAAGAGTCAGTGTGGGGAGAGTGGTGCATTTGCATTGAGAGTAGGGGAAGAGTAGCTCTTGATAGCCGCCCTGCCCGATACAATGCTGGCTCCACCTCCTGCCGAACGACGGATAGCTCTACCTCTGCCAGTGACAATACTGGCTCCACCTCCTGCTGGGCGTCTGAGAACCCAGCCATGCATCGTGAATCGGCCAGGTGTCACCCCCTGGCTACACCCACCACAGACCCGGAATAAGGGGGAGTTCCCCTGCATGGACAAAGGGATCAAAGCCGAAAAGGGGTATAAGAGAAGGACCCCTGAACCAAGACTTTAGATCAATTCTGACAAGGAACCCTGAACCAAGGACAAGAAGCCTGCTGATCCAAGGACTTGCCTACCCCTTCTGCCAGTGTGCTGTTTGCTGGGGGGAATCCTGCAGTTGCTTCTTTATTTTTGCCAAGGAACCAGGAGAGAGGAACTGAGTGTGTACTCTCGAACTTTGCCAAGGAAATCTCCAAGGGCTGGAAGAGTGCCAGCCTCCTGTTGAAGTCACAGGGCTAAAGGACTTCACCGTTTGCTAAAAGTGCTTGTTGCTGGAACCTGAAAGTCCAGCACCTCTGAAAGAATCCAGCAATCTCGACGCCGACGGACGACGCCGAATCCAGCTCGACCTCGTGAGTAACGGCTCCAGTGTCCCGCTTCCTCGACGCCGGCCGCCGGGCCCGATCGACGCCAGTAGCGACGCCAGTGAGTAGTGAGTTCGGCTCCAGCTCCAAGTGACCCCGTGTCTGCACCGCCGCTGATCGCATCGACTTCGAGCCCTCTCGACACCGTGAGCGCTGCTCACTCTTGCAACATGATCGTCGACATCGACGACTACTGAGGCCTGATCAACACCGAAGACGCGACGCCGGATTGCTCGACGCCGCTGATCATCGTGTGCTTCACTTTTCCAAGGTACTGTGTTGTTGGGAGTCCGTGTGACTCCGGTCTCGACGTAGCGCTCCTCGCGGTCGACGCCGAACCTTTGGATTAACTTTGCCTCCACGTCGTGTGACTCCCGTGTGGGTTACATTGTTGCCAAGAACTGTGATCTAAAGAAGAAGAGTTGCTTTTGTTACTAAAGACTTTTGTGCTAAGAAGAAACTACGCTTGAACTATTATTTTCCCTTCCAAGAGTATTTATTAAGATTGTGGTATATTTTTGTCGTTATTTGGTCTTGTGCTAAGCCTTATATAAACATTAGTATTTTTATAATACTACTGTGTTGTGTCCATTTGTAGTGTCTTCACTTTATTACTGTATGTGGTTGTAAATGCTTAACGCACTGCCTCTGAGATGAGCCTATCTGCTTTGCCAAGCTACCGAGGGGGTGAGCAGGGGTTATCTAAGTGTGTGATCCCCTTGCCCTGACTAGAGGAGGTGAGTTCCTATTTGTCAGAAGTGTATACCTCTGCCAACTAGAGACCGCCAAGTATAACATCCATACAATTAAATATGTGCGTCGCAGTTGCAATTTTAAAGAAGAAGGACCCTTCCCAGTGGACCCAGAGAAAACCCTGTGAAAGACAGAAGGTTGGAGAGCCACCCCACCCATGGATACCTTAGGAACCAGGTTACCAACACCAAGGGAGCCGGGTGCAAAGGTGTAAATTGGCATCAGAAACCGCCATCGAATCCAATGGAGGACTTCAGAAAAGTGCTGCTGCTGGAGAAGATGAAAGTGTCCGGTGGAACCCAAAAGTGGATTAAAGTCGAGAAGTTCCTGAAAGCAGAGGGGACAGAATCTATGCACTTGGACGTGACCAGGAGGCAGGGAAGACGAATGCCCACCAATGTTGGGTACTGAAGAAGAGTTGATGGTGACCTTGGAACGGCAGCTGTGTGGACCAGGCAATGCTGTGGAAGACCAAGAACTGTACATGAGCTGTCCCAAATCAGATGTCGATAGCTGAGGGGTCTATGTCCGATGGGAGTACCAACAAGCCTTGGCAACGGCAAACAACGAAGGAGTAGAAGAAGGTGCATTGTTGGAACCAGCTATGGCCAGGAGACTAACCACAAGCAGGGGAATCAGGGCAGTCACTGAGAAATTAGGGGAGCTCAACATAATTCAAATATGACCCTTGACAGGACACACAGGCCAGATGCACTGGAGTCACAAGAGGACCTCGAGCAGCTACCAACGAAGCAGGACCACAGTCCAAGCAATGTGGTGTGGTCGAGGATTCTAGTCACTGGAGAGGCTTGAGGTGGGGGCTAATGGGAGGCCAAAGATCTTGATGGAAGGAAGTCAACAAGCCTTTGCAACGGCAAGTCAGCGAGGTGCACAGGGGTACTGTTCCTGTGTTTCCGATGAGGGATACTGGCCTCAAACTTGGTGAGAGGACAGGTCAGGCCTCAAGGGATGTAAAGTACCACCACCTGTGTTCAGAACCTTTCGGAGTCTGGAGGAGCTCAGGATCAGCAGACCGGTCAGCTTAGGTGCAGTGCCTGCAGATGCAGGGAAGTGACTACTTTACTTCAAGGGAGATTCTTTCAGGTGTCTTGGATATCCACAGACCCTGAACAGGTTCCTGTATGGAGCACAGGCATGAAAGTTGCAGCAGACGAGCAGGGTGAAGAGATCAGGAGCAGCAGGAGTCTTCCCGGTTACAACCTTGATGCCCAGAGCGAAGTCCAGAGTGCCCAATTGGTTGAGGGTTGAAGTGATGTCGAAATTGTAATGTGTCCCACTGCACATCTAGATACCCTAAGTAAAGGGTTGGGATGATAGAGTGGTCCCTCCCTAAGGAGGGCTGGAAAAGGGGGAGGACACTCCCCTGTGCTTGGTTCAGTTTCGCACCAGAGCGGGAGCCAACAGCTCCCTGAGCCGGTTTGAGCCGGACTGGAATGGAATGGAATGGAATTGGATTTATAGAGCGCATGGCTGCCCTTGAGCGTCCCAGCGCTAAAACAATTAATAACAGAGCGAAATGAGGAAGAAAAATTTAGGGAGCTTTGGGGAAAAGGAAGGTTTTAAGTGACTTTCGGAACTTAAGGTATGAAGGTTCCTTCCGTAGGTCCCTGGGCAGGGCATTCCACTTTTTTGCTGCATTCAGCGAGAAGCGACGACCTCCCGTGCGGGCCTTCCTTACTCTAGGAGTAACGGCCAGGTTTTCTTCATCAGATCGGAGGGCACGAGTGGCTTTGTAAGGACGGATCAATCCCCTGAGGGCTGGGGGGCCGTTACCTTGGAGGGATTTATATGCAATACAAAGTGATTTGAAGGAAATTCGCTCCTGGATTGGAAGCCAATGCAAGGCTCTAAGCAGGGGCTTGGCTGAAACCCATCTCGGGACTCCCATGAGGAGCCTGGCTGCGGCATTCTGGACCCGCTGTAAGATGTTAATCGTGGCCAGGGGTGCCGCCAGGAGGAGGGCATTGCCATAATCCAGTCTGGCCAGGATTAGGCCCTGAATCAGAAGTTTTCTTGATTCGAAGGGGAGCAGGGGGAGGACCTTCCTTACGGCCCGCAATGATCCAAAGCATGCTCCAGCCACCTTCTGCGCATGGGTCATAAAGGTGAGTTGGGGTTCAAACCAGACCCCAAGACTCTTGACTTTCTCCTTTGGGGGTGGTGGATCCCCCATACAGGGAGGCCAATGGTCGGAGGACAGAGATGGAAGTGGGTGACCCATGACCATGATCTCGGTCTTCGCGCCATTGAGTCTAAGTTTGGAGGCAGTCATCCAGGAAAAGATAGCTGACAAACAACCTGACAAATCAGATGGGTGTCCCCTTTGTTGTGACAGCGAGACGATGAGTTGCGTATCGTCCGCATAGCTAACAGATTTGATCCCGAAGGGACTATGCATGGAGGGCACCAAATGTGCCCTGCATGCAGACTATGTGGCGCGGGCAAGCGTTCCCACAATGTCCCATTACACTACATCCTGTCTGGGAGGTGGTCTCACCTCCCTGTGACAGCATGTCTATTATTCTGCCTCCCCTTGGCTCAGCATCAGGAGGGCAGAATCGTGTCCCTGGTCTTCAGCAGCCATTTCTCATGTCCAATTCTAGAAGACTGATACCGGGAGCGCTGCAGACCTAACGGAAGGCCTTTACAGTGCTTGGAATCATACCTCCCACACCATTAACAGTGTGGGAGGTATGATTCCAACATAGTTGATAGCAAACACAACAGGGTTCGTTACAGCCAGTTTTGAGATGGTCATTGCGTAATGACGCTGTGCCCCTCTTTATGTTACATGGCTGTCTTACAACCCAGGAGAATGGAATCCGAAGGCTGTTGGGGTGTCCTGATCATGCAGGGGCACCCTCACACTTAGAACCAAGCACCCTGCCCTCATGATTGGAAAGGCCTGCTGTAGGCGTGACTTATAGGTTTTAATTGTAGTGACCTGAGATATAGTGAAACCTATATCTTTCGTAAGTAGTTCTAGCACCAGCTTATGCATGGTGCAATGGCAGACCTGTAGAGATAGTTTGAATGGTCTCTCATAGGTGGCATAATACATGCTTCAGCCCATGGAGTACCTCTGGGCCACCTATGCCTTTGGTACTTTAATACCATATACTAGGGACTGATAAGAGTACCCCAGTATCTAATCTGGGATGTACCTAAGTACTTACCATAACAATATAGGGGAGAAAACAGAGATACTGGGGTCCTGATCAGCAGGATCTCAGTTAGACTAGTCATAAACAGCATTATATTAAGCAAAAAGTGGGGTAACAATAGAAGCAGATCCTACTTTCCTACAATGGCCTATAAATATTTCTGTGTTAACAGTCTGGTAAAACAGACAAAGAAAAAGTGTCATCTCAGTATCCCAGTCAGTCTTTAAGCAAATGGGGCTTCCCAAAGCTCTGAAAACACCCCGATGCAAATAACATTAACACACAGCCTGGGGTGTGTTTTGTCATAATATAGTGACCTTGATACCTTGGTAGCAATTAACAAGTAACCCGTGTAGAATGTGTTATTAAAATTTGAATAACCATTAGAAGGAATTTTAACTTACATGTCAAAGTATCTAAAATCAATAAGGAAAAGAGAAATTAAAAGAGCAGTATTAAGCTTTTACAAATTAACTTATATAAGGTCTCTGTTTCACGTCAAAGCTGTCCGTGCCGTTTTAGGCCCTATTTTTATGAGACTTGTATTTAAAATGATTATCACACAGCAACGCTGGCATTCAAGGTCTCTAAATGCATATGCTAAAAAAAACAACCAGGCTTCCAGGAAATAGAGAATGGAATGTTCCCACAAAAGACACCTGGCTAGTGAAAGGGAGGCATCGTTAAGCATTTTATGATGGTTGACCATTGCTTTCAATTTTACCCCCTGTGGAAAAATAGATATTGATTTACAGCATGAATAGTAAGTTACATCGGACAATTTAAACTCACTAGAAAAATAAATATCAAAAAATGTCCTTTCCATAAAATCTCCTCATTGCTTTACTGTGGGCTGTGAGCAGTACTGCAAAACCCGATGAGAAGGTTGGCCCAATTTTTCCTTGAGGACCTCAAAAGCAGCCCTTCAAAATAGGTTCTTTTTAGGAAACAATAGAATTTTATTAGCATACGGGCACAAAGATTAAAGTATGCTGCAACCACAGCCAATCAAACATACATTTAATTTCAAGGTAACATACATTTACACCAAATGCAGTAAAAAAGGTAAAACAAACAACAATTCCGTCAACAATTATGTAGAGCACGAAAAACAGAATTAGCGCAGTCAGCCTTGTGAAAGAGTGGGTGCTGACTAAATTAGGAGCATATCTACAAGGACGTCCATAATTAAAGGCAAAGTGCGCTTAGCGCTTTTGTATTTATCGCCGTCTATCGCTGGATTATGTCGCCCTGTTATTGCGTTATTTTACAACGCGTTTCCCCAGGGCGATATAATTACCAGCAATAGCGGGGAAATCACCGTTTTGCTGGGAACATCTCTGGTTTTCCAGTGATGTTCCCTGCAAAATAGCAATAACCTTGCTGATACGACCCACAGGGTCGTATCAGCACAATCCATCCCCATTTTAGGTATGCCTAAATCTGCATTTTAGCAGACGTTAGTTTTCGGCCAAAACAACGGTTTTCGCCCGAAACTAACGTCTGATAAAAATGCGTTGGCAGCCTTGTAAATATCGCGATGTGCACATCAGCTATATTTACAAGGTTGTACTGCCCAGTGACACCAACTTTGCATCTCATTAGAGATGCAAAGGGAGGCGTTGGGTAAAAGGGTGCTAACATGCGCTAATGCATGTTAGCACCCTCTTGTTAATAGAGCGATAGTTTTAAGTCCACTTTTTTGGTTTTAAATGCCAAAAAAGCGGAGATAAAGCTCTTGTAAACATGCCCCCAAGTTGGTTTTGGTTGATGAGGGCCTAATAATTTATTTGGGCAACCAAAATGAAATATCTACGGGGCATATCTACAAGGACGTCGATAAATAAATGCAAAGCACGCCTAGCGCTTTTTGATTTATCACCATCTATCGCTGGATTGTATCGCCCTGTTAGCGCGTTATTTACAATGCGTTTCCCCAGGGCGATATAATTACCAGTGATGGCAGGGAAGTCACAGTTTTGCAGGGAACATCACTGGTTTTCCAGCGATGTCCCCTGCAAAACGCTGATAACCTTGCTGATACGACCCACAGGGTCGTATCAGCACAATCCACCCCATATTAGGTATGCCTAAGTCTGCATTTTAAAGCGATACAAAAGGGGATGATGGACGGAGCGTTTGAGCAAATCAAACACTCACCCCCAGTCAACTGATCTGGGTTTAATCCATCACCATTCTTTAGCTCACTCTGCCACCCCAGTTCAGACATGGCCATATGCAAATCAGTCTGACCCTGTGCCTCATGGGAACAGTCCAGCCTGAACTGCCAAACCATGTCTTCCCTGGACTGGAAACAAGCATCCTGGGACCGGTTTTGGATTCATAATCCTCATCAGCCAGGCTATCTTGAATCCAGTGGCAAAATGAGCAAGTGACTCACGTCTGAGCATACCCTGCCAACTAAGGGCGAACAAAGCGATACAACAGGGGATTTTAGCATTAGTTAGTTTTTGGCAAAAACAGCGGTTTATGCCCAAAACTAACATCTGCTAAAATGCATTGGCAACCTTGTAAATAACACAATGTGCACATCAGCAATATTTACAAGGTTGTACTGCCCAGTGAGGCCCACTTTGCATCTCACTAGAGATGCAAAGGGAGGCATCAGGTAAAAGGGTGCTAACATGCGCTAATGCATGTTAGCACCCTCTTGTTAATAGGGCAATTGTTTTATCTCTGCTTTTTTGGCTTTAAAAGCCAAAAAAGCAGAGATAAAGCCCTTGTAAATATGCCCCTCTATTTCCTTTTGTCACTAGTGGGATTCTGTAGTGCTTCACTTTTGTCTGTAGTGATTACCTGTAGCCACACTGTAGGTGAAAAGTGTTCCAATTATTAACTTTGAAATGGCTATATATAAAGAAAAGGACAAAGCCTCTTTTCATATGTCTCGTAAGTTCCCATATGCTAATGTAACATTAAGTTGCCACATTTTCACTTCTTCGTATAATTTGGAATCTACAGTGTTTTCCTAAGTCAGTCCTTCGTGAGATTTTGAACTATCCTGCTGGGACGGGGGGGTGCTAGGTGGTGCACAACCATAATGGCCACATGACTGTGAGGCTCCAGCCCAGCCCAGCCCAGCCAGTACATATCCGTAAAACCCATCCTGCATTAACCTCACCGCACATCAACTGCTTTCCTGCTGGTGTCAACGGTATTCACATTTGTGAGATCTGTCTGCTGTGGAGTGGAGAGGGAGATCATGAAGGCTGGGATGGCTGGCTCTGTGTGACCTCTGCTGCTGTGCTGCAGACTGTCTAGCTAGGACAGATCACGGCTGCGAGGGCCTCTGCACCGGAGACGCGGAGGGCCAGTGGCCGCGAGGTGTAACCTCCCCGCTGCATTGGCGGAGTGTGGCGGGTGCCTGCGGCTCCATGAATAAAAGTGCAGGCGCTGTGCACACTGTGGCCCCCGGGGGAAGTGAAGGTCGCAGACCAGTCTTCCCCCGGGGTTTTCGCGCTATAGCGGAAGGACAAGGTGAGGGGGCGGGGCGAGAGGGGTCAAAGGAAGGGGTGGGATTGGGAGGCCATATAAGGTGTCAGGAGAGGAAGATCCAGCCTCTTCCTGACACCTGAGCACCACCGGGAGGGTTGAGAAAGTTTGTGGAGGTTTTTAGGAATTTTGTGGGCCTGCGGCAATGCCGGGGAGATCGTCTTCATTTGCGGTGTCCCCAATGAGGTGTGCTGCAGCGGTGGTGGTTTTGCGCGTGGGAGACTCGCCGCTGGTCCCGTCGGAGGTGCAGGTAGGGGGGGGCATCCTGTTCTGGGGGCGGGCGGTGGAGCCTGCTGCGCGCGCGCCTTCGGCGGGGGGGGGGTTTCGGACTGCATCAGTGGACAGGGAAATGCCTTGACAACCCTCAGCAAGCTGAGTGAGGTTAGTGGGTGAACACGAGGGCTGACTGTAAGCCACTCGCTCTTCAAGGGTGAATGACGGCAATGCATACAGGCAGGCAGCAATGGGACGCGTCGGCACCCGCTGCTGGACGCGCCGGAGCTTGTAGGCAGGGGGGCACCCTGTTCTGGGGGCGGGCGGTGGGGGCTGCTGCACGCGCGCCTTCGGCCGGGGGGTGGTGCCGGGGTTTCTCCCTAGCGGGGGGGGGGGCGTTTGGGGGCCCTCCGGCCCCGGGATTGCATTTTGATGGCGGTTGTTTCTCCTGATTTGCAGGGGAAGCCCATCCCCTGCTACAGGCAAGGGCACCTCGATTGTGTAGCAGTTTTTTTCCGGGTGAGGTTAGGCGGTGGGCTGTGGGGCATCGGTTACCTACGATGCTTGGAGGCTGACACCGGTTCCCTCAAGGACTCTCCTTTTCTAGCAGCGAGGTTGAGGCATGGGCCCATCCAGCTTTGTAAAATGCGCCAGTTAGTTGGTCAGGGGCACTGGAGATAGCTTGGGGCTTGGGGCATGAGTGGCTTGGGGGGAGGGGGGGGTGGGGTGTCGGGTTTTTTCTTGTCGGAGTGTGCAAGTGGCGCGGTGTGGGGTATGGGGGTCAGGGGTGAGGGACTGCCAGCACGGCACGAGGCCCGGTGGTGCTTGGACCCGCCTGGTTATGACGACCCGGTTGGGAGGCGAAACGAAGCTGGTGGTCGAGCCCGGCAGTAGGTGCAATGCCAGTGGGGCGCATAACGGCCTCCTAACGCTGGCCAGAAGCAGTAGGGGGGTCCGCGGCGGCCTGCCTTCCGTCAGGGGATCGCGCAGTGACCAAAACAGCTTATTACTCGGACAATGTCACATATAATGTTATGTATAAAATGCACAAGTGTGGGTATGGAGTTTGAAGGCAAAGTGTGAAGGGGTGTGTGAAAGGGATTGCATGTGGAATGGTTGTTGTGTGAGAAGGGCTGGGGCTGAGTGGGTTTTGCTGCGGCTGGCTAACCGGGGTCGGGGGTCGTGGCAATGGGGCTTACTGGGAAGCAGCCTGATTTTGGTTGTGCGTGGTAGGTGGCCTTGGGGGGTTGGGCTAGCCACACCAGGGTGTTGGGCCGGTTGTGAAGGGTTATAACGGATGGTTTACAGGTCTTAGTTTCCTGGATGTGTCGCATTGCCTGCAGTGTTAGATGGTTTAGGAGTTTTTCCGTTGCGGCAGGTTGGGTTGCGCTGGGTGGTGGGGGGCGCCCAGTTGGGGGCGCACGCACTTCGAGCGGAGAGCGGCGATGCGTTACAGTTGTGACAAAGATGTTCCCCGATGTTGGCAGTGGGGGCTGGGCAGCGGCATTATTAGTATGGCAATATTAGTGTTGGTGTGTTTGGGGGGCGATGGGGTGTGTGTCGAACATGACGTACGGAGGGTAAAGGACATTGGGGGATCTGTGTTTTTTCATTCAAAAGGGGAGAGGCGTTTTCTCCTGATTTTATTGGCCTTGGGTGTTGGCAGGCTGTGTTTGTGGCAGGGTTATCTGCGGAGGCGTATGGTTTCTGGAGGTCCTAGGGGGGATGGGGGGCTGCTGACTCGGGGTGCCGGGAGGACATTATGGGTCTGTGGCGGGAAAGGTACTTGGGGCATGGGTTTTTTGCAGAGGTGCTAGGATGACTGCATACAAGGGATAGGGACCACGAGGCAGGTCTTGCGGGCTCATTTTCCTTTTGTATCATCAGGATCTGGAAGTTGAGTGGGAACCAGGCGGTCGCCTGGATCGGGTGTTTTTTTCTCACTGCATTTGGATGGGGGGGTGAGTTTGTGCCTGTACGGGGGATGTGTTGGTTGCCCTGATTTGGGGATACAGGAGGGGGAGAATTTTTCCCGGGATATGTCAGGTCTGGCGTTATCCCGGGGTTGCTGGCGGGGGGATGTGTTACCAATGACGTTTGTGGCAGGACGAAGGCCGTTGGGTCACAAGACATATGGTTGCCCTGATTTGTGGAAACAGGAGGGGGAGAACTGTTACTGGGATATGTCAGGTCTGGAGTTATCCCGGGGATGCTGGCGGGGATGTGTTAATGGCGACGTTTGTGCCAGTACGATGGCCGTTGGGTCACAAGAAATATGGTTGCCCTGCTTTGGGGATACAGGAGGGGGAGAACTGTTACTGGGATATGTCAGGTCTGGCGTTATCCGGGGGGATGCTGGCAGGGGGATGTGTTAACGGTGACGTTTGTGCCAGTATGATGGCCGTTGGGTCACAAGAAATATGGTTGCCCTGATTTGAGGATACAGGAGGGGGAGAACTGTTATTGGGATATGTCAGGTCTGGCATTATCCCGGGGGATGCTGGCAGGGGGATGTGTTAACAGGGACGTTTGTGCCAGTACGATGGCCGTTGGGTCACAAGAAATATGGTTGCCCTGATTTGAGGATACGGGAGGGGGAGAACTGTTACTGGGATATGTCAGGTCTGGCGTTAGCCCGGGGATGCTGGCGGGGGATATGTTCATGGTGACTGGGGCAGGGGGTACCCTGGTCAAACGCATGGTTGTTGCATGGGGGATGACGGCCTGGGGGGTTTGAGGATTTGGGGGTCCAGGCCATGGCGCCCTGGTAATGGGCCAGTTTGGGGAGATTGAAGGTGGCCCCCCCCCCCTTTTGTCAAGGTGAGGCACCTGTCCCGGTACATGGATGGTGGGGAATGGTTATTCACTTACACTAGGACAGTGGTACAGAGAGTGGATGGTCGTCCACGGGGGGGGGGCACCTCGCCTGGCGGGATTTTGGCCCGACAATCGTTCTGTGTGCGGGATACAGGCCTGGGTGATGAATAGTCGCTCACTGCCTGTAGTGGGATCCACTGTGAAACATCTGACTCTCTGAGTTGTGAGAGACGAGGTGGGGATGACTATGCAGGCGTCTTGATTCTTATCATAGACCAAGAGTTGTTCACGGTGAGCTTATATGTTCATCTGAAGAGAACATCATGCTTTGGAGTGCTTCTTGGGCATCAGGTATCCTAGGGTTAAATATTCCTTTAAGGTACGGTGCAATCACATAGGGAAGGCAAACAGACTTATACGCTAGGGTGCTGGGCGGGGGGCACTGTTTTATGGATCAGGAGTGGGCTACACATCTTATTGTATCAGGGATGTAGAGGACGGATGTACAAGGGGTGGATGGTCATTCACCTCAAATTGGGGGGGGGGCACATTGGAAGACCAATGGATTGGCCCGGGCGGTTTGCTCGTTTTGCTGAGCAAACAGTACAAATGGTGAACTGTCGTTTGCCGCGAGGGGGGGTACAATTATACAATGCACGGGGATATGAGAGGAAGGGAGGGGGTAAAGGCAGGAGTTGATGCTTAATTGGGACCAACGTTTGTTCACATTGGGGTCCTATGATCATCTGCGGAGCACGTCACGCTCTAGAATGCTTCATGGTCACCAGGAACTACTAAGGTGTATCATTCCTGACAGAGGTGGTGACATTACATATGGAAGGGGAACAGAACTGGCATGCTACACGGAGTTGGGGGGGCACCTTTCTGGACCAGGAGTGGCCACAAACCTGCATTGTTTATCGAGAGATGCCGAGGACGGAGGTACAAGGGGTGGATGGTCGTTCACCTCGAATGTGGGGGGGGTCACATGGGAGGACCAAGAGTTGTTCCGGGACGGTTTGCTTGTTTTGCTGAGCAACAGTACAAGTGGTGAACAGTTGTTTGCCGTGAGGGGGGTGCAATTATACAATGCACGATGATATAAGAGATGAAGTGAGGAGGTACATGCAGGAGTTGATGCTTAGATTGAGACCAAAAGCTGTTTACATTGGAGTCCTATGTTTGCCTTTTGGATCACGTCATGCTCTAGAATTCTTCCTGGTCAACGGGAACTTCTAGGTTAATCATTCCTAACAGAGAGGGTGCCCTCACATATGGAAGGGGAGCAGAACTGGCATGCTACACGGAGCTTGGGAGTGCACCTTTCTGGACCAGGAGCGGTCACCAGCCTGCATTTGTTTATCGAGAGATGCAAAGGATTGTGGTACTAGGGGTGGATGGTCGTTCACCTCGGTGACGGGGGGTGCCTTGGGTGGCCATTAGATTGGTCCAGAGAGATTTGCTTGTTTTGCTGGGGCGCAGGTACAAGTGGTGGACGGTCGTTCGCCGCGAGGATTGGCCCCGACTGAAGTTTGCATGTGCATGGGGCACAGGTCCAGGCGGTGACTGTTTGTTCACGGCGAGGGGGTGGTTTTTTGCGGACAGGGTTTTTTGGCCCTGCAAGATTACTGTTTCCACTGGATGCAGGCCAGGTGGTGGATGGCTATTATCCGCGGAGGGGAAACTTTGCGGTCGAATGATTGGCCCCGGACATTTTGCTGGTTTATATGGGCATTTGTATTGGTGGTGGATGGTCGTTCACCACGTTGGGGCGCCGATTGTGGTGGCTAGTGGCCCCGTGGGATGTTATTTGCTTACTCGGCATGCAGGTATTGTCCCGGGAACGTTCCTGACTTTAGGGGACGCATGTTTGGGTGGATTGTCGTTCGCCGGGTGCTGCAAAATGGGGCAGCCTTTAGGCGCACAGGACTGGTGGGCACGTGGGCCCGTTGGATGGGCACCTTTCGCGATTCCCGTGGGTACCGTGAATGGTGCTTTGCTGCAGGATGCAGGGTGAGGTGGTGGATGGTCGTTCACTAGGAAGCTGCAGGGTCGGCGGGCAGGAGGCGAAAGGTGCCCAGGACAGTGGGGGGGGGCAGGTAACCGTCCTACGGGGGTTCCCTGGTTGGCGGTACTTTGGAGGGGTGGGGAGTCACATACGGGCGGATCCACCCTTCGGGTGGGGGGAGAACGGTACACAGGTGACTGATAGCGGGGCACGGGAGGCAATGAGCAATGAAGGCAAAGTCAACAGAGGATGCTTGGAGGGCAAGTGAAGGTGAGAATGGGTAAAGGAAGGAGGTTATCAAGTGAATGGGGAAGAGTCAAACAGGTGAGATGGTTTGGAGAAGGCAGAATGGTGAATGCCTGGGTATGGGGATGGGAATGTATATTTCTTGCATTGATGTACTGTTAATAAGTCTAAATGATTGCAACCTTGTCCAAATAAAATGGCCTTTTACGCTTCAAGTAACAGCTTGGAGTGTAGTTATTGCGCGATGCGGCCCTCGGGGGAAGTGAAGGTCGCAGACCAATCTTCCCCCGGAGTTTTCGCGCTATAGCGGAAGGACAAGTTGAGGGGGCGGGGTTGGAGGGGGTCAAAGGAAGGGGTGGGATTGGGAGGCCATATAAGGTGTCAGGAGAGGAAGATCCGGCCTCTTCCTGACACCTGAGCACCACCAGAAGGGTTGAGAAAGTTTGTCCACCCACCCACCCTACAGGTTTTCAGAGAAGGACTAAGGGTTGTAGTATAGTTCCTATTTTCCCAATAGGCTCTGTGCATTGGAATAACATAAACAGCAGTGTAGACGTAGAGCTGAGTTCATCCAGGTCTCTACTGACTATGCTAAACTTAATTTAGGTTTGCGCCAGCTAGCTCAGAGGTCACTGGAAACTTTCTTGAATGAAGAGGGATGGATAACCTTCCCTGCCTCAGACAAGAAGGGATTCAGTTTCCGACAACCGCATAAACATGATAACTTTGCTCCCTCAGAATAAGAGTATATCTCTAGAGTCATGTGAAAACAATAGACAGATATTTCACTCAGTCAGCAGTGCATACTTAGTTTCACCAGAGAAATAGAGAGACGGGCGTTTTCAATAAAAAGGTGTTATTTATTGAGCAGTCTTCTTTCTCATACAAGAGAAGTGAATTGCCACAATTGCAATACTTAAAGTAAAGTAAAGTGCGTACAGTAAAAGTAGTATTATGAAATAATACTGTAAAAGCATTGATATGGTTTCTTAGCCATATGATACTTTAAAATGGATAAAATATATACATACACAAATACATTGACTAAAATACTCAACTGGTGCTTCTAACTAAGCCTACCCCGGTGTACCTGACATAAGCCTAATCCTCGGGAAGGGACAAGTAAGTAGCGATGTTAAGTTAAGTTGGTTAAGATAATTTTGCCAAGAATCTGCATCAAAAATTCTCCTATGGGTTTAGTCAGATGCGTACCTTGGTAATAGAATGTTTGAGGTCTGGTATCTCTTTCCTCAGGACTCGATATTCCAGCAACCCGCAAGGGTAGGCTGGAAACACCGGAGCTGGGTGTTCTCGGCTGGAGAAAAAGACAGCGTCTCTCTCAGTGCGTCAAACAGGAGGGGCGGCTTCCGCGGGCACTCGTATCAGCTGGGCTCTCGGGCAAGTAGATAGCCGCTCTGCTCCAAACCACTGTGTGTTTGCTTAAGGCAACTGTTGGTATTTTATACCTGAAAGGTGCCGGGTTTGTCGTAAGGTTGGACATAAGACGTCACGAAGAACTAACAGTTCTTGCAGGACTTCAGGAGTTCTTGTTCAAATGAAAACAAAAGCAGGGGGGTTTTTCCCGGGCTGCTGGGGGCTTGGTTTGTTTAAAGAACGCGTTGTGCTTTCTAGGAGTCGATGGGAGTAGCCGTGCTGTGCTTTGGATTGCATGGGCTATTACTGAATATGAATCTGATTCTTATGCCTTTGTCAGGACATTATTGATTATAACCTCACAAGGGCATAAATCGGGAATATCGAATTAGGGTCCTAGATAAGAACACGACACCCACTCCACGAATTGATGTCCATCATTACTAAAACTAAGCAATATTAAACATTCAAAGGTGCATGTGTTTTTTTCCGACCCACCCCAAAATACATATTTCGCATTTGAAATGGTATACGGTAAATACACGGAAAATGAGTATTTGTACTGTACGCTTTTCAAGCAGTGTTATCATTCAGAGAAATGCATATATATATAGCAGCTGAACAAATTGCAAAAATTACACATGAAATGGCTCTAAATACAGAAAAGAGGGTCGAGACCATTTCATCACATATTTATACAAATTTCTGTTATATGTGCTAGAGGCTGAGGTAAAATATTGTCTCTAGTATCCTAAAATAGAAGCTCTGTTCTCTAAGAATAGTTCTACTTTAAGCAGAGTACCATGTGCAAAAAAAAAGGTAAATATTTTGAAAATATGGGCAAAAATAATTTCACTTTCAGGGGAAAAGTTCCAAATATTTTCTGTAGCTTTGTTTATCAAAAACTGAAGGCCGAATTCAGAGTTCAGGGTACGCTGTGTGCTCATTGTTTTTATTAAGAGTTATTCTCGTTGACTTGGAGAGAACATTATCTCAGACATATCCGCAAAAAATTGGTCTACCACATCAGGTGAAAGTTCGACCAAGTATGAAAATGCTGCAACTGTGCAGTTCTCTGAGTGAGTGCTATCATCGATGGTTGGATCAGCAATGCTCACAGAAGGCTGTACCTGTGCTGCTTTCCTCTCTTACCTCACCCCCACATACTCGTAGTGGTGAAGTCTCAACGAATGCCGTCATCAGAATCGGTAGCCGCTGGGGACAACACGATGCATGAGTCGTTACCGGACCTAGCAAAGTATCGATATCCATTGGTACTGCTGATTGTAGTGTAAGACAGATGCCCAACACACATTCTTCTCCGCATAGCAGACATTGAAGCACAGGTATGATGCAATCTTGCCAGATCGGTCTGAATGAAAGAAACCAGGTTGTACTTAGATCGCTTAGCCTGGCCAATCCGAGTACCTTAGTGATACGGTCTCGGTATCGTATTGCTCTTATCGTTTCATCCATCGTTGCTAGAGTCTTGCCTGTGGATTGGCTTGCCATATCGGTGCAGAAGAAGCAAAAATAAAATTCCTGCCATGAGTCCCAAGATTAAGGGTAGGCCGCCAAAGACAGAGTGGACAAAATTCGGGAAGATGCCCAGAACTGTTTCAAAGGTGCTAACAGTCCCGAAAAAATTGTCTTAAATACATGTGCGATGCCACTGGTATCAGACATGTTTAAGATTTGGCTCAACACTTCTACGAAATGTACGGGGCAATCTGTTGATAAAAGGGTATGTATCTCTGCTGCTGTCCTTGCAACTTGCAGATCATATGTTTCTTTTGATGACGTTAGAGGCAAAGTTGTTTGTAAAAGAATAGACTTCATTCTGCTTAAAGTATCAATTCGAATAGAAGAGATATTCAACCAAGGCCATAACGCAGCCCCCATATCTGGATTGCTGTGTGGATACAATACTTGCATACAGCAAATGGCTCTGGAAGTTACAGTTGTCAGATAGGCTTTTCCTGGCAGCACGCCGCAACAGCTGTGGTCACTTATTAAAATGTAACTACTGTTTGAAACTGGTCTAAAGAATGGCTCTATCTGTTTTGCAGGCGTGCCATGCAGGTGACATGAAAGGTTATTTGAAGACCCTTCGCAGGCTCCATGCAAATTAATTCCTTGACACAGAAGTGTACCGCTTAGTGATTTTTTACAATTTTTACCACTAAGAAATACCTATCTGTTTCCTTCACTATACCATCTGTGTGTATAAGGTAAATCCCAGGTTGAGTTGATGTATTCTTTACCCAACCTTTCATACTGGCCTGCTGGTATGTACTCTTGACAGTAATTAAACTGGAAAGTTGTTATCGGAATTGTAATCGTTCCATGTATTTTCCATTCAATGACAGGTCTTTCTGACATTGTCAATGGTAATCTCTCGAGTTTTTCAATGCTCAGGTTTGTGTAATCTGCTCCTTTTTGTGCCAAACTGATTTGTTTATCAGTAAGGTTAAAGAGACTGAATAATGACGTTGTGTTGTTTAATTGCCATGGTACGTAGCCTGAACGCAGATTTTGCAACGTCCAGCCGAGCTTTACAATAGAAAGTAATTGAGACTGACCATGTTGTAGCATTAGTAAGTCCTGCTCTATTATATCAAAGGCAGATGATACAATACTGTCCAGTGAATATATTCTGGACGACAGAGCCGTTAACCCATTGTCCACAACAGAAAGTGATTTTTCCAAATTAATACGATCAATTTCACGTATTTTTTCTGCTGTCTCAATTTGCATTACTTTCCATGCTTTGTTGTATGCAGCGTATATACCGGCCACTATGAAACGTTGTTGACGCTGTTTGCGTGGTCCCATTAAGAAATCACGCAAGTCAGCACCGTCTTTAAGTAAAGTCAAGTGTTGCTTAATTTCTGTCAGTGTGGATATCTGTAGCCACTCAAGGCATTGTTTCCCTACACTGTATGTTGTAACTATCCCTGGATGTTGTCTCTGGAAATATCTAGGATCTGGTCTGGTCATTTTGAACCCCTGTGTTTTGTTCAGGAATCTATCTTGACAGTTATTCGTGTCTGTTGGCCAGATCAACCACTTTTTCCAATCAGTATGTGTTCTGTTTTAGTATAAAATATTAGTGACGTCTATCTCCACATCACTAGTGCTTTCACTATCAGGCATGGGTTTCGGAATAGATGGTGTGTTCATGTCTTTTATCTTAGCAAGGCCAAGACAAGTAGTTTGTTGAATTGTATCATTCAAGAAAATAATTTGTTCTGGGATCATACAAGCCCTAAACAGTGCTTCTAGGCCTTGTACTTGCCAATCTTTGGAACCCCAGATTGTTTTTGTTTCAATGGTGTTTTTCCAAATTTCGAAACCTAATGTAGACATTTTGTCATAAATTTTTTCTGAATAAATCAATTTAGTATTTGTCAACATTGTTTTCATTCCTGTTCTATTTGACATTGTAAAATAAAACGTTCTTGGGTCACTGTTATTAGGTCCTGAAAAGTATTGGAATTTATCAGAAAACTTTTTTGAACTGCCTTTTGGTGGAGTAGGACAGTGTTCCCACTGGTTAAAAGATAAAACATTTCTAGGCTGAGCACTTTTATGCAAATAGTGATCACCATAATGGTTGTAGCAGTAAAGCTTCTCATAATTGGACGAACCCTGCAAGTAATATTGTTCTGCAAATGTTGCTGACATTACTAAATCTGACATCATATTATTAATGTTTTCAAAGTCCCAGTTATCAGAGAAGGTACTAGGTGTTACAAAATCACTTAATGAAATCTTGAGCTGATGGGGATACTTTAAAAGCTCGACCGGGCCCAAAATGTCATAATCAGTTCTGTCCCATGCTACCCCACCGGGTATTGGAATGGCTGTGATGTTTACTGATGACAGTTCTCTTTTCTCGATGTGAGAAGATGTGTGCGGCTGAGGACCAAGTTGATGTTCTGACTTGCTGTGTCCATTGTACTATATTTTCCTTCAATGAATCTTCCCAAACATATAACCATGATGAGCCAAAGCAGGAGGAAAAGTACACCTAACACAATCCAAAATTCAATCCATGGTGAAATTAGATATGTCTCTTTCAGTTGGTGAAAAAGTTCAAATACTTTGTTTTTTAAACTTTGTGTTGGAGGCGTTTCTTCATGTTCGCTTGGGTCTTCAGAGAAATTGTCGAAGTTGATGAAGTAGCCTGATGCAGTTCTGTCAATTGTTGGAATTGCTTCCGGATTTTCATTTGCTTTTGCATTTTTCTTTTTTTCATTGGAACAGTCAGAAGCTACATCATTGTAGATTGGTGTTTCTTGACGAATTGTTATTATTTGGGTTTCAAGAGGCACAAGTTCCATGGCATTATTGCATAGTCCTTTTTTATTCATTGCAGATTTTTCAATTTTGATTAGTCTCTCAGCATGAGCCTCTTGGATTGTACAAACTTTGGTATTCTGCTATTTCTTAGGAGTCCACTTGGCCTACTACTTATTATTGTCCACATGATTGTGGTTTTACCAGGTCGATGGATACAACTCGGTTCTCCTTTTTACCAGCAAGTGGCAGTAGTACTACTGATCTTGTTCCGTTGATAGCTAAGACAGGTACTGCTTTTCTGTATGAAGGCCCAAATTCTTCTTTACCGCAATATTTTCCCTGACCAGATCCCCAATCTTTGGAATCCAGACAGGTCTTGCTGGGACAGGTGTTTTTTCTTCAGTGGATTTCGACTGTTGTTTCAACTTTATGTTACTCACGTTTTTTCTTTTTTCATTTAGATCCTGTAAAACAGCCAAACGATCTTTGATATCAAAGCTTTTTTCTTCTACCACTGAAGTATGACTATCTAAGTCCTGAATAAGCATTCTAGTTCCGAACAATAGTTCGTATGGAGTGAGACCTTTTAGAGAGTTTCTTGGCAGATTATTAAGACTATGTTGGACACTTGTTAAATGTTTGACCCACCCATCACCGGAACCTAATACCCTCGCCGTTATAGATTGCTTTATGTCCCGTTTCTTTCTTTCCACAACCGCATTTCCCTCAGGATGGAAGGGAGAAGAATACCGCAATGCGATGCCCATACTGTTCATGGCCTCTTTGTAAGCTCAAGAGCTAAACGCAGGACCCTGATCAGAATGTAGCAGGCCAATTGCATATGTGCCGATAAAGACTCGCAAATCTTTTATAACAGTTCTGTCATCAGCCGAGCGCTGGGGCCACATCCAAATGAATATCGTGCAGGAATCCACTGCGACCATGATATATTTATAGTTGCCATCCCTTTGTAAGGGACCACAGTGGTCCAGGTATACACATGCTAATGGTTTATCTGAGATTAGAAGGGGTGTCTGTGCTGGTCGTTTCACTGTTGATACTTTCATTCTTTGGCATATTTTGCATTCTAGAACATAGTTCTTAGTTTGCTTCCTAGTACCCGGCCACCAATATCTCTGTTTTAATAATGATGTTGTGGCGGAAATACCGGCATGTGCAGATGCTAACCCTTCGTGTGCCTCTGAAATTAGTCCTAATCTGTGTTCCATGTTTGGAATCGCTCTATCCCCAACTCCAGGGATTCGAGCAAATGGAACATTATTTGCATCAGTTATGTATGAGTACTTTACTGGAAAGCCTTTCGGGAGTGTTTTTCTGTCTTCTTTTACTGACGCACTGACAACTTGTGGTTTGTCGCTGTCTATTTTTGTTTTTGACCGGGTGATAGCAGCTACGGAAGCCGTTTGCACAGCTGCCTTCGCGGCTTCATCAGCCAATGAATTCCCTGCAATGTGAACGCCATCACGTTGATGACTCAGTGTATGTATCACGTGAGTCTTTTCTAGTTCCTTCTGTAAAAGAACTATTTGTTCCCGAAGCATTTTATGCTTGATTGTGCCACCTTTTGCATCTTTGAAGCCATTTTGAACCCAGTTCTGCAAGTATTCATTATAAGATTGGACGCAGTAATATGAATCGCACACTATCAGTGTGGGGAATTTGCGATCGGTATTTTCAAGCGCCATCTTGGATGCTAGTAGTTCAGCTCGCTGAGCTGTACAATCTCCTAGAGATTGAGTTTTAGTGACCGTTGGTCTAAATTTCCCTTCATGCCATCGACCTTTAACGATCGCGCATGCAGCACTATATGCTTGTTTACCCCCAACTGCGGGTTGTGCTGATCCGTCTGTATATAATATACATCCGTAATGATCCAGAGGCAGGACTTCAGCTGGCAGAGGACATTCATATTCATATTGCAGAAATTATTGTGTTTTTAAATTAGGATCAAATTTGTATACTACGTCTGTAGCAGCAAGAGAATTAACCCATTGTATGCATCTCGGATGTAATGCTTTGGCATTTGGTATGCTTGCTTTTGTCACTGCTTCTAAGGCAGGTATTGGTGTAACCATTATTATTTGTTTCCCTTGTGCTAGGGCTCTTTCTTTTGCTACAGCAGTTTGAACCGCAGTTAGAATTCTCTCTGTGGAGCTGAATTTCATTTCAGCTTCTGTGTACAAATGTGATTTGTAAGCTATAGGTAGCGTTTCTCCCTGATTAAAGGTCAGGTATGTGAATCCGCATCTTCCTGGGATGACTCGGATTACAAGATTGCGTGTGTTCTCACGTGTTTGCAATTTTGTTTTAGTTAACATGTCTGTTTGCAATGATCTCAAAATGTCTGTGTGTTTCTGAGTCCAATTGGTTTGTTTGAAATCTGGTTTTATTAATTCATAGAGAGGTTTAACCTTCTCCGCATAATTTAGAATGTATGTTCTTCCGAAATTCAGGAAACCTAGTAGTGATTGTAAATTCTTCAGCGTTTTTGGAGCTTGGAGTATAGCACATTTCTCTAAGAAATTTTCTGCCAGGCTTTTGCCTTCACTTGATAATTTATAACCTAAAAATAGGACAGTTAAATGGGCAATTCATGACTTTTTAAAGTTGAATTTGTAACCCTCTGAGGCGAGTCCAAGTATTATGGTGTTCACCCTTTTTAAGTGAGTCTCCAAGTCATCGTCTGTGAGATAGATGTCATCGACATATGATAATGCTTCATCATCATATATTTGTAGTAACTCTGTTACCCTTGCTGAGAATAATCCTGGGCTATTCTTGAATCCCTGTGGGAGTCGGCAAAATTGTTTTTGCAATCCAAATATTGAGAAAGCGGTCAAATACCTGTTTTCTGGTGCAATGTTTTGACAAAAGAATCCATTAAAGATGTCTAATGTTGTTTTATATTTTTTGCGCACAATGTTATTCATTAGTGCTGCACTATGTGAGTTTTGCACTGCAAATGTTTTACAACAGGAGTTTAGGTGTCTGTAGTCCAAAACAAGACGATATGAGTCGTCTGGTTTGGAGACAGGAAACAAAGGATTGTTCATTTGAGAGGTGCATGTTTCGATCACCCCTTGGTATTCAAGTTGATCTAAGATCTCCCTGACTTGTTTTTTAGCTTCTTGTTTAACTGGGTACTGTCTTTGTGCAGTGGGCTGATTTTTTAACTGTATTTTGTGGTGAGGTGAGTCTTCATCCCATCCTATATGATTTTTGCATAAAGCAGGAGCTTGGGCTACTGCCCATTTTCTTGCATAAGTACATTTTTTATGAATCGGGATATGATTCGAGAAGGCAGGCATAATCATTTGTTCTACATGAGGGCACTCCCTGACAAACTCTGGAGACCAGTCTTTCTCAGCCCACAGAATGTCATATCCTTTTGAAAGTTTTTCCCAAAAAAGACTTTTTATTTTCCTAGTTTTATCTCCCTCTATACGTAATGTTATTTCATATAGCTTATGGGGCACACTAACTCGTGTGTCTGCAGTTTCCACTTGAATGTATTCATTCGTGTCCACTGTCTCCAGAAGATTCATCAGGGTCTTGTGAGCTATGGTCACTTTTGCTCCGCTGTCTACCATTGTCTGTGCCCACTCTCCGTTTTTCAGCTGTGTCCTCAGAATTCTCGGCATGCTTAATCTTAATACTTGCTACCTTCTTTCTGGGAAATTGTTATTTTTTTACCTTGATGAGCAGGTTCCTTGTCTTTGGACTTGACGTGCTCTTCTCTTTGTGTTCTGACCATCCTCTTCTTTCCGATTTCTGTGAGGAAGATCGAGAGGGACGTGTATCACCATCTTGATATCTGTCTGGTTTTCTTATTTTATCCCTATCTCTAAGGTTGTATCTTTTTTCTGAGGGTTCCCTTTGGGGAGACTTGTCTTCTCGGCCTGGAGATCTCTCTCTACGCTGAGGAGACCTTCCTCTGGACTGGAAACATTTTTCCCTGGGAGTGGATTGTTTATTACCATCCCAGCTCTTTTTTGGAGTCTTTAAATTATTTTTAATAAATGTTTTTTCAGGATTTTCAGTTAGTTGGGGTTTTATCGGTTTCCCACCCAAACTATATCTTCCTAGCTCTTCATAGGATTTTTCTATGATTCTGGCAAGTTCCAATGGTTGGGCTGCTATATATGTTTCCTTCAGTTTCTGGAGGTTCTTTATTTCATCCCTTGCCAATTGAACTAATTCTCTAGATGCCTTTGTTAATTCTTTTAGTTTGACTAGGAGTTGTTCGCTTGACATTATTTCGTAGTCTGGGTGTGTTGCATAGTTGCACAGGACCGGCCCCGTTTCTTCTGGTCTACCTAGTGGACCATGCCTGATGATGTGATCATTATGTTTTAGGGTGCCTTTAAACTAGAGCATGTGCTCTTGGTATTTTAGTGGGATTTCAAAATCCTCGAAAGGAGTGTATTCATCCGGAGGTTCCTCTATTTTGTAATAGTGGAAGTCTTTTGTCGTAGCGTGTGCTGCTGGAAAGTGTATCCATGAATAGAATACCTCTGTCTGCCGATATTCGTGTGCCTCTATCACGAATATGACTGTACCACCTCGCGGTGTCAGGCCATTTTCTATAAGTTTTTGAGTTATAGTTCTTCTTAGATTGACCGGAATGAGTATTGCATCTGGTTCAGTTTCATGGAGACTTGTGTCTTCCTCTAAGAGTCGAGCTGCTAGTCTTGCTCGCTCCCTTTCTTCGTCACTTTCTGAGATTTTATTGACTGAAAGTTTTCTGTTGCAGATCGAGTTTCAAGGAAACAAAGATTAGGTGCACACTATTTTGGAACACTGTATCCTTCAACGTTGATCAAAACCAGAAACTAATACATAGGATTCTCATCCTACTAAGTTCCGGCGGATATTAACCTTTCACCCACTCCAGACGTCTATTGGAGTTTTTACGGGGAAAGGGTTCTGTGTGAAAAAGCACAACTGAGTTACTCTATTGTCTTGCGTTAGATTATCGCCTTACCAAACGTTGGGCGCCATGTAGTGTAGTTCCTATTTTCCCAATAGGCTCTGCGCATTGGAATAACATAAACAGCAGTGTAGACGTAGGACTGAGGTCATCTAGGTCTCTACTGACTATGCTAAACTTAATTTAGGTTTGCGCCAGCTAGCTCAGAGGTCACTGGAAACTTTCTTGAATGAAGAGGGATGGATAACCTTCCCTGCCTCAGACAAGAAGGGATTCAGTTTACGACAACCGCATAAACATGACAACTTTGCTCTCTCAGAATAAGTGTATATCTCTAGAGTCGTGTGAAAACAATAGACAGATATTTCACTCAGTCAGCAGTGCATACTTAGTTTCACCAGAGTGCAGAGAAATAGAGAGACTGGCGTTTTCAATAAAAAGGTGTTATTTATTGAGCAGTCTTCTTTCTCATACAAGAGAAGTGAATTGCCACAATTGCAATACTTAAAGTAAAGTAAAGTGCGTACAGTAAAAGTAGTATTATGAAATAATACTGTAAAAGCATTGATGTGGTTTCTTAGCCATATGATACTTTAAAATGGATAAAATATATACATACACAAATACATTGACTAAAATACTCAACTGGTGCTTCTAACTAAGCCTACCCCGGTGCACCTGACCTAAGCCTAATACTCGGGAAGGGACAAGTAAGTAGCGATGTTAAGTTAAGTTGGTTAAGATAATTTTGCCAAGAATCTGCATCAAGAATTCTCCTTAGTCAGGTCCGCACCTTGTTAATAGAATGTGGGAGGTCTGGTATCTCTTTCCTCAGGACTCGATATTCCAGCAACCCGCAAGGGTAGGCTGGAAACACCGGAGCTGGATTTTCTCGGCTGGAGAAAAAGACAGCGTCTCTCTCAGTGCGTCAAACAGGAGGGGCGGCTTCCACGGGCACTCGCATCAGCTGGGCTCTCGGGCAAGTAGATGGCCGCTCTGCTCCAAACCACTGTGTGTTTGCTTAAAGCGACTGTTGGTATTTTATACCTGAAAGGTGCCGGGTTTGACGTAAGGTTGGACATAAGACGTCACCAAGAACTAAGAGTTCTTTCAGGACTTTAGGAGTTCTTGTTCAAATCAAAACAAAAGCAGGGGGCGGTTCCCGGGCTGCTGGAGGCTTGGTTTGTTTAAAGAACGTGTTGTGCTTTCTAGGAGTCGATGGCAGTAGCCGTACTGTGCTTTGGATTGCATGGGCTATTACTGAATATGAATCTGATTCTTATGCCGTTGTCAGGACATTATTGATTATAACCTCACAAGGGCATAAATCGGGAATATCGAATTAGGGTCCTAGATAAGGATACGACAGGGTGGTTTAGGTCAGGGGTGCCAGTTTAGGGCGGGTTGCAAGGCTGAGGCGGTACGGTACTTTGGAGGGGTGGGGAGTCACATACGGGCGGATCCACCCCTCGGGTGGGGGGAGAACGGTACACAGGTGACTGATAGCGGGGCACGGGAGGCAGTGAGCAATGAAGGCAAAGTCAACAGAGGATGCTTGGAGGGCAAGTGAAGGTAAGAATGGGGAAAGGAAGGAGGTTATCGAGTGAATGGGGAACAGTCAAACAGGTGAGATGGTTTGGAGAAGGCAGAATGGAGAATGCCTGGGTATGGGGATGGGAATGTATATTTCTTGCATTGATGTACTGTTAATAAGTCTAAATGATTGCAACCTTGTCCTAATAAAATGCCCTTTTACGCTTCAAGTAACAGCGTGGAGTGTAGTTATTGCGCGATTGATACCAACTCCTCTGACTGGGGGCATCGGAGCTCGCCGGAGCTGCATTCCATGGATGCCAGACAAGAGGAAACGTATTGGAAGCCGCATGCAGTCACTGATTGTCACTGATTGCTGCCCCTGCTGCCCTATGGTACTTTCTGCGTTACCCCCTAAGAAGCGTGATTAGCGGCCGGAACTGTGTACAGCCTGTCAACTCGGTATTTGCCACCGCGGGGGGTGCGCACCATTTTGTTAAGATCGTGCTACCATCGCTATCACCGTGGGGGGCACCTGGGACTGCCAGCTACATCTCCCATTTGCATGCACCGGCACCTGCATAGCTTCTGCTCCCATGGCCCACTTCTGAAGTATGCGGATTGCTTGCTTCCTGCCCTGATTGTTTAGAAGCTTATTGCACCACACTGACAGCAGCCATTTTGTGAGTGCTGGAGGGGACCTCGTGGCAGTGGGGAGCATTGCGAGTTGGCGCTGTGCAGGAGGGGTGGTGCTCTGCCTCTGAGGCACACACGAAATGAGTGATGACATCCCTGGCACATAATTAGACTCTCTTTATGCTCCCCTTGGTGCCTGGGACTCCGGCTGTGGAAGCACTGCTTCAGATCTTCACAGCTGCCTGCATGCTGAGTGGAGACTGAGAACACATCATCCTGGTAGGCCTGGGCAGCGCTGTGCACTTGACTACGTGGACTTTACCCTGATGCCCCCACTGGCACTTGCATAGGTATCACCTCCTCTGCTCCCCCTGGGACCTGTAGTATTGCGCTCCTACTATTCATTTAAGTGCAGAAGGTGCTGCTGGACATCACTAGATGCCCCCCTACTCTGCCTATCAGTTTGCGCCATGGGACGTACGGACACCAAACAGACCAAAATTCCTTTTGAGGCGCGTAAGACCCCAAGGTTGTGCTCTGAAGAACACGAGGAGTCGGGAACTACTGAAACACCAGAAGAAGACTGGAAGACGATCCTACTTGGCATGAAGCAGAGCCTCACATCCATAGACGCTAAGATAGACACCATGAATATGCATATGGACTCAGTGGTCACCAAGCTGGGATAACATGACCAACGCCTAAAGGAAGTTGAGACCAGTGTGTCAGACTTAGAATATAGTACCGCGACGAGTATGGGTCAGATGTCACAGATGGACAAATTACTTAAAGTAATCACTGAGAAAAACTAGGACTTGGAGGCCCGCTCTCGGCGAAATAATGTTCAAATTCTTAGGTCTGGCAGAATCTACAAACATGGGTCGCATGGAGGATTCCATCAAGAAACTGGTGGTAGAATTATTCGGCAGGGAATCTTTCTCGGTGCACCTCATGGTGAAGAGGGCGCATAGGACTCTGGCGGTCCTCCCGCCACCTGGGGCGACACCGCGGTCCATGATTGCCCGCCTCCTAAATTACCGCGACAGGGATGCGATTCTGAGTCTGGCACATGAAAAGAAAAAGGTGCTATATGAAAACGCGATGCTGGCCTTCTTCCCAGATTTTACGCAGTCAGTGCAGGAAGCACGGCGGAAGTTTGCAACTGTCAAGAGCAAAACTGCAGTCACAACAAATTCCCTACGCCATGCTGTACCCAGTAAAGCTGCGGATAAGCCATCACGGATCGCAACACTATTTCCTGAATCCACAGCAGGCTGAAGACTATCTTCGGCGCCATCGCCGCTCAGCTACTACAGACTCAGGACCGCGAGACCGCTCCAGATCCCCATCGCCCCGGTCAGACCCAAACTGAACTGCATATTTGACATTGATGCTTGCTGATATTTCCACTGATACCTTCCTCATGATGGACTGAACCGCGCTGGTGATGTATATTTACATGTACTGTTTAACATACTGTGTGGCTCGACTCCTTGCCTCCGTCCCACCGCAATTGCCCGCCTAGCAGTGGCATAGTGGGTGTGTGAGAGTATGGAGGGAAGAGGGCGGGTCATGAGCCCCTAGTGTGTCCCCGTTAGGGCGAACCCTCAGTAGTTATGTCAATAAGGGACATAAGTAGTTTGCTTATAGGGCTTGGTCAAGGTGGGAGGGGACTATGTACCCGGCAAGTTGGGGTAGCCGGTGTGGGTGGAGGGTGGATTTTTGTTCATGACCTTCTTACAGTTTGTCCAGTCCAACAGAGTCTTCATTGCACACGGCTATGCTGATGTCACACAAGGTACACTAACTGACAACACGCGAGACATTAATGGCATTACGGTAGCGTTATGGAATATACAGGGTCTTACCAACCCTAGGAAAAAACGTCAGATCCTGGGTTACCTAGATAGGCCTCGCATTACAGTGGCTATGATACAGGAGATGCACCTAAGTCCCAGCACTGCTCTCCAGTTCGCTTCAAAGTGGGCCTCCCATCGCTGCTTTGCGTCCTACTCCACATACTCCCGGGGTGTGGCCATTTTAATCAAGAGGGGGTGTGGCATTTGTGCCTAGTGGATTGGAAACTGACGCAAAAGGCAGGTTTTGCCTATTCTGGGGTAGGCTTCATTTGCAGGATGTGACCTTTGCCAACTATTATGGCCCCAACATTGATGACACGCAAGCACTCTCTCACTTGTGGAACAAATTTCAGGAAATAGGTACTACATACATCATTTGGGGCGGGGATTTTAACACAGTGATGCACCCCCACATGGACAGGTCCCAAGACTCCCCTGCACATTACACGAACACCCAAAGGGCCCTACGCAACATTATTAATGAGAATTATCTGCTCAACACCTGGAGGTGTAGACACCCAATGCAGCGGGAGCACACACTTTTCGGCATTTCACTCATCCTTGGCCCGGCTGGATTACCTCTTTGTGTCCACGGGAATGGCACACTGGCTGGAACGGGTGACTCATTTAGCTTGAACTCACTCGGATCAATCCTCCGTCATCACCGAGCTGAGGGTACGCCCCGTACATTGGCTGGCGTCTTAACCCATTGCATCTCCAGGAAACTGCTTCCCAAGCTGAACTTGAGCAAGACATTCGAGATTTTTTCGACCGTAATTTGGACTCTGTCCCCAGCGTCACAACTGTTTGGGAGGCGCTCAAAGTCACAATCCGGGGCTGGTGCATATCTAAGGGGGGGGAATACTCAAATCATTACGTAATAGCTTATCCACATTGGAAAGGGAACTCAAACAGTTAGAAAGAGAATTGAGCTCTACTCTCGATAGTAGTGACACCAGAGCTACCATGCACAGCAAGCTCACGGAATACGAAGACCTTGCTGATAGGGAGTCTAAATTCCAGGGAAAACATCATGTAGCACGGGTTTATGGCGAGGGGGATTGCCCAGGGAAAGCCCTAGCAGCCGCGATCAGACCACCTAGATTTTCCACCTACGTAACGGAATTGCAGGATACACAAGGCACTACGCACAGGAATCTTCCTGACCAAGTGCGCGCGCTTATAGACTATTATAGTGACTTATACTCCTCCCACAGAGGATCCCCTCTTAACTTACCTGACTATTTTGAAGATACCACCCTTTGCCTGGCTGGGGGATACTCAGCAGAAATTTCTAAATCTAGACTTAGAACTAGATGAAATAACAGAAGCTATCATGCAGATGAAGTCGGGGAGGGCCCCGGGGTCTGATGGATTACCAATAGAGTTTTATAAAACCTGTGCTACCATACTGGCTCCGATACTGAAGGAAGTGTATTACACAGCACTGGAGGAAGGCAGTTTGCCAGTGACGATGTGTGAGGCACTTATAACCTCCTTGTTAAAGCCGGGGAAGCCATCTCATTGCTGTGACTCATACAGACCGCTTTCCTTCTTAAATTCTGACACTGAAATATTAGCAAAAGTGCTGGCGACCTGACTTAATTTGCTGATGCAGTGCCTGGTGTTACCGGACCAGGCTGGTTTTATTGCGAATAGAGCCACATTGCATAATCTTCGTACTCTGTCCACTGTGCTGCAGGATATAGACCCTAACTGCTCGGCAGTCGTCGTATTTCTTGACGCTACCAAGGCGTTCGATTCCCTGGAGTGGGACTATCTGCTAGGCACACTAAGTTATATGGGGATGCCCTCTGCCTTCCTTCAATGGATCCAGTTGCTATATCATCGCCGATGGCCTCAGTACTCCTGAACGGGACCAAATTCTCTCCCTTTACTGTATCCAGAGGTACGCGGGAAAGGCTGCCCGCTATCCCCCAACCTACTTGCCCTTGCCAATGAGCCTTTAGCTGCTAAACTTCAACAGCATCATAATGATAAGGCCTTAATCTACCCGGCTAGACAACTACTTATATCATTATATGCAGATGATATGACGCTCTATGTTCGGAAACCGCATGACAATCTCAATCCCATACTCTGGGAGATCACAAAGTTTGGAGCTATCTCCGAACTGCAAATTTCCTGGTCCAAATCTGCGGTCTTTCCCCTTACAGACAACACCCCACCAGACCAGTTGGACTATCCCCTAGTCTGGGAGGCGGATGAGATAAAATATTTGGGTATACATGTTACCAGAGACAGGGATGCGCTCATGCGATTAAATTATGGCACGGCTGTCAACAAAATTGCAGATACCATCACCAAGTGGATACGCCTTCCACTTTCCATGGCGGGAGAATTTCCTTAATTAAGATGGTTATATTGCCGAAACTCGTATACCTTTTCATTAACATACCTTATAATCCCGGAGCCTTTTTCTTTAGTACCCTCAATTACCAGCTTGTGAGGCTTATATGGGGTGTGTAACAGGCGCGATTCAGCCTGGCCACCCTGATGCTGCCATATCATCAGGGAGGGTACGACGTTCCTAATTTTGAACTTTATTATTATTGCGCACAGGCCCACTTCGCCACGTATTGGTTTCACCCGCCGCCCTTTATGACCCATTTGGCAGTGGAGGATGGCTATATGGCCCGACGCCTGCAGCATGCTACCTCTTTGCGGCAGTGAAGCAGCGCGAGGGTGACACATCCACCGTGGACTGTACAATACTAGCATGGCAGCGGATAGCTCGCGAGATGAACATACCCATGTTGTACTCACCTTGGGTGACCCTCTTGCAAAATCCGCTATTGCAAGTTACTTATGAGGGGATCTGTCATAAGATGCTAGAGAAATTCAAGTATACCATTTGGGGCGATCTTTACGAGGGGGGACGATTCCGCTCCAAGGAGCAATTCTTCGAGACTTGTGAGCCGACAATAATGGACACATTTATGTACACCCGCCTCCGGCAGAGCGTCAGAGCGGAAGAACCTGAAACACTGGCCCCACAGCATGCCTTGGTGCAAGCGGACAACCCTTGGCACACCGTATCCCTCCTCTACTGACATGCGCGGAGCTCGCCACCCTCACACCCGGTTCGGGACAGGTGGGAATGGGATATAGATTTAAACATAGCTCTGACAGATGAACATTGAGAGCTAAGCTGTGCGCAAACAGAGGCGGTAACCGGCAACTTTAGGTTGCGCCTCATTCATTTAAAATTTCTGCACTGCCTGTACCATACACCGGCTAGACTCCACAGATTTCGCCTTAGGGATAGCGATACATGTGCACGATGCGGCCAGGAAGGGGCAGGGTTCTTACACTTAGCGAGGGAATGTCCCAGGGTAATGGCCTACTGGACACAGATGTTTCAGGAATTGTCAACTATGATTGGTACCCAGGTAACACCATGCCCACTCGTGGCTCTGCTGGGCTTGACGCAGGAAATCCAAACAGTACACAAAAAGTTCCTACTCCTGGTATTGATGCTGGCGAAGCGACAGGTGGCGTGTAGATGGGGGAGAGGCCGCGCCCCAAAATTTAAGGATCTGCTTCACACAATGTCTACATGGCAGGAATACATGCATCATTATGCAGACATGCTCCCCACCAAATCGCGCCCGAAGGACATTTGGGGCCCACTTGCCACATATCTTTTTGCGCTGCAGACAGACCGGGAGGTGGGGAGGAAACACCTATGAATGGGCCCTGCCCTCCCATCACTTAGGGGCAACAACATGAGGTGCGGATTGGCAGATCGAGATGCAGGGGCTCTCCGCCTTGAGGTAGGAAGAGGCTGGACCATATTTATAGCACTTAAAATTACTGGGTACGAGGTGCCAGATGCTATGTGATTTTACATGTGATGTTTTATCTCTGAACATTGTTGGGACCTACCTCCTGTATGCCACAAGATGTCGCTACCTATCCATATAGGCTGCTGGACTGTACAGCTAGGGACTGGACACCTCTATATTACTTTTTTGACCCGTGTCAATGGGTTTGTTGGGGGGGGGGGATAAGTTAGTTGGTATTTCTAATTGCACGGACAATTGCACTACGTTTATCATTGCTGTATGAGCCTGGTTTGTGCTCTTTCCTTTTTTACGCTGCTGTACTATGTAATACATCAATAAAGGTTTTCGAAAAAAAACAAAAAAAAACTATCCTGCTGGGACACGTTAATTACCACGTTGGTCAGTAGATTGAAGCTGTCACCAGACAAAAGACCATTTGGAGGGAATACACTTCTCTTAGGCAAGGAAGGGGGCTCCATTGTCTAATTCTAACACCCTTACTGACAAATCTGGACATGACCTTTCTCACAGAGGCAAAGAAGGACGGGATGACATCCAGAACTCTGGCATCACTCACACCATCAATTCCCCTTTATTGTTATTGAGGGTAGGAACCATCTTCTAGTATCGGTTGGGGGTGGAAGTAATGGCTCTAGAAACGGTGGGGCTGACAAACGCTTGGAATATCCCACAATACTGCAGGATGGTGGATCCCAGGTGAAGGAATGATGTGACATCTTTTGAATCGGACAGTGATTTTCACCTTATAAATCTCTTTGAGGGCATTGGGGGAGCCACTCGTGGTCTCAACTGGTTGTTCCATGTCCTGAACATACTGATACCAACTGTATTGATAATTTCCACATTAGATTTTTATGCCCAGTTGTAATAAATGCCTTTAATATAATTAATTCTCATCAATGTACCAAAGGTTCTGCTTCCAACAGATCCCTCCCTAATCTCCTCTCCTGATGTGTATTGCTAATTACCAGATGGCCATATTTATGCATTAGTGACAGTTTAAGCCACTCACCAAACGTTGTGGGGATACCAGTGGTCATATAGCTCCAATTTCACTAAGTATCCCTACACCACATAACTGGCTTTGCAAGTTATTGACCACAGAGCGTGGACTGACCTACAGACATGGAATTACCAAAGCCACTTTGACTTGTCAAATGCAATATTATAACCTTTCCAATCCCCCATAAATCCTGCTCAGAGCAGGTGCAGTTAGTAAATGGGGTAGAGGAATGCTGTGAGTTGGGACAGGGAAAGTGGTTAGTCAGGTACCAGTGCACATGGAGACAAGAGGCTGTGTGAAACATTGCATTTTCAACTGTGGTGCTGGAGGGGCAGGATTGGGCCAGGATCTAATTCTGCCTGCAGCCCTGCTTTTCTCCAACTGCAGTTTAACAGATGTGAATTGCACTCAGTAAAACTGAGTCTGGTGATTCCTGACGTGGGAAATTCAGGTCTGGAAACAGAAGAACACTCAGAGTATCGGGGAGCAGTCCCCCACATCAGGATACTGCTTTGACATACTCATGATGAAGCTCTTCGAATAAATGAGGGTTTTTCTATACGTCCTTGATCGTTCTGATTCTCCAGCTGCAGCACACCTATTCTTCCAAGTAACATTAGTATCAGTCTAGAGTCACTAGGACTAAAAAGAGATGAGGCTAGGTAGAGATGAGTTCCTCAGGACAAAAAGAAGTATGCTCCCTATTCAACCATTAATTGCCTGTATGGACATATCTTTAGGTACCATAGGAATTAAATACATTTTCATAGCAAAGTTTGAAACTGTGAAAGATAGAGGGCCTGATTAAATCTTGGCGAACGGGTAACTCTGTCATAACGGTGACCGATATAAGGTCCGCTAAAATATAAATCCCATAGTATATAATGGGATTCATATTTTGACAGAAAGGTTATCCATCACCTTTGTGACGAGTAACCAGTCGACCAAGATCTAAATCACGCCCATTGGGAGAGATGTCACAGTGCGAATGGTCATTAATTCTACCACTCATTCATTGGGCCCCTCAGTCATAATCATCCACCTTGGTTGTAAGCCATAGGAATAGTCCCACCCTCCCTCTATTTTGTGTTTTATTTTGTTTGCTGAGGCCTGTACCAGTGCTCCACAGAGGACTGAGTTCACAGTTTTCATATCAATAATTTTACAGCAAATGTTATACTGATTGTTTTAATAATGTCATAATAATGTCATAGAAGATGCGTTTAGTGATGACTTATAAACAAAATGAGACATATGTGCAGTGGCTGAACCAGTGGGTATTTTTTTATTCAATTACATCATTATGCCAAGAAGGGGTGGCTGAGTTGGTCAAGGCCAGAAAGAGAGTTTGGGAATTGTGTGGTGGTCAATTTCAAACACTGAGAGTTGGCATGTAATCTTCTTCCCAGTTTAGCCCAGTGGCTAAATCATGAGGATTCCTGGATTAAGGTCCAACTTTTGTCTGTCCTCCTGCTAATGATAGGGTCACAAGGGCACCATGGAGGCAGTTCTGTTGTGCCTACTTCCCAGAGGTTTCAAGCCTTGCGGCACTCTGGCCAGGCTCGATTGACTTGCTCTGCATTTAAAGGATCCTAGCCCACATGGCTTCCAAACTAAGGCAAGGTGTATTTCTCAGGGCCCTGAAAGCACTTTCAGTACTGTGACGCTTTTAAGCAGGAACATGGCTGGGGCAGGTTCGAAATTGGATGATCCCTTTGTTTAAAGTTTTAGTGTTGTGTGCTGCTAAGAAAACAGGGATGTAGACTTCATTCTTTGTTCTTTGATGGCTTCAGTTCTTTTTTTTCACCTGCCATCTCCTCAAACTCTGAGCACCAAGAAGTGTCTAGTTACCTTGGTGTCACAAAATGTAGGTTGTGTGGCTAGTTTCTGTGACACAGGTTTTGTATGTTTGTTGGGGGTTACTTTATTATTCTGTAAAACTAATAATGCTTTTCTATATAATCATAAAGCAATACTTGAGACCTCAGCTGAGCTGGTGGTTCTTTGTTTTGTTTTTTAGAATAGCTAAGAGTTGAGTCTAATTCTTTAATCCCAGTGGTGCTCCAGGTAGATTTTAACCTGCACTTGAGTAATGAAACTGTCCGGCAGAGGGTGGGAATTGATTTGGAGGTGGTCCTCTCAAAACATGTTGTAGAAAAATCCTCAAGGTGAGATGAAGAATGAAATGTTGTCTTAGGTAAATTTAGTCTTGGGTGGAATTATTTAGGCAAAAGTCTTTACAAATCCATTGCTGCATATTTTATGGCAAGAGAGGCTGCAATTATTGGTTATGTCCTTCTTTGAGCCCCACTTATCACTAATTATTCCATCTTGAATCAGGCCTGGGGTGACCATAAACTGAATAATGATTTACTTAATTGGGATCATGTGACTGCCCAACTTGCTTCCTGCTTTGGAAGTGTAACAATGTAGCGACTGCTACTCAAGGACACATGATCAATTTGAAGAGCATTTGCCCGGAGGCCTTCCTAAAAGAGCTGTTTAGGTCCTGCACAATAGACATTGAGGCCTACCTTTCAGCTGGCTTTTTTCATTAAGTAGGGGTGCTCTGTTTCATTAACATTTGTAGGACGGTGAACACTATGCAAAATCAGCAGGGCGGCATGGTGGCTTGGAGACAATTTAGTTGGTTTGATCCAGTCTGCTCCAGGGCTCATCGTGAATTGCTTCAAGCTCTCAAATGTAACCCAGAATGACTCTTAGAGTGGCCGAATGCAGGTGGATTTATGAAGCTGCCTTCAAAAACAAAAAGGAACTATTGAGGCAAGAGGTCTGTGATGAACATGGAAGATGCAGTAGTAGTAGAAAATACTTTTGTTCGATTTCTTTTAAAATCATAAAAGGGTGGAACAAACCACCAAGATGCATTAGACATCAAAGCCATTGATCTAGTTAAAAAGAATTAGAAAGAAAAGAAAGAAAACACGTTAGGATTCGTGTGTATAAATGAGAACAAGCTTCAAGATAATAGATTAAAACAGTACACAGACTGTCTTGCTTCTCCAGGATATAATAATCTGCAAGTGCTGAGAGAATATGAGCAAGGATTAAAAATGAGGAAGCAAAGCAATTCCGTGTTGTCAAGTTCAGTATAGCAATCGTTCTTATCTAGTTGTTTTGCTGCTATGTTCCAAGGTTTTATTGCCTTGTAGGTCAGTTGAACTGACGAGCCTCCGAGACATTGTATGACTGCCCCTCTGCAGGTCCTTATTTGTTCTCTCTGCAGTGTTTCCCAAAGGAGAATTTTCCGGGTGTCTTGTAGCGCATGAGAAATACATACAAGGTGTAGTAGTGACTCATTTCCTTGTCTGCAGAGGCGGCATTCCTTTGTTGTTCACGTCCGTTTCTATTTTGGAGTGAGATCTTTCGAGGGGAATAATCCCAGCCTTGGTAAGCTCAAGTTCTGCTTTTTTTGGTATGAGAAATGTTCTGACAAATACGGTCGGAGTTTCAACGTTTTGGAAGATTGCAACATGGCCCATGCATGAGGTTTGTGGTCCAAGACAGCTTCGTCTATTAGCAATGAGTGTTGCTTGATGGCTTTGTTCGCTGCATTTTTTATCCCAGAGCAAGTTGTTATTGTGAGCCAAGCCGTGTCTGGCTCTAGTGCAAAAACCGATTCCTTTAAGACTGGGATGAACTTGCAGATGCTTGTTTTTTAATACTAGTGCTAAATTCTCGGAAATAGTCAATCACCATGGGGCATATTATCAAGGGGGTTTATCTCCGCTTTTTTGGCTTTAAAAGCCAAGAAAGCGGAGATAAAATTATCTCCCTATTACCTAGCTGTCGCTAACACCAGTTAGCGACAGCTAGTAGGAGATATCGACCATCTTGGGCCCCACTTTGCATGTCAGTGATATTTATCACTAATGACATGCAAAGTGAGCGTGCCAAGATGTTAGCGACTGGAAACAGTCGCTAACATCGCTATCTCCTATTACCAACTTTTGGAGATATTTGCGCTAAGCGCAAATGTCTCCAAAAGCTAACACCTGCCCTGAGCAGTTCTTAGCCATGTTATCCAATGGGAGGTGGATAACATGGCTAAGAGCATTAGCTCGATAATGCATGAATATCGCTGACTTTTCAGCGATATTCATGCATTGCGGCCGATTTGGTTTATCTGCGATAAAAATCGCTGCAGCTCAGCGGTACATTTTTGTCTATAACCAAGCAATAGCGATAATTATCGCTATTGCTTGGTAATATGCCCCCCAGTTTTTTCTGGTATCGACTCTCCAGTCATTCATAAGAACATTGCCACGGATAAGTGGGTGGCTCATTTTAGAGAGACCTATGGATTTGAGGGCCTGCCACCCATGATGCAGAGTTTTCCTTTGCCTTGCAATTAGGAGAAGCCATGCAAAGCAAATAACTGGCTTAGTAATAATAACGTTCCAGGTCCTGATGGGGGTCCATACTGATCCGTCTTCCTGGTCACATTGTGTGATGATCCCTAATTTTAAAAAGGGTGTGAAGACTGATCCACACCACTATAGATCAATATCTCTATTTGAGACAACCATTATTGTTGCAGGTAGGGTGGTCTAATCATGACTTCAAGAGAGGGTGGAAAAAATATATACTTTCTGACATCCAATATGGTTTTAGGCAGGGTAAAAGCACCATTGACCAGTCTCTTAATTTCTATTTAATTGTAAACAAATTCACCATAGCCATGCCTGGGCTATTCGCTGGGCTTTCATGGATTTCTCATCAGCTTTCAATGGTGTGAGCAGGAACAAATTATGGCCTTTGATGATCATGAGGTGGATCAATGTGGATATTATGTGTGTTCTCACTAATCTGCTTTGGAATATAACCACCTAAGTAAGGTACAGTGGGAACAGGGACTGCACTGAGGAGTTTGATATCATGCTTGGAGTCAGTTTTGAGTGCATTTTGGTCCCCTTTTTATTTACTTTTTATGTTAACCATCTGGTGGGACACCTGTTACGTGACGTTTTTGACTTGCCACAAAAGGATAAGAGATTTATACTAGTTCGACTTTATACAGATAATGCAGTTCTTCTACCAAGGACTGCATTGGGCCTCTAGCCTTTCCTAAACTCATTTGTGAGTTTCCTTACTTCACTAGATTTATTAACTAACCTGTGGAAGGCCTATGAAAGTTGGCTGCAGAATCACCAAGACGAGAAAAAATATCTCTAGGTGGAAATCTCAAGGGTTTTTTCTTTCCTTTATCTCGGCGTTTTGTTTGATCATATATGTACAAGATCTCCTTTGATTTCAGCTTCCTTTTAGGAGAACAGTGGGAGCACTCTTTGAGTTTGCTGCCAGGCTTGGGAGCAATCTGATCCAGAACCTACTCATGGTTTATGAGGCCATATGTGTCTCAACAGTGTTGTATGGTAGTTACTTGTGGGGGTATGTAGATTGTTTATCTCTACAATTTATAAAGAATCTTTTTTTAAACATTTATCTTTTATTGCCCAGGAGGACCTAGGTCAGAGATACATTACTGATATGACTGCCCTTCATACATTAATGAAATAGCTTTCTGTCTGGATTAATTCAGATATGGCATTCAACAGGATATTCACGAGGGAATGCCTTTCACTGGCTTGTGCAAACAGGATCTCTTGGTTTATCTATGTGAGAGAGGGTTTTTTTGGCCATTAGGTGCCTGGATTTGTTTACGAATCCTGAATCTATTAAAACATGGCCTGATATGGACAAAGAATAATTTTCTTGCTCTCAGAAAGTACAAAAGCGAGGCTCATGAAGTGCAAAAAGGGACTGTTTGTGTGTATCCTATACTTACGACAACCCTTACATCATACCCTATGTGATCTTGGCTAGCAATAGTTATCATTGATACTTTTTAATTGGATTTAGGCTTGGTTTGTTTTATCATTTGTTGGCTGCCCCCAAAGATTAGTTGTTGTTTGAAGATCCCTGCAGCTGTAATATTTTCTTAAGCCAAGATACCCATCATTTTATTATGTTATGTGAATTTTATACTGATTAAAACCGTCAATTTATTTTACCCCTTCTGAAGGGCAAGGATTTAATTCAAGCGAGTCTTGCTTTTATTTATTTACAAATGCTTTCAACTGCAAGCCCTTGCCTGTATATTGCAGATTTTGTAAAGGGTGGAATAAAGAAAAGACTGGTCTTGGAAAATAAGGGGCATATTCTCAAGGATTTATCAATGAGTTATTGTCACTTTATTGCAGCCAAAGTGGCGATAAACGTATCACCTCATTCACAAGCTGGTGCTAACAGCCAATATCATCAGTTTACCTGCAATAGCAACCACAAAAAACATTGCCACAGATTACCCCGGCAACTATCGCTAATGAGATGCAGAGTCGGCATTCCCGTGCAAAAAGCCGCAACAACACTACTCCGCAAAATTCTCAATGACCAACCAGTTCGGCGATAAGATCCCAAAACAGGCGATAAGGCGTGTTAGTTAGCAGCAGGAATTTAACACCTGCTCTGGTGTAAAGTCAGACATCAACCTGCACCAGAAAAGGGATCCCAGCCCAGAGCCACATCTGAAGAACAACACATGCCATGGAGCAACTGAACATGCAGCCTGGAGCCCCAAGAGGCCACAACAGCCATTGTCAAAACCCCCAGGTCCCACCCACCCTCCAGGACCCTACCCCAGACCCCCCGGACAAAGATATGTTACATAAACTTCACGAAATCATGCACAAAATAATTTGCCTGACGTCTCAAAATTACAACAATTAACATGCATGTGGGTTCAGAAAAAGGAGAATCACTCATTCATCTTTGAATTACCAAACAAAATATTGTATTAAAAAAACTCAAAACAACTATTTAGAAGAGGATGGCGGGTCTTCTCAGGACAAGCTGTACTTCACAGCCTGCAAGACAAAATTCTAGAGAGGAAGGTGTGTCCCGTGCTCCTCAAAGAACAGAGAGAGTGAGCAAAAGAGAGAGATAGAGAGAGAGGGAGAGAGAGAGAGAGAGAAAGAGAGGGAGAGAGAGAGAGAAAAAGAGGGAGAGAGAGAGAGAGAAAAAGAGAGACAGAGAGAGAGAAAGAGAGGGTGAGAGAGAGAGAAAGTGGAAAACAGAGAAAGAAAGTGAGATAGAGAGGGAGAGGGAGAGGAAGAGAGGGAGGGAGAGAGAGAGAAAGAGAGAGAGAAAGAGGGAAAGAGAGAAAGAGAGAGAGAAAGAGAGGGAGAGAGAAAAAGAGGGAAAGAGAGGGAGAGATAGAGACAGTGAAAAGAAGAAAGGGAGAGGGAGAGAGAGTGCTGACGCTGCGGACCCAGGCCTAACTGCTCTTCTGCTGCCACTGGTGTGTCTCCAACCACATGCCGGTATGTACTGCAGTTCAACAGGTCCATTATCTGAAACAGAGTCCAGATTTATGAATCCATACAATTGCACACGCCATCGCTTGTCCACCCCTGTGCACACAGGATACTGCACCCCAGCCCCTCCCGCCACCCATCAGTGATTGCCCGACTCTGCGCCCCCTGGCCTCACTGCTCACCTTCCACCACTGGCGTGTCTCTAAGAGGGCCCACCATGTGCTGCTGCAAGCCCCAAGCCTGGGGCCCATGAACATGGCACCCTTCACATCTTGCAGCCCTGCTCCACGGGCCACCAGGTCACAACTTGTTTCTGGGTCTTGATCACGCTATGGCAGAGATCATAACAGTTTGCATGGCATCATCGCAGGCTGCACACTTGCTCAGCCCTTTGCCCCTACTTCAGTGCACCGAAAGTCACTGTCCCCTGGCGCTAGGCCCGTGCCGGCTGCAGTACATCCAGTTCCACAAAGTGTGTGCCCCACAAATCATGGACCCTTTAAGATTCAGTCTTGTGGTGCAGGCACCATCATGTCACCTCCAGCACTGGGGACTGTGAAGTGGCAGGGCCTCGGGCTCTACTGCATAAATAATAACCACACGGATACATCCAGATAGAGAGTGGAAATGGCGTCCAGTACGTGCACCCGGCCCTTTTTATTGGCAGGGTTACATGTCCTGTGACTTGTGTGCTGGATGGGTGTGGTGTGGGTCTAAGCCAGCTGAGAGGGAGTGTCTGTGGCATGCGGACAACTAGGCCTGTGATCATCACTTCACTACATGGAAGACCTGGGACATGTAGTGTTGTCGCCGTCCCCTGTGAGCATAAGCGGAGTGGGCTGGCTTGGTGTATGCCAGTCCAGCGTAAGGGTGTGAACAAAGACCCAGGGGCTCTAGGCGTGGTTCCGTCCTGGGCTAGACAAGGAAGTAACTAATGCGTGTGTCTCTGTTGTAGTGCCGGCACCACCCGTACTGCAATCAGCAACGTGACACCCGGTCTCACAACATAAGCAATATGGACGGAAGGGGGAATCACTGAGCCTAAATTCATCCATACTTCCACACTTGAAAGATCATAGACATGACAAATCTGTGTGAATATGAATGATTCAGTGGATTGTTGTAGCTGGAGGAGTACAGGGCCATGCAAACCCCACTTTACATTGTTGGCCTGCGGAGGGCCAGCCATAGTCCTTCAGGGAAGGACAAGTTCAACAGAAGGGGAAGAGCTAATTGCTGTGTCATTGGTGACCAAACAGAATATGGCAGTCCATGTGGAGGTCTAAGGTGAGTGTCTCAGAGTGTATCGGGGGACGGTGGAAGGTGATGATGCAGAGAGCAGAACCAAGCAGAAACCAGCCATATGGTAGAGATGACTGAGGCAATTAGGGAGTGTCTGGACGCAGGCGGCAGGGCAGCTCTGATATTATTGGACCTCTCTGCCACCTTAGATATGGTGCCCCACCAGCCACTTCTCGCCCGACTGTCTGCCATTGGTATTCCGGGTCTAACTGGTTACTGGATAAAGTCTTTTCTTGAAGACCGCACCCAGCAGGTGTGGATGCCGCCTTTTTCATCATCAATCAGAACACTTTCCACTGGGGTACCGCAGGGCTCTACCCTTAGCCTCCTGCTTTTCAATATTTATTTGACACCCTTGATTTTCTAAGCCGAGGAGCTGGGCACAAAAATAATGACCTATGCTGATGACACTCAGCTTCTATTCACTTGGAAGGACTCTGACCTGTGAACTGACATTGCTCAAAAGTGTATTTCATCAGTATTCTGGCTTGCACATGCTCGACTTAAGTGCAATGAAGATAAGTCAGAGGTCCCCCTATATGGCCAGTTTCTCCCTGCCTTCAGAGAGACTTTATGGCCCCGTGACTTACCGCATCCAAACTCAGAAGGTGGGCTAGCGAAGAACCTAGGGGTATGGTTTGGGGAAGATCTTCGGTTCCCTGACCAAATCCAAAAACTTACGGGAGTTTGTTTTGGTACCCTTAAAACTTTGAGAAGATTCCTCCCCCTGCACCCGCGTCCTGCCAAGGATATGGTTGCCTGGGTGCTTATCCCCCCCCCCACCTTGACTATGCCAATGCTCTCTATATTGGTATACTGGGTTATCTTTTTAAAAAACTCCAAATCCTACACAATGGTGTGACTAGACTCCTGTTTAACATCTCGAGGAGTTCAAGCGTTCTGCAGCATTTGCGCGACCTTCACTGGCTCCCTGTGGCCCAGCGAGTGCATTTGAAAGCATTTACCATGACACACAAGGCCCTTCATGGCTCTGGTCCAGCTTACATCAGAACACGTTTTGCGTTCTATACTCCCAGACGACCTCTGCGCTCAGCCTTCCAACGTCGTATGGTGGTCTCAAGGTTCCGCAGGTCGCGGATTGGTGGCCAGTCTCTATCTGTCAAAGCAGCTATGGCGTGGAATTCTCTTCCGACAGATCTCCAGCATATCCAGGATTTCTGTTTTTTTTAAAACAACTTAAAACTTTTCTGTTTAGTCAGCTGCCTTAACATCTTTGATCATTCCTTTCACTGCCTACTTGCGCACCAGGAAACTCCAGAGTATTAGTGAGCGATATAACATAACATAACATAACATAACATAATATAACATAACATAACATCACATAACATAACATATGGCAGAGATTAATGCTATTGCGTCTTTCTTACCACATTGGCAGATTCATCCGCATCTTCGTCCTCTGCTGTTTCATGTGCCTCATGTGTGGGTGGTGGTGTTCTGGCTCCAGCACTATGTGGCAGTGATACCTCAGGAGGTGGAATGTCTACCACACTGTGCGGCACGGACACTTCAAGGGGCAGAGATGTGGATGGAGTGGTTGCAACAGCATGCATCAGCACAATGCCATGAGCAGGGTCTTTAGGGTGCTGAGGAACCCAGGTACCTCTTGCTGGTGTACAGCCGTGGCAGCTGCTCTTTCCACCTGAGTCCGCTCCATGTACTCCATGATTCTCCGCATGTGTCCCAACTCCCGGTTGACATTGCTAGAGCCACTTTGACTAGACAGTTGTTCTTGCCTCTGAGTCATGACTCCAGCGATGTCAGCCATGGTTCATTGGAGAGCATGGAGAGGACAGTGGGTGTCCGTGAGGCACTGTGAGTGGTCCCAGATGGGACTTAGACACCCACGTATGGCATCTAGTTTGGCTACCATGCGGTTGAACCCCACCACACCTGTTCAGCCAGTTGCTCCTGGTAACCCAACACACAGCGTTGAAAGGTCATGTGTTCTTCGTGGGGGTAGGGTCTCCTCGCAGCAGCTGGGCTGCCCTGCTCCTGGAGGTGGGGTGGAGAGATTGTTCACGAGCTGTTGGAGGGCATCTGGGTTGAAGGTGTAGTGGTCCTCTTTGTCATCAGAGAAGAGAGGTCTAGCCTGCTCGGCAGGAGGTGTTGGATATCCCTCTGCAATGTGAATGGGAGATGCAGTTTAACATTGTGTTCACATGTTTCTTGACGCATTGTACATGTTTACATTCAGACTACATGTCAGTGTACATCAGGGGTCTCCAAACCGGTCCTGGAGGGCCGGATCCATGCCAGATTTTTAAAATAACTACATGTATCTCAATGGGGATATCCAAAAAATCTGGCATGAATCCGGCCCTCCAGGACCGGTTTGGAGACCCCTGGTGTACATTGTGACTGTTTGGGAGGAGCTGCCTATTTGATGCAAGACAGTGGACATTTTGACAACATCACAGATGTGTGTTTGTACTTGTACATTGGCAACGCACATTTCCCTGCAATGCCAAATGTGATTTGCAAGTTTCTACACACAAGCGGCACCAGTTATGTCCTCTGTCTGTTGTGGACGTGTTGCGGTTTGTACCACATTTTTGTTAATGTTGATGTACTCAACAAGTAATGTGTGTGTGCTGCATTTTGGGGGAGTTGCCCCTGCAGCTGATTTTCCTGCCCCTTCTCCGTTTCATGCGGTGTGTCTTTGACTTCTGTGCTTATACAGTGCTGAGATGTTGCATACTTGGGTACATTGGTCTCTTGGTAGGATTTGAGGGTCTGTGGTGTGGTTTGTCAGCAGGTTTTCACTACTTAATTGTGCATGTGTGCCATTGTGCCCATCTCCCCCCCGGTCCATCGTCATTACTCACCCTGGTGCTGTTGTGTCCGGTCATGTTGAACAGCGGCCGGTCCCCCAAGTCCTGCCACCATCTCCCCACTGATGACTGTGGACACCATTCCCTCCATCTTGTCCAGCTCCTCCTGTGGCACTGGACTCCCACCTCCAGTCTGCATTGCTGCCTTCCGGTGGAGAATATCCCTCTTAATTGTTCATGGGTTACCTCTTCAACATTGGGAACCAGTGATTTTTTTATTGAATTATTAGCTTTTATTTATTTGTGGCTTTGACTGTTTATTCTTTATTTAAATGTGGATGTGTCTTTAACTATGACTATTGTTTTATAAAACTTTTTTTTCATAAAAAACATTAATGAAAGAACGAAGTTCCCTAATTAGTAGTGCATTAGACAGCTTGTAAAGTTACAGACACACACCATATGGGTTTTGCAAAGTATGGCGGATTGGGGCTTGCTGTGGGCAATATTGGTTATAACAGGGTTTTAAGTGGGCCAGGTCTGGTCTCACCAGTGGTGAGCACTGGCAGTTTTTTCAAGGGGGCCTCAAAACGGGTCTCTATCTGGCTCTGTTTCGTGCTCTGGCGGTCAATTTCTTTCCTACTGGAGTGACAGCACTCACTAGTGGAGAAGTTACGGCATGACATCATGCCAGGTGAGCATTGTAAGGGAAGGGAAATCTTTTAAAGAGAGTCATTTTCTCTCTGGATTTCCTTTCTGTTTGAAGCGCAGGACCAGACCATCGTTGTGGTGTCACCAGGGCTTTAAATGGAAGCTTTTTCAATATTATATACAAGCCATAGTTGCTGCTTATTTATCTTATGCAACTAACAACCATTGACAAAACCAATAGTCCTGACTTGCTGTAGGTTTGATGTTACTTGTTGTATCATATATCTGAATGCAATGACACAAACAGTAAAATAAATGTCGGGGCACACTATGTTAAGCATAGATTTTTAGCTTATGTGTTTTAAGCCCCACCCTTAAGTACTTTGACCACGGCCCTTTGATATATACCCCCTGTTTTTCATGTCATTTAAAGCCCTGGGTTTTAATATCTGGCCAATCAGCAGTGAAACCTGGCACAACAGACCTACAAATAGACAAAACACTGGCGCGCACCATGACCTGTCAACCATACTAGACGTCAGGTGCTTCCTGATTGCCCCAGAAACCCGCCCGACCCAGGCTATTTTTCACTACCTAACCAGGGGCTGCGTTCCCATTTTTCTTGCTTCCATGTTACTCCACTGATGGTATTGTTGGTCTATGTGTTGTGCCTTCTGATTAATGTTGAAGCACAGCTTATTATGGCTTCTTCATGTGAGTTTGGCTTGCTGTTAGACTACGGAAGTGTAGTCTTAAATTCTGCAGACATATATTCTGAACTTTAAGTTGAATTTTGAGCTTTTTTAGGAATAAGTGTGTTTTCTGCTGTATATTGAAGTACTGGGTTTTTCAGAACCCAGCGGTGCCAGGGAACAAACCCTAAGACTTCCAGTCCTTCCTGTTTCAGACTACAGAAATGCGCCAGGGATGCGCCAGTTAACATGCGCCACAGTGCGCCACAGCTCCGCCAGCCATGGTGCGCCGCATTTATAATGCGGCGCACCATGGTGCAAAAACGGCACAGATGCGTGACGCATCTGTGCTGGAAATGTGGCGCATTGCTGGAGTTGCGTCGCAAGCGCGACGCAGCTCCAGCAAAGGCTCGGGGGTGCCCCATTTTAACAATGCTGCGTCAAGACCTACGCCTGCTTCAAGCAGGCGCAGGCTTTTGACGCAGCATTGGCTTAAAAGTGACTGAGTGAAATCTCATAGATTTCACTCAGCCACTTTTGCGAGGCGCACCTGCCCCGGAACGCCCACCCTGCGCCGGAACGCCCACAATCGGCGCAGGGCTTTACAACGTGACGCATCTGCCTAGATGCGTCACGTTGTAAATCATTCGTAGGGATGCGCCACGTTTACGCCGCCTTGCGTGACGCAACAGCGGCGTAAACGTGGGGCAAGGGCCTCATAAATCTGCCCCAGAGTCTTCTAGGTGAAGTCAAAGATTGAATGGCTGCAGCCAGTAACAGGTATCCTAGAAGTACAACACAGTGTATATTCTCAGGAGACTGCTCAACCTTACAAAGCCAGCCTTCTCTTTTTACACAAAATATTATGCTTTAGGCAAACATTCCTTATTTTACAGTTGACCATTCACATATTTTCACTACAAAGAAAAAGCAGAGTCATGATGACAAGCCCATATTTCAGTTTGTCCAGCCCTCAATCAATTACCCGGCAAGGCCCAGTATTTTCATCAGATATCGATGGACCTCCAATAAAAACGGGCACCTCCTCCTCGTAAAGCAAGTCATAAAGAAAGAAACAGGGACAGGTGTGTGTAAGATTAGGCATGGTTTGTGTGCGATGAAAGGTTTATGATATGTTGTGCCTTGATACTAATCTCATTCGGCCACTGGGAAAGGAACTGGCCGAACAGGTTTGGCTTCAGGCAGTGGAGTCAGCTTGCCCAGGTCACAGAGGAGTCATCAAAGGTGTACGTGTCCTTCAGACTCGTTTTTGGCCTTAGTCATTGGGCCTATGTGAGGGCAATCACAAAATGGCTGCCGTTCACAAAATGGAACCCGAGGGTTCAGGACGGAAACTCTGATTACAGGGTGATTTCGTCACCCGAATATGACGGAAATGCTTGTGCATAGTATTCTAACCATTCTCGGTCTGCTGATACCAAAATCGTCATGATACGACGATGTTTACGACACGGGTCCAGAATTTTCAGTACCACAGGCCCTCCTTTTGCCCTTACATAGGCAATAACCTATACTCACGCTAATCTGAGTCCAGGTCTATATTTATAAAGTCATTGAGATGTTGCTGTAGCATCATCCTATTACTTAGCTCGTTTCTTGATACAGGTTTCCTTATACACGATGTAGCACAGAGGCCACATATTGCAGGAGCACACTGTACACACAGACAGAACAGGAAAAGAATGGCTAAGATCATCCCAATGACTATCAGAATCTTCCATCCCCAGGCGGATATCGGTTCCCAGAACCACCCCATCAATGACCAATCTCCTTTATCCACGTGAATAGATTCAGAGATCTTATGCAGTTTGTAAATGGCCTTGTAGACTGTCGGAGCGTTATCTGGTATGAAAACACAGCAACTTGATTGGATCACTGTACATACCCCACCTCGGTCTGCAAGTATGACGTCCAATGCGACCCTGTTCTGAAGAGTCATAAGGCGATCCGACTGGAGCTCAGCCGTCAAATTACTAAGGGCACCGGCGGTTTCAACTACAGTGGATTCAACCACCCTTGTCAATTGCCTTATGTTCCTGCTGTTCACCATAGGCCCCCAAAACGGCAGAAAACCCTTTACGAAATCTCCAAATTCTTGTCCTGCAGTGTCTTCTTTACTGATGACACCTCTAACTATCCTTGTCTTATGGTAATCTGCAGCGGCCGTGTAGGTGGGAGGCAACAGGAACGAAACAAAACATGTGCCTGAGAAGTCAGGGGGCAACCATGTATAGACTCTGTCATGGCAGATGAAATAGGTACCCTTAGCTGCTAGGAACGAAGGGGAAGTCCGAGATGCAAAAACATATGTTTCAGTGCAGATACTTTTCCCTAACTGAGCTCTGGGATTCTTGCCATTACCTTGCAGACATAGGTGACCCTGATGGGGTACAATCCAAATCGGGGAGGATCTCTTTGCTCGCTGGTTCTCACTCAGAGTAACTCCATATCCTGTTACATTCCATCTAGCGTAAGCTTGTAACTCATCTCTGGGAATCGTTTTATACGAGTCAATGTTTCTGCTCATATTTGTGATTCCCACTACCAATGCCTTGTTGCTCGAGTTACTTCTCGTGGAACGTGGGGGATATGGTTCGATGGCATATATGAACATCGTCTGAAACGCCCACAAAGAACCATTGTAACTAAATGGTAAGACCAAGTATGGGTTACCCTTATCTGTTGTATGTGGCATAAGACCACACACCCAACAATTTGTTGTGTTCATTACTAATTGGTGTTGGTGTAAGAGCTGAATGAAGGAGGTATTGATAAACTCTAATCTTCTAGTGGACTCATGCTCAGGCAGAGGGTGAAAAGAATGCGAGGAAACAGTAGAAGGAGGTGTGGGCTGTGTAGTGGGTGCAAAGGTCACTTGAAAAGAGAATAAAACATATCCTATTAAAAACGTCATTACACTAAGCAACATGAAAATACATAATATCAAAAATCGTTTCTTTGTCATCAATATACACATTCTGGCTTTAAAGTCTATCTGTTTGGCAGGTCTCTCCATCTCGAAAACCTCCATCCTCTCTAATTGCTGCCCGCGGCGGTAGGGTGTTCTATGCTAAGGAATGCTTCTGTCAGTCCAGGGCAACTCCCTTAGACCGACCAGAACTGTCGACCTAACGTCTTCAGCTGCACTCCGAAGACTTGGGCAACAGTGACCCTAGCAGCTGAACCCGAATGCCGGTTCGAAAAACAAAAATAAGAAAGTTTCTCAGATGAGAGAGCTGCACTTTCAAAAATAGCAAAGAAAATAATGTTTTATTTGTCCATAGTTCTTGGTCTTAAATTATAACGGCTTTTTCCAGGTACTGTCTGGTTCTGGAACAAGAGTTCAGGCTCTGTAGTGTTCAATCGAATTGACGGTGACACAGCTTCTTGCAAAATATTGTCACTTTCGCGTTCAAAAGTTGCATCGCTAAAAGGCAGAAAACGAGGCACAGTCTCAGTCTCAGAGTCAGCGATCCCCTCCTGGACCCACCGGTCGTACGGTAGAGGCAAAGGGATCCTCTTGCAGTGTACGCCGTGGATCCAGTTCTTTTTCCCTTCCACTCGAACAGCTGATCTTGTTGAAAGAAGGACGAGGTGGGGGCCGGTCCAACGGGGCTGGTCATTCTTTGTCCGCTGGAAGTTCTTGACCAACACCCATGATCCAGGATCAATAGGATGTCCTGGAGCTTCAGAGAACTGAGGCAGAGTATCGTGAACCTGTTAGTGTAAAACACGCAATTTAGCCGTCAATTCATTCAAATAATCAAGCAGTACAGGGTGTTCGATCTCACTGAATTTCGTCGGCCTTGGCACTCCCCATATGTTGGCCGGGTGGCCGAACACAATTTTATAAGGACTAAGTCCCACTCGCGAATGCACAGTCATTCTTGTCGATAGGAGTGCTAAAGGCAGAGCGTCAGGCCATTTAAGACCAGAGCTCGCTTGTATCTTGGCCAATTTCAGTTTTAGCGTGCCATTATAGCACTCTACTAGTCCAGCTGATTGGGGGTGATTTGCAGCGTGGAATTTTTGCTGGATACCTAGCCCTTCACATACTTTCTTCATCACTCGACCCACAAATTCACTCCCATTATCACTCCAGACCATTCTCGGCATTCCAAACCTAGGGAAGAATTCTTTGACAAGGGCTTTAGCTGTGGATAAGGCAGTGTTGTCTTTTAAGGGATATGCTTCTACCATCTTGAAAAGGCACAAACAACAACGAGTACGTATTTCAAATTGTTGCACCTTTCCATGTGGATGAAATCTAGCTGCAAAACCTTGAACGGATACGTTGGAGGCGCAAAATGACCAGCTGGAGTTGGGGTTCCCTTACCAGGATTGTGTTTCAGACACACCATGAAATTCTTGACCACATTCTCTGCACACTTAGGAATTCCAGCATTTTGCCATACTGGAGCCAACAACTTACAAATCCCTTTCACACTGATATGGGCCATTCCATGAGCCATTGTCAGCACTGCAAGCACATATGCATCGGGTAACAACCATCGCTGATGTTCTGACAAGTCAACCCAACAACCATTTGCATCCAATTTACCCGTACTCTCTCTCCACACACTCAACTCTTTCTCTGAAGCTTCAGCTTGAATAGACTTCACACTCTCTATCGTATCTTCACACATTCCAACGTCACTAATCCATCTTGCAGGGCCCGCAACATACATTCGATTCATCACATCTTTTGCTGTTTCTTTTGCGATTTCGTCTGCAAATGTATTTCCACGACCAACATCATCAGTAACCTTTTTGTGTGCACTGCATTTCACAATCGTAACTTGTAACGGCAAGGTCAGTGACTCAAGAAGCTCATTCACCAACTGACCATGCTGAATCTTAGCTCCATGCGAAGTCAGGAACCCATGTTCTTTCCACAATCGTCCAAAACTATGAGCCACGCCAAAGGCATATTGGCTGTCAGTATATATGGTCAATCTCATTCCTTTCGACAACACACACGCTCTCGTAAGTGCAATCAACTCTGCTGCTTGAGCTGAATTATGTGGAATACGTGCAGTTTCAACAATCGTATGCAAAGTCGTGACAGCATATGCTGCAGTCGTATCACCATTCGGAAGCTTGAAGCATGAACCATCCACCCATAAGGTACCATCACACTTCACAAGAGGAGTATCTTTTAGATCTACTCTCCCTTTCGTTTCTTCTTCTGTCCTGAGAAAACAATCGTGCTGTTCAACATCATCTGTCTCTACTGAAATCGGCAATAACGTGGCTGGATTCAACGTATTGCACCTCTTTATGTGCACATGACTCGCTAACAGTGTCAACTCGTAACCTGACAGACGAGCACTAGTTAAGTGCTGTGTCTTGGTTCTGTTTAACAAAGTGTCCACTGCATGTGGAACCATCACAATCAACATATTATTCATCACTAACCCAGCAGATTGTCGAATAGAAACAGCTGCTGCCGCTGTGGCTCTCAAGCAACTTGGCAATGCTTTATCTACCGGATCCAAAGTCGACGAAAAATTACGCGCATGGACGCCGCTTGTCTCCGAAAGACTGTGTCAGCACTGACAATGCACAACCTTCTTTCTCATGGACATACAGTGTAAAGGGCTTACTGTAGTCGGGGGTACCCAACACAGGAGCTGAACACAATGCATTAAGCAATTCGGAAAAACTTTTCTGACAATCTTCAGACCACGGAACGGGATTCGTGTATCTTTACAAGTTAAGGCCACCAAAGGTTTGGCCAACAAAGAAAAATTCGGTATCCATTGTCTGCAATATGATGTAATGCCCAAGAAAGCACCTACTTCTCTCTGTGTCCTTGGCAAACTCAATTTTGCAATTGCCTGAATTCTTTCTGGGGTCAGTTTCCTTCCCTCCTTCGATAAGAGATGACTTAAGTAGGTCACTTCTTGTCGGCAATATTGCAGTTTTGAAAGAGACACTTTGTGATGTAAATCAGACAAATGACGCAACAACGACAAGGTGGCTTCTTTACAAATCTCCTCAGTATCTGCAGCGACTAGCAAATCATCGACGTACTGAATAAGGGTAGCGCAATCAGGTAAAACAATCGTATCAAGCTGTGTTTTTAAAGCCTGACTGTATATCGATGGACTTTCACAATAGCCTTGAGGAGCGCGTTTGAAGCGGAAACTTCGGCCTCCTAAACTGAAGCCAAAAATATCCCTGCTCTCCTCGGCAATCGGGATGCTGAAGAAAGCATTCTTCAAGTCAATCACCGAGAACCAGGTGGCTGAAGCTGGAATCATAGTCAAAAGGGCAGTGATATCAGGAACAACTGGAAACTGTGGCACAACTATTTTATTGACCTCTCTAAGATCAATCACAAACCTGTAAACAGGTGGCTGAGAAGGGTCAGTACGTTTCAAAACAGGCAGAACAGGACTATTACAAACGTTGCCTCTTGTCTCTTCAATTACATCTTTTTCAATCAGATCATAAATGATCGCTAACAATGCCTTTTCACCTTCGCTAGAGATCTTGTATTGAGGAATGCGTGGCAATTTAACATTGGCTTTCAATGTCACAACATATGGCGGTATTTCCAAAAGACCCACATCATTAGGGCGAGTAGCCCAAAGAATATCCAGAAGAGAAGAAAATTCTGTCGGAAGTGTATCCTTCGACAAATACATCGGAGAGATCACTTTCCTACCCAGTGTAAGTTGTACTCCCGAAGGAGAACAATACAACGTCGCATATAGTCTTTTCAACAGATCCAATCCCAACAATTTCTCATCACAACCTGTGGTTAGAATAAGGGGTGCTTCAAATTCATAAGGTCCAACAGAAAGAGACATAGGACTAGAAATCGGGTTCATAACCGGGGCGCCAGAAAAACCTACTAAAACATTCATTTCGCCAAACAAAGGTGTGCCAGGGAGTTTTGAGTGCATAATAGAACTCTTTGTAGCACCAGTATCCAACAGAAAAGGCTCTGACACACCTGATGTAATCACCTCAACATAAGGTCCACTCTGATCTACTGGAACTGAAACAACTACCTCTCTTTGTCTATGGCTGTCCTAGCAAACATTACCATTCGCTTCGTCACCTTCAACATAGTAATCATCATCTACTTAGTACTGTGCTGTTCTACCAGATGAACTTTGCTGCTGATCAAAACTATTCATTGAGTTCTGTGGAGGCAAAGGACGTACGTTCTGTCCGCGACCTCTACCTCTAGGCACTTGTTGGGCACCTCTACCACGTACACCAGAAGCACCATTCGTGCGCTGCAACAAAACCGGACAACTATTCTCATAATGGCCCTCTTCTTTACAATACGCACACTGATTAGACCCATACGGGAAACGCTGTTGAGAAGACTCGTTCCTTTGCGAGTTTCCCGAATATTGCTGAGGCTGCTGGTAATCGCGCTGACTATTAGTATGGGTGGATAAGCTTGTTGTAGAAGAACTTTAGTTTTCAATTCCTTAGTCTTCTTGTCCGCTTTCTCTAACTCGTCTTTGCTCCTATTTTCATAGTACTGAGCCGTAGCTAAAATCTGCGCTAACGTGGAAACAGCCCAAGCACTTTCAGAATCCTTCAACTTATTGCACAATTCAGGAAGCAGATTATGTACAAACTTGTCAACCAACAATCTCTGGCCACCCTTGGTAGCCATATCCTGACCACTATGGTCGACGAAGGTCTCTTCGAACATCGTGAAAAAGTCAGACACCGTTTCGTCTTTCTTCTGCTTACATGCAGACAACTTGTCCCAATTGACACGTAATTCGGGCATTATAGTCTTCATATACGTAATAATCCTATCAGGAAGTTCAGTAAACAAATCCTCAGGCTTAGCACCGCCTACTTGCCTATTGTCAGCATCTCTAAGATTAATCCATGTATCACCCAATTCAACCGCATGATCCGTATGACGAATCTTACTCCAAATAGGTTGTAGAACAACATTGCCAAACAACATGTCGATGTCCGCCAAATTCTTAATACACAAACCCACAGTCTGAGTCAACTCTTTGTAGTACCCTGCTGGATTTTTGCGTGGATCAGGCAAAGACTGCTTAATAGCTAAAACTTCAGCACGTTTCAATGGAACATGCACCCAGACACGCTGAAAATGAGCCGGTACAGCTGGCGGATTATTATTTGCACCAGCAACCACTGCTTCTTTCCACACCGGAGGAACCTCTCTCATTGGATATTGTTGTGCCTTTCTCCCAACTGAAGAATCAGGCCCGAACAATTGTCAAGAAGGAGACTCACTCCTAAATGACAACAACATCGCGACTGCTTTCCCAACATCAGATGGACATACAATAGTTCCTTTCGCAAATTCGGAACGTATGCTATACAACTCGTCAGGAGCTTGTCCCACTTCCTCATCCCATTTTTCAACAAGAAAAGCACACATCGTATCGAAAACGTACCGTTGCTTCGGCGCTTCCCATTGAAGGAAAACATGCATAACACCCTTAAGATCATACTGTGTATCGTACATAATCCATTTACGCGCCATGTGGTCCAAAATCGTACGCTCATCCATATTCGGCAACTGACTACGTGACTGTCTACGCTCAGTAACAGGGGACAAACCCAATTGTCCCAACAAAGGAGTAAAGAAACCAGTAACTGCAGTAGTCATTCGTTGTCTAGCAGAAGGAGAAGGTGAAAGAATAAGAGAGGACGGAACAATAGCAGAAGAATTCAAAGTCGGAATGGAGGGAGCATTGTGAACAGACGTAGGAGTAGCAGACGAAGAAGGAGGCAAAGGTGGCGGCCCCTGAGGAGGCTGTGCCAAAGGAATAGTAGCCAACGTTAAAGGAGCTGGCTGTGATGGAATCACAGGTGGCACAACAACTGGGTGTTGTGCAACCACAGCTGGTGGGGGTGGTGCCGTAGCATTTTGTGCATAAGGAGGTGGCGAACTCAAGAGATGCGACATTAAAGGATCTTTCTCAAGATCTTTCTTTTCTTCCTGTTCTTTACGCGGCAAAACTGGGTAGCATCTATCTACCGCTAACTTCTTCACCCTAAGCATCTGTTCGCTTTCTTGCTCTTCCTCATTATCCCTAAACGCAACAGCAGCTTGTACCATTGACATACCTCGTTCTCGTTTATTTTTCTTCGCTAATTTCATTTCTCTCTGTTTGGCTTCTTTGCGCCATATGCGAAAAGAGTCAAACATTGCCGGCCGGGCTTTCTTCTTGAAAAGTTTAACCTCCAGATTATCCAAAATCTCTGTGTCAAAACTACCATATTGGGGCCATTTTAAAACACCATCTTTCCTGGTGTATCGGATCCATACTTCATTATATGTGATGGGGCCTACGCCATGTTTCACATATAGTTCAAAAGTTGGAGTTCCAATTGAAGGAACCGGACACAAGTCCTCCAATCGGGAATCCCTATTACAACCAAGACAAAACAAATTTCCAAGTCTGCTAAGACCAGGCATCTTCGCTCTCTAGTCTAGCTTCAAACTTCAAAGGATTATCGAATACGATAGTCTCGTGAATACACGAGTCCTTCGGCTTTGGCACTTGCAAGTTCCAAATCAAAGCGATCCCAAGGGGATACCAAAACTAAGAACCAAACTAAGGACTGGGAGACGCTCCACTTATACTTTACTGAGGTATCAATGATGTCACCAGAAGACTCGTCTATCGTTTTGCTCTACCAATCATCAAGGGTCCAAAACAGGGCAATAGTCAGGTCAGCAGTCCTTCGTAGGCGTCGGGAAGCGGGGAACCTCGCAGCAAAGACTTTCGGACCACGTCGACATACAGGGGTCGATGAGATGGCAGCCTTCCTCCAGAATTTTCACACGAAGCTCCTCACGAACCTCTGGCTTGGACCGGTACCACTGAAATCGCCCCACGTTGGGCGCCAACTGAAGTACTGGGTTTTTCAGAACCCAGCGGTGCCAGGGAACACACCCTAAGACTTTGAGTCCTTCCTGTTTCAGACTACAGAAACACAGAGTCTTCTAGGTGAAGTCAAAGATCGAATTTATTGGCTGCAGCCAGTAACAGGTATCCTAGAAGTACAACACAGTGTATATTCTCAGGAGACTGCTCAACCTTACAAAGCCAGCCTTCTCTTGTTATACAAAATATTATGCTTTAGGCAATCATTCCTTATTTTACAGTTGACCATTCACATATTTTTACTACAAAGAAAAAGCAGAGTCATGATGACAAGCCCATATTTCAGTTTGTCCAGCCCTCAATCAATTACCCGGCAAGGCCCAGTATTTTCATCAGATATCGACGGACCCCCAATAAAAACGGGCACCTCCTCCTCGTAAAGCAAGTCATAAAGAAAGAAACAGAGACAGGTGTGTGTAAGATTAGGCATGGTTTGTGTGCGATGAAAGGTTTAAGATATGTTGTGCCTTGATACTAATCTCATTCGGCCACTGGGAAAGGAACTGGCTGAACAGGTTTGGCTTCAGGCAGTGGAGTCAGCTTGCCCAGGTCACAGAGGAGTCAGCAAAGGTGTACGTGTCCTTCAGACTCGTTTTTGGCCTTAGTCATTGGGCCTATGTGAGGGCAATCACAAAATGGCTGCTGTTCACAAAATGGAACCCGAGGGTTCAGGACGGAAACTCTGATTACAGGGTGATTTCATCACCCGAATATGACGGAAATGCTTGTGCATAGTATTCTAACCATTCTCGGTCTGCTGATACCAAAATCGTCATGATACGACGATGTTTATGACACGGGTCCAGAATTTTCAGTACCACAATATCGCAAACTTTATGTTGGGTTGAGACCGATGAAATAGCACTAAATATAAATAATTGAAACTATACAGAGTTTCCATCACCATTTTGGGACAGATTTACAAGCCTCTTGCGACATCTTTACGACACCGTTGTGTCACTTCTGGGACACAGCGTCGTCGTAAACAATGCGCCACTATGCAAAATATTTACAACTTGAGGCATCTCTTTTTTTATTTATTTATTTCATTTATTTGAGTTTTTATATAGTGCTGGCTAGACCCGGAGGAATCAGAGTGCTTTACATAAGGATAAACAAAATTACAAAATTACATCAGTTACAAGGTACATCAGTTACAAGAAAACATTTCAAAAGCGTCGGAAGAAGAGGTAAATGGAGCTTAGTAGGGTAAGGGGGTGGGGTAAAGGTATATGAGGGAGAAAGGATGGAGATAGAGTGGATGGAGAGACGAAGGAGAGTCTGCCCAAAGTCCGGTTGGGTAGGTGATGGCCGAGGGGGAAGTCCACAGCCCATCTCCTCTATAGCTAACAGGTAGAGTTACATTGTAAAGCCCTGCGCTACATTAGACCTGTGTCAGGTATAATGTATGCAGGGTGGCGTTCCATCACAAAGAAGCCCCATTAAAGTGACGCAGTGAATCACTTTTATGACCCCGCTGCGTCAAAACATTACGCCTGCGTAAGGAGTGACGTAGCACAGCAAGTATAAGCTGTCCCTAAGTAGTACTGGAGTTGCGTTGCGCTTGCGACACGACTCCAGCAGTCCGTCACCTATACGCTGACAGATTCATCACGCATCTGTCTATCCTTGCACCATGGTGCGCTGCATTGTAAATACGGTGCATCCATGATGGCGCAAGGGGTTTCTAACGCCACACAAAATAACTGGCGCATCAGGATGCACCAGTTATTGTAAATCTGCCACTCTGATTATGTCCATGACGGGGCACATAATGAAATTCATTTTCAAAAAGCCTTTAAATGCATAATCTATTTAAATACAATTTGCCAAATAAAACTTTATTTTAAACCTAATTTGATTTAAAAAAATATATAATGACTTAACCTTATTACTGATTTTGCATTAGAAATGTGTTATTCTATGTGGCTGTGCACAGCTAAAGATTATAATTAGTATAAACAGGTAAGTACTTTCCGTTCCCATATATTTTTATAAAATAAGAACACTTTAAAGAAGAACAGAGTTTTGTTGATAAATCATGCAAACACTGATACATGTACAGTTGGACTGTGGAAACGGCGACCCACTGATTGTATTGGAGTTACGGAGTCAATTGAAGATTTTACTAAGTTTCATTATACAGATAACATTCCACACATTTTTGTTGAAGTACCTAAGTAAGCTGGCAGAAGAAAGAGGTCTTCAGGCTTACAGGACAGCAAGACAATTATATTTCACACGTAAATTTCAGTCGCTTCTGAGAATGACCAAATAAATAAAAGACATATGTGCACAATTTTGCTGAAATTCTTTACATTCATGTGAGATATTAAATGTAAATATTACTCATGCACACTTATGGGCATACCGAATACTTAACTCAACTTTACTATTTTTTAAGTTGTTGAGGCGAGACCTACAGGAAATCAGGGTCCGATTACTTGTCCGCCCGCCCTCGTTGGTGCAAAAGGGACCGCCCGCCATAGGTGCGGTGGTCCCGCAAAACTAATTAGGATGCGCTGCCACACTGTGGGGTGCATCCTATATGTTTACATTGTGGCGGGTGGCAGCACCCACCACAATGTAAAAATACATGTTTCACATTTGCATGTACAACGTGGCAGGCACCGTGCAATGCCTGCCACCTTGTACATGCAAATGTAGGGGGGTACCATAGGTACCCCTCACGTGCAGCACCCCACCCCCCTGGGGGCCTCTAAATCATATGCTAGCCCGGGTACCCACAAAGGCAGAGATGTAAAAGGAACCACTACTCCTAAACTCCACATCTTGTTCCCATTTTAGAAATACATAGGTTTCCTTGAAACCCGTTTTTCACTCACCTATTTCAGCATATGAATTGGTCTGAACACGGTACAAAATGAACAACCATAGTACGGTGCAGCTCATCTGTTGGCTATAGGTACCTTGGGTTCTTGGAGAACCTACAAACCCTATATACTCCCAAACTAGAAGAGTCTAGTGGACGTAATTGTATATTGCTTTTGTAAACATGCCCTTGTTATAATAAACTACTGATTAAAACATTTTCACAAATGGTCATTTTCTCCTATTCATTTTTCAATATTCAAGAGTTAGTTTCTTTGGGAAAATGTTGAGGGAATCTACTAATATGATCTTTTGATGAATTCAGAGCTTTGTCTACTTTTCAGAAATCTGTCGCTTTTCTGGATCACCCATGGGTTTCACACTAGTTTCTACCACAAACTGGAAGTAGATTGAGAGCACAGTTTTGACAGTTTTCAAAGAAGTAAATGGCCTATTTACCTCTTTGAAGAATGCCAAAACTGTAGTAAAAATGTGTTGTTTTGATTCATCTGTGCATGTTCCTGAAAGCTGGGATGATGGTGCATTTAGCACAGCAAACAGTTTGGTAATGCTATTTTTAGGAAAAACAACTGACACGTTTATCCAGAGCACTGTTTGTCTTATCTTCCGCCTACAAAAATTAACCTATTGTCTAGGTCATCTTCAGGGAAATCTACAAACCCTGGATGCCTTTAGGATAGATGCTGGGGAAAAAGGACACAACTTTGGCAAGGATACCTTATGTGAAAAAAAGGTTATAGACCCTGAAAGCAAACTTCCCCAAAAAGCCCAAATATTGTCTGAGCTGTGGGAGAAAAAGTCCCAGCAGTTAATTGGTTAAGCTTTTGCAAGCCTTTACATGTGAAGATTCTTCACTTGCTACCAACTGCTGGGCACAATACGAACAAGTTCACAAGCTAGTTCTCAGCAAGAGTCCTTCCAAACTTTTCTCAGTACTCCCCCAACCTGTACCCTGACACCTTTGAACATCTTGCAACATTTCAGCCTGTCTGTATGCCTTGTTTACTTTCATCAATTCAAATATGCTGAAATGTAACTGTTTAAAAAAGGGTTGGAAAATACAAGGCGGTGCAAGTTCAGTTCTGTAAGCATGGAAATCAGCATTACTAGTTCACCTTGTTTTGGCAAAACTCAAAATTGGTGAAAATTATATCAGCTGATAAATGCTGAACACCTCTGAATTCAGATTTCATTGATGCAATATTTATAATATTTGACAAGGATCCACTCATTGTCATGCCCTTGCTTTCTTGCAGGATTCTATCTTCTGGAAGTTTCTGCTCATCTGATAAACAGAGGACTTTATCCATATGTGTTCAGGCTTGAAATCCCATCTGGCAAGCTTTGCTCTTGGATATAATGCTAAAATTGCTGTATTCCTCAAACTCTTACATTGGCATGATTTCTAGGAAGTCTTAAAAAATCGCAATTGCTCGCATACCCTCAGACACTGAAATTCACTTGTCTCCTGCCGTAACATTCTTACCTCTCCTTCCTCATCTTTCCTCAATGCACTAAGGCTGTTTTCTTCTGAAACACATAATCAGCAACCAATAAATCAATAAAAAGAATAAAGGCCCAGTCAGTGCCATAACTCACATTTTTTTTCCAAATGCTAGTCAAAATATCACTCTCACTTCCACCTTGAATTATTTATCTTTGTCCTTATTCATCTTTTAAGCCCATTTCCTCTTGATCCTCTTTATCTAATAAGTGCTGTTTTCTTCCCTTACTCATTGCCTCTGTTTGCATGTGATAAATTGGGCGGTTGGATGAAGGGGCTGTGAGCCCTTCCTACGCAATAGCCAAAATCGTTGTCAAGGTTAACCACAGTCAATTAACCTGTGCTTAATCCTCTGGTAGCTTTGCACAAAAACAGTCAGGCTTAACTTAGAAGCAATGTTTAAAGTAATGATGCAGCACTCAAACAGCAATAAAGTGAAAATACAACACAAAAAAATCCCAAAATGTAATAAATAAAGTGAGACCAAAATAACAAGAGAACAAGAGCTATGCATTTTAAACTTTCAAGAAAACATAGCACCAAAAGGCAAAAGTGCTAGCTGTGGATATATGGTTGCACTAAACCCGGACAAAGTCACAAGTTCAGGCCAATGGATTGTGGTACAGATACAGGGACCAGAGTAGTCCAACTGAAAAAGTTACCTTCTCCAAGTCCGAAGCACAGAGTTCAAAGCTTCAGGAGTTCATATGAAAGCTCAGCTGATGCCAGCCAAGGGTCGAGGACCTGAGGAGGTAACTTTTTGGGGATCGGGAACTCACTCAGCAGAGGCCAGCAGGGCTTAGGCAGGTCTAGTTGCAAGTCCAGTTGCAGATCTAGGCAGGTCTAGTTGCAGTAGGTCAGCTGGGCAGTTGCAGGGGGTGTTTGTGCTTTTGGTATCCTTATAGCTCAGAGCAGGAGGTCAGCCAACTGACCCTTAGAGTCAATCGGTTGTCCTGGGTTCAAGTAGATGGCCCTCTTTACTTCAAGAAGCAAGGCAGGCCTCAAGCAGCAGTGCAGTCCTCTGAAGAACCTGGCAGGCCCAAACAGCAGGAAAGTCCTCTGGCGTACAAAGTAGCACTTCTGTAGTCTGCTACAGGTTTAGAAGTGTACTGAAGAGTTGGTCTTAAGATCCACTATTAATCCCTGATGTCAGCTTTGAAGTGGAATTTCCTTCCTCCTGCCCAGGTCCCAAGATGTGTTGGGTGACAAACGCCTGGAGTCAAGTTCTTTGTGAGTATGCTAAGGCAGCTCCTTAAAAAAGTAAGTGGGGCAGAGAACATCTCTGTCTATCCTTCGCTGGCAGGATAGCCCTCTCCCAGCAACACCCAGGTCCTTTTGTTACTGCCTAGGACCAATATGTATTCCTGATAGGTGAGCAATCAGCAACCCAGGAAGCTGGAATCTCCTAGAAGGCCCCAGAAAGTTTAGGGCAGGAAAATGCAACTTTTCAAAAAGCAGCATTTTCAAAATCCAACTTCACCATTAAAAAGAATTTTGAATTATAATGCAGTGCAAACATGACATTTCCACGTCCTACCAATTAAAAGTTTGCATTTATTAAATGTAATAAGGTAAAACAGTGAAATGGGAGAGATAGGCCTCACAGTAGTGAGGAAATAAATTAGGAGATTTTCACTACCTGGAATATAAAGCTTAAAAACACGTCTTACTTTTTAAATACAATGCACCACTCCCTATGGGCTGTTGAGGGCCAAATCTCAAGGATCCTGTATTTTCAAAAAGGAAGGTTTAGGCCTGACAAAAGGTTTATTTTGCCAGCTTGAATTGGCAAGTTACAATTACACATGGGCTGCAGTGTTATGCCTGAGACATCTTTTAAAGGACTACTCAAATGGGTGTCACTATATAAGTGCTCCAAGCCCATTAGTAGCATTTAGTTTACGGACTCTGGGTACATGTAGTAAAACTGCACAGGGTACTTATAAGCACTTTAGCACTGGTTAACAGTGGTAAACTACATAGAATCCTAAAATCCTGAAAAGTGATTTCAGATAGCAGGAGGGGAGAAGGCAAAAAGTGGGTGTGATCCTGCAGAGAGGACCATGTCCAACACTGCATATAAGTGAATTTCTTGGACCCTGTTCCAAAAAACTCAGCAAGATTACAAGGAATTCCTCTAATGGGTGGAAATAGTTGATATAGATAGTCTTTTGTGTGCTCTATCTACATTAAATGACGCCTAATGGCAGTGATTCCTATACATTTTAGAACCACAACCCAATTTTTAGAATGACAAACTTTCGCAACCCTTCTGTCTTTGCTCAAACTTATTTTTATTGAATTTTTCACCACAATTGTCACGGCACATGACAATGCATAGAATCCCACATCCCGTATACAGCTGCAATAATGCTATTTCCATGTACAGAGTATTAAAGTTATTTCGGCTCTCAGGTTCTCCTAGAAGACATATACACATTACCAGATCATTGCAGACAGCAAATTCGTATTAAACTGGCCCCACCGATAGAGCCCTAAGACATCCCCCTCCCCAAACCCCAGTCCCTTTGCCAAATAATCACTCCTGCACCCGCTTACGGTGAGCTTACAAGCGGGCCTGGGAATGAACCCTCAAGTGTGGGAACCAAACACAAAAAGAAAAATAGAAAAAACGTAAATCTGTAACTCAGTCTAAATATGACCCTGGGCGACTAGAAAGTGGGGAGCGAAGCCTATGACGCACTCCGATGTGTGACGGTAGACTATTTAGAATTGGAACAGGTGGAGGGCTCTGACCCTCGGGGAGCATACAGTCATCGGTAATCCTGAGGATAAATACTTCACTAGAGGACCTCATTTGTTTTTGAAATTTTTAAAAGTGTCTCTATGAATGTCGCTCAGTCATTCCATGGTTAATGCCCTCTAGAGGTGTGCCTGCCATAGCTTCAGGGCTGGAGCCTCCTGCTTTTTCCAGGCTGTGGCCAGAGCCATTTTGGATGCACCCAAACAAAGCCCCAAGATGGCTTGTTCCACCGTGGTTTGATACTTCAACCCCGGATCTCTAAGTCCTAGAAGCACAAATGCAGAAGAATCTGGGATGGGGTAAACTAAGATGTCTTTGATATGGGCGAGAATTTCATTTCAAAAACGGCAAATGACCGTACAGTCCCACCATATATGGCAAAAATCTCTGAGAAGGATGCAACCTCTCCAGCATAGGTCTGTCGTGCTGGGGAAGATCTTTTTGAGTTTGGTGGGGTATAGGTACCAGTCATATAGCACTTTAAAAAGTGCCTCTTGTTGTCTCAGGGAGTGATTATGGCATTGTATGTCCCTCCAAGTATTCTTTCCCAAAAATCAAGGTACTGGGGACGAAGGGATGGTAAGGTGCGTAACAGAAGTGCATAAAGGAAGGAGATACCCCCTTTCATTGTGTCTGCGTTTGTCAAATAGCGTTCGAAAGGTGTGAGGTCATTTGTCACCACTTCTCTAATCCCGGGTTGTAGGGCCCAGTGGCGTAATTGAAGATAGTGGAAGTATTCTGACTTGGGCAAGTTGAAGTCACGTTGGCAATTTTCAAACGTTAGGAAGTCCCAATTGTGGAATAAGTGTGTAAGAGCAAGGCACCCCCCTCCCTCCATGCATCGAAAGGGTCTGGTTCTAGTGCAGGGGGGATCGCTGGATTGTAATGTATAGAGGTGAATGGGGAGAATGTCGTCCACTCAGTCTGACGCACCATATCGTCCCAAGTTTGAAGAGTCATTTTAGTAGGAGTGCTAATGAAAGCATTTGCAGGACGATCTGGTTTCTAGTTCCAAATAAGGTCCCAGATCACCCGACCAGCTATCACCCGGTCCATATGTAACCAGTGTTTGTCCGATTCTCGGTGAGACCACTCAACTACAACCCAGAGTTTTGCTTCTTTGTAATAGATTGTTAAGTCGGGCATAGCGAGTTCCCCTTCTCTTGTGGATTCTCTCAAGAGGTGGAATGGAAGCTAAGGTCCTTTATTTTGCCAAACAAACTTTGAAGTAGTATATGTGATCTAAGTAGGAAGTGTTTGTTGAGGCTGATGGGTAGGCTCTGAAACAAGTGTAGAAATTGTGGCAGTACCACCATCTTAATGGTGTGAAGTCTACAGATCCAGGACAAATAAAGAGGTGACCAGCGCTTGAGATTAGCCTGTAATTGGGTGAGGAGCGGAGGATAATTAGCAGCAAACAAGCCTGAGACTTTAAGGGCCAATTGAATACCTAGATATGTCAAGTCCTTCTTGGCCTGTTGGAATGGTGTAGAGGCCTCTAAGTTTATCATTTCTGCTTCTGGCAGCATTAGATTTAGTAGGAATAATTTAGGTTCATTTTAAGACCGGCTACCAGCTCAAACCGGGTTAGGTTCCCTTGTACTGCAGTCACGAAACGCAGGGGGTCCAAAAACGTCAAACAAAACGTTGTCAGCAAACAAAGATATCTTATGTTCATCAGAACCAAAGGTTAGCCCTCTAATTTCTGAGGATTCCCTAATCGTACAGCATGGTGTTTAATACTTAATGCAAAGAGTAGTGGGGACAGTGGACACCTCTGTCTCGTTCCTCTCCCCAGCAGGACAGGGTCTGATGCCACCCCGTCAACCAAGATCTTCGCCCTCGGAGCTGCAAAGTTAGCTCGTATCATGTTGATGAAGGTGTTGCAGAATCCAAACCACTGGAGGACCCGAAAGAGAAAGGCCCAGTCCACCCGGTTAAACGACTTCTCAGCATCTAACCCCAGGAGAACTGCCAGAATCTGTTTCTTATGGGATTTCTCTATTAAGTGGATCACCCTGCGTACATTGTCTTGTGTTTGTCTGCCCCCAATGAATCCGGATTGGTCCAGGTGTATAAGATCTGGCATCAGTTTGTCCAACAGCGAGGCCAGTATTTTGGAGTAGAGTTTAGGGTCTAGGTTAAGAAGCACAATGGGGTGGTAAGAACCACACAGCTGGGGGTCGTTCCCGGCCTTAGAGATCCCAGTGATTAATGCTTCGCTCATAGTGTGAGTCACCTGGGCAGCGGTGGCTATGTGGTTAAAATGAAGAGTCAGTTGGGTAATGAGTTCCTCTCTAAAGCTTTTATAAAATTGAGCAATCAGACCGTCTGGCCCGGGGCTTTGTGCAGCGTAAGGGTTTTATGGGCCGCATGAACCTCCTCCGCCGAGATAGGTTCCCGAAGTTGCTTGTTCGGAGAGCATGTTATGTGAGGGAGCGTAACTGAGCTCAGATAGGTTGCTTGAGCATGTGGGTTGGCTTGGCCGGGAGTATAGACGGTATCATAGAACTCTTTGAACAATAGGCTTTGCCTGGTTCCTCCCCAATCTAGACACCTGGGGGATCCGCTATGCTTGCAAGGTACCTCTCTTTCCTTTTTTACCCTTAGTTGTTGTGCCAAATGCACCCCTATTTTATTGCCCTGAGCATATGACGTCGGCTGAAGGCAAAGAAGGGTCAATTCCGCCCTATTCGAGTAAATTGCGTGTAGATTCCTTTTCAGGGCTCAGACTCTGCGGCTCGCGCCATCTTCGGCCTCTATAGACGAGCTAGAGCATCCGGGTTGGTGCAGTCGCTTCACTGGCTGCCCATCCGGAAGTCTTTTATCGCCCGGTTCGATCTCTTCGGTCGGAATCTCTGTTCTTGGCCGTGGTCCCTCGAGTGTGGAAGGCCCGCATCAGGGGTCGCTCCTTTGGTCTTGGGGCCCCTCAGTTGTGGAACACCTTACCTCTGGCCTTGCGGCGTACTCCCAATCTGCTCCTGTTTAGGAAGAGCCTCAAGACCTGGCTTTTTAACCTTTAGGACGTCTTTCTTTCCCTTATCTGTCTCTGTTTTATGGTGTTATGTTTTTTCACATTGAGCTGCCTATATAAAGCGCCGGGACACTCTCACTGAGTAGCCGTGCACTATAGAAATAAAATTATAACATAACATAACTCTTCTTTGGAGAGTGAGAGTGGGATTGGTCTTGTGCTCGCGCTCCGCAGTCTTTAATTCCCTCTCTAGGAGTAACCTCTCTGTCACCCTCTCTTTATTAAGGGCAGACATAAGGGACAGACATTGTCCCTGAATAACAGCTTTGAAAATGTCCCAGTTATTTGCCGCGGGCATATCTTGTGGGTTATTCAGTTGGAAGAATTCTTTAATGGAAGTTCTCAGGGCATCACACAATGTTTTGTCTCGGATTAGGGCAGTAGGGAAATACCACCTCTTGGACTTGAGTGGAGTGCACAACCACTCTATGGAAACCACCAGCGGGTTGTGATCAGAAATGACTATGGGGTGTATGGTAGCTTCTTGAACATGACTATTGAGTGTTTGACTGAGGAATGTGTATTCAAGTCTTGAGTAGCTGCGTGGAACATGAGAAAAGAAAGTATAGTCTGTGTCATCCGGGTGTGCATCTCTCCATGCATCCCTGAGACTCATTGCCTGTACCTCTTGTTTCAGAGCTTTTGGAAAACTACCCATATGGGTTTTGTGAGGGTTGGAACTGTCTACCCCTGAGTGCCATGTGAGGTTAAAGTCTTCCATGAGGATTATATCACCTATCGCAAAGCCCCCCAGCAAAGACAGCGTAGAGTGGAGGAATTTTGCCTGGCTTTTATTGTGTTTGTTAGAAACAAGGGGACCCCATACAGTAGAACCTGGGGTAACAAGATGCTTTGGAAGAACAATGGTTCAGGGTAGGCCTCAAGGGGTCCTTGGTAGAAAAAGGAACAGGGAGCGAATACTTAATAAATCGCTTGGGAGCAGAGGTAGTAGGTACAAGTAGGAGTATTTTATTTTACTCTTTTTTCAAGGATATGCATAAATAGTCATACTCTTTTTCAGGTGCTCAAGTGAATAGTGTGGTGCAAGAAGTGACATAAGTGAACAAAGTGAACGGACTGTCACACAACAACAACAAGGATAAAAACACAACAATTATATACAACTAGAACTAGTGAAATTCCTTGGGTAGGTCGACGGCGTTTCGATCTATATAGCTTTTAGATCTTCATCAGGACAGATGAGCCTCCTGAAATTAAGGAAATGTTTCAAAAGGAATCCGTTTTAATTAGAAGTCCTTTGGCGCGTTCCTTGCTATTGATAGCAAAACATCGAGATGCCTGTAACTTTAAGGAAATATTTCAAAGGGATCCGTTTTAATTAGAAGTCCTTTGGCGCGTTCCTTGCTATTGATAGCAAAACATCGAGATGCCTGTAACTAATCCAAGCTGGATTTCAAACCGGAGAAGGGGGTCCGAGTGCCGCTTCCGAGGTTGCAACCTCGGAAGCGGCACTCGGACCCCCTTCTCCGGTTTGAAATCCAGCTTGGATTAGTTACAGGCATCTCGATGTTTTGCTATCAATAGCAAGGAACGCGCCAAAGGACTTCTAATTAAAACGGATCCCTTTGAAATATTTCCTTAAAGTTACAGGCATCTCGATGTTTTGCTATCAATAGCAAGGAACGCGCCAAAGGACTTCTAATTAAAACGGATTCCTTTTGAAACATTTCCTTAATTTCAGGAGGCTCATCTGTCCTGATGAAGATCTAAAAGCTATATAGATCGAAACGCCGTCGACCTACCCAAGGAATTTCACTAGTTCTAGTTGTATATAATTGTTGTGTTTTTATCCTTGTTGTTGTTGTGTGACAGTCCGTTCACTTTGTTCACTTATGTCACTTCTTGCACCACACTATTCACTTGAGCACCTGAAAAAGAGTATGACTATTTATGCATATCCTTGAAAAAAGAGTAAAATAAAATACTCCTACTTGTACCTACTACCTCTGCTCCCAAGCGATTTATTAAGTATTCGCTCCCTGTTCCTTTTTCTACCAAGGACCCCTTGAGGCCTACCCTGAACCATTGTTCTTCCAAAGCAAGTGGCTTTTATTGTGTGCGCATATCATTGCTAGGGTGCACTGTCATCACCGAAGCCGTCCCCTCACCATTAGGACCCATCCCTCCATGTCTGTTTTGTAGTCCTCAGGTTGGAATTTGAGAGACGAATGAACGAGCGAGGCTACCCCGTTATGCTTTGTAGTGGCGGAAGACTTATAGATCAATAGGTATTATTTGTGTTTTAATCTATGATCTTCGGACCGTTTGTAGTGGGTCTCCTGGAGGGCCACCAGGTCATAGTGTTGATCTGTGAGGTAATTCCATATCAGCTTAAAGGAAGCATTCATACCTTGTACGTTTCAAGACAATGTAGTGATCACCATAGTGAGGACCACGGTTTAAGCACCCTAACAAGAATATGTCTTAGGACATCTCCCTTTTCACACTCCCCCCACCATCCCTGCCCTTCCCCCGTCCTCCCGGGTTGCTGCATAATGTGTCCCCTCCACCCTTCCATCCACTCAGTGCCCTCTGTGTTATCCCCGGCACCCAGGGTCAAAAAGAAAAACACGGGCAAAAAAAAAAAAATAATAAGTTAAACAGTGTCAACTTTTGTACTGTCTGTCCTCAGTCCAGTGTACCTTCACAGGGTCCAACCGACACTGTGAGGCGATTAGAAAGTTCATTGCCAAAAGCTTGATGATGTAACTAGTTGTAAAGACAAACACCGGCCCCCTATGATCAGCGTAAAAGGCTCCGATTGTCTGAGCTTATTCAGAAAGATGGGGTGGGCAACCATCCTAGCACAAACGTTTGGCGTTGAATAGTACTGAGTCTGCAGAGAGAGTGGAACGGAGTTGTTTCATAGAGTGTATACATCTCCACTCCCCTAGGCCCTATTAATGCAGTTCTTTCGATCCAATCTGCTGTCTCTCATGTCACAAGATCGCCGTGGTGCTCCTCAATTTGGATCAGTAGTATCTTGGGTCTTCCTTGGTTTGGGGAGTCAGCGGGGTCGCCACGCACTTGATTCACCCCCTCCAGCCATATCGATGCTTTGAAGAGCCGGAGTATTCTCCCCGGAATCGTGAACAGGTAGTGGGATCCCCAAGAGCCTGCACACCAACTGGACCTCAGCGATGTGGCACTCACTGTTTTTTAATTCAAAGCTAAGACCAAAGGGGTATGTCGATCGGTAGCAGATATTGTCTTGTCGCAGCTTCTCTGTAACAGGCTGAAATTGCTGATGTTGCGGAAAGGTTTCCAGGGCAATATCTTGGAACAGTACACAGGCGAACCCCTGAAATTTCACCACATCCCTTTTCCTGGCCGCCTATAGTATCGCTTCCTTAGTTTTGAAGGAGCGCAGTTTGGCGAGAATGTCCCTTGGTCAGCGCTTCTCTCCTTGTAGGAGCCTCCCCATTCAATGGACTCTCTCCATTTTCATCTTCACCATCGTTGCTCCCAATATTTCTGAGAATCGGCCCTGTATGAAGGCCTCGAGGTCTGGGCCTTCCACTCCTTTTGCAGATTGCGGATCCGTATATTATCTCGCCGAGAGCGGTTTTCCAGATCCTCTTGTTTCAGTTGCGATGTCGTGAAATGAGTCTGGAGATCCCTTGTTAGGGATGAGATGTGTTTTGTTCCCCGTTCGAGTTCCACATTTCTAGTCTCCGCATCCAGCACTCTCGTGTCCACCGAGTCGATATCTTGCTGCAGGGAGGTGAGTCTGCCACTTAGGTCCACCTTCAAAGCATACAATGATTGACACCAGTCCGCCTTTAGTTCATACCTCAGCACCTGCTTGAAAGCTCTCAGTGAAGTGAGTAGGTCCTCCTTTAAGAGCGCCATTTCGCCCTCCTCGCGTGCGCTCTGTTGTAGTTCTGTATTGTGGGTAGGCATGAAGTATGCAAACGCCCTGTTGCTCTGGGGTTGTTTTTTAGGCGGCATAGATGTGCAGTTGGCGTGAGCCGGGGGATATCCTAAGCCCAGGACTCCTGAGTCGCAGAGCCTTGAAAGGCTGTGACCCTCTCTCTAGCGCTGCACCGTTGAGCTAGTCAGGACGTGGGGCAACACCCTGGCCAAGATTCCAGCTCCATTGTCAATTATCACACGTCGTGTTGCCCCCTTCGCACAAGCCGTCCCTCTGATATTGGGTGGCCGCTTCAGCCCTCAATCTTATATGACCAGCCTGTCGCTGTTGTGGGTCACCACAGATGCTGCGAGTTGGGTCCTTGTGCCCTTTTGAAGCTGTGCACTGCAATACGCTCCAGTGATGTGGAGAGTGGGAGACACCCCTCCCCTAGTGCAGTTCTGCCGTTGTGTAAGGGGGACCAGTGTCCACACAAGGCATGGTGTTCACCTCGGGTGCCATTTTGAGGTCAGGCACCACTGAATTTACTGCCTCCCAAGGGGCAGCGATGAAGTGCTGTCCGAGCCACGAGGGGACCCCATCCAGAAAGGGATACCCACTGCGATACCCTCCGCTTCTGTCAGTTGGCCGCTTCCTCCCCACCAAGCCTCCACCCGCTTCGCCCGTCCACTCCAAACCACCGGGAAATGGCAGCCGCCACGTCTTCAGCCGTGCGCCGCAGTCCCTCACTGGATCGCTGCAGGCGGGGGATATTGTCAGGCTTCTAGACACGGTCTGCGTCTATGTTATGTGCCTCGCTGCTGGACCCATGAAGTCTGCTCCACAACTCCGGCACAGCACTGCCAACAGCCACGGGCGAAGCTCCGGCGGGAACAGCAGCCTCTGACTCGGGCCTCAATCGTTTGCCATCTGGTGATTCAGACTCCGTTCCAAACGTTGCATGAGAGACCAGAGACATCTCTGCTTCATCTCCAGTACATTTCCGCACTTTTGGTGGCTGTAGCGTGGCAGTGTCAATAATTAATCCTATTTTGGCAACAGACCTGTTATGGCTCACGTCCACACGGCCATCTTGGTTGCCCATGCCCCCAGCCCTTCTATCTTTAATGGCATGAGTATGGGGGATTTTTTCATTTAACTAAAGCATATTTTCCATTGAAATTGTGCAAAGTTTGCACAGACATCCAGGTTTTCTGATAAAACTATATAGCACACAAATGATAATGTGTGCAATTCAGGTTTCTGTGAATATATATCATTTGTGCATCACCCAGTAAAGTGTCTTGATTGTTTTTATCCTATTAAAATCTTTGCTTCCAGCACACTTCAAATATACAAACAAAATGTGCTCCATTTTTGCTTTCCTAACTGAAGTATATATATCATTCATTTACAGCTATTTACATTTTGTTTTGAGTTTAAAAAAAAATCCTACAGCCTTTTTCATTTCACTGTACTGCAGCAAGATTGTCACACAATTTATTTTAAAAGCCTTCTCACTTTGCAGTCAGAGAAAAGTAAACAACAATCTAAATGTTAAAAGTAAAAGAAGCAATTTGTCAGATGTAAAATTGTTCTACTGTTGTATTTTCTGGTTATAATTTGACACACAGTTAGGTTCATATTTATCTAGATGTAACGTAGCACAGTGCAGCAAGTCATCTTGCTGCGTTGTATTACAGGAAAAGGGCAGGAATATGTTGTATTTATCACAATATGGTGTATTCCTGCCTTCTTTTCCTATCTCTGGCTTAGAATGGGCTGCCTAGCTCCAATGCAGAAACCCTTGAACCATTGTGCAAGGATGCCTGCGTTGCAGGCAGGATTGCTTTTGAGCAGGTAGCAGCACCTTCCAGCACAAAAACAATCATCTGAGGCATATTCCTCTTTCTATCTGTGCTGCAGAATGGACAGCCTTGCCAGGACAGAGCAACGCAATGTAGAGATGTGTGCTGTGTTGCGTTACTCCTGATTTACCTAGCCACTCAGGGCCACACAAACTGACCTTGCGTGGCTTGATAAATCACATTTTGTGGTTGCGTCACGCATGGTCCCAGTTGCATGGTGCAAAAGCGACGCAACCCCATGATAAATAGGGACCATAATGTGTTAGCTTTTTCCCACCTGTTTGGTTTGAGGTTAGCCTGTGTCAGTGTAGTCTTAAATTATGCAGACCTAAAAATAGTATCCACGTTTTTCAGAACACTGCTTGTTGCAAACGTCTGACTCATTGTTCTGGAAACATTCTGCACCCATAATATTAGAAGTATTAAATAAAATGATATGCTAATAATTGAAACTTTCAGGAGATAGAGCAAAAACTTGTTTATTCCTAAATGTCCGCTTATATATTTTCTTTTCCATTCATTGGTTAAGGTGTAATACATCTAGCTAGCTTTTGACATTTTTAAACAGCATTGTAAATTGTTTAATTATTTATAATGTGGTAATGTTATTATTGGTTATTTATCCGTGGCGATTGTTTCAGAGAGGGCAAATAACTAGAGATAGTAATTACAATTACTTTCATTATAAAAAAAAAATAATGTTCCATCAACAAATACAAGTAGTGTATTCTTTGTGATTCCTCATATTTTTTTTATATTAAAACAGAAGTTGTGTGGATATGTGATCCAAAAAAATTTAATTAAAGTCCTGGACACGGATATCCATTGAATATGTTTGTGGGTGGGTTGGGTAATAGTAAACAACAAGGAGGATAAAGGACAACCCTGCTGGGTTCCCCGATTTATATCAACCGTCCCTGCTAGACTAGAGTTTATAAAGACCTGAGCCTTGGCCTTTGATATAAATTCCATAGCATGTTAGTTATTTGTGAAGTAAACCCCACCCTTCAAAGGCCATAAAAAAGAGCATCCCATTTTACAAGATCGAATGCTTTTTCAGCGATGACCATCATTATTAGTGCAGGTATTTGGTTGGTATTAAAAAAAATCAAGTGCACGGACTAGAAACCCAGTGTTAGATGGCATCGACCTTCCCGCCACAAATCCTGCCTGGTCCTTGTAAAATTAACTTCTGCGCAACTGGGATAAATCAATTCACCCAGATTTTCATCAAGATTTTATAATAAGTGTTCAAAAGCCTGATCGGCCTATTGACATCTTTAGGATTCTTGCCCATCTTGACAAAACTAACTATAGTAGATTCTTTAAAGGTTGATGGGACTTTGCCTCCTTCTGTCATATTATTAAAAAGTTCTACCAGAAATGGTATTATTTCTTCTGAAAAGGTTTATAAAACTCAGTTGGAAGGCCATTGTTACTACAAGCCTTTTCACAGGGCATTGAGGCTAGGGCCTGATGGATTTCTGCTACTGTGATTTCAGCTGCTATTTCCTCTACCTGACTATTTGGTAACTGCGGTATGAAAATATTGACTCTGGCCTCATTTTAAGTCATATATTGTGTTGCATACAACTTATGATAGTGTTCTAATTTTTTTTTTGCAATCTTGTCCTTATAGGAAGCCAAGGTCCCAGTTCCCGATTCCTGTAATTCTGTAATTAATGCATCTTCCTGCTTAACCATGGCTGACCATGCCAAAATGTACCCACCATCTGACTCTCCTCATATATGTGCTGATGAAACATCTGTCAACTATTTATCTCCTCTTAACTCCTGTTTGGCTTTAGTTAGTTGTAACTCTACTACTGAACTCTGTCTCAAACGGCTATTCCTCTGCAATAAAGCAGAGTAAACTGCCAATTGAAGTTTGGCTATGTGTGCTCCCTGAGTTTTGAACTGTGACACCAAAAAGCCACCATCTGGCCTACATTGCAGCCTCCCAGACAGAAAAGGGTCTTTCAGTGCCCTTATTATCCTAAAAAAACTCTTTTATCCATTTTCTCATCCTAATCACCAATTCAGGGTTTAGGAGTAGATCCACCAATTCAGGGTTTAGGAGTAGATCCATCAGGCACATGGAATTTTCCATACTTCTCACCACTATTTCAATTTTAACCAGCTAATGATCTGATAATAAATTAGCCCAAATTTGTGAGTTAAGAGAAAGAGAAATAAGAAACAAAATTGATGCGAGAGGCAGACTAAAATGTATGAGAATAGCAAGCAAACTGTGAGATTTCCAATCGGCCACGTGCCATTGATCAATTAATTGATAATCCTATTTCATCACGTCTAATACTTTTTTTAGTCCTAACCTTCAAGTATCCCTTTCCAAATCTTGGATGAAGTTAAAATCCCCACCTAGAATCATAGGACCAAACGCCCCCCTAGCTAAATCATTAATCTTCATAATAGCTTTGGGTTCATCTACAATCGGGGCATATAAATTCACAAAATTTAAAGACATCCCATTCACCCCAGCTGTAACCCATATCCACCTGCAATGGGGGTCCCTCCAGACATGAAAAACCTCCCAATTAATCCCTTGCCCAAAATATATGATTACCCCCCTTATTGCCACCCCAGCAGAAGCAAAATATGCATAGGTGTAATATTTGACGATAAAAATCTTTGGTGAATTTGTCTTTAGATGCGTTTCCTGAAGAAATAGAATTTGTGTAGAAAAGGAAGATAGCTGTCTAATTAACCCATAGCATTTTTCATTTTTGAACATTCCGTTTACATTAACTGATACTATGTGTACTTTAAGAATCATCGCCCTTCCACAGAGAAAACAGCAAAAAATGTTTTAAACTTTTTGAAATTGAAATTTCTCCATAAAGAAACTTCTCATGATTGCCTTTCCCTGTATGATTCTGCTCTTTTTTTCTGCTAAATGTGCCCCACCATGCTCTCCCTCACCCTAACAATCCCTGGCCAACGGGAAATTATCCACAATACCCCTTGCCTCCCTCCCCTGGTTTGCGCTCAAGCTGGGTAACTGCACCCTGGGTAAATTGTCCCATCCCCCTTGTCACCTTTATTAATCAAATATTCAGTGTAAATCCGCCACTGATTTGTGACTCCTTATCTTGTTTTCGGTAGTGATATTTTGCAGCAGCTCTTGGGCTTCATCCAGATTTATGACAATGTGAAATTTCCCTTTCATTAATACCTGTAACTTAGACTGCTGAGCAATTGCTGCCTGTGCACCCTGCGCCTTAAATAAATACAAAAATTCCTTTTGATGATGTGCAGCAGCTGTTAATATTTTGAAAAAATAGGGCAGCTGGGTACTTCATCAGTAGAAAATAGTTTCTTCTGGATGGCTCTAGTAAGTATCTGTTCTTTGACATGAAAGTCTGCAAAGTTAACTAGGATTGTTTGTGGCAGCTTTGAATTGGGGTATGGCTGTGCTGGTACCCTTTGTGCTCTTCTGATTTTGAGATCTCTCAAAAACTCTGGTAGTACATTCTTTTTAACAAATATCTCGACCCATTGAAGGACTTGGGTGCCTTTGCATCCTTCTGGAACCCCAACCAAGTGTAGATTGGAGCAGTGTGAATGATTTTCCAGTTCCTCAAGATAGCTTTCTAGGGAGGTTTTCTGCTTTCTTGCCAAATTAGCCTACTGCTGCATTTCATTCATCTGGTCCTCAAGCTGGGAAATATGATATTCGGCCTCTTGCATTCTAGCTAAAAAGCTACCGACTGCTTCTTCAATTTCCGACTGACTGTGATGCAAGGATGCTATCTCGCTTGCTTGCTTGTGTTACCTTAAGCTCTCGTATTTTGTGCAGAATGAAGTTTAGCATAGTTTTAATGTCACATTGGGTGACAGCCCCATCATCTTGCAACCTTTCTAAAGTCTGTTTTTCTAAAGATCAGTCTTATACTAGCCTTGCCTATTCTTGTTGCCCCGCATCCACAGCTTTTTCTGCGATGGAAGGCGGAGGCCATAGCTGGAAGTCTATTATGGCACTACTCTGCTATGTGAGAGATCAATGATTATCTTTTACTTCCAATGAGATCTGAGGCAAAGTGGGAGACTGGTCACGTTGAAAATGTCCAAATTATATATCCATGACAGGCCCTTGTGCAGTAGGTGATGCTATTCTTGTTTTAGTAAATAATGGATACTCTTAGACTTTCCTTGGGTGGGACTGATAGCGCCTTCATTTGTATCCTGTTAGGGGGTTGATTTTTTTCCCTCCATTCGGCCCATTCAATTTATTTTTTATCGTCTGGCTGCCTTTGTTAACAATTTCCGGTTCTACAGTGTGAGCGGCAGATTCCCCCTCAGGGCCTGCATCTTCTTCCGACCATCCTTGCGGAATACTCTCCATGACTGGGCCCCCAGATCTAACCTCCACTTCATGCTCTACTATGTCCTCTTCCAAGCTCAAGGGGCTTGAAATTACAGTTGACCCATAGTGTGATTTTAGGGAGCACTCAACTCTTGCTGCAGCTGACACTGACTTCATGTGAGCTGTCCGTGTTTTTGTTTTGAGGCCGACAGCAGTGTCAACATTAGCCATCATGTTGGAGATTTTTAAGTGCATCCCCATCATATCCAGCTCCTGTATTAAGTTGTACTATGTTTTATCATTGTCTCTCCTCCTTCCTTCCTTTTCTTTTGTCCTCCTCTGTAACTCCCTACTAGAGTTAGATTGGGGAGACCAACCCAGTGACCCACTGGGTTGGTCACCCCAGAAACCACCCCAGACGTAATCTCTTTGGGCGTCTTACATTGGTGTGAAACCTGGCTGTCCCACCTTCTCTCTCACTGTATGCCTTGCTTGCCCCCCTAGAACTTTATGGGGTGAAGTCCTATTGCTTGAGAAAATAGGTGGTTTTCAATAACCAGTCAAGTAGCAATTTGATAACAGTGGCTGCACAGGTATGTGTGCTGTCCAAATATATATTGAAAGCGTTTTGAAAGGAGGGAAACAAAATCCACTAATCTACAAGCAAATGGGAGCCGCTGATATGTGGTACTCACTCAGGTAGGGCCTCCCACTGACCTACTCACCCAGCTACAATGTTGCAGGCCCCTTTTCCTGAGGCAAAGATGCTTCAAAATGTCCAAAGGGGGTGCATCACCAAAGTCAGGAGTCCCTAACCGCAAACAGCCAGAGTTTAAAAACGGACCACAGCCATGATTTCATAGATGCGCTCTGGGGCCGTTCCCAATATCAAAATAGCCAAGCTGATCAGTTTCCATCCGCATCTTAGCGTCTCACTCCACCGTTGATGGCTTTGTGCCATTGGTCCGGAAGCGCTGTGCCTAGAGATGAGGGGGTGGAGCAGTCCCACAAGCAGCAGTTCATGTGGGATTGCCTGCCGGCTACCAACATAAACCTCACTTTCATTCTCACATCTTTTTCTTCAAGTTTGACTATACAAACTTCTGCTCCATGGACCTTTTCCAAGGATTCAGGTCCAAACTGCAAATAATACAGAAGTAAGAATCTAGGTTGAGTCTTGGCTTGCATATGAGGATACTAGAATGGGTACAAACTACGGGGCACAATAGGAACAACGCAATTTGCATAGCTCATGGGGCAATTATCAGCAAGAGTCCTTTCATTATTTACTTGAATACCATTCAACTTGAACTCTTACCCCTTTCAAACTGTCTAACACTTGGAAACTGAGAATGAGTGGTTCAGAGAAATGAGATCATATGTCTGCGCTGGAACTGGAATTATAAACGTTGACATATTTATCACATCTGATACATGCTGGGTATGATAAAATCCACATGTCCTTGTTAAATGTTTGCTGGACAACCGTGCTGGATGTTATCCATTTGAAAAATTCTGAAAGTCACATGGACATGTGAATTTTGGTGCAGTAAGGCCTCATTTATGGACTACTGGCGTAGGGCAGGAAGCTACCTTGCTGCACTGCCATACATCAAAGTACCATATTTGTCCCATTTGGTGAATTCCTACCCTTTCTTCCTGCACTGGTGCAGCTTGGCAGCCTAGCGCCAATATAGGCACCCTTCCACTATGGTGCAAGGGAGCCTGTGTTGTCGGCAGGATTGTTCTTGTGCAGAAAGGGGAACTCTCCTGTACAAAAACAGACCTGGGAGGTTTTTTCCTCTTTCTAAACCTGCTGCAGAATGCCACAGACATGGGAAGAGGAAACAATTAGACGAAATAAACATATTTTACCTTTGTACGGTCACCTGGGGAAGCATTCTGTTTTGGCACATCCCCAGGTTTACATGATTTTGTCAATCTGGGGATGTGTCAAAATCCATGAGTGTTGCATTGAAGACCCACTGCAATGCCCACGTAACACCTCCCTGGCGCTGAGTAAGGCAACAGAGGGGCATATTACCAACAACTAGCGATAATTATTGCTATGTTGGTTTAGCGGCGATATTTTCATCGCCGAGCTGCGGCGATTTTTATCGCTTAGAAACCTAGGGGCATATTACCAAGCAATAGCGATAATTATCGCTATTGCTTGGTTAGGGGGAAAAAAATATCGCCGAGCACCGAGGATTTTTACCACTGAGATACCTTGATATTATCAAGGTTTATCGCAAAAGCGGTAAAAATCCTGTGAAATGCATGAACATCGCAGAAAAATCAGCGATATTCATGCATTATCGTGACAATGCTCTTAGCCATGTTATCCACCTTCCATTGGATAACATGGCTAAGAACTGCTTTTAGCAGGCGTTAGCTTTTGGAGATATTCGCGCTTAGCGCGAATATTTCCAAAAGTTGTTAATAGGAGTTAGAGATGTTAGCGACTATTTTTAGTCGCTAACATCTTGGCACGCCCACTTTGCATGTCATTAGCGATAATTATCGCTGACATGCAAAGTGGGCCCCTAAATGCCCGCTATCGCCTACAAGCTGTCGCTAATTGGTGTTAGCGACAGCTTGGTAATAGGGCGATAAAATTATTGCCGCATTAGCGGGAAAAAGTCCCGCTAATGCGGCGATAATGCCCTTGGTAATATGCCCCCTTGCTATTATCAAGGTTTATCTCCTAAGCGATAAAAATCGGCCGAAATGCATGAATATCGCTGAAAAGTCAGCAATATTCATGCATTACCGAGCTAATGCTCTTAGCCATGTTATCCAACTACCATTGGATAACATGGCTAAGAACTACTCAGGGGCAGGTGTTAGCTTTTGGAGATATTCGCGCTTAGCGCGAATATCTCCAAAAGTTGGTAATAGGAGATAGCGATGTTAGCGACTGTTTCCAGTCGCTAACATCTTGGCACGCCCAGTTTGCATGTCATTAGTGATAAATATCACTGACATGCAAAGTAGGGCCCAAGATGGTCGCCATCTCCTACTAGCTGTCGCTAACTGGTGTTAGCGACAGCTAGGTAATAGGGAGATAATGTTATCCCCGCTTTCTTGGCTTTTAAAGCCAAAAAAGCGGAGATAAACCCCCTTGATAATATGCCCCTCAGTGATTTCAGCTGCCTTGGCTTACTGCATATTTATGAGGCCATTCTAAGTCAAGCAAAGTGGCTTTGCATGATTTAACAAATATGATTTTGTAAATTGCGCCACCGGAGCGTTACAAATATTCCCCTGAATTTCACAAGTTGTGTTCCATTTCCAAGGTAAAACTCAGGATAGGCAATAATTATCGCAAGCAATGAATCCTGAACACCTCTGTGCCAGATGATATTTGATGTGATCCTTTTAGCATCTGAAAGAGGGCACTCATTCCCTCTGTGAAGTGATCGGATTATGAAAAAGAAGAAGTCTCTTTTTTTCTTAACCTCATATCACTCTTCAGCATTCTTTATGCCAACCTCTGCTAATTCCCATGACAGTTGTCATGACCTTTTTGTATGGAAAGCTCTATAGGACTATATATAATCAGATGTTTACGTTTAGGACAGTAGCGGATTAGACATTATCATCACTCAAATGAATTTCCCAATTGACATTAGGTTGCCACAATCCAAGAGTTCCAGAGCATATACATCGCCTTAAAGGCATACAATTACAAAGCATGATATATCACACATGTAAGACCATTGCCTTGCATTATATCGTGGACTCTTACAGCACATTTTTGGTGTGTGTGTGTGTGTGCGTGTGTGTGTGTGTGAGTGTGCGCTAAAAGTTACTGGGGCTGCAAACGCAAATGGCAATCGATCCAAATGTGTTACTAGAAAAGGAGGATAATGAGTATTGGCCAAATGATTTACCTCTGCACATAATATTTTGGGTTGCCAATTGGTGATCTGCTACACCTGAGTTTTTGTCGCACATTCTGAAGAAGCATTACTTTGTCTATTATTGCTGTTGAAAGGTTTGTTGTAGGTGAAATCTGATGGGCAGTATTGGTAGCTACATATGCTCGATAAAGCCACGAAACTTAAAAACAGGACAATGGACAGTGGTCTAGCTTAATTTTTCTGCTAACATTTTTTTTTAAATGTAGCATACGAAACATTAAATAATACTTCTTCCATAAAGTACACCAATAAATTACAAGAATCAAGATACATGACATACATAATGAATATAATAGACATAGAAAACTCTCAAAAATTGCACATCTCATCGAGGTAGAAACTTTCCATTATTTCCATTCTTTCCATATTCTATTTACTTTGATCATAGAGCCGGCTCCCCCTGCATTCATGGTTACAATTTTTTTCTGCTAACATGTTGATTCAACTAGATCATATTCTTTAACCAGCCCATGCTCTTCGCCTGCCAGGAAAAACAACCACATTGACATTTGTGGCTAGAATTCATTAACATCTTTGAAAGCAATCTGCCTTATTGAATGGCCTACTGGGATTTTTAATCTTTTATAGACCGTACGTTTGCTGGCATTATGACTCTGTGTTCTGTGACACTGCTATTCAGTGATACACTCCATGTGCCCTGTCTTTAAAACTGACTTTTAAAATGGGGTTAACCCACTTGGGAATTGTATGCCCTCACATTGAACAATTATCCACAAACTGTTTCATTGTGTAGGTAAAATTGCTTTTTCTAGGAGCAGGCTGTTGGAACTGGCCCTCCCTGCATGTTCAACCCCAAACATTTTGCCATCACCCCTCCTTTTTTATGAATTCGTTTTTGTTGGCACTCTGTGCATTTTACCACTGCTAACCACTGCTGAATTGTTTGTGCTCTTTCCCTTAAACAGGATCCCCCCAGCTTTTCGCGATTTCACGTGTTACATATTTGACAAAGAAATTGGCAAGGTGCGCAATGCCTGCAATTTTACGCCCCAGATGACGTGAAACACAAAATTGCCCCTTCTTTTTTTTAAAATTAGAACAGGAAAACAAACAAATGAAAGCAAGCAGATGGTATACAATGGTATGATGGTATAGATGGTATTACAAAATAAAAGCAGATTACAAAAAAAGCAGATGGTATAGATGGTATTACAAAATAAATAGGCTGTGGGGTTTTAGGTTTAAACCTATAATAACTGATAAAACCCCACTGAAAGAAAAATAGCCCTCACCTGTGAAAACATATAAACACTGAAAAAACACCTGCACAACCACAACCTAAGGGGTCGATTAGGATCGCGGACGGACTTGAGTCCGTCCGCGACCCCAGAGTATGAGGGAACGTCCGCAGGGGCTGCGGCGTTCCCTCATGTGCGATTAGGATGTGACCGCCACCCTGGCGGTCACATCCTGGATATTTAACATTGCGGCGGGTGCTGCTTCAAGCAGCACCCGCCGCAATGTTAAAAGTGCATGTTTTACATTTACATGCACAAAGCGGCAGGCACCGCGCGGTGCCTGCCGCATTGTGCATGTAAATGCTGGGGGGTACCATAGGTACCCCCCATGTGCACCCCCCACCCGCCAACACCCTGGGGGCCCGCAACGGGCCCCCAAAATCAAAAGTACACATGCTTTTCCACGGAGGAAAAACCGCCGCGGAAAAGCATGTTTACTAATGCTTCCTAATTTGGCTGGCGGTGTCTGATAGACACTGCCAGCCAAATGAGAGCTTTTCCGCCGCGGTTGTAATCCGACCGCGGCGGAAAAGCAGCGGACAGAAACCAAGACCCACCAGCCATCGTAATGCGGCGGTGGGTCTTTGGTGACTCCGCAGAGGATTTTCCGCCTCCTCCGGGCCGGAGGTGGCTTCCGCCGGCCCGGAGGAGGCGGAAAATCCTCCATCCTAATCGGCCCCTATATGCCATTCAAAGAAAGTAAAAAGAAAGTGAAAGAGTCATTTTGTTCTTACTGAAGGGGTCAATAAAATGTAACTTTGTTATACAAGCTAGTAGTAAGAAAGACTGGCTAACATTATTCTGCTTGAGTTTTGTTCTTTAGGGATGCCACTAAAATATTGTTTCTTCTTCCTTTCACTTTTTTCAGTTTTATGGCCTTTGGTCTAAGGGTGCAGGGTTTAGTTTCACGTTTTAGGTTTAGTTTAATTATTTTATAAACTGTAGAGAATCAGGACATATCAAACTCACATTTGATATTTTGGCTGCATTTGATTCTTTCACTGATAGGTAAAATGGCTAGTTTCATAAAAATCTTTCCTAATATGTGTCATCACATTTACCCACAGAGAATGGGTAAAAACCCTTAATACATCAGACCATCGCTTCTAGTGGGTCAGTATTGATAGTAGGTGAATTGCCAACACCTCAGGCTTTAAACAGTAAATGCAAGGTGTAGTGACAGGTATATATATCACCAAGCATCTGGAATAGTGGTGATAATGTGACACCCTTCACAGAAGTTTACATGGGAAGAAAAGCGCGAGCGCACATGACCAAAGACTCACTGAAGAAGTATTGTATGGTGTACTACAATAGGATTAATTTGCAATAATCTCTTTGGACCTCATATACACTATACGTACACTGTCTATATACCATGTTTTTTCAGTGCAGAAAGCAATCAATGATAAAAGAAAAACGTTCCATAAACACCGGAAAAACACTTTTTCTGTTGTTTTTAGTGGCGTGAAAATGTGTAACCACTGATAATAACTGTTTTTTAAGATATTGAAAACACTGGAAAAAAAACACCAGAATTTACCAAAAATAGAAACTGAAAACAGGACAGCCTAAAAATAAATAACAAGAGACGCAGATAACAGTTGTTCAATTGATAACATCCCTAGATTCCGTGGAGATATGTTAATAGATCTTAAATAATAGCAACAATACAGATACTCCCCCCCCAAAAATATATATTTTTTTAAATAATCTAGAGAATAAATACCCCATTTCTCAGTAGCCTGTAATAAACAATAGTCAATGCTTATGCTTACTACCAGTGGTTCCCCACACATACATATATCCATATATGATTGTTCTTGTATAATCGCTTTCTAAGCTCTACAATAGCTACATCAGACTAGAGTACAATTTATTAAAGTGTATATAAGACTAGCAGCAAAATAAGAATATTTCCTAATTAAATACTACGTTAGGTTTAATAGCTATAAAATGAGTACCACAACCTGGCATTTAGATCAGAACCTATAGAAAGTGCAGTGTGCTGGTATCCTAACAAACAAAGAAGTTTAGGAGCTCATTCAAAGTGTATTGGGCTGGTAGCAGTGCTGTTTTTCAATAAAGTGCTGAGTTTAACTGATATCTGAACGATACCTTCATCAAATCTCACCAATCGATATCGAAAGCTATTGAGAGTGCATTCTCCAATTTTGCAGGACGAGTGACCTAGCGAACACTATGGACATTAGTATAAAATACTGCTGATATTTTGTTAACCATTTCACCTCCCCGAGGAACCAAATAAAACCAACATAGGTAATGGATCGATTGTCACGGATATAAATAGAGAAATCCTGGTAAAAATGTTTTCCCAGAGTTGCTGTAAGTTTTTTTATTCGTAAAATATGTGCACCCATCCTCCATCTCCCTCTTTATTACATCTGAAACATTAGTTCAGGTTCTTTGGATACATCTTATGCAATCTCTGGGGGGTGTATTATGCCAACCACCTAGATGAATAATTAATTCTCTTAAAATGTGCGACTCTGAGTGCTCTATTCGCTAGCTCACTAAGCTGTTGCCATTCTTTCGTAATAAATTTACATCCTGTCTCTGCCTACATTTTGTGGAGTTCTTTTGTCAAAATCTCTTTGGTATGAGCCTTTTGATGTAATAGCTGATACCAGCATCCTACCCCCACCATTTTATTTGCCATTTACCTTGTGATTTGAAGTGTTGCCTCACCCATCATAGTATAATTATTTTTAAGAAAATTAACTAACTGAAGAAAACTCAGAGAGAGGGCAGTGGTCAATGTGTGGGATTGCAATTACACAGTTTCCCAGGTGATTAACATCTCATGGTTATAAAAATCCCCAAGATGATCTTAGCCTAGTTCTTGCCATGCTTGGTAAACCCCCCTGGGACCTCCTACTGCACAGTCTTGAGTGGGGGTATAGGCATGAAATGCCGGAATATCTTGTGATTTAAAAAAAAGTTGGGTTCTTTCTGCTAAAGCCAGACCCACCTTATATCTTGTCTTTTTAGAAAGTTTTGCTAGTCGTAGAAAAATGGGAAGTCTTATAGAACTTTCCTTCAACATATGTACTAACAAAACATTTTCAAAAATTGAATTTTCCTCTCCTAATTGTGAAAGTAAATTAGTCAAGGAAGCCTGGCAGTAAGTTAAAAAATGTGGAAGTGTTAACCCTCCTGAAGCTACATCCAACTGTAGTGTAGTTAATTTCACCCGGGGATGTTTATTTTTCGACACAAACTTTTAAATCATTTGATCTAGCTCTTTAAAATACGGGCTCTGAATTTTCAGGCGGAGATTCGTAAAAAGAAACAAAAACAAAGGGATCACTGACATTTTAACCATAAAAATCTGTCATATTAATGATAAGTGAAGCCGAGACCATTTATCTAATAGTTTTTTCACTTTCATGAGCATGCTATTATAATTCAAAGAGAATAATTTCTCGAAATCGTTTGTAACATATATCGTCAGATATCTAATTGGATGCAGTGGCCTTAACTGAATGGAAGCGGGAATATCGGATGGCCCCGAATTAAATGTAAGAATTTCAGTTTTCGCTTAATTCACTTTATATCCCCCAAACATGTAAGTTTTTGAATTTCATCAAGTGCATTCTGTACTTTAAACCCCTCTGCTTTAAGATATAAAATAATGTCATTCCCGTATAGCTTAATTTTTGCCATCCCGCCCACGGGGGGCAAAATCATTTAACAATTTTGAATTTTAACAGCTAGGGGTTCAATAAACAAAGAAAACAAAAGGGGGGGATAATGGACAGCCTTGCCATGTACCTCTTTTAATATTTACCTTGCCTGCTTCAGAACTGTTAATAATAATGTTGGCTTCCGCATGACTATATAACTCTTTTTAGCATTTGTATTATTTGTAACGGGAAACCAAACTTTCCTTGAATAAAAAATAAAGCACTCCAATCTACTAAATCAAAAGCCTTCTCGGCATCCATCATCATAATCACCGCATTGATCTTATTAGTGGAGAAATAATCAATAGATTGCATTAGGAAATACGTGTTGGATGCCATTAACCGTCCTGAAATAAAACCATTTTGGTCGGCATGAACCACCTGTTGTGCGGATGGAGCGAACCTTCTGGTCCAGATTTTCATAAACATTTTATAGTCTGTGTTTAACATACTACTAGGACGATTGGAGTTGGGGTCACAGGGATCTTTATCCTTTTTGAGAAAGACTACTAGAGCTGATTCTTTAAAGCTTTTGGGGATGTCCACCCCATCCTTAAATTGATTGAACAGTTTTACTAGAACAGGAAGTAGTTCTTCTTGAAATACCTTATACACTTCTGCTTTTAGCATTGGGCATACTTCTTAATACTAATAGAGCTTCTGATATTCCTATTGGGCTACTCAGTGTTTCAGTAAGCTGCTGTGATAACTGTGGTAGCTCCAGTGATTAAAAATATGCTGTCAATTCTGCCTCATCCACCATATATTTGATTAAAATGTGAACGAAACACCTCAGTAATTGCCTGCTTATCATCTTCTAACAGGCCAGTAGATGGGTTTTTAATTTGACTGATTAATGAGCTGCTTTCTGATTTTTCGTGGACCACGCCAACAATCTGCCAATCTGCTGGCTTTCCTCATAAAGCTTTTGTTGGTAGGCCCTACTTCCTGCAATTTCATCTAACAAAAAAAATCCTTCAGTTGCTCCTTGGCTTTAGCTAGTTCTTGCTGTTGTGATCTTATGATAAGCTCTAAAGTATTTGTTAGGGTTACAATGTGTTTAGCCTTCTCCATGACAGTCTGTAGTTTCAGAATCTTAGAGCAACATACATTAGTTGTTCTTGCCTTATAAGATATTGTCTGGCCTCTAAAAGTGCTTTAAATGCTTCCCAAACCATGAACAATGGGGCAGTATTTTTTATTAAACTGGAAAAATTGTTTAAGAAACATCCTTGTTTCTGTCACCCAGGTAGTATCTTGTAGAAGAGATTTGTCAAACTGCCATCTTGGCCTTTTTTTGAGTGATACCTAACCTTTATGTAAACAAAACTAGTGAGTGATCAGAAAATGAATTGGCCATTGTTTCTGCTGGGCCGTTGGCAAACAACGTATCCACTAGTAAACAATCCAGTCGGGATGCTGATCTATATCTTGCCAAGTAGCAAGTGAATTGCAAGAAACCAGGATGCCCGAGTCTCCAGGGGTCTATTAGGGAGAAATCTTCTGACAAACTAAGTTTGCGTTTTCAGGCTTCAGCTGTCCTTTTGCCTTATTTGATGTATTTAATGCCATACTCTAAATAAAGTTAAAATCACCACCCAGAATTAGTATGCCTTCCATCCCTAGTGCTAATTGATAAATGTGCTTTAGTGCTGTAGTGTCGTTCTCTATAGGACTGTAATGGTTCACCAAACTCAGCACTGTTTACTCAAGCCTTACTTTTACCCAAAGCCATCTACCTTTTCCATCTTGACGGACCTCCTTGACCTGCCAATCCAGTGTGCTGGATAGTAAAATCCCTACAGTCTAACCTCTAAATTAGAGGATCAAAAATACACCTGTGCATATTTCTGAGATATCTTAGGGGTATTGGACCTGAAGTGAGTTTCTTGTAAGAATATAATTTCAGGAGAGAGGGAAGTTAGCCAATTCAAAAAAGCAGAGCTTTTACGCAGGTTCAGTAATCCATTAACATTACATGTGACCATTTTTAAATTTTGCATCCTTATCTCCATCCTGATTGGCCTCCCTCAGCCTTATCCCATCCTAAATTTTGTTTCTGCTATTCAAAGGCTACATTTCCCAACATAGCCCCTCCAAACGTGTCTCTGTGATTTCCTGCTTACTTGAGAAGAAATCCTGGGAACTTCACACTTATCCTGTTCATTTTCCCCTAGCTAACCCCCTCAACCATCCCACCTCCCTATCTTACCATTCTCCCCATAAACCCTGGCCATACCCCCTGCCCTCTCCTATTGACTACCCCCAAACTAGGTGCAATGAAATTGCACCATTAGTGACCCTGCCCCTCCCATAGTCTTGATGAAAAAATATGCTTTCTTCTTTCCCCTTTCTTCCCCCTTCCTGCTCCTCTCCTCCTCATACAAAAACAATAGCGACCAAAACGTAATTCTTTATTTTTCCACAGTAATTTTTTAAAGGAGCTTCTGTGCTTCATCAAGGCTCGTAAACATGTGGAACTTTCCTTGCACTAGTACACGTAATTTAGATTGCTGAGCTATGGAAGCCTGGGCCCCCTGCACCTTGAACAGATACAGAAGTTTAACAAATTATTTACGACGGCGGGCCGCTGCTGCAGACATATTAGAAAAATTCAACAACTAGGGACTTCTCGAATTGTAATCCGCTTCTTTTCGATAGCCTGAGTCAATATCTTTTCTTTAATCTGAAAGTGTGCAAAGTTAACAAGGATTGTTTTGGGTAACTTTGAGTTTGGGAATTGGCTGAGCTGGGACCCTATGTGCTCTTGTGATGGTGAGATCTCCGGTTAACCCAGGTAACACATTATCTTTAACAAATGACTCAACCCAATTGAGCATTTGAGACCCCTCGCAGCCTACAGGAACCCCAACCAGTCGCAAATTGGAATGTCTGGAATGATTTTCTAGTTCTTCAAGCTTACTTTACAAAAAATGTTTATGTTTTTTATCAAAAGTTGCCTGATGTTGCATCTCAGTCATCTGATACTCAAGATGCGGAATTCTGGACTCAGCCTCCAGTAATCTTACTGGATAGCTAGCGAATGCTTCTTCAATTTTTGACGAGCAAAGATGTAAGGCTGCAATCTCATTCGCTTGTGTTACTTTCTTCTCACGTATCTCATACAAGATGAGATTCAACATAGATTTAATGTCACATTGAAAACTGGTTCGATGTCTCAATGCAGGATTCCAGTGAGCTCTTCTGTAGCCAGTTGTGCACGGTCTTGGCTTACTACTGCGGTCATTGTATCTACCAAGAAGGCCGAAGGCTGGCCATCCCTCAAATCCCCCTTTGAGTGAGTCAGGGGTCTAGGAGGTAGAGTTGCAGGAGAAAAAGTAGATGTTTGAATGTACAGTGGTCCATCCGCCTGCATTTTCCCTAGGGTTTCTTGTTCCACACATCGAGGCTGCTTAGATGGTTGAGGTGTTTTGGGTTTCAGAAATAATGGGTATTCCTTTGCTTTGATTTGGGATGCCCCAGTGCTTGCGGACTCTTGATTTGGGCAAGTTTCTGAATTTGCAAGGCTTCTTGCTGCTTGGCTATATTTATGGATGATAGCCCCCCCCCCCGGATGCCCCCCCGACAGCCAAGCCAGATTGAAGTTGAAGTTAAGGGTTTTATATAGCGCTCGATCACCGTACGGTTTCTTGGCGCTGAGGACAGAAAGCTCCAGGGGGGACAGAGGTGGCTGCTTAGAGTGGGAAAGCGTGAGAGAAGAGGAAGGTTTTAAGGGCCTTACAAAAATCCAGATAGCCGGGAATGGACCTAATAGAAAAAGGAAGGGCATTCCAGAAAGGTGGGGCCAAGGTGGAAAACCCCATGCCTCCGAATTTTTTCCTCTTAAAGCGAGAAACACATATGAGAAGGTGGGAGGAGGAACGCAAATCTCTAGCAGGGACATAAGCTTTCATTTTGGAGTTGATGAAAGCAGGCGCAGTGCCAGCCAGGGCCCGGAAAATCATGCAGCCCATCTTGAATAAGGAGCGTTCAGAGATGGCCAGCCAATGAAGAGTTTTTAACAGTAGAGTGACATGGTGGGATTTAGGAAGTCTATAAATCAGGCAGGCCACCTAGTTTTGAAACAGAACTAATGCCTCAGTTATAAGATCTTCATTTGTCTTTTCAAGAGGAAGAGTTTCAGAAATTCCCAGGGTCCGATCATCATTAATGCCCTTTCCAGTTTCCTATTAACTCGTTAAGGTGATCTTCTTGTAATAGGCCGAAACAAAAGTTTGTTCTTGACGCTGTTTTTTTTCTCTGCCAAGACGGGGAAGCATCTGAAAATCGCTAAAGTACTAGCCCTGGTCCATACAAGTGGGGGACTTAAATCAAAGACTCGTTCAACCCAAGTGAAGACAGCGTCAGTAGCTGTAAGAGCGGAACGCCTGCAGAAAGCTCATCAAGGCGGGCTGTAGTATCAAGCCCTTTCCTCAATTAATGAATTTTTTGATAGTGGGCTGTCTAGTCACTTCAAATGCAGCATACACTGCAGTGATAGACAGGCAGAAGAAATACTTTCCTTTTTACAGCTTTCCCACCCTTCCAAGTGATGCTGTACATGGCCATCCTTTGTTCTGCCTCCTCTTTCCTGTTAATGGAGTTGCTTCGGAAGAGAGTGGAGGGAGCGAGGAACACAAGCCTGTTTCAATATTTTCTTTGAATTTCTTTAAGATGAGCCCAAGCTTTTCACCTATATATTTTAACTTATTTCTCCATCTCCGCGCTGAACCAATTCCTCTGCCCACTCCTTGACCTGCCAAACTAAAAGGAAGAAAACCAGCCTAAGGAAGGTCAGGTGTAGAAGTGGGTGAGCCAACAAATAAATGAAGAGAGATCCAAAAGTCAGCCCTGGCTCTAGGAGACAGAACCAAGCCCTGGCTCTAAGAGCCAGAGCCAAGCCCTGAAAAAAGTTGATAGGTCATGTCAGTCAAGCCACAAAAATATTGCGATAATATGATGAGGTGTCTCCAAAATGCAAAAGCGTTTCACCTCAGTACATCCGATTATATATACCCACATTGAGAGGTTTTTATCAAGTGGGAGAGTGTTTAAACACAAACAGAGAAAGATTGCTGCCCTAATCTTGCTGACAATACTATTAGTAACTAAGAGGCAAGGCAGTTGCTATGTGTACACTTTGTATGGCCTAGATTCTTATTAGAGATAGAGCAACATTATATACTATTAAATCAAACACAAGACAGGTTTTTGTACAGCGCACATCCTGAAGTCACATATTTGAAGAGCTCCCATATGTGGTAGTGAACAAAAGGTTGCTCAGAATTTGGTCAAGCACAGTAGCAGGGATTGATCTCTGATTTTCCAGTTTCATGCTTACAAACCGGCTTCTAGACGGGTATCTCATTCAAACATCAAAATGTCTTTAAGTCTTGGAGGATGAGATTAGAGCGTGTGTAACAGAATCCACATTGCATTTTTCGCAGGTTAACATAGTGAAAATATTGCCCAAGGATCTAAAAGTGATTCACAACTTTATGAAACTACGTTACATAGTTTTCTTTTTTTCAGCACAAGGACATTTGACTGGATTCACAGGATGCTGAGCCAACGATGGAATTCAAACCTTGTACTCCATTCTACAAAGGAGGCATTTATAGCCACTAGACTACATCACCTGCCAGCAAAGTGTAGCTCATTTTGGGCCTGAGGTTACAAGAAGACCTCGAGCCAAGCCTGAGTCAGGCATCTGGCTCAAATTTTCAGTGGCTCGACCAACATCTAGTCAGGTATCCCATCAGCTGCAGCAGCTGTGAGAGCAAATAGTGAGTATGACATGCAACAGGGTGTGAAAGTATTGCTTTCTATTCCTGTATACAAATTTCATTATGTAATCCTGTCCTGCCTTGACATAGTGAGGGGGGACCCAAAGCGTTTGTGATTAGGAGAGGACACACCATGGGACTTTTCTCCAGATTCAATTTTTATTAGGACATAACTGTTAAATGTTGCTAAAATAAGGTGCCTCAAAAAATGCAAGAGTGTGCAGCAAAATTTCCATTTTGAGCAGCAAAACTTCTCAATCCATGCCACAATATTCGGGGGGGTCTGCCTAAACATGGCAAAATTGAATTGTCCTGCACCTGATCCGCACATTTAATTTACTTGAAAGCCTATAATAAAGTGGTACTACATGTACCCAGGGCCTGTATTTAAATGCGACTTGTGGGCTAGACAAAAAGCTCTGAGAGAATACATGAACAAAATGTGAAGTAGTAAAGGCAGAGTTGCCAAACATGCACAAATGAGACGAGAGGTTGTTTTCATATGTTAGATCCTTTATTTCAAATGATTTGTTCAATAGCCAATACAGCCAATGCGTTTCGCCCATACCCGGGCTTTTTCAGGGCATCCAAGAAGTAAAACTCCTCGGTATAAGTGTTCAATTCAAGTTTGATTGACCATTATAAAAAAGTCTCAAACGCTTTATTTTCAGAAGGATATAGCCTTTCCAACCTGGCAAAATAAACCTTCTGCCAGGCCTAAAATATTGTTTCAAATACATGTAAGACACCCCTAAGCGAGGGCTTAAAGGCCCATAGGGCAGGGTACATTGTAATTTGAAAAGCAGGACATTTGGGTTTACGTTTTAATGTCCTGGAAGTGACAAACTTCTAAATTAGTGCTTACTTTTGATTGGGAGCAAGTAGAAATGTCATGTTTTGATTCATATGAATTGATAAATAAAAATAATCTTTGAAGTTAAAGTCAGATTGTAAGTCCCAATTCCACTTTTAGAAAGGTGTCCTAATCATTTGGTGTCTACTGTGAGTAACCTGGGTCACATGCCTGTGTATGGCTCTGCTGTTGGGCTATGTGCATTCCTGTCAGACAATGGGACAAAGGTGCTGGGTGTAGGCAGAATAGGTCATCCTGCCAAGATGGTTGGGGCAGAGCTATTTCCTGCCCACTTACATTTCAAACAGGCTTGGCTCCAGCGCACACAAAGGAACCCGGCACTCGTGTTTTTTCACCTCAGACTCTTGTTTTTTCACCTCAGACTCTTGGAGTCTAGGCAGGGGAAGGGAAGAACTTTCCAGAACCTGATACTGGAGACAGCCCTGGATATCCCACCTTCGAAGGCTGGCATCAGGTATAAATATTGGACCATCAGAACGCCACTTCAGTATACTCCTGAATGTGTGAACATCACAGAGGAAGGACTGCCTCATTCCCTAGAGGACTGCCCCACTGGTGGAAGCCTTCCTTATTCTCCAGTGGACTGTCCTTCTGCTTGAGGTCTGCCTTGTTCCCGAAAGGAGTACCTTGCTTCTTGAGTCCTACCTTGTTCCCCAGAGGAATGCCCTGCTGGTTGAGGCCTGCCCTGCTCTCTGAGAAGAAAAATTGGACCTGCTCCCTTCATCCCAGGGTAAACTGAGTAACTCCAAGAGTTAGTTGGATTACCTCATGTCTGAGCTACAGGGACACAGCAATCTCCAATGGCCTCTCTGCAACTGCCCAACTAACCTGCTGCACTGGATCTGCAACCAGACCTGACTGAGCCCTGCTGGCTTCTACTGGAGAGAGTTCCAAAACCCCAAAAAGAGGTTCCTCCACACATCCTGGACCCTTGGCTGGCATCAGGTGAGCTCCATCAGTGTATACAGAGGGCACCTCGGACACCTGCTGGACTGCAGCTCTGAGGAACTGCTGCTCTACTAGCTTGCTGCTCTGGTGTCCTGCTACTCTGCTACCTTCTGCCAGGGTACAAGTACTGGATCTTCAACTGTCCCAAGATCTCCAGAGTGACTCACAAGGGCTAGGTTGTTGGCCTCCTGTTCAGAGCCACAGAGACTCAAAAGGCTTCCTCCATCTAGAACCCACACCTAGACTTAGCCGAATAAGTCCTGACCCTTCAAAAGACCCCTTGGAAGTGGTGCTAAAAGTTCCCAGATAGCCAAATTCACAAACTGAACTCGTAAGATTAGTAAAGATCCGGCACTGAGAAGGGAGCGGCCGCTTACCTGAGGCGTGTTGGTGCACAGCTGTGAGGAGCCGGAAAGCTGAACGCGGCTGTAGCTCAGCCAGAAAAGAGGAGGCAGAATCCTGCAGGACTTTGCTGTGTGAGGCGGTAAAGATCCGATATCGAGAAGGGAGCGGCCGCTTACCTGCAGCATGTTGGCGCACAGTTGTGCTTGCACTGCCTCCGGCGGTGTTAGCAATCGGAGCCCCGGAGCCGGGAAAGTTGAACGCGGCTGCTGCTCGGCCGAGTACGGAGCGGCCGCTTACCTGCGGCGTGTTGGTACACAGCAGCGAGGAGCTGGAAACTCGGCTGGTGCTCGGCCGAGCCCGTGAACAGAAAAAGAAGGCAGAACCCCGCAGGACTTTAGTTTGTGAGACGGTGTGGAGTTTGTCTTTTGCAGCCGGTCCTTAGCTGCATTTCCATTTATCTTATGTTGTTGCTCTTTTTGGCTCTGCTCCGTGGGGGTTGTATTAGGGTGGCGTGCTCGATTGGAGCAGCTGCCTGAGTGAATCGAGAACAGATTCCTTGCGTCAGAGCCCCGAGTCACTCTGCTGCGAGAGGTCGCAAGTAGGAAAGTGCCGGCGCCCAGCAGTACCTGCGTTTGTACACCCCCATGCTGGAAGTAAATTTAAAGAGACCCGTGATTGCGCTGAGCGAAGGCGGTAAGAAGCTTAATTTGAGTCAGCCAACATCGTGCCCGCATCTCCCAAGGGTTGTTGCCTGGTCTGGGGAAATTTATGCAGGTGTACCTGGCGCGTTTGGTGCTCGGCAATGCTCAATGGGCGTTTATACTTACAATGTAGAGATATTCAGCGCTGGGGATATTGAAGTGGCTGCCTGAAGAAAAATTTAGCTTGGAACACACCGGCACAGGAGTCTTGCTAACAGTGTAAACGTGTAGCTCCGGTGGGAGCGTGTTTTGGTTAAGGCCGGATGATGGTGGGACTCCTGTTGCTGGGCCAAAAAAGAAGATCGGATTGGCGTATTCCATCTCTATTTTGGTGTTCACAGCTTTGTGTAGTTCGGGGGCGTGGGGGCTCCCGGGCAAAAAGAAAAGAAATGCCACCTCGCAGGCTCGAGGTGGGTCGGGACTCTGACCCTTTGGGAGACCGGAGACCGGAGGAGCTGTCTGTCCACCTGGGGACTGTTTGTTGCTGTCTGCCCCTGTTTGCTGTGTCCGGGGATTCGGCGTGTGCGGCGGCCGGGGACTGCGAGTACCAGCATTCCCTTGACCATCAACAGCTGGTACTCTTCCCCTGCCGGCCCCGCCTACCTGCCTAATAAAACACTCCTTGTTTATGTCCCGCGGGACGCAGCGCGGGGCTAAGCCCGGGCAAAGGGCGGGCCCTCTGTGGCCCTCCGAGGCCTGTGGAGGCCGGGACGGGCCACCCCGCTTGGTTCTATCACAGAGGGAGGTATCGTGCCTAAATATTATTCGTTGTTTTGTCTGGCATTCCTTTAGACTATTACAAACACGATGTCCATATGGGAGGATCTCAACGCCCTTTGCGGTACTAAGTACGCCCCTGATCTTATAACCTCCCCAACTGTGGATTCTTTTTGTCTTAATGCTAATGGCCTCGCTGACAAACCTCATAGCCAAGTAAACGCCGCGCCCCTGGGTTCCTACAATAGATGGAAGCATGACATCGAAACTAACTTTGGGAACAATACAAGTATACCATCGCTTGCTAATCCAATAGCATTTATCGAGGACCCGGCAGCGGATATACCAGAGGACCCTCTTTTGTCTCCCAACACGACTTTATTGGCCAAAATTGAGCAATTGCTGGTTGCTACTATCTCTCCCTTGGTCACTAAAATGAATGATTTAGGGGAAAGGCTGACCAATATTGAGTCAGTATTAAGAAAGCTCCCGCTTCCAGCTACCATTATGGCCACATGCGTCTGTCCTAATCCTACCACCGCCCCCGAAACGTATAAATCTGGCAATGGGGCCATCCAAATACAGCCATTACGCACACCTATTCAAATAGGCCCCAAAGTATCTGTCAAACCTGCACCAAAAACCCACACAGTGGCTAGATCCGCATTGGCAAGAATGCCACATATCAACCTGCCCCCTGAGGCCGCCCCGTATGTCTCTGTCCTTTCTGGGGTCCCTGCCCTCACCCAGGGAACACGCGAATCCCAGCAGGATTTGTTAAATAAGGCCATCTATTGGCTAAATAAGAATAGACCGTTGCCGCCGGGGCTAGACGGGGGTATCTTGAGTGTCAGGAGGGTGGGATGGTTAGGGACGCTGCCCAAATGCTTTGCTGGGGATTTGGTACTTATTAAATTTAAAAATAACAATGTTGCCCCCTTTTTACGAGTTTGCACCCCCAATGAAAGTGAAAGACAAGGCACAATTCGCATTTGGGATCTATATGATTTTTACCCGAGCTCCCCTCACATTACATAGGACAAACTCTTAAGTTTTTTTTAATGGTAACTGAATTTTGCACAATAATTGTTGAATGATGGCTTTTTATTGTGTCTATGAAATGAAATGTCTATGGTTTTTCTGTATTGTTGATGCTTTCATGATTTTTAATTTAAAAATCGAATAAAGCTTATTATTGATGATTGATGCCACCTAAAGTGACGACACATAGTGGTAAAGACCGAGAGCAGTGTTCAGTAGAAGAAGCTGAGGGTTCTGAGGAAGCTCCCACTGGTAAATTGGTGGAAGAGAGCAGCAAATTTACAACTGCTACGCCAAAAGAAAAGAGGGGGGGTGATCCTACAGGCAAAACTGCTGCCCGAGGTACAGCTTGAGGTGTAAACACGTTACCTGCATTATTTGAGCGGCAAAAGGCGCAAGGAATGGAGCATACCTCCAACGAAAGCATTGAAGTCATCGCAACGGTGGATGCAGGCGCAATACCCAAAGAAGGAAAAAATATGTCTGGGCTAAATAAAGTAGGGGATGTACCGGGCAGAATGAGTACAGATAATGTCGCTAGTTCTGGTAATGACTCATGAAGGCAGGGGGCTGTGTCTATAGACAAGTCAGGGGACGAGGGAGGCATCATGGTAGACACAGCTCCAATCACTAATGAGATCGTATCTGGCAGCTTGGATAGCTTGGTGGCTGTGATAGATTCTAGGGCTTTGTCAGAGGGAGCCTCTATACAAGATCTCACAGGCTCACAGGAAGCAATTGAAAAATTCTTCTCACTTTCTGATCACTCCTTAGATGGCAGCTTAAATGTGAGTAAGGATTGGACGGATTATGAGAAGGGGAGTAATTTGGAGGATGAGCTCGCATCAAACACTGCCTCTCCAAATATAAGCGCAGCTACAGTAAAAAGAGTCAGGAAGAGAGGGAGCCAACATAAAAAAGCCCATATGGGTGAGCTTAATCCAGGGAGCGATGAAAGACTGCCAGAATCCGAGTCTGTGTTATCTGATAATGTGTGCTCCCAAAAGGAGGCGGTGTCAATCGATGGGGCCTACCCTCAAGAGATTACTTTAGCCACAATATATGAAACGATGATGTGTCACAGGGCAGAGATTGAAGCAGAAAACAAGAAAACTCAAGCGACATGCAGCAAAGTAAAGAATGCAGTGCGCCGGGTGATCAAAATCTGTTCAGAAACAACAATAAGAGTTTCTGATGCTGAGACGGGAATAGCGGCTTTAGAAGATGAAGTGGCCGCCCAGAAAATTTAACTAGTTGCAATCAAAGCACATCGGGACAATGTCACTTATAAATTGTCCGAATTGGAGAATCAGGCAGGTCCGAATAACTTACGCTTCTTAGGCATTCCGGAAAAGAAGGAGGGGTCCGATGTGCAGAAATTTATAGCAAAACTTTTAACGGAAGCTTTTCCTGAATCTTCATGGGACTGGCTAAAAGAAATACAAAGGGTGCATAGATTCCCATTCATAGTGCGAAAACCACGTCAGGGTGAAGAAGAGCGCCCAAGAGCTATTCTTGTCTGTTTTAACAATTTTCTGTCCAGAGAAGAAATATTTTCACTTGCTAGGCCTGATAAGAAGGGTGTTGCAAAAGATTGCAACTTTTTTTCCGACCGGATTTCTGCCAGGCACAAGTCTCTAAGTGTTGGCATATGCGGCAGCTAATACCTGGCTTTCAGAGCAAAGGGGCCACTGTTTTCTTGCAGAATCCTGCCAGACTGAAAGTTATTGTAAAGGGTCAGACCTGATTTTTTTTCTCAGAGATTGAGGCAAAAGATTATCTTGGCTCACTGTAGTAAATACAAAAACTCAGTTGGTGGAACTGGGAATTGTAGTCTATTTGTTTTTTCTCTGCCCTGTCCCCTCTCCTTCCTTTTTTTTTTGTTTCTTCCTCAGGGCGGTTAATTGAGCTTAATTTGCAATAAAGGGGTCTTTTTGCATTGAAGTCAGGCTACTAGGATGTTTTTTAATTTCGACCGCCACAGGGGGCGGGGGGCGGTACTCCATCCAATACAGGGACTGTCAGCCCCTGGGCCTCATGTGGTGGGTAGGAAGGGGGGTAGTGAGGGAAGAGGTGGGAAAAGGGGGAGGGTTAGGTGGGGAAATGGGGTGGAGGTTGGGTGTAGGTGTGTGGGGGGTGAAAAATCAGCAACAGTAAAGGCACAGGCTCTTGGATTTTTGAACAGACAGGAGAAAGTGTTTTTTAAGGAAGGAGTAAGTATTATTCAATATGGTGCTGTATTGATGGATGTATTACTCTGCTGCATAGGTCATTTCAAAGCTGCGATACCCATTTCATTTTTCAGGGAAAATGGATAAGAAACTTAGGATCTGCACTTTGAACATTTGTGGGCTCAATGATTCTAAGAAGAGACGGGTATTAGCTAGGCGTATACAATTGTTACACATTGATCTACTATGCCTGCAAGAAACACACATCTCATGGGCTAACTGGGGGTATCTAAAAGATATAGGGCTTGAATTAGTGGTGTGTTCGAAACAAACTCGGGTCAAAAAGGGTGGCAATTTTTCTGAAATGGGGTATGGGCATTTGCATAAAATTTAATATGGACCCAACCTGGATGATACTGAACAGCTGAATTTTTTGAATGTAGAATTGGCCCAATGGCCCCAACCAATGGTCATCTGTGGCGATTTTAATATCCATATGGATGCTCAGACGGACATAAGGTCTAGTAGTATATATAGCGGGAGGAAGAAACAATTATTTAAGTCATTGAGAGACTTGATCTTAGACCATGGCCTGTATGACGTTTGGAACAGATTGCACCCCGACGACCCCGGGTTTACATTCTTTTCTGCTCCCCATTCTAAATTTGTTAGGTTGGACTATTTTTTTGTATCATCCATTTTTTGGGGTAAGACGAGAATAGAGATACATCTGAAACTGATCTCAGATCATAATCCGGTGAGCGTGCAGATCTCATTGGGACCCGATTTGAAAGAAGGGAGGCAAGCCTGGTCATTCGAGAGGAAGCTATTGCTTGATGAAGAGTATCGTCAATTTATGACGAAGGTAATTTCGGAGTTTTTCGAATTTAATAAGGGAACTGCTGAAACGAAAATAGTATGGGACGCTTTTAAATCCGTAGTCAGAGGGGAGACATTGAGCTTTGCTAATTTTAAACGTAAAAAGGCACAGGATAAACTTGAAAAGGACTTTGATTTAGTTATGCGGGCAGAAAAGGAATTGGCCGCTGTTATCTGCGTGGGATTAGATCCATCTGGTGCCCAAAGAGATCTCACTATTAAGCGGGCAGCGGCATATGCTAAGATAACTGAGCATATTGCAGAAATGTATGCACCACACAAACAAGATATGTATGAATTCAGAAAACTGGCAGAACTCTTGCAAAAAGATTAAGGGAAAAAGCAGCCTATAATGAGATTATCAAGGTTATTGATATAGACGGCAAGATGCAGGACACAAAAGAGGGCATCTTGGCTGCATTTCAAGGGTTTTACCAATCCTTATATACCGAATCCGGAACATTTATGCAACTCATAGACGGGGGAGACTATTTTAAAGATCTGACAACCGTGGAATTGACAGATGTGCAAAAAGCCGCACTTACCGCTCCATTGGTTTGGGAAGAGGCTGAGCTGGCCCTATTAGGATTAGCTCAAGGGAAGGCTATGGGTCCCAATAACATCCCATTGGAGTTTTATCAGACCTTTAGGAAGGTACTAGGGAAAGAGCTCTTAGAGGTTTGCAAGCAGGCTTTCTTAGGTATCGCTCCAGATTTAAGGTCGAAAGCGACGATAGTTGTTTTTAGGAAAAAAGGACACTGAATTGGGGTCATATAGACCCATTTCATTACTCAATTCAGATAGAAAAATTTACTCTAAGTTAATTGCAAACAGACTGAATGATTTGATGCCAGGTTTGGTGTCTCTTAGACAACATGGTTGTATTCAACGTAGGGACACAACAAATCATGTAAAGAGGATAGTTTCCATGCTGGACTGGTCACAGGGCACTAATGCCCCGGTTGGAGTGGCCCTGTTGGACGCCGAAAAGGCGTTCGACAGGGTCTCGTTGAGGTTCCTGTGGTAAGTCCTAGCATGGAAAGGATTTCTTGAAAGTGTCATTGCTGATATACAGACACTTTATCTTAACCCATCTGCGGCTATTCGCATATCGGGCATTTTAACAGGGGAGATTACGATAGGGAGGGGGACAATGCAAGGCTGTCCTTGTTCCCCCCTTCTTTTTGCCTTATATATTGACCCGTTTGTCTCAGTTTTGGAGAATAATAAAGTGATAAAGCCGGTTGTGATTAATGAGGTGGCATACAAAACATTTACTTATGCAGATGACATCGCAATCGTCACTGCGGATATTGGTAGAGCTGTACCAGAGGTAATTAAAGCAGCCGAGGCATTTGGGTTAGTTTCCAGCTACAAATTAAACGTTGCCAAGACTCAGTTTATTCATTTTGTGGCTGGCCGCCCAGCGGATATAAAGTTCGAACCCATAGTTATATATTTAGGGATAAGGATATCCCCAAAAGTGGAGGATATAATTTCTCTGAATTTAGATCCAATTATTAACTCCTCTAATCGGCTGCTGGAACGTGTTAATAATTTACATGTATCTCTGTATGGACGTAGCAATGTCTTGAAAATGCTAATTTTCCCAAAATTCCTGTATATATTTCGGACCATTCCATTACTTATCTCCTCTACATTTTTTTCCCCAGATAGAACGAATGTGTGCACAGTTTCTCTGGAGCTATCATCGCTCTCGGAGAGCGCTGAAATGGTGTTTGCTGCCAAGGGCTAAAGGCAAATGGGGTGTGCCTAATTTTCGTATTTATCATTGGGTTGCTATGCTGCAACATATGGGGATTCTAATTCTTCAGGAAGACCCCACAGAAGATTTTGCCGCCCCCCTCTATTTATGAGATGTTACTGGGAGCAGAAGCTAGGCAAAGTTTTAATCGAGTAATAGAACCTAGCTATTAAAAAAAAAACAAAATTCAAGGTAGTGATCTCCGCTTTCGAAGTATGGAGGAAGGTCAAGAAGAAGTTGGGTATATGAGCTGATTTGAATTTGGAAACTCCATTACAAAAATGTCCGATTCTCCCAGAAACTTTTGATGACCAGGCAAAGAAGAGATGGTGTGATGCCGGGATTTGTAAGCTTGGTGATCTCTTTCTGGGGAATCAGCTGGCTTCCTTTGAGGTTTTGCAGAGGAGGTATAATTTGGGTAGGAATGATTTCTTTAAGTATCTCCAAATACGTAGTTTTATTGATCAGAAAATAATACATAATGAAATTTTGTTAGATACGATAGAGATTGTAGAATCTATTAGAGCACGAGCCAGAATGGGACCTATGTATCAGATATTTATGAATAATACAGAGGATGATCTTGTGGCATGGGAGATAAAATGGCAAAATAGGCTCGGGGGGGATCAAATCAATCTTAAAAAGATAATCGAGCTTGCTTTGAATGTTTTATTTAATGGTCCCCTGAAAAGCCAACATTATATGTCAATATATGACCTATACTACACTCTGAAGAAAATAGCGAACTGGAATTCTAGTCGGGGGGACAGTTGCAGCCGTTGTGGGATGCATGCTGAAGACTCACCTCACATGTTTTTCTGTTGTCCTAAATTGGCCCAGTTTGAGGAAGGTGTGGAGTTATTTCTCCAGGTATTAGGCATTTCCCAACCGCTCTCCGCAGAGCTGGTTATTCTGGGGCAGGTAGAAGGAGCGGCTAATCATCGATCATCTAGTGAGGAAGGATTTATATTTACATGCATGGCCATATTTCGTTGGTGTATTACATCCCAATGGCTTGATCCGGAGCCACCTACCTTCACCAGTTGGCAATTTAAATTAATATCTATATATTATTTGGAGATAGCGGCTTATAAAACGAAGGGTTTGAGGAGAAAGACTTTGGGGTTACAACTATGGGCCCCCATGATCAACTGGCTACGAACTTAAGATCGGATTGTCTAATACTATAATGTATTTTGTTTTACTGTAATGACCTGTGAATACCTGATGCTTTCATATGTTTGTTTGCTAGCTTTTTCTTTTTTTGTAAATCAGTGTCTTTTCTGTATGCTGATACAAAATTTAATAAATAAATAAATAAAAAAATAAGAAATTTTACACAATCATATTCCCAAAACCCATTTCCAATTTTAGCTAAGTTTGTGTACTTTTTGCTTATTATATTATTTTCTAAATTGTTTTGGAAATTATATTCTGCTGTGTTCTTAACTGTAATGTTGCCTGTTACCGCTTGTACTTCGCAAGCATGGTTGGGTTTATTGTGTCAGTACATCTTTCCAAAATTATTAACACACTTTGTGATATTAGACCAGCTAAAACAACACATATTTCGTATTTAATCACCTTGAGTACATTTGGCATCGTTTTAATACCAGTTTCCTTGCTGTGCTGGTACAAGTCATACATAATCCAAAAGGCATGTGTCCATTATTTCCTTTATTTTACTTATTTTGGCATTCTTTTTTAGACCACTTCTGAATTTCACAAACTGTACAAGCAAATATTGCACTCTAATAATGGTCAACACTATTATCTTGTAGTATGTCAATATTTTGAATACTTCTGATCTGCCTTGAACATGTAGGTCCTGATTCACCAGGACATTTATTTGCACAGGTAACATTAACTCATACATGGAAGTGACTTGACTTCAGTGCAGGCTCGCTCTGAACGGCGATGTTGGAGGGTGGCAGAGCTGGTGGCAAAATAAAAAATAATAAACATACTTCCTCCGCCCCATGCCTCTCCCACCGCTGCACGCCTCTCCTCCTCTGATGGAAGCACCGGAAGCACTCAGGCTTCCAGGCTCTCCAGCCAATCACGAAGTTGCAGGAGCAGCGTTGTGATTGGCCTGAGCATCCTGCTTGGACAGTCAGGCAGTGCCTTGGAGGCTGGGCATGTTCTCCACTGGGCTGTGCCATACAGCCCAATGGAGAACATTGCAAGTGCGCATGATGGTTTGGTCGGACCTAAGGGGCCGGCCAAACTCTCATCTGCGCTTATAGGAGTACAAACCACTCCTCCCCTACTCTGGCGTCAGGGATCCAGCCCCTCCGGACTCCTGAAAGAAAAAGAAAATGATAATAATCTCTTATAATTTTCCTTTTCTTTTTTCACTGCTGCAATAGTAGTGGGGCGATGCTCTTCCGCCTTAGCAGAGAAGTCACCACTGCTTCACTTCAGAAATTCAAAACTTTCGAATAAAGTAATTTTGCTTGTGTTACCTCAGCAACATATCAGTAAATGTACTCTCAGATGTGGGGCATGGTCTTTTCAGGGATTTGAGTCCTTTAAAACTTGTGAACAGCAAAAAACTGAATAGCCAATGAGTATTTGCAAATGCCTCCATGAAATATCCCACCTTGAAAACCGTCAGATCTTTCCTTAAGTTAAGGGAAAGAGTAAATCTGATTTTAGCATGATACGGGGAAGAAAACGACTATAAAGCTGGTGGGGTTTTGTGGAAGGGAATTATCTTGGGGAACATAGGGGCATATTACCAACAACTAGCGATAATTATCGCAATGTTGGCTTAGCGGGAATATTTCTATCGCCGCCCTTCACCTGTTTTTATCGCTGAGATAACTTGCTATTAGCAAGGTATATCTCTAAAACGATAAAAAGCAGGCAAAATGCGTGAATATCGCTGTAAATACAGCGATATTCACACATTATCGTGACAATGCTCTTAGCCATGTTATCCACCTTCCATTGGATAACATAGCTAAGAACTGCTCTGGGAAGGCGTTAGCTTTTGGAGATATTCGCGCTTAGCGCGAATATTTCCAAAACTAAGCCATTGTTGGTAATAGGAGATAGCGATATTAGCGACTGTTTCCAGTCGCTAACATCTTGGCACGTCCACTTTGCATGTCATTAGAGATAATTATCGCTGACATGCAAAGCGGGCCCCAAGATGATCGCTATCGCCTACTAGCTGTCACTAACTGGTGTTAGCGACAGCTTGGTAATTGGGCAATCAAATTATTGCCGCTTTAGCGGGAAAAAGTCCCGATGAAGCGGCGATAATGGCCCTTGGTAATATGCCCCATAATTTTCTTGTGAAGAAAGGTAAGCATAAGTGTAATTGGACTAACACGAAGGCATTTTTACATCAAGCATTATACATCATATAAAATTATACAAACAGAACTGCATTTGTATTCCAGTAATTGGAAAGTCAAAAACGTTTCTATAGGTACCTTATACAATGTGTATTACAAGCGCATTGTCCATTTTAAACATGTTTAAAAATGCACACTGGCAAAGGTGTAAACTTACTGATGCACTCTCTGCCCCATCATATTTTTTGCCTTCTGTTTTCTGCAGGAATTGCCAAGGAAGCGGAATTATTCTGCAATATCGGTAATAGGGCCAAATTATAAAGGCTTTCATGTGTATGCGAAGTACATCTACTATAGCACTATTCGCGCACTCTTAAATGCCTCTGCGAATTGGCACTAAAAGGAATATTCATATATAATTAGTACAAATGGAAAGGGGGTTTAATTTTTGCACTTTTACTTTTCGAAAATTGAACGTTTTATCTCCAATTCACAAAGGTCGTTATTAGTAGGGAAAGTACTACTTCTGCCTTAGTGAATTTCCCTCCCATGAGTCCGAATCACTTTAGTTTCACGCTGGAAGAAAGTAGAGCGGTCTTACAAACAGGACCGTAATTTCCTCCTGGCTGTGAGTTTTATTAATGTTAATGCCAATAACGTCGTAATCGTTAAAGGGAATATCTGAAAGCTTCTATGTTTTACAGACATTTGTATAAAGCCATTGCGAGCTATGTGTGATATTAGTCTTCTACTTCTAAGCAATTTCTTTCAAATCATAATCATTTTAGGAATAAATAATTCAGAGGAAAAGTTTGAGCAAAATTATTTCTGTTGTATGCTTATTTTTGTCTATGTATGTGACTCAGATTTTGACCATAAAATCTTAATTGGCACCATACAACAATACCCTACTGAAATGGTGCTTACCAGCTCATATTAAGTGATAGGAATGAATTGAAAAATTGGACAGTAAATTAATCAAATTTGCCACAAAGAAGTGTTTGGAGAAGATACGGGGTCTTGAAGAGTTTTCTTGTTAGTAACTTAAATATAGAACATCTCTCTGGAAAGATGCCTTACCAAAAGGAATCCTGTAACTAAGAGGCTTATTTATCAGAATCATGCACCACCGTTGCTTCACTTTTGATTTTTGACTCTATATTGACGAATTGATGCATGTCACCAAATTCGTCTCTTTTGGTAGGCCTACTTCGGAAATTTCCAGCAACAGAACTGGCTGGGTTATGTAGAGAATAATGTATTTAAGTTAGGCATTCCCTTATAAAATCCACCATAAAACTGATGCAGTGAGATTTATGGTATTGTCAATGTGCGTCACATCATCGTTAAGCATTCTCAGAGCCTGAGTTGCGTCACAATTCCTTTGCATCGCAACATAAGCATAAGAAATGATGCATTGTCTGTGGTACATAAACACAAGCCACACAAAACAATTTTGCCAGCTCCATTAGACCATGGAGGTGCTCATTTTACATCTGGGAGTTGCGACGAGACCCCCATCACCCCCTACCTCCACCCATGCCCCCAACACACAGGAGAAGCGAGCGCATGTTTTACCAGCGGACTTCCCTCATTGACCTCAGGGAGGATGAGGTCATCACATACTACCGACTCAGGAGGGAGTCCATAATAGAACTGCTGAACCAGATAGTGCCAAGGCTCCAGCCACCAAATGCAAGGCCCACCAAAATCCCTCCGCAGGTCAAGCTGGTGGCTGTCCTTCACATGCTTGCAACAAAATGGAGTATGGTCCTGGGACAAAGGGGCAGCTGGACCAATATATAACGAACTATAAAAAGTTGCTAGCCCCCACTATGATTTCTTGTCTCGAAAATTAAGACCAAGCAAACAAAGAGAAATCTTCTGTTTGTAGGGGTTATTTTATTTAAACCCTTTGAAATTTATCAATTCTTTTATATGTTTTCATGAGTGAGAAAAACACTATACAAAACAATTATACATCTATACAAAACTACTACACAGACGCGTTTCGAATCTGGAGTTAAATTTCAGATTCTCATCAGGGCTCTTTCATTGTGGGTGATCTGAACAAAAAATGTAAAAGAAGGACATTCAGTAACTGAAGTTGTTTGGAAATTTATTTCCCCTAAAAGAGCTGGATGTCACAAAAAGGTTTATATTACCTTCATAAATGGACGACGCGGTCCCGCGGGTCCAATTTTTCTAATGAGGCTGGTACAGTCCTCGGCCTTTTATTGAAACGGTTGACCTATTGTGTAAAGTAAGGAGTATTTACTACTCGAGCAAGGGACAACACAGTCTAACTGGTTCTGGAATAACAAGTCTATGAGTTCGTACCTTTTTGCGGTGAAACAAGCGTTTGAAGGACTCGGTTATTTAAGTGTCACGCTCCAAACGGGTTCAGAGGCTCTGAATGGGGCTCCAAACAATCTGAAAGGCACAATCAGTAGTGGTGCTCAGTGCCCGGTTTTTAATATAACTCTGTAAAACAATCTTAATGTCTGGGGTTAAGACGTACCTGTTGTGTTTACATTGGAGGCAGAGAACGCAAGTGGCGTTTGTGCTCCTCCGTGTACCATGCACCCACGGGTTCGATTCAACAGCGCTGTTGAATCAAACCCGTGGGTGCATGGTACACGGAGGAGCACAAACGCCACTTGCGATCTCCGCCTCCAATGTAAACACAACAGGTACGTCTTAACCCCAGACATTTAGATTGTTTTACAGAGTTATATTAAAAACCGGGCACTGAGCACCACTACTGATTGTGCCTTTCAGATCGTTTGGAGCCCCATTCAGAGCCTCCGAACCCGTTTGGAGCGTGACACATAAATAACATAGTCCTTCAAACGCTTGTTTCACCGCAAAAAGGTACTAACTCATAGCATTGTTATTCCAGAACCAGTTAGACTGTGTTGTCCCTTGCTCCAGTAGTAAATACTCCTTACTTTACACAATAGGTCAACCGTTTCAATAAAAGGCTGAGGACTGTACCAGCCTCATTAGAAAAATTGGACCCACGGGACCGCGTCCTCCATTTATGAAGGTAATATAAACCTTTTTGTGACATCCAGCTCTTTTAGGGGAAATAAATTTCCAAACAACTTCAGTTACTGAATGTCCTTCTTTTACATTTTTTGTTCAGATCACCCACAATGAAAGAGTCCTGATGAGAATCTGAAATTTAACTCCACATTCGAAACGCATCTGTGTAGTAGTTTTGTATATATGTATAATTGTTTTGTATAGTGTTTTTCTCACTCATGAAAAGATATAAAAGAATTGATAAATTTCAAAGGGTTTAAATAAAATAACCCCTACAAACAGAAGATTTCTCTTTGTTTGCTTGCTCCTAATTTTCGAGACAAGAAATCATAGTGGGGGCTAGCAACTTTTTCTAGTTCGTCCTTCACATGCTGGCATCTGATTAGAGCAGCCAGATCAGAGCAGCCAGATTGGCAATAATCTCACAGCCATCGTTTTCTGCCTTCCTTCCCTCTGTCCTGGATGCCATCATCTGGCTAATACCCCTTTACCCCCCAAGACACAACAATAGCAGCTGGACACCAAGCAAGGTTTTTATGCCAGTGCAGGAGTCCCACATGTGCTAGGAGCCATGGATTGCACATGTGTTCAACTGGTACCCCTTGCTGCAACATCGCACATATATTGGAACCAGAAGCACACATGCTCCAGGCCATCTATGTTCACCAATGTGCTGGTGTTAGAACTGGGGGTCACTAGTAGGCAATGGCTTGCACCTTTGACCAAATAGGGCCCTTGCTACTAAGTCAGAGAAAGGGGATTACACTACTGGATAACCCCTGCTCACCCCCTTGGTTGCTTGGCATGGGCAGACAGGCTTATCTCAGAGGCAGTGTGTTAAGCATTTGTGAACACATAGAGTAATACAGTTAAAACACTACAGATGGACACCACACAGGTTTTATAAAAATAAGTATTCTTTATATAGACTTAACACAAGACCATAAACAACAAAAATCTGAAATACAGTAGTCAATAATCATTCTTAAAGATGGTAGGAATAGTTCAAAAATAGGATATTCACCTAAAAGCAGTCTTTAGCATCAGATAACCCCAACACAACGTCAAGGTCAAAGAAATCCCAAAGTATGGCACCGCCCACGAGGTGCGCAGTGTCAGGCCCGGAGTCAAAAGAGACCCACAGAGAACAGTACCTTGGAAAAGCAAAAACAACAGACAGCTCACGACGTTGGGGAGGTGCAGCGCCATTAGCGTGTTGCGACGTTGGTTCCTTGCTTCGGAGGAGATTATGCGTCGGCGTCCTGGTGCTGGCGCAGACAGGGAAGGTGACGTCACAATGGCACCAAATCCACGATTCCGTAAAATGTCACAATGTTTATGGATTCTTGACCTTCCACGTCGATGATCGGCTCCACAATGATGTCAGCTTCGGAGTCGATGCAACACAGAAGCAGGCGTCGGGCCTACGTCACCATTCAGAGCAGCGCTCACGGCTATGGCAGGCTTACGATGTCGCTTGCTGGCATCGATGTGGCACGGCGCCCGGAGTCGGGTCTACGTTGCAAGTTGGAGCAGCGCTCACGGCTTCGATGCAGATGATGTCGTCACTCGCCAGCATTGGTGTTGCAGAATTCCTTCTTTAGCAGCTAGAACAACATGTTCAAGATGCAGGCAAACAGAAGGGCTGAAGTCTAATATTCCTGAGACTTCAGTCAGGAGGCACGCTCAAATTAAGCCCTTGGAGTAATATTCTCCAAGATGATGAACGTTCTTTGAAAGTTCCTTCTCCTCTCCTTGGCACTGAAAACACCACTGTAGGCCAACCCAGCAGCACAGCACACTGGCAGGGGGGCAGTCCAACTCCTACAGCTTCCTTGTTTTTTCTCCTTGGCGGAGGTTCCTCTTGTTGTTCCAGAAGTGATCTAAAGTTTTGGGGTCTGGGTTCCCATATTTATACTGCAAAATCCTTTGTCCTCTGAAGGCAATGGGGCCTGTACCTAGTCTAAACCAGTTCTGTGAAGTCCTGGAGTACTTTGTTTACAGGACTCCTTCTTTCCTTTGACAGAGTGGGCCAGGATCATCAGACACACTAAAGGAGGTGGAGCTACCATTGTGGAAGTAAGGCACAGTCCTATTCAGGCCCAGGTGCTACTCGGCCCACCCATCTACATATCTACATGCAGATAGGTCTATTCAACCTTCTGCTGACTCACCCTATCTCCTGGAGTCACCCAAGCCCCTATCACTCACAAACCAGACATACAATATACAAGCTAGCAGAGGCAGGCTGGATGGTGAGGCAAGAACATACATACTTTCTAAAAGTGGTATTTTCAAACACAGAATGTTAAAATCAACTTTACTAAACAATGTATTTTATCATTCTGAGTTCAGGCATATTAAAATAGAATTTCTTCCATGTTCACTGGGTCAGTTAGGATTATAAGATGTTATAATCAAAATGCCCATTCCGGCCTATGGGAACAGGTAACCCTGCAATAGTGAAAAATGAAATAGGCTCTAATTCACTATCAGGCCATGCCACACACATCAGGGCATGACCTACCTTTTACATACAATGCACCCTGCCCTAGGGCCTACATTAGGGGTGACTAAAATGTAGAAAAGGGAAGGTTTGGGGACTGGCAAGTGGGTGTACTTGCCAAGTCGACATGGCAGTACTAGCCTCCACACAGGCTCTACAATGCCAGGGCTCAGACACAATTTACAAGCTGCTTCTCTGGGGGACACAATCAGTGCTGCAAGCCCACCAGCAACATTTGATTTACAGGCCCTGGACACACATGGTGCACTGTACTAGGGTCTCACAAGTAAATCAAATAACCCAATCATGGAGTCACTAATCAGCACACCAATTTCACATTGGGGGCACTTGCACTGTGGCACTGAATAGCAGTGGCACAGTGCCCAAAGCATATAACCAGTAAATACATATCAAAAGCAGAGGAGGCAATCAGTGAAAAATGTGAGGGAGACTCAAGCCAATGGTACCAGGCCTAACAGCTGGCATAATTCCCAGGGTGTTCACATGATGCCTACATCTTCAGGCACTGTATTATCAATGATCACTTCATGAATGGGCATCCAAGTCAATCCTGCAACCTATGTGTGCTGGATGCAGTGGCCCACATATATCTACATGCAGCACTCTGAGGCCCTCATAGTTGGGATTTTGGTGTAGGGCAGTTCAGAAAGTCAGCTTTCTGTGCTGCCCTATGCCTAAGTAAAAGGGCAGGAATGCTCTATATTAATGCAATACAGGGAAAACCTGTCCTTTATTCCTGCACTGGTGTCGTTTGGGCTGTCTATTGCCAAAGCAGCTGACTATGTCAGTGTTAAGCAGCACACTGTGTACCAGTGTAGTCTGAAATATGAAGAAAGTGTGGTATGGCCTAAACACTATACACTTTTGCCCTTACTCAGTATAATTCAATGATAATTAAAGTTATTGGAGCAACAGAGGAAGAAGTATGTGAAAAGGCAATGTGTGGCACGCCATGTCAGTGTACACCCCAGACATGTGCAAGTGTCATTACTGGATAACATTGTGACACCAACAGTAAAAAAATATGAACACACATGTCTCAGGAAAACTGACAGACTACATACACACATACACATAGCTTAACTACTGCATTGACTGATGTAACCAATGCAATGGCTCACCTGTTCTGTGGACTAAGAAGCCCACATTAAAAGCATATGAAACCAGTACATAGAAACCTACTAAGTCTAACGCAATGCAGCCAAACATGTTATACATCAGTCATCAACATACATTGAATTCTAACCTACACAAGGCACCCCAGTGCCCTCAGGTTAACAATCCCAATATACAATAGCAAATATCTGATGAATAAACTGTCACTTCACACATGTAGTGAGTGCACATACCACTCAGTGATCAGGAACACCTGAAAATACCCATCACAGTAAGCAATTGGAGAAACATGAGAGTCAGGATGTAGACATGTAAAAAGTATCAGGTCTTGCTCAACATAAGTTATTAGACAGATAACTGGAAAGGACATTTGTAAACATGTGACCAACTGCACACATAACAGATGTTGTGAATTATTGTGAGAAACTTGTTTGTGTCATTCAGTACTCATAACATATATGAAAATGAATGCAATTATAGCAGAGAACAAATGCATTTACAGTTGCAATTACTGTTTAAATTTCAGCTGACCAAGGATATGGTCTCCAACCATGGGTCACAACCCCTATACCTCATCCCCAGACTGATGCAGCCTGCTACTGCAATCAGGCACTGGTCAAGAACATTGTTGGGAGAAGCTTTGGAGAGCTGAAGTCACAGTTCAGATTATTGGATATGTTAGGGGAGAGGTTGCTATACTCGCACTACTATGGTTTGAAAGATCATACTAGTGAGTGCTGTTCTAAAAATATCTGTGTCCGGATTTGGACCCTGATGAGCAGAACCCAATGGAGGATGAGGATAACAAACGGAGAGGGAATACAAAATACAATGGCTGGGAATAGTTGACGCAGCCACATTGTGAAAAAAGTCCACTTGATTTACTTGTACTTTGAAGGCCAGAATGTCCAAACGAATTAGGAAGGTTCAACATGAAAATGAAAGCTTGCATCCTTCATTTGTGTTGGTGTGTATATCACATTCCCAGTTAACAGCAACTCACCCAAATCTTGTCAACCAGAAGTAAGCCTCAAAATGTAACTATCATGTCATTAGACATATTGACCAACATTGTGCCATGCCTCACATTTATCATTTGCACACATACAGAACTGCAACGTGAAGCACTGGGACATGCCAACTATGCCACAATTCACGATCAAAATTGATCATTACTCTCTCCTTGTACTTGAGCAGTGAAGAGCTGCACAGCTTGCAGTCTTGCTGTGTTGCGCAATGGCAAAGTGTTGAACATATGGTACTCAGTGTAGTTAGGAATACAAGCAACAAAATACCACACCTGAGAATAACTTCACATTGCAGTGTGAGCACCCATGTGTGCTCATGCTTATGACCTCTTTTGCTGAAACTCATGTTGTTACAAATACCATCAGAGCTCATGATTGACATTCACCATGGAAAAATGCCCACTGTCATGCAAACATGTAAAAGCAGTCACTTGAAAATAATGAATACATGCATGTATGACTCATCACAAAACAAAGCTCATTTGAAGTATTTCCTGCCTACAATGTCACATATACCTCATCATGGTGCAGATGATAAAACACACTCTTGCCATGCATTGCTCAGTAATGCAATGAGCACCAATGGCCATTTAAAAGACAACATGATCAGATGACATTGTACAGTGCATAAATAACTTGGGACTTTGAGATTGGATGGGTTATATGCAAACATCTGAACACTTGAAGGATACTGAGATGTCAAGAGTATGATTTCACTTGGATCAAAAGTCAGACAAAAAAGCATGGGCATACACGCAAATTATTGCACATGGCCAGATGTAGTGATTTAGATATGAACTTGACCTAAGCATGGTAAGAGTTGTGTACAAATGAGTGGACATATACTGAGTGGACAACTGCATAGTTGAGTCGATCTCAAATATACAGTTGACCCAAAGGAGAAATGTTAGTTGAGCCTGTGCCCTTACACATGCCTGTGTCAGGGAGCGCAGTATCCTTGGACCAGGAGGCTTATACAAAGGCCTGCCCTTAGACTTTATGTGGTGCTACTAATAGTGACAGGATTAAGATACAGATCATGTGTGAGTGGCAGCATCTTGTTAACATTACAAGTACACTGAACTATTTAACCATGTCTCACTTGTTAATTGAACATTACAAGTGCACTGGTCTATTGAACCATGCCTCAATGTAGTGGTGACTGATCGCTCACTCACCTAATCAAATGATCTATTGCTGTATGATACACTCACACCAGATCTACATCATGCTTTATGATGCATGTGGGCATGATAACACCATGTGCGGCAAACATGTGTCTGTGCAAGACATTCACAACCAACAATTTGCAAAGTGAAACAGTCTCCACATGCTGGGATTGTGTGTGCTGTGACAGTGCCAAAGTCGAAAGTGAGTGTAGTACCAACAATTGTGCAATGACTGAGTGTGTGTCATGCACTTCATGATGTGTGTTGCTTTCTTACATATGTCGAAATCAGTATTATTTACATATTGTCCTGTGAGTGTAAACAGAGGGGCATATAATGGCCATGGCCACACAGTGCAGCACAGATAGTCTCCCTATGCCACAGCAATGTTTACAGGCACGTAGCAAGATAAGTACAGTATCTAAAAATACACTTAAAAATGTTGACTCCTGACCTGTGCCAGTGCTGGATTGGTCACCTACGCCCAATGCAGGCACACTTGCCCCATGATTCAAGGATGCAACTGTTAAATGCAGGAATGAATGTGACTGTAATGGGTTGTCTTACTGTTAACCTAAAAATGCTGTTAGTCCTGGCACTCTATCTATGTCTGCTGCTCTACACAGGACACAGAGACAATCAATGTAAAGCTAATATTGTAAGTCTTAAGTGCCTTATTGATAATGGATTCAATTTACAACCAAGATAAAGTAAATGAGAATGTGGGTGATTCAGGCACATAATTTTGACTAAAGCACAAGACATGGATTTCAATGAGAAAATGAAAGCATTTTTGATGACACCATTCCTTAAAAGACCTAAATTGTATATACTCCCGAAAATCCATAGGAGCATAAAGGATCCACCATTTCATCCGAATGTATCGGGATTTGAGTCTTTTTTCAATCCCATCAGCATATTTATTGATACACACATGCAACCTTTTGTGCAATCCTTGCATACTTATATACAGGACACAACAGGTTTTTTAAATCGGCTAAGGGCTTGATCCCATCAAACGGATGAAACATGGTTATTATGCACTATTGACATTGTATCTCTTTACACACCAATTGCACACTCAGAAGGATGAGAAGCTAATCAATGGGTTCCTTTGCAACGTCCAATGGCAGGCACAAATAAGGTTTTTCTTCTTGAATTACTTCAGTTTTGCTTACACCACAGCTATTCTGTTTAGAACAGCAAATTTTATCTTCAGCTAAATGGTACTTCTATCTCCTTTTCAGGGGCACCGGCTTATGCAAACACTTACTTGGCCAAATTCGAACAAGAATACATCTTCGATAACCCAGAATGGTCCAGCAATCTGGCATTTTTTTTTACGGTACATCATTGATATTTTTCTTGTGTGGAAGAATACTGACACAATGTTAATGAAAAAAATTGCAAAACTCAATTCTAAAAATCCTAGGATACAATTCACCCGCACCATCAGCGAAATTAACTTATCTTTTCTGGATGTATGAACTGAGCTAACAGAATTTGGTTTTCAAATATCGGTTTAAAAGTAGCCGACAGACAGAAATAACACCTTTCTGCTTCATAGTTTTCATCGATTAGGTTTAGTGCGTGAATCTACCATCTACCAAATTACTTCTGATGAAAGCAGATGCAAAACAACACTGATGTAATAAAAACTGAGATATACAAACAGAGAATATTCCACAGATCGATTGAATGAGCACAGGGGACTTTCTATCACACATGTGCAATTACTGACAAAACAACCCAAAGGGACCACCAACAGGATGGTATTTACTTCTACATATTCTACACAATCAAATGTATCATTCTTAATCTGTGGGAAATGTGACAAGAACCAGATTTTCATGGTCTGTTTAACCTGAAGCCTTTATTTGCAAAGAAGATATCTCACGATCTCAAGGAGATTCTAGCAAAAAAAACACAAACTGCAGATCAGAAAATGAAGAAACGAAAAAATGCCTGCAATGCATTAATTGCAACAATGTTAGGCCAAGTAACATTTGGACACACCCGCGAACTGGGAAAGCCATAAAGCTGTTACACTCAGTAGACTATAACTCCAGTAAACTGATATATGCTATCAAATGTCCATGCAGCTTATTGTATATTGGAAAAACTGAGAGAAAATTTTAAATCAGACTGACAGACCACAAGAGCAAAATTCGGATCAAGCATGTCAATTCAAATTTTGCATCGCATTGTATGAAAATCCAACATACAATTCCTCAAATTAACTTTCAAATTGTAGAAGTAGTGCCTAAAACAACAGGCATAGATAATAAAAAGAAGTTGCTGCAACGTGAAGTTTATTTGATCAAACATTTGGATACTTTAAATCCAAAAGGTCTTAATGGTAAAATAGAAATGGCATGTTTTGTAAAGGTTTAGTAGTAAAGTATGCATACTTACAAGGGTTTCTATTACTAAGAGGGTGGTAATTTTAAAGTAGTGTACATACATATTCATGAATAGGCAAAGCTCCCATTACGTCACTTCAAAGTCACACCAAACACTTGTTAATCATGTTCATGATGTATTATGTGTTGCTTACTTCAGTTCATTTCTAAAATGCAAAGTAAACCTTCTAACATGGTTTAATATGCTTAAATTAATGACTTTTGAACCCTTTTGCTTCTTTTATTTGTGCACTTTTTTATCTCCATGTGTCTTGTTAATAATTCAGATTGTTTATCATAATAGTTCAGATTGATCTATTGAGCATTGAGTTGGCTGAGATTCTGTGACGATTAGATCAGAGTACCTTGCAACATGGGTGATCAGTTAGGGGTGATAAATGCCTTGTAGATCATGGGACATCATCTATGATGTAGTTTATCTGCTATTAGTTATTGTTCATGTTTGTTGAATTACTGGTTCACCTAAAACGCATTTCAGGATTTAGAATGAACGTTTATAGAAGCCTCCGGGCCTTTAGATCGGAATTACGACTGAGCACATTCTTGCGAGATGAGTTAATTGACATTAATACACCTTTTAAAATGGCGTGACCAGTAGTCGAAATCTAGAGTATGGCTGATTTACAAATGTCAACTAGGACATACTTTCGGTTATTTATGAGTTCCCCTTCGAGTAGAGCCTATTACCAGGAGTTTTCTCAAAATTGTCGCGAGGACTTGAATTCCGTGTCAATGCAGATACGTGTGTTCAGAATTGTGGTTTATAATAAGGAATTGGCCACCGAGGCTTAACAATGGTTTGATGTATAAATTCAGTTTTTTTAGATTCTTTTGGGTCATATTTAAGTAAACATCGAATATCGTGCTTGTTGAAGTGTCAGCTGGTATGCACGTTATTTTTGTGTGAGGTTGAACACCAAATAATGTGTCTAGAGTTTGTTGGACTTTGGAGATGACATTTGTCGACTTGTGCCCTTCACAGGTATAGTCTGGATTTCAAGACAATTGCGCTGTCCATCAGGTATTATCGATTGACAACATGAGGAGTTGGCTGTGAGTTAACATTTGACGTTTCTGGTTATAGGGATCAACACTTTGATTTGTTTGGAGCACTTTTCTAATCTTTGCATGATATACTTTACGGTCACCACCGTTACTGTCACAGGTTTGAAATTCATTATGAAGGATCCTGTGTCTAAAAGACAACAATAATGTTGATGTTGCATACACAGAGTAACATTTACATGGTCTGCTTTATAGTTAAACTTACTATAGTGATTCGATCGAACCACTCTGAGGCATACGTTTAAAGCTGTATTTTCATTACCTTTGTTTTATTCTGTTTTAGATTTCTCCCTGAAGAAGGGACTTAGTATTGAAATGCATTGGGTAGAGTGATTGTAATATTGACATGAAGCTTCATAGAACCTTATAATTTGGAATGATTGAAAATGATATTTGTACAGCAATGGTAATTTATTTGATGTCAATATTGTATGTAAAGTTGCTTTTTTTCATAAGACAAATGATTTAGAAACAATGAAATACCAATGGCAGTCAGTTTAATAATTCAATGTATATAATGGGATACCATTTATAAATAGTTTCCACAGTTGTGCATGCCTTGTCCCAGCTATGCCCATTAGCTTGGCCTTTTCTTTAGTTCATGGCACGTGTCAGGCAGACACAGGCGAAAGTAGCACACTAAGTTTAATTAGGTTTAACAAATAGAGTATTATTGGTTTAAATAGTAGTGCTCACCCACACATTCTTAAGGCCTAACTAAGGGGCCTATTATGATTGCGGTTTTCCCGCATCCTCCGGGCCGGCGGAAGCCACCGCCGGCCCAGTGGATGCGGGAAAACCGCTGCGGAGCCTCAAAAGACCCACCACCATATTAGGATGGCTGGTGGGTCTGGCATTCCGTCCGCAGCTTTTCCGCCACAGTCGCCTTCCGACCGCGGCTGAAAAGCACTAACATGGCTGGCGGTGTCAATCAGACACCGCCAGCCATATTAGGATGTCTGGAGTACTATGCCTTTACACGGCGGCATTTCTGCGTGCACAGGCATATGGATTTGTGTTTGGGGGCCTGTTGCGGGCCCCCAGGAGTGAAGGGGGTGGGGGGTACACATGGGGGGTACCTATGGTACACCTTGCATTTGCGTGCACAAAGCACAGCTTAAATTTTTAACATTGCGGCGGGTGCTGCTTCAATGCCGCAATGTTCAAAATACAGGATGTGACCGCCAGGGTGGCGGTCCCATCCTAATTTGCATGGAGGGACCGTCGCTGCCCCTGCGGACGGTCCATCCTACTCCGGTGTGGCAGACTGACTCAGGTCCGTCCGCCATCATAATCGGCCCCATAATGTCATATCACTCCTGTGAAGGCAGTACTTACTGATGCTTAGGATATTTACGTGATGTCAACTGTCAGTAAATGCACATATCACCATTTGATATGAATGCCTACACACATACAAAGCTCAGGGAAGCACTCTCATGCACTGAGTAATGCAATGCATTGATATACTTTATATAGTGAAACTCAGGATTTGTCATACCTGTCTGGCCTACTCCAGCTGGACTTGTGATGCTCAAACAATAGTCAAACAGATTAAGCAAAGACATGTTCCAAGGTGCATTTTGCATGAGACACACATATTGTGTTAGAAAGATGCCCAATCAGCAGATTTGTCTGTACCACAAAATTCCTTTGTGGAAGTTGGTTAGTTTAGTGTGCTAAATGAAGTTTGACCAACATTCACATGTGTCATATTGGTCTAACGCCATACCTATCACATCTATCCAGGTAAATGTCAAGCAGGATGTCACACAGACTGCAGACTGAACCTGCCTGTCCTATTAAGTTAGATAATGGGCATACAAGTGAATACAGTAGTTTATGTCATAGGCATTTGCAAACCAACATATCTGACTAATAATATGCCTGCTCCGCAGCTACCTACATTCACCCAAGCATACTGCAAACTGAAAAAGCAATAAGAATGTAGAAATGTCTCTACAAATCCCTATATGTATGTGTAATATTAATCAGTATATTGTCACTCAATATTTCACCACGATGAAGGCTAAACTTCACACATAGCCACACTTTTTCCTCTAAAAATCCAGGCATCCAAAGATATCAAGGCAGCCAGGGCAGAGAAGAGGTTCAAGGAAAGTGAGCGCAAGGTGTTTCTATCTGTATTTCACAATTCACTACATTGTATCACAGATAGGCCAGTTTGTGGTGTAGAATCCACGCATTGACCCATTTGCGCATTGCATTGCCCACGTTGTGCTGCTCGTAAGTGGTACATCAATGCCAATGCGTTGTACATTATTCATGCATTGGCTATTTAATACGGATGCGTCAGAAAAATTATGCGCTTGTGAAAAACAGGTTGCAAACTACTAAGTGTTAAGTTACGTTCACTTTCACTTAATCTCTGTTAGTCTGTGCTTGGGTAGGAGGTTGTTTTTGAGTGTTTGAGAGTAGAGTGTGCATTTTGGTAAAGTGAGTTTGGGTTTTATCCATTTATTGTCCCTGTCCCATTCATATATTATCCTGTGTCATTACTTTGTTTCGTTTTTTGGCATTGTATTGTTGGGTGTACATCTAGTTGGGTTTTGTCTTTTGGGGTACGTTTAGTCAATAGGGGGTTAGTATTGAGGTAGGTTAGTTAGTTGTTTTTTGCTAGGTTTGGAATCATGTCTTGGAGGTGGCATAAGTTTTCAGCGTTACAGCTGGAAGGTCTCATTTGGCTCATGTCGCTCTACCTCCCTCTGAAGCTTTTGGCTGGTGGTTGGGTGAGCCAGGTGTATCTGCCTAAGAACAAGAAGGACCGATGGGAGCTGGTGTGCTGGCACCATAAACAGACCTTCAAGGCTGGGCACAACCCACCAGTTGGAACACAGATGGACATCTCGAGGGAAGCTGATGTCATTAACTATCTGGGATTTGAGATTGTTGCCACTTTTCGGTATCTATGTATGTTCTTCTGCATATTGTGATGTAACTTCATCTGGAATGCTAAATATCAACATGATTTGTACTTCAGTTGTGTTTTACTACTATATTGGAATATGCAACATGTATATCAGCTCAAAAAATAAATGAGGAGATGATGTAAAGTAAGGGAAATTAGGCCCTCATTTACACTTAGGCCCTAGATTACTTTCCCTACTTTTGCAATTATCGGAGTGGGAATAGTAAATCTTATCCCAAACTAATCCAACACTTTCCCTACGGTTAGACTCATTGGAGTGGGAATAGTACATTCTACCCCTTTGCAAACCAACACTTTTTCTACTGCTGCAATGACTGGGGTGGGAATATTAAACGTGATCTCTCTGCAATCCTCCTCTTTCCCTACTTTTGCACTCATTAAAGTGGGAATAGAAAGTGTTATCCCTCCTCAATCCAACACTTTCCCTACTGGTACACTCAGTGAAGTGGGAAAAGTAAAGTCTGCCTCTTCGAAATCCAACACTTTCCCTAGTGTTGCACCTATTGGAGTGGGAATGAAAAGTTGTACCCCTCCGCAATCCAACACTTTCTGTACTGTTGCACGTACTGCAGTGGGAATAGTAAGTGTTATCTCTATGTAATCTAAAAAATGTTCTCATGTTGTATTAATTGTAGTGTGAATAGTACATTTTAGTACTCCGCAATACAATATTTTATCTAATTTTGAATTTATTATAGTAAGAGTAGTACATGTTATCTTTGTGTGATGTAACAGTTTTATTAATGTTGTGTTGTGTGAGGTGGTAGTAGTACATTTTATATATTATTAGTATAAGAATTTGTCTATTTTTGTATGAATTTTATTTGGAATTTTATATGCGTTAATGATTAATGTTAATAATTAATAATGTAGTGTATACTGTTTTACTTTATATCATTATGTTTGCTGTTAAAGAGGTTTGCTTATTAAATATTGTAGGCTAGTGTCTATATATATTATGTTATATATATGTATGTGTGTTTAGGTTTTTTAAAGGAAGTTTATTTGGTACATTCGTTACAATATACATTATTCTATTTTTAATATTTAATATTTTAAAATCAATGTTTAATACAACAATATTATTGAAAACAATATTTTTTCGATATTTTTGTTCTTACCTATTAGAGTATAGGTTGTCGATATTTTTGTAATAGATATTAATGTCTCGATAATTTTGTAGGTCAATCTTTTTGACCTTGATATTTTGACAATGACCCATGATGTAGCCTTAGTGAAACTCATAGTTACAGAGCAAGGGTCAATGTCTCGTAGCAAATACATGATCCTACCAGATGACTAGTCTATAAAGCAAACACACACTACTGAGATGCCATGGGATGATGTATGTACATGAGCATGTTTAAGTATTGCTCATTATGTTTTCTCTAAAAGTCTGAAGTTAGGGATAATATTGACATTTCTGTACTATTGTCTGTGGGTAAATGTTACTGATGTCCCCCAAGCATGTACTAGAGGGGTTACATAACAATCCAAAATCCAGGGGATCGGGAAACATGGCTAGTTAGCTGGCCGCGGTGCTCCGGACCGAGCTCCCGGTAAGATCGGCCCCGCTGCGGAAATGAGCGTGTAGATCGAGGACACACCGTTTAAACATAACGGTCTTCTGGGGATAACTATATTTTCATGTAAAACTTGCCTGAGGTTACGCTTTCTTCAATTGCGGTTTTCTTTCAGCAAGGAGATGAGGTGTACTGCTCTGTGCGACGAACACTGCTGCATAGTCTTCTTTCTTTTTCCATGTGGTTTGGCCGAGGACGGAGGATGCCGAGTGGAGTGCGAAAATGTTGGAGCGGAGCTCTGCAACCTCTGTGAGCTGTCTTCTAGAGGTCAAATATTACAAAACTCTCCGACCGGCTACGAGAATTTTAAGGCGATCACAGGAAAATCTTCCCCCCCCGTGCTGTGAGCAGCTGCCCGCCCCCCTCCTGGCTCAAGAGCGGAAGGTCTGCTCAGAGCCCAGGTTAAGGATTTGGTCTGCCGTCCTGGAGCTGAGGAGAGGTAGAAAGCTACGAAGCCTGATCCCCCCTCTTTGGGGCTCAGCAAATGCGGTGATACTTCGGCGCACAAGAAAGAAAGTGCCCTGTTGTGAGGAGGAATTACAAGGTCAGCTACAGCATTCTGGTTTAACTGCTACAGTGGAGGGGTCAGCGATTTCTGAAGCTGGTAAGGGGGACTCGGCATTTTTTACGTCTGCGGAGGGTATGTCTCGAATGGTAATTAACCATACTCCTTCTGACCACACTCTTTCTGCTGAGGTATTCCCTCAGATCTCCCTTACTATAAATACTCCCAATACTCCCAATACCCCTAATTTCCCCAGTACTTCCAAAGGGGGTGGCAAACGTGGTCGAGGGCGCAAAAAGAAAGTCGGAGCGAATAAGGCGGGTGCCTCTGGGGGGACTGGGGTGGTTAGAGAAGACGTTGGACCTGCTCTCAATACACCAGTTAAGACAAAATCTTCGTCTTTTTTGAGTACAGAAGTTAAGTCTAAACCTACTAACTCTAGGGGCAAATCTAAGGCTAAAGACCCCAAAACGGTGCTCTCTATAGGGTCAAAGATCACCCCTTCACTTGCGTTCCTATTTCAAGGTAGTCCCTCAGATACTACATCTCTCAGACGATATTGATATGGCATCCGTTTCAGACGCCCATCCTTCCCTTCCTAGTCAACCCTTGGAGCTAGTATCTATACCGTCGCTGGAGGAGAGTGATGCAGTTGAGAAGAGGCCTCTTTCTACTCAAAGTCCTAAACACTTAACATCTTCCTGGGGATTCTCAGGGTTTTCAGCATATTGGGAGAGAACCACAGCCCTCGCAATCTTCATCTACGACAGTGCAGAGCCTACCCCTGACCTTAACTACAGGGTTGGCCGAAGAGGCAAACCTAATCGAATTAGCGGGGGCATCTGGGGGGGGGGGGCAGACATGGAAATTTCTCCTGCTCCTGCTCTAGTTGATACGGAGTCACTAGTGGCTTCTCCTGTTTCTCTGATGACGGCCACGTCTTTTCTGGGAATGTTCTCTGCCCTTACTTTGGAGATAAGGAAAGGTTATGCTGAATCTTCTGCTGACCAAGCAGAGTTTAGAAAGTACTGCGAAACATTGGATAATACAATTGATGGGCTCACTATAAGAACTGGTGTGCTTGAAGAGACAGTAGCATTACATTCAATCTATTTGGATCAGGCGAAAGTTGACATACAGAAACTTACAAGGGAAGACTTGGCTCTTAGCGAGAGGATGGAAACCCTTGAAAATAACGCAAGACGGGGGAACATCCGCATCCTTAACGTACCTGAAGGATCGGAGGGTCAGACATCAAGCAGTACATCATTGCCCTACTTAAAGACTCCCTTTGTTTAGAACATTCACTTGAAGAATTGTCTGCTGACATTCAAAGAATTCATAGGGATCCCTTTAGACAAAATCCCCAGAGATCCAAACCTCGCAAAATTTTTGTTAATTTTCATACTTATGTTTTGAAAGAGCTGATCCTTAATATGGCCCTGAAACAGAAGGCATTGGCTGGGAAGGGGTTTACTTTTCTTATAAGATCAGACCTCTCTAGAGTCACACTCGAAAAACAGTGGGAACTTGGGAGGCACCTGGATGCCTTTAGGAGGTTAGGTGCAACAGCTCAGCTCAAGTTCCCGGCGGCTCTTAAAGTTATGCATAACAACAAGATGTTCAACATCAGGTCTGTACAAGCTGCCGATGAACTATTAATGGAGTTGGGCAAAGGGGGTACTTAAGGCATACATTTATCATATTTCCTTATTGATATCTCCTACTTACTACTTACTTACTAAATCTTGATGTAGGTTCCTCACCTGCCTCTTTCGCAAATATGCAGAGTTTAATATGCTCATAGTATAGGCTTCTTTTGTCTTTTTTCTTTTTGCCTTTTTTGCCCTTTATATCCTAATTTCAATATATAGCGGGAGGTCTTTCTTGCTGGGAGTTCACGGAGGGGCACTATCTACTGGACGTTGTTCCGGTTAGATACTGCAAGGGTTTTCCATGGGGGGGGGAGTGAGGGGAGGGTTGGGCACTTTGGGGGGGTAGGTGGAGGGGGGTGGCAAAAATATAAAAAAGTCCTCAATAACCTAAATAGTAATATAAGGAATGGTAACAGGCATATTTTGACTAAAGAAGTTATGGATGATAAAACTGCAGCTTTTATCACGGTATTCTTGGTCTTCTTGGATGAGGGATGAGTAGCATGAGGTTTATCTCCTGGAATGTCAACGGCCTCCGCACCAAGCCCCGAGCTAACAGAATTTTGCAATACTTGCGTGACTTGGATGTGCAGGTAGTGATGTTACAGGAAACCCACTTGACTCATAGTGAAATGCTCGCCCTCATCAGGAAGAATCGGTGGATTGACTTTGCGGTTTCTACCACTCAAACATCGCATACCAGGGGTGTATTGCTTATCTTTAAAAAAGGTGCTAAAGCCAGGTTGGTTTCACAAGCTGTGGATCCTTGTGGCAGATGGGCCATTGCGTCAGTGATTATAGCAGGGTCTCAATTTACAGTTTTGGGCTATTACGACCCGAACCAGGATGACCCTTCATGTCTGGAGTCTGTTTTCTCACAGCTGCTTCCTTCTCAGGCCCCACAATACGGGCCGGCGATTTTAATGTTGTGCTGGATCCTGTCTTGGACAGATCTCCTAATAGTCACTTCCTTGTTTTGTCTAAAACTAGATCCTTTCTACTGGATGCTATGAGGCAATATGGTTACGTATGAGGTCTGCGCAACAACAAGGGGTCTCTTTTCATAATTTAAAATATCATCATAAGTCTTGACTTTATTTTAATCAGTCAGAGACTGGTAGATTCCGTTAAATCCATTGACTATCTCCCACCTCACCTTTCAGATCATTCTGCGGTTGAGATGGAACTGGGCCTCCATATTAAGAAGCCCCCTAGTACGTGGTCCTTTGATCGTTCGCTCCTTTCCAATCCTGAGGATATTCTATATTTAAAGTCGGAGACCCATACCTTTTTTATATCTAACAATGGCATGGAATTATTTGGGACTCATTTAAAGCTACCTTGAGGGGGCTCATTACGGGAAAAATTGCCTATCGTAGGAAGCAATACAGGGGGGAGATCTCTTCCATTCAAGCAGATATTGCTTGAATTCAACAGGACATAGACACTAACTGCACAGCTTCAGGGTATATTTTAAATCCTCTTCAGAATCAATTGCTGGTCTTAAAAGGTAGCCTTACTTCGGTCTTAAATCTCAGAGTCCAACAAAGATGGGAGGCCAGCAAGTTGGCACATTTTGAATATAGGTCCGCAATAATATAGCGGTTATAAAAGTAGGAAACAACACTTTTTCATTGGATGAGGAAATCAGGAGGGTTTTTAGGGAGTTCTTCCAAAATATATATGAAGAGGATAAGTTAATTACACCTGAGTCTGATGCAGGCTGGTTGAGTAATACTGCTCTGCCCTCTTTTTCCTCTGAGCAGTCTCAATATCTGACAGTACAATCACGGAGGAGGAGGTGAGATCAGCCATCAGGAAGGGTAAGAGGGGGAAGGTGTCCGGACCCGACGGGTTGCCGGCTGAGTTATATAGAGCCTTGGAGTTAGAAATTGTTCCCTTCCTCACTATCCTTTTCAATTAAATTCTTCTTGAAGGACTGCCACCTCCGGTGTCGTGGGACAATGCCTCTATTACCCTTATTTTAAAACCTGGTAAACCTAAGGAGGCCTCTGGATCGTATAGGCCTATCCCTATACTAAATGTGGATTACAAAATCTTCACCACAGTTTTATCTAGTAGGTTGGCCTCGATTGCCCCTTCGTTTCTTCATTCTGATCAGAAGGTCTTCCAGAAAGTAAGACAACTCTATGAACTCACTTATGATTTAATCGGCGCTATGGATATGGCAATAACCAGCAATCTCCCGTTGGCCGCCCTCACGCTGGATGCAACCAAGGCCTTCAACAGAGTTAACTGGGTGTACCTGTCGGAGGCCTTGGCCAAATTCGGTGTGGGCGAGGGGTTTCGTGGGGCGATAAGCTTGTCTTATAATAATCCATCTGCGTGCCTCCTAGTTAATTGAGACCTGTCGAACCCTTTTCCATCTCTAGGGGGACCCGGCAGGGATGCCCGCTTTCCCCCTTGCTTTTCGATTTTTATATTGAAACCTTCGCGCAACAACTAAGGGAGGAGGTGACCATCAAACCTTTTTCCTATCAGGGTTGGATGAGAAAGGTAGCATTTTATGCTGATGATGTGCTCATTTTGACGTCAGAGGTTACCACCGCACTCCCGGCTACCTTGAGATTGGCTCATTTATTCGGACAAATGTCGGGATATGAGATCAATGCAACCAAGACTGAAATGCTGATATAAAATGATGATGACTCTGTAACAGAGTCTTAGGCAGGCACCTCAATGCGGTTCTTGGGCATGACGATTGTGAAGGACATTAATAAACTTGTCCAAGTTAACTTATCAGCAGTTGTTAAAGAATGCCGTAAGCTTCTCCAATCATGGTCGCACCTGCCCCTTTCATTATTAGGTAGAGCTAACCTCATTAAAATGTCGATCCTACCCAAAATTTCTTTTTTATTTAATACTACTCCTTTATATTTTGACCAAACTATTTTAGCCAAGTTTCAATCCAATATTTCATCTTTTATCTGGAATAACCATCTTCCATGAATTGCATGGAAAAAACTATGACGGCGAAGGGATAAGGGGGGCCTGGCGGCTCCAGACCTGAAGATCTATGCATGGGCCTTCCAATTATCCCATTCCCGAATGTTGCTGAAAGTGCTCTCAGCCTCTGGGGTGGGCCCAATGTTTGCAGCTATGTTGGATGGGGAAAGAGTTAATCGTTCCGGCTTTCTCTTTAAATTCAGAAATCCTAAGTTCTTTAAACAAATTAAACTAAAGACTCTTCAAGGTCTTGCAAGAACATTGGCGAAGATATGAAATCTATAAAACAAGATTACCTTTGTGAAAAAACACCGCTGTGGGGGTTACCTGAAAGCCCCGCTTGGCTTGAAGACAGTCTAGCTATTCCTTTGAGGGAGACCTCTTTTATGAGGGGGATCTACTTTCGTGGGAACATCTGCAGGTCAAGATCGGCCCCAACTTTTCACCATTCAAATATTTGCAAATGGCTAGCTGGACTCAAGCTTATAAAACTTCTTCCGCCAACAGGAGTAAGTTCAGACTCGGAGGATACAGTCCATTGGTATCTAACTTGGTAAACCTTGGTCCAGCTAAAAAAGAAGTATCCAAGTGGTATAAGTTCATACTGGATGAGTTGGATGGCGATTTCGATTTGCCGGAGTCGCTGTGGGGCTCTTTACTGATGGACCACAATCTACAGATCTTTGGTTGGCTTCATTTGAACTCTTGTGGAACATTCTCAAGCCTTCCTGGTTATGCAGGAATCACATCTTTACCCTGCATAGGGCATACTATTCCCCTCTTAGGTTGTCTAAATTTTCTGAAGGAGATTCAGTGTCTTGTGCTAAATGTGGGCTGGTTGCTGCATCAGATGCACATATGTTTTTTGAATGCCCTCACTTAGTCACATTTTGGGAGGAGGTTGGCAACTACCTCACAGTGATAGAGCGCGCAGGTAACCCGATCCTTATTTACCAAATATATACGCTACTGGGCCCATCAATAATTTCCAAAGATCAGGTAACCTTCACAGCGCTATCAGTAATTCAGGGGACTTTCTTTCTATATATTTCCGTGTACCTGACTTACCAATCCTCGAGAACAGGTACCTATGATCACAACGGACCAGGAGCTAATATTGAGATTCAAGCAGATAACACCAATACCATATACATTTATATTTTGTTTATATCAGGTAATAACCACAAACACAGGAAGTTTTCAAAAGCTTTATCTAAATCATAAAAGGTTGTCGTATGCCATGAGAATGAAATTTACACAGACGAAAACATCTATGATCAAGATCAGAAGAATAGTATAACTATGAATCAGCGTGAGGATCATTTTATATTCAGAAAAATATAAAGGAGAAAGGGAAAGGGAACATGCTAATTAGATCTAACAGGTTTGAGTACGTCACTAAATGATGGGTAAGAACAAGGGAACATACTACTAAATGCTAATTTGAATATACTGAGCGAATATAGAAACAATACTTTAGAGTGAATGCAATTTCTATAGGGAGGGTAACAGTGGAATATACTAAATATGCAAACAATTCAGTGTTTGAGTAAGGGTACGGGGAAGATAAGGAACATGCTAGAAAAATACCTTCATCAGAGTTCAAAGGTCAGAGATAAATCACAGGCAAGATTGCTTTATTTGGAAAAATAGGAGAGAAAGATTTAGAGGGACGAACACCCACATATAATTTATATTTACCTAGGCAGAATGAGGACTAACCCTGGCCACGGGTCAGTTAGGGAAGGCGGGAAAGGACCCGCAAGGACTTGGAATGCCAGTAGGCGAGTAGGTACAGCTCATGGACAGTCAGACCAACACCTCCAGCTTCGGATGCAACGCCTGCGCTACGCCCTCTCTGCAAGGAATCCGCTGTAGGAAGGTACCTCCTGACTATGGTTGCCCCCAACTTTTTGCCCTGTGTTTTAGCTGGTTTTTGACATAGTCGACCTGGGACCCTGCCAATCAGGACCCCAGGCCTACTGCTCTCTCTGTAAAATGGATTCCATGTACCTTAGGTACATTTCCAATTGGAACTGGGCCACCCTGTCAGACCCTGTAACTCAGGGCATCGGTGTGCCCAGGGCCTACCAGGGGCTGAAGCATGTATTATGCCACCCCTGGATGGCCACCTAAATCTGACACAACTGGCTGCGCGACAGCTGGGGCCACGTGGCATACTCGCCCGTTGCTGTAGGTGTAGTATCCCTATACCTAACCTTAAAATGGACACCCGAGTTCCTATCAGTCACTCCTATGGCAGGCCTTGACAATCCTGAAGGCAGAGTGCATGGAACCGTGTGAATTGGGCTCTGGCACGAGCCGAGCCCGGTTGCAGCTTGCGGAACCAAGACCCAATGGCTGTTCCATGATAACGCATATCATATCGGTAACTTCGGTATCGCGTTATCAAGGCATGTCGAGTAAGGTGTCATACGAATCGGGATGCTGCCCCCTCACCAATTCTGGCGACGAGGTTAGCATTCCGACCTTCTAGAGGGACACAATCTGTACGTAACTTCCCTGGCACCTCTGACCTCTACCCACGTCGTCAGCTCAGCTGAGATCTGTGGGTGCGACGAGACCTCGAGGGACCGGCCATCATCAAAACCTGCACGCTTTCTTAATCAGCACGCCCATCGAAGCAATTCTCTGGTGAGTGCTCTGGGGTCCGAGAAGCCCCGACCCTGAGTAGCTCCAGCACCGAAGTGCAGTCTCCCAGCATCTCCACGATCTGCGTGGGGCCCTTCTGCTCGCTGCTCAGCCAGCACGTTGTCTGGTCACTAGCCGCTGGCTTGTGCCCTTCTTTGACGGCATCCGATAACCAACGCTGCTGGTCTGGTTGCTCCAGATCGGCCCTGCTCCCTTTTTTTTCGAGAGGAGCACCCCGGACCCTCCTGGTCCACTCAAGACGCCATCTTAGGCCCACCACGTGGCCCTGAGATCTGCCAAGGCTTGTTGCCCCAATCCTGGACCCAGCGACGCCGACAGCATCAACCTTCGTGGGACAGCTCGCACCTCCAACCGGGTCGCCGACAACGCCTCCTGGTCCGTGAGACTGCAGAGCCTAGCGTCGCCCACTCACCTAGTCGAGGTGACAGCCATCCGGTGCCTTCCTGGTACCCTCTGACTACTGGCTAGTAGTACGAACTTGGTCCCCTCTGCTTTCCGGTATCAACGATCACTGATCCAGGCTTTGATCTCTACGAACTATTCATCACTGGTCGCCGGCCAGCAACTCCTTTTCTTCCGGCTCCTGGCTCGTCAGCGAAGACCCCCGACGCCTGTAAGACTTGTGCAGCCGCAGCCCTCGTGGCTAGGTAACTTCGGCATTTCGGTGCCTGCATAACCTCCTTACTCTAGGGTCCCGAGTCCCTCGCTTCCGACTTGCCTTATCGGGTCCGCCCAAGACCACTAAACTTTCCGTGCCCTCGGGCACTTGTTTTAAATTGTGCACTTGAAGTATTTTCTAAGAGCTTTGGTTCTGTGCTTAGTACCCTATCCTCATAAAGAGTACAGGGCTGTTGTGATTCTAATAAATATACTGTTTATTTTCATAACACTTGTGTGGTGTCCTTTCACTGGGTGTTCAAGGGGTATGTGATGGTATAACAGCTGGCTTAACACGCCCTCTAGAGTTTAGCCCGAAGACTGCTCGTATCCACGCTACTAGGATAGCTGGTCTAAGATTGACTTACAACCAATCACCATAAGGGTCGTTTGGAACGATACATAGTGGTCGCTAGAATAGCGAACGCTGCATATCGGGCCAACTTCTCACATCCGCCAATAACCCCGATTGGGTTCTCGAATCTCGTGACAAAAGCGCTTCGCCAGCACTTAAAGGTTTCTCCACCCCAGACTAAGTTTGTGGAAATTACGGACAGAGTGTTCCGCAGCTCTCTGTATCAATCACCTATAGAGTTAGTAGGATCCGTAACAGGTCAGCTACTCGGACAAGTCGGACAATTTCTCTAGCTAAACCTAGGTCAATTATTCTGTTTTCGGGTCAGTAGACCACCCACAAATGTTGCAAGTGAAAGGATCCCCAACTTCGGATTGGTCAAGAGAGGTGATTAGGTCATTGTCACCACCTAGAATTTGGTGTTCCCACAATTAATATTCAATTTCTTGAACCCACCCCTTACATTCCAGTTCCCATGGCACAATATTCAGAGCACAATAGCGTACAGAGTATGACAATTACAATGTATCAAAACAGGTATGACTTTGAGCCTTCTCGCTGGGGCATAGGTTAGCTTCCCAGGAGCATCTCAGCTTCGGCAGCCAGCTGGCTGAGTTCCACTGCTGCAAGACTCGCATGTCCCCCATCACATGCTTGGTGACACATGGGCTTCCAAGATGGAGTAGCACCTCTCCTCCCAGGCCCCCGGAGAATGTTACATGAAAAGTAAGCGAAAACAATTTAGAAACACAGGAAAAAAATAATACACTGTTTACCATGATTGGCTTCACTACACCCCTTACTTTATAATATCTATAGCATTAGGAGTTAGGCAGAACGAAACATCTGAGCAAAAGCAGCGGTGGCAAGCGGAGAGCGTGTTAGAACAAAGTGGCTATCTTTAGCAGTACTGCGCATAAGCGAAAAATCCCTCCAGAATTACGAGTGCGTCACATCACATGGGTATGACCGACGCATGCGCAGACTGGAATCCCGCATAGCAGCGACCATCTTAGTTGCAAGCATAGTTAGGATTAATTAACACATAGGCAAGCGTCTCTGGGACACCCGCGTTTAGTGTAAAAGTGCAAAATTAATAAACGAAACAAATTGGTTTTTACTTTAAAGGTTATGCGAGGGTTTTGAATTCGAGCAAGTCGCGTAACATGCGAATCCTTGCTCCATCAATCCCCTCTTTGATGATATTTACTATCATCACTATTAATGGAACCAGATGACAACTTTCTCTTTCACATCTCACCCATCTCGATTTCAATGAACTTTTTTTTGAGCCTTTTTTCCGCATCCTTATTAGGATGGTAATTCTTCATTTTTTTATATATCTGATCATTCAGCTCTTCCAATTCAAGCTCATCAACATTCCGTTTCACTCCTCTCTTATTCGCAGCACTTCTTTTTGCATTTCTGGCATTTGCAACAAATTATTATTATTAGCACAATTAAACTAATCCCTGCTATTGGCATCAGTATTTTACTCACAAGACTTTTACCTATGTTTATTTATTTATTTTATTTATTTATTTATGCGATTTTTAAAGCTCTGCAATTACCCATAGGTGTCTCGGCGCTGTGAGCTATGTCTGATACCAATAATGTAAATCTCTGAAGCAATATTTTGTGTATTTTATGAATAATCAAGTCATTGAGAAAACAACCATGTCTTTAGTTGCTTTCTAAAGATAATCAGCGTGGGACTGGATTTTATGCTCAAAGGAAGGGAGTTCCATAATTTTGCAGCTGCGATGGTAAAACATCTGTCTCCCCAGTTGACTTTCCTTGTTCTGGGTATATGAAGCAAATGAGCAGTATTGGAACGAAGCGTTCTGGGGGTAGATAGAGGCTTGAGTGAACTCCTAAGAAATTTAGGTCCAGTATTATTTATTGCCTTGTAGACAATACAAAGGGACTTGAATTTCGTGCGACTTCTGACCGGAAGCCAATGCAGTTAATCTAAATGTCTGGAAACAGAGCTAAATTTTGGAATGCCCAGTAAAACTCTAGCTGAGGCATTCTGTATCATTTGAAGTTTGGAGATGACCTTTTCTTGTGCGTTGAGGAAGAGGGCATTGCAGTAGTCAGTACGTGAAAACACCAGTGTTGAGATTAGTGTTTTTCCTGTAGTTGTGGGAAGATATGGAAGAAGTTTCTTTATTTTCCTTAAGATGTTAAATGATGATGAAACTACAGCGTTCACATGATGGTGGAAAAGGAGTTTGTCATCAAATATTACTCCCAAGTTTCTGACTTTACTGACTGGTTCAGGTGGAGTGCCCATTTCCTCCGGCCACCATAAGGGAGACCACAAAGGCTGAATCTTACCAAACAGCATTACTTCCGTCTTTGATGAGTTAAGTTTTAAACAGTTGGAAGCCATCCAACTGCTGATGGCCCTCATGCCATCTTTGAAGTTTGCTGCTATCTTGGGACCGTTTTTATGTATGGATAATACCAACTGGGTATCATCAGAGTATGTTGTTAGGTTGATGTTGTAGGCTTTTATTACCCTCGCTAAGTCCGAAACATAGATATTAAAAAGGGTCGGACTTAGCGAGGAGCCCTGTGGAACTCCACAAGGGAGGGTGAAGGTAGGAGAGGTGAATGTGCCTAACTTAACTGCCTGTTTGCGGTCGGCCAAGAAAGATGAAATAAGATCTCTGGCTTTGTGTTTAATACCGATGGCCTCGACACGGCCGATCAAAGTAGAGTGATCGACCGTGTCGAAAGCCGCCGATAGGTCCAACAAAATCAACACAGCCTGTCCGCCGTTGTCCATCGTGGTTCTTATGTCATCTGCAGCCTTAATCAGGGCAGTTTCTGTCCCATGACCTTGTCGGAAGCCGAACTGAGTGTCATCTAAAAGGTCGTTGCTTTGAATGTAATCAGACAGTTGTTTATTCATGACGGATTCAATGATTTTAGCTGGGAACAGCAAGGATGCGATGGGACGGTAGCTGGAAGGTAATAAAGGATCAAGCGATGGTTTTTTGAGAAGTGGTTTAATTATGGTGTTTTTCCAAATGGTTGGGTATGAACCTGTTGAAAACATGACGTTACAAATGTGTGTCAATGGTAAAGTAATGATATCTGGGATAGTGTTGAGTATAGAAGGGTGACAGGGGTCCAATGGGGAACCAGATTTGATTGGCGAAATTAATTTATGGATGTATTGTGGATGTATCTTAGTAAATTCCGTTAAAGATGTTGAGTTCAAGTTTGTTTGTGTGTTAATTGGTTCAATGATATTGGAATTTGGGGTGAAATCCTTAAATATGGATGTAACCTTTTCAGAGAAAAAATCAGCCAGTGTATTACAGAGAGTTTGAGATGTTTCAGTGGGCGGGTTAGATGGTTCAGCGAGATGGTTTACTACTTCGAACAATTTCTTCATGCTGCATTTAGCCTGGTCTATTTGGGTGGTATAGTAGATGTTTCTTTCTATAGCTATTCTCTGCTTATAGTTATGGAGTGCAGCTTTATATATTATTTTATCTGATGAATTATAATGTTTGCGCCAATGGCGCTCTAAATTACGGCAGTGTTGTCGTTGTAGTCTAAGTTGTTCAGTAAACCAAGGGGCCGAGGGGGTTTTCCTATTGTGTTTGGATGTTCTGGGTAGAGCTAGTGTTGCGAATGCCCCTTCCAGAATGGAAGTGTATCTGGTGGCTGCAATATTTGGATCAGTTTCAGTATCTGTGCCCGTGAAAGCATCAGTAAGAATCTGTGCAAGATGAATATGATCTAGATTTCTCCAGTCTCTAGTAATTTGATAGGGATTCTGTGATGTGTTTTTACATGCCGTTGTTTTGATTTTAATGTCAAATAGGATGGCGGAGTGGTCAGACCATGTAAGGGGTAATATTTTGTTCATGGTGATATGTGGATTGTTGGTGAAAATACCATCAAGCGTATGTCCTGCCTTGTGTGTTGGAACTGTTATCAATTGTCCAAGTTCCACAGAGGAAAGATCATTGATGAGCTGGTCGGTGTCTTTATCAGTCAGGGATTCTAGATGGAAATTAAAATCACCTAATACGGTGAAATATTTATGTTCAACAGCTAACTCACTCAGTTGATGAAGTTGTGATAGAAATACCGTGCGAGAGCCTGGGGGTCGATACAAAAGGGTACCCGTAAATGTTTGATTGGTAGCAAGCGTAACAGTGAAGGCAAATGCCTCACAGCTCGCATGCTTTAGATCGATAGCTTTAACACGGAGGATGTTGTGGTACATTATTGCAATCCCTCCACCTTTTTTTGTTGATATGCGATCCTGCCTGTCTACCAACTACCTACAGAGGAGAGACCATCAGTTAGTCTCTTCCAGGCACTGTCAACCTCCAGTGGTTTGAGTTCCTTTTCCAAATTAGTTATGTTTCTCACATATTTCTTAATTTCAACACTTTTATCTGGAATGTAAGTGCAACAATGTGCGCTTTCAACATTCTAAAGACTCCGCCCTCTTTTGCCAATAAGGTGTCAAGAGCAAGTCTATTTTATAAAACCATTGATCTGATCGCAACCATTTCAGTATTGACCAGCAGGAAACCAGCAGCAGTGTCAGTAGATAACCGATCCACTACTGTAGACAATTTGCAAATTCGGTGTGTATTCAGAACCACTCCCACTCCAGGTATCAATGCACTAAATATATCACCTACTATTTCTCCTACACTTTCTCTTTTACTACGCATTAAACCATTAGTATTTTCATTGCTTCCAGCGGCGTCATTCACATGGTATATTTACGGGAAGACAATGCCAAAATAGCAGCTTCCATACAAGTGATCCGGCAATTTGAAATAAGCCTTGTTTCCACAAATATAATAAATTCCTGGAAACACAGGTTCTGACCCATTTTTTAAACCCCAACCTCCAATTACCTTATAATTGTGTTCGCATTCACTGAAACCGATGAATACATTGTTATAATAACTAGTCTTTTCTCTATGAAGACAAAGTTTCCCCTTTCATTCGAAATCCAGCAACAGTGCAGCATTCTCTTCACCATTTGAGGTGCTTTCCAAGTTTTCTGCCCATTTAGGAGTTTTCTGTCTTTTATCATTAGCCTTTCTTTGGAAACTCTCCCTTCCTTTCTCTGCCATATTGAAAAACATTTTCTCTTGTTCATGTAATGAACAGGTCAAGTTATTTCTGTGTGCTTCACCTAAATCTATGTCACCTATAGTCAGAAAGTATTCTCCCATATAATGAGTCACATCACTCTTGGTGTGAACAATGTTCAGATTTCCTCGAATAGGAAGTTCAGAAAATATTACGTCAGAGTTAGAATAGTAATACTGTAAGGTTCCTCTATAGAAGAAACTTGCTAAAATACTGCAGGAAATTCCATAGTTTAGGGGTAAATGGTGATAGGTCACACCTTCAGCTACAGAAGTGGGTAGCTTCATGCAGACATAACAGTCTTCTATTTCCATGGCTTCTACATAATGAACTAAAAGATTTGCAAATACATTTAAGTGTGTCCTGTTTTTGATTCTGTGATAATGTAGTCCACCCTCATCTGATGCATCTACGTCCATTTTTGTCTGTCGAAGACTAGAGGTTTTCTCGCGTCTTTCTACACTTCGTGGTGTCTCTTCTGTCGGCAGAACGTCTGAGTCCTTTGTCACTGGTTTAGTAGGTACAGGTTAGAGTCTTTGCTTATCATAAAAGGTATTAAGATTGTTAGTCCTAGCCATATTATTAGTACTATTACTACACTACACAAACATATTTTACAGCATGTTTTACAGCAATTCTGTCTAGGTCTTCCATTCACATTTGAATCAGACATTTTGGCTTAAAAGACGTTTTCCAAGCCCTCTTTGTAACTTTACACAGGAGGCTTACGCAGGTTAACTTTCAGGTTGGGTCTTCTTCTTCCGAACCCTGATCAGTAATCAGTTCTTCATCACTCTTGTCACTTATTTCAAGGTCTTCAAATTCTTCTAATACCAGGTAAGTCCACTCAGGACTTCGATATTTCTTGTTTTGTCTTTTTATTCTGTCACTTCGTCTTTTAGGCTTGGCTCCAGCCCTTTCTTTTTCACTGGCAGCCTTTTTCCTGTCTTCTAATTTTTCCTCTACAGTTTTCAATCTCAGTTTCAGTCTTTTTATGAATCTTGGTTCACTTTTCTTCCCTTTAAGTCTTTTAACTGGCACTGTAATTTGGTTTTCTTCACAAGCTCTTTTGTTTTCATTCAGTTGTGGCACAACTATATCGACGTTTCCGTTTTCTCTTCCTGTCTGACTAGTCCCAGGTCTTACTACAGTTTCTTCTGCCAGGTTTCTAAACTGGCCTGGTTCAGGTGTATGCTGATTTTGACTTTCGATTGTTTCAAATTCTGTTTCCTGAACACGTTCGTCTATTTCTATCTGATCCTGTTCATGCACTTCGAACCCTTGATTTTCTTCCGCATGAACTTCCGCCCTAATTTCTAACTGTCCCTTTTCTGTTTCCGGAGTTGTAGGAGGTGTGTCGATAACCAGCCCAGTCCCTATCTGACCTCCTTCTTCATCAGATCTGTCATGGATTTCGATGATCTGATTTTCTCCTCCTAGTCCTGTCTCGTCCTCACTATCCCACTCTCTATCTAAGTAGGTGTATCTTCTGGTTCTTATTGGGTCAAGAGCCAGATCATCTGCGGGGTACCACTCGTCTTGACTGGTGCTCGGTTGTTCGTCCTCAGCTATTACAGGACCATCGTCTGGAGACCCTTCAGCTGCACAACCTTCAGCCTCAGCCGCTTCCCTTTCAGTCACTCTCTTGGTATGACTTGCATGAATCCACTTTGGTACACGTGCACACTTCACCGCAGTTGTAGTGATGAGAATCACTTGCCTCAGTTTTCCCCACTTCGGTGCTAGGCAACTCTTTCGGGTGTGTTTCTTAAGCACAACCCAGTCTCCTGGTTTCAGATTATGGACTGGAGTTGTGGTCCTGGCGACGGCGTCTTCCCCAATCTGGTGAGAGATAGAACGCACTTGGTCACCCAGCTGCTTGCAGTATTCTAGAACCAAATCATCAGAAATACTTAGCAGTTTGTGTCCTGGTATCCATGCCTGCTGCATCATTCTTCCCATTAGTATCTCATGGGGACTCAGGCCTGTGTTTCGGTCTGGAATGCTTCTCAGTCCCATCAGGACAAGGTGCAAAGCATCTATCCAATTCAATCCAGTAGAGTTACACATCTTTCCCAGTCTTGACTTTATAGAAGCCTCTGGATGATATGCACAGTGCAGTTTTGGGGTAATGTTAAATGCCGCAAAGAGCTGAGTTATTACGTCATTGGCAAAATGCCCACCTCTGTCTGATTCAACCGTGACTGGAAAATCGAACCTAGGTATCAGTTCCCTTAGTAACAACTTGGCTATAGTAATGGCATCATTTTTCTTGGCTGGGTAAGCTTCCACCCATTTTGAAAATAGGCAGACTACGACAAGGACATACTTCATTCCTTTACAAAGGGGCAACTGTATAAAGTCAACTTATAATCTGATAAAAGAGCCTTCTGCCTTTCCAATTGTACTGGGCAATACCACTGTTTTCTTTCCAGGATTAAACTGCTGACAAGTTAAGCACCTCTGGCAAAGTGCCTCTGCAATGTTCCTGAACTTCGAATTGTACCATGTTTGTTTAAAAACATGAACCATTGCATCTCTCCCTATGTGTGAGTCTCCATGTATCAGTCTTGCCATAGAAGCAACCATGCTGTCTGGTAACACAGGCATACCATCCCTATAGACAATGACACCATCTCTATCCCTTGGTTGGCAATCATCTTTCTCCCATCTTTCTTTTTCTTCTGGTTCTGCTGCCTGTTGAAACCCTTTCAGTTCCTCCCAAGTTGATACATCCTCAAACACCATAAGTTGGCAGCTTTTTCCGACTTCCCCCAAAGTGATGTTCAATGACATTTTGTTTTGGGCACAATATTGGGCTATTTGGTCAGCATATCGGTTACCAGCTGTCACATTGTCATTGCCAGATTTGTGAGCAGCACACTTGACCACTGCCAATTATTTTGGTAACTGGATTGCTTCCAGTAGGTTCTGTACCACTTTTCCATTTCTGATAGGGGTACCTGAGGAAGCGTTGAATTCTCTTAGCAGCCACAACTGGCCGAAGTCATGCACAACCCCGTAACCATATTGACTGTCAGTGTATATGGTTACTCTTTTATTTTTCCCATTTTTACAAGCTCTTGTCAATGCAATCAATTCAGCTACTTGTGCAGATTTTACTCCAAATAGGTAGGATGCTTCTATTGTTTTACTCAGAGTGACCACAGCATAGGCAGCACTTAGGCCTCCATCCTCATGTCTCAAACATGAACCATCCACAAATAATTCACTGTCTTCTATGGGCAAAGCTGTTTCCTTAATATCTGGGCGTGGTTTAGTGCTATATTCAGTAAGATCAATGCAATTATGCTTAACCTCTTCCCTGACTTCTGCAGCCAGTGTATTTGGTAATAGAGTTGCTAGGTTCAGTATATTACATCTAGTGATAGTTACATTGGCAACACCCACTAAAATCCTTTCATACTTAGTCAGCTGACTAGGTGTGAGGTACTGAGTCTTGATCCGGGTCAGTAGGATTACAACTCCATGTGGAACATACACAGTTACTGGATGCCCCATGACAATGGATTCACTTTGCTCAAGACTCGTACAAGTTGCAGCTACTGCTTTCAGACATCCAGGCAATCCAGCAGCCACTGGATCTAGGGTAGCAGAAAAATATGCCACCAGACATCTAGATAGACCATGAATTTGAGTCAGGACTGAAAGTGCACAATTGTCTCGTGTGTCACAAAACAAGGCAAAGTCCTTTGAATAGTCAGGCATTCCTAATGCAGGAGCTGAGCATAGACAGTTTCGTAATTTTATCCAGGATGCCATGCTTTCATCATCCCACTCAACTGGATCTTTTGCTCCTTTCTTGGTCATTTTTATTAATGGTTTGGCTAGGACTGCAAATCCCACAATCCACTGTCTACAGTATCCTACCACTCCCAGGAACATTCTGATGTCTTTCTGAGTACGGGGTAATTCCATGTCTCGAATTATCCTAATCCTTTCTGAAGTAACCTTTCGGATACCTTTTTCTATCTGGTGCCCCAGATATTTCACTGAATTTTTGCAGAACTGAAATTTGTTTGGCGATACCTTATGCCCTCCTTTACCTAGATGGTTCAACAATGCAATGTTATCAGTAACACAGTTGTTCCGACTTTTAGACGCCACCAAGAGGTCGTCTATGTACTGAACCAAAACTGATTCTCCAGGTAGGACTAATGATTCAAGGCATTTTTTCAAAATCTGGTTGAAAATAGAAGGACTCTCTGTGTACCCCTGGGGGACACGATTCCAGACGTAGACATGACTATTGAATTCAAATGAGAAAAGAAATTTGCTGTCTGGATGCAATGGGATGGAAAAAAATGCGTGACATAAGTCAATGACAGTAAACCATCCAGCATTCCATGGAATTTGGTACAAAATCACTGCAGGGTTTGGCACAATGGAACAACAAGGAACAACAATCTTGTTAACTTTTCGCAGGTCCAGCACTACCCTATACTTCCCACTGGCTTTTTGATTCCAATTATGGGAGAATTACAAGGACTGCTCATTACTTCCTGTATGATGTTTGCTTCTGGAAATCTTTTTATTTCAATAGCAACTCCGGCTTTCACTTCTGCATTCATTTTATACTGCTTGGTATTTGGCTAAACTGCATTTGGTTTTATGACTATTTGAATGGGGTCTACATTTGCCATTAGTCCTACATCCCTTCCAGTGAAATCCCACACTTCTGGTATCACTGTCTGTTCTAGCTCTTCAGGTAAATCTAGCATTTTCAATTTCTTAATTTCTGAGTCAGGCCTTAGCAACATTAATTTGTACAATCCGTCTTCATCTGGAGTCTGAATTTCAACGCCTTTTGGTGTGCAAAAGATGGTGCAGTTCATTTTGCGCAGCAAATCACGTCCCAATAAGTTCACAGGACTAGAATCACAGACAACAAATCTGTGCATTTCTTTAAAATTTCCTATTGAGATCTCCATTGGTTCAGTTACAGGGGTACTAATTATCTGGTTTGACACACCCACTACATGGATTGCTTCTCCCGAGAGGGGTAGGTTAGGAACGTCTGCTGTTCTCACAGTAGAACGGGTAGCACCAGTGTCCAACAGAAAGGTGACGTCATTTCCTTCAACCTTTCCTTCAATGTATGGCCCTGTCTGGTCTCCCCCCTCAGGCCCCATCAGTAAGGTTCATCACAGAGGAATGTATCATTCAGCAGGAATTGCGAGGTTGCTGCATTTCTATCATCTCTTCCTTCCCATACCTCGATCCCCTCATTCTGCTGAGCTTGGTTCTTATAGTTAGGTCTAGGAACGCGAGGCAATTGATTCTGTTTTACCTGTTGCTGGGTCTTTCGTGGCCCCTCTTTCTGCACCTGTGGATTTAAACCATTAATGGGGACATTGCCAGTCTGTAAATTTGGACATTCGTCTTTCCAGTGCCCTATCTGGCCGCACCAGTGGCAGGGAAACTTCTTCATGGCCTCCTCTCGACTCATTTTAACTCAGGGTTTCCCTCCTCCCCCAGAGCTTGTGTTCGGGGTATTATTATTCATTTTACTTAACTGTTTTTCTTGTTGTTCCGCCAATTTCACTTGAGCCCACATAACCTTTTCCTTTAAGGCCTTCTGTTTGTTCTCCATCTCATCTTCGCAGTACTTGGCGTACTTCAGGACCTCATCTATGGGTTTTCCCTGCCAACAGATTTTGTTATCTCTGATCCAATGGGAGATTTCAGGTCTCAATCCCAACACGAATCGATACATGAAATGGGTCATATCCTTCATTTCAATATTATCGATTCCACTGTAGGTTTTGAATACCTGTAGCAGTCGCTAATATTAGGAGTGCACAGTTTCATCACGATTTTGGGTAGTTCTATCTATTCGGGTCCAATCAGTTTCTTTGGCTGGCACCTTCCCTTTCAAATATTGTATTACTTTGTCATACCGTCTCATTACATCCGGGGAGGGAGCTCCTGTTCTTGAGTCTCTTTCATACTCCTCACTGGGCCAATCAACTGCAATTTTACATTCAGTCCATAAATCTACAGGAACTACAATGTCGAAGAACCCATCCAGGTCCTTCAGGAGACACTTTTGAACTTTAACGAACCTCTCAACCTGCCTGTACCACTCTACAGGTTTCTCTCTCAATTTTGGGAAGTCATTGGTAAAGGACACAATATCCTGTCGGGACCATGGTACATGTACATATTTTCCTCCTGGCACTTCTCTCATGGGATACAAGGTTTCTGGCTTTCGACTTCCTTTAGAACGTATTCAGAAGTCTTCGGTCTAGCCTTACTGTCTTCCTTTTTCTTTGCCATCTGGCTTTCCATTTTCCTAAGTCTCCCCATTTCTGCAACAGATTCAGCAATTCTTTTATCTGTACCTTTTTCCTGGGCACATTCATGTTCTCTAGGTCCTTATCTGAAAATTCGGTTCTGTATGGTTTTTGTAAGACTTTGGATTTACTAACTTCTATTCACATATTAGCTGCAGTGTCCATTAGTTTCTCATGGAACACTCTGGTGTTTCGGGTAAGGCTCTTGCTTATAAACAGTAACTCCTCCTCACTAAAAGTGTTCAATCTGTCTAATCCCACATTTCCGGCTATTAGTTCCTCCATCTCTATTCTTAGTTTGTAAATATCTAAAGGTTTTGGTTGAGGAGTTTCTTTTTCTAATTCTCGGGTCCATCGGTCTAATTCTTCCGGAGTCACTACTGTGGCTCCTCGGGTACCTGAAGCTGTCTCTATCAGGACTTCCTTTGCCCTAGTCTGGGTTCCTTTCCATGGTACACTGCTTTCCGGCTCCCTTATGGGCAGATCCATCAGGGAGATTACAGATTAGCATTCGCTTGCCTGATCATCAACTATGAGAGGCTCCTTTCTGGGCTGGGCTACAGGTGGTGTAATAACTGGTGTTTTTGGACTTGCCTGTCCATCCCCATAAAGAGGAACAACGGGACCAATGGTTACTGGAATTGTCAGGGCTTTAGGACTGGGATTTATCTGAGCTATTGTCTGAATGAGTTCATTTCGCTGTTTTATCAATGCTTCCTTTTCTCGTTCATGTAAAGCCCTGTCAACTGATGCATCATGTAATACTTGTGGAACTAAAGGAGGATACAGACTCGGGGCAGTTGGGGCTGTCAGACCTGATCTCTCATCACCGAACGGTCTATAATTTGGGACAGTAGGGTCAGGTCTACAAAATCCGTCTCCACTAGTTTGCCTATCGCTATACCTGCTGTATATGTCTCACTAGCACTCCTCCTTCTAGGAGGTCTGAAGAATGCGTTTTTCGAGCTCAAAGACCCTAACTCCTCATCATAGGGGGGTGGATTTTTCATAAATAAATCCTCCAAGTATTCATCCTCCGAATCACCCATAGTCATTAGGTGTTGGGTCTTCTCTGTGCTTTTTCCTCCTAGAGGTTCATTTACCCCAAATACTCGAAATAGTCCCTCGACCATCATATTCTGTCTCCACTGTTTCATCTTTTTCTCTTTGGTCTCTCTCTGCATCTTCGGGTACCATTTACTCACTCCTTTATCCATTCTGGGTCTGTCTCGCTCTAGTGTCTCAATTTCCTATTCTTCCAAAGCCTCATATTGCGTCAACCTGGGTCTGGGATGTAAATCATTCATTCGGGTCCTCAAATTAAATAGAATTCTGCTATTAAAAGTACCATCTATGGGAAATGCTAAGATTCCATCTTCTTGGGTATACTTTGCCCAATTTTCCAACCATACGCAGGTATGATAACCTTTATCAAACATCATAAATGATGCAGGAGTATTAGGTGGTGGAATGATTACACCTTCTCTAGTTCTAATGGGCTTGTCTTTCTTGAAATAATTTCTGATTTTGTCAGCAAATGACATCTTCCTCTTGTTTCCGTACATATTGTAAGGTCTGCCTCTTATCATCTGATCTTTACGAAAACCTAAAGGCTGTGGATCAGGTAAGAATTCAGGATACCACATATACTGCATAACCAGAAGTTCCGTGGTTAACTACGTCTTTTGTTTACAATCCTCTTCCAATACCAGTGCGTCTTTTAACAATTACAACAACCAATCAACACTGGGATTGCGAACAATTTCAACCAATGGGTGCGTGGCCTTTTTCGAGAGACGCGGTCTCACGCTCCGGCACTCACCCCTCCTTTACAATACTAGCTTTGTTACACGCCCGCTGTTTCAACCAATACCAGCGCGACACGGAGTGACGTCAGCAACGCTTCGCGACCGACTCCCTCCTTCACAAGGTAACGGAAACTTTGAATTTTTTCTTAAAGTGCAAGTGCTCTATTTAGTTTACAACGTATAACATTCGCCACCGTACTCGAGTGTCTAAAAGAAAGAAAGTTTTGTTTCACTGCAAGTAAACCTCTTCCGTCTACTTTTCACACACTACGGATAGACCCTTCTGCCTACCCTTTCACACAAGCATTAGAGAACCTGTTACTTCTTTGACTCATCCACTCTTTCCGGGATATATACAAAGTCTAAAGTTTTACCACTATACTCCTTTGCAATCACTCAAGCTCCGATGAACCTACTACTCCTTCCTCGTGTGACCCTTACTAGGTAATATCACAACTGAAGTTTCATCAGCGGACTCGTTGCTATCATTAATTCAACTGTTTATTCAGAAAAATCCCTAATTAGCGCTTCCAGTTCTGCCTAACCATGCACTAATCTTCCTCACAGCCAGTGACCTCACTGCAAAGTGGATTCTACTCACCACCCGCTATTCTATCCCCCCAGGGAATTTCCAGACAACATATAACAATCACTAACAATTTGTTAATAAACATTTAATATAGCAGCATTTCATAAACCATTAAAACATTTCATAACATTTCAAAACAATATTTTTGCAGTCGATCGATCTTAAGGGAAAAATATTATTTTTAGCAGCACATTTAAATTTTCACGGTTTATCAACAATTGACCTATCTACCTGTCTCAATTAGTCCTAACCATAGCTCTGCTACCAGAAAATTACTGATAGAGCGCGCAGGTAATCCGATCCTTACTTACCAAATATATACGCTACTGGGCCCATCAATAATTTCCATAAATCAGGTAACCTTCACAGCGCTATCAGTAATTCGGGGGACTTTCTTTCTATATATTTCCGTGTACCAGACTTACCAATCCTCGAGAACAGGTACCTATGATCACAACGGACCAGGAGCTAATATTGAGATTCAAGCAGATAACACCAATACCATATACATTTATATTTTGTTTATATCAGGTAATAACCAGAAACACAGGAAGTTTTCAAAAGCTTTATCTAAATCATAAAAGGTTGTCGTCTGCCATGAGAATGAAATTTACACAGACCAAAACATCTATGATCAAGATCAGAAGAATAGTATAACTATGAATCAGCGTGAGGATCATTTAATATTCAGAAAAATATAAAGGAGAAAGGGAAAGGGAACATGCTAATTAGATCTAACAGGTTCGAGTACGTCACTAAAGGATGGGTAAGAACAAGGGAACATACTACTAAATGCTAATTTGAATATACTGAGAGAATTTGGAAACAATACTTTAGAGTGAATGCAATTTCTATAGGGAGGGTAACAGTGGAATATACTAAATATGCAAACAATTCAGTGTTTGAGTAAGGGTACAGGGAAGATAATGAACATGCTAGAAAAATACCTTCATCAGAGTTCAAAGGTCAGAGATAAATCACAGGCAAGATTGCTTTATTTGGAAAAATAGGAGAGAAAGATTTAGAGGGACGAACACCCACATATAATTTATATTTACCTAGGACAGAATGAGGACTAACCCTGGCCACGGGTCAGTTAAGGAAGGCGGGAAAGGACCCTCAAGGACTTGGAATGCCAGTAGGCGAGTAGGTACAGCTCATGGACAGTCAGGACAGGATCCCCCCGGGATATTGATCAGGGCTGGACACATCTAAGGGTATGACCAACACCTGAAGCTTCGGATGCAACGCCTGCGCTACGCCCTCTCTGCAAAGAATCTGCCAATAACCACGATTGGGTTCTCGAGTCTCCTGACAAAGTGCTTCGCCAGCACTTAAAGGTTTCTCCAACCCGGACTAAGTTTGTGGAAATTACGGACAGAGTGCTCCGCAGCTCTCTGTATCAATCACCTATAGAGTTCGTAGGGTTAGTGACAGGTCAGCTACTCGGACAAGTCGGACAATTTCTCTAGCTAAACCTAGGCCAAATATACTGTTTTCAGGTCTGTAGACCACCCACAAATTTTGCAAGTGAAAGGATCCCCAACTTCGGATTGGTCAAGAGAGGTGATTAGGTCATTGTCACCACCTAGAATTTGGCGTTCCCACAATTAATATTCAATTTCTTGAACCCACCCCTTACATTCCAGTTCCCATGGCACAATATTCAGAGCACAATAGCTTACAGAGTATGACAATTACAATGTATCAAAACAGGTATGACTTCGAGCCTTCTCGCTGGGGCATAGGTTAGCTTCCCAGGAGCATCTCAGCTTCGGCAGCCAGCTGGCTGAGTTCCACTGCTGCAAGACTCGCATGTCCCCCATCACGTGATTGGTGACACATGGGCTTCCAAGATGGAGTAGCACCTCTCCTCCCAGGCCCCCGGAGAATGTTACATGAAAAGTAAGCGAAAACAATTTAGAAACACGGGAAAAAATGAATACACTGTCTACCATGATTGGCTTCACTACACCCCTTACTTTATAATATCTATAGCATTAGGAGTTAAGCAGAACAAAACATCTGAGCAAAAGCAGCGGTGGCAAGCGGAGAGCATGTTAAAACAAAGCGGCCATCTTTAGCAGTACTGCGCATGAGCGAAAAATCCCTCCAGAATTACGAGTGCGTCACATCACATGGGTATGACCGACGCATGCGCAGACTGGAATCCCGCATAGCAGCAACCATCTTAGTTGCAAGCGTAGTTAGGATTAATAAACACATAGGCAAGCGTCTCTGGGACACCCGCGTGTAGTGTAAAAGTGCAAAATTAATAAACGAAACAAGTTGGTTATTACGTTAAAGGTTATGCGAGGGTTTTGAATTCGAGCAAGTCGCGTAACATGCGAATCCTTGCTCCATCAACAGCATCATTGGGAACATCCATCACTATTGATTTATCTCTTGTGATATTTGGCGTCCTAGAGGGTGTATATAGTTCAGCTAAAAGCCTAGTATTGTATGCAATGCTGTTAGCAAGAAGGGAGATCTGCAGGAAATGGAAAGATTCTTCACCTCCTACCTTCAGAGAATGGCAAACTTCAATCCTGCAGACTTCACGTACTGATTTGGCCAGGTCTGGCAACCAGAACAAAAGGGATTTCTGGCATTTATTAACATGGGTTCATTGACTGAACCGGGGTTCAGCCCCCCCCCCACGGTTCCAATGATTGATCTCCTATGGTGCCTCTGATGTTTGCACCATTGGAACAGCCGCTACCCGGTCTTAGCCTGGCCCATATTGGCTGTCACTTACACCAAGGTTTGCCGTAGATGAGTAAATCATGGATTCTGTGCCTCTTTGGAACGCAGATGACAGCTGAGGGATCGATGGCCCCCCAATATACTTGTGTCCCTTCCAGTTCTTCTGATAAACTGAGACAGCTGATCTCTGTTAATTCCTTTTGGCACTTTGTCTACATGGTGGTTATGAGGACCAAAAAAAAAAAAAAAAACAATCCAAAATCCATGTATTGACTATCGGCCACTGTGTGAGTGAAGGCATCTACATGTGCAGCCTTGTTATAGTCCAGATGTGGTATGCAGAGGCAAGCCACTATGCCTGTACTATTTCAACTTATCCACTCACACTTATGTTCATGATCAATAACCTGCACATTAGCAGGACATAACTCAAAATCTCAATTTAGGGTAACCAGGCCCATGTGTCAAAATGTAGCTCAGGACATTTTCATTATTTTCTTTGTCCTCATTTTTCAATATGCAGACCGTATCAAGAAAAGGGTAAATTTTTACTGGGACTGGGGGTACCCGGTCTCTCAATAAGGAGGAGATGTTGTGAACATCCCGAGTTTTTAAGAGTAATATCCCTCCTGTACGGTCAAAAGGACTAACTTCACTGAAACAGGTAAATGAAGTAGCGGCTCTGAGGCATACGGGCCAAACCTGTAAAGCATATTACTAATCATAGGACCAGGTATTTAACAAGGGTAAAAAAAATGTTTTTAAAAAAACAAGGAAAAAGCAAGAGACTGTATTTCGAAATTAAATTCCAAATAGTGCATAAATATCACGTTTAGGAATTAAAATTATTTACATACATTTCTAGCCATTTGTCCCATAATTCCCCAAATATTGTTTTCTTAACCCTCTTAGTAGCTCGATATAGGGTTTCAACCCTTTGTACTGAATGGATCTATTCCACCTCTGGGGGGGGGCATGGAAGTATCCATTTGATGCACAACTCCCTTCTTGCCAGTAGAATTAGGATGAATACAATGGTTTTGGGGATTTTGGTAAAATATCCATTGTTTGCCCCACCTGTCAAAACCCCCAAAATACCTATATCCAAGCTCACCTTTAGTTCATGACCTACGACTTCTGATATGATTTTACCCACTTTCTCCCAGAAGGGCTGGATCGAGGGACACTACCAGAACATCTGTGATTCATTCGCCCTTTCTTCGCCACATTTAGAGCATTTTTTTACTGTCCCACTTCCCACCTTCGATATCCTCCGAGGTGTCCAGTACACCTTAAGGACAGTCAAAAGATGTTTGTTTCTTAGTGGGGCAGATTTCACATAGTGTCATGAATAAGCCATAGATACTTGCCATACTAATTTGTGATCCTGATCCGGCAGTTCCCTCTTCCAGTTCTCCATCAGCAGAATTTGTGCCCCTTCTTCTGCCTGAATTAACAACCAGTACCTCTCGGCGATTTCCTTCCGTAGCTTGGGATGTGGTTTTATCCTAGCCTCAGCCACCAGGTTCCCCTCAACATTTTTCTTCAGTGTATTTGCCCAGCTGACTAGTTGATAGTATTTGAATTTAGAGACAGAATTCCTGGAAACCTCCGACAGTCTCTGCCATTAAATTAGTTTAGAGCCATAAGTGTGGCAGGGTGTGCTCAGACGTGAGTCCCTTGTTCACTTTGCCACTGGATTCAAGCAAGCCGGGCTGAAGACGGCTGTAATGCTAGAAACCGGTCCTCGGAAGCTTGTTTCCGGTCCAGGGAAGGCATGGCTTGGCAGTTCGGGTTGGACTGTTCCCATGAGGCACAGGATCAGACTGAGTTGCATATAGCCATGTCTGAACTGGGGTGGCAGAGTGGGCTAAAGAACGGTGATGGATTAAACCCAGATCTTTTGACTGGGTGTGAGTGTTTGATTGGTTCAGATGCTCCGTCCATTACCACCCTCTTTTGTACCGCTTTTGGCCGCCATAAGTGTGGCAGGGTATGCTTAGACGTGAGTCCCTTGCTCACTTTGCCACTGGATTCAAGCAAGCCAGGATGAAGACGACTGGAATGCCAGAAACCGGTCCTCAGAAGCTTGTTTCCAGTCCAGGGAAGTCATGGCTTGGCAGTTCGGGCTGGACTGTTCCCATGAGGCACAGGGTCAGACTGATTTGCATATAGCCATGTCTGAACTGGGGTGGCAGAGTGGGCTAAAGAACGGTGATGGATTAAACCCAGATCTTTTGACTGGGTGTGAGTGTGTGATTGGTTCAGATGCTCCGTCCATTACCACCCCCTTTTGTACCGCTTTTGGCCGCAATAAGTGTGGCAGGGTATGCTCAGACGTGAGTCCCTTGCTCACTTTGCCACTGGATTCAAGCAAGCCGGGCTGAAGATGGCTGGAATGCCAGAAACCGGTCCTCGGAAGCTTGTTTCCGGTCCAGGGAAGGCATGGTTTGGCAGTTCCGGCTGGACTGTTCCCATGAGGCACAGGGTCAGACTGATTTGCATATAGCCATGTCTGAACTGAGGTGGCAGAGTGGGCTAAAGAACGGTGATGGATTAAACCCAGATCTTTTGACTGGGTGTGAGTGTTTGATTGGTTCAGATGCTCCGTCCATTACCACCCCCTTTTGTACCGCTTTTGGCCGCCATAAGTGTGGCAGGGTATGCTCAGACCTGAGTCCCTTGCTCACTTTGCCACTGGATTCAAGGAAGCCGGGCTGAAGACGGCTGGAATGCCAGAAACCGGTCCTCGGAAGCTTGTTTCCGGTCCAGGGAAGGCATGGCTATGCAGTTCGGGCTGGACTGTTCCCATGAGGCACAGGGTCAGACTGATTTGCATATAGCCATGTCTGAACTGGGGTGGCAGAGTGGGCTAAAGAACGGTGATAAATTAAACCCAGATCTTTTGACTGGGTGTGAGTGTTTGATTGGTTCAGATGCTCCGTCCATTACCACCCCCTTTTGTACCGCTTTTGGCCGCCATAAGTGTGGCAGGGTATGCTCAGACGTGAGTCCCTTGCTCACTTTGCCACTGGATTCAAGTAAGCCGGGATGAAGACGGCTGGAATGCCAGAAACCGGTCCTCGGAAGCTTGTTTCCGGTCCAGGGAAGTCATGGCTTGGCAGTTCGGGCTGGACTGTTCCAATGAGGCACAGGGTCAGATTGATTTGCATATAGCCATGTCTGAACTGGGGTGGCAGAGCGGGCTAAAGAACGGTGATGGATTAAACCCAGATCTTTTGACTGGGTGTCAGTGTTTGATTGGTTCAGATGCTCCGTCCATTACCACCCCCTTTTGTACCGCTTTTGGCCGCCATAAGTGTGGCAGGGTATGCTTAGACGTGAGTCCCTTGCTCACTTTGCCACTGGATCCAAGCAAGCCAGGATGAAGACGGCTGGAATGCCAGAAACCGGTCCTCAGAAGCTTGTTTCGGGTCCAGGGAAGGCATGGCTATGCAGCTCGGGCTGGACTGTTCCCATGAGGCACATGGTCAGACTGATTTGCATATAGCCATGTCTGAACTGGGGTGGCAGAGTGGGCTAAAGAACGGTGATGGATTAAACCCAGATCTTTTGACTGGGTAAGAGTGTGTGATTGGTTCAGATGCTCCGTCCATTACCACCCCCTTTTGTACCGCTTTTGGCCGCAATAAGTGTGGCAGGGTAAGCTCAGACGTGAGTCCCTTGCTCACTTTGCCACTGGATTCAAGCAAGCCGGGCTGAAGATGGCTGGAATGCCAGAAACCGGTCCTCGGAAGCTTGTTTCCGGTCCAGGGAAGGCATGGCTTGGCAGTTCCGGCTGAACTGTTCCCATGAGGCACAGGGTCAGTCTAATTTGCATATAGCCATGTCTGAACTGAGGTGGCAGAGTGGGCTAAAGAACGGTGATGGATTAAACCCAGATCTTTTGACTGGGTGTGAGTGTTTGATTGGTTCAGATGCTCCGTCCATTACCACCCCCTTTTGTACCGCTTTTGGCCGCCATAAGTGTGGCAGGGTATGCTCAGACCTGAGTCCCTTGCTCACTTTGCCACTGGATTCAAGCAAGCCGGGCTGAAGACGGCTGGAATGCCAGAAACCGGTCCTCGGAAGTTTGTTTCCGGTCCAGGGAAGGCATGGCTATGCAGTTCGGGCTGGACTGTTCCCATGAGGCACAGGGTCAGACTGATTTGCATATAGCCATGTCTGAACTAGGGTGGCAAAGTGGGCTAAAGAACGGTGATAAATTAAACCCAGATCTTTTGACTGGGTGTGAGTGTTTGATTGGTTCAGATGCTCCGTCCATTACCACCCCCTTTTGTACCGCTTTTGGCCGCCATAAGTGTGGCAGGGTATGCTCAGACGTGAGTCCCTTGCTCACTTTGCCACTGGATTCAAGCAAGCCGGGATGAAGACGGCTGGAATGCCAGAAACCGGTCCTCGGAAGCTTGTTTCCGGTCCAGGGAAGTCATGGCTTGGCAGTTCGGGCTGGACTGTTCCAATGAGGCACAGGGTCACACTGATTTGCAAATAGCCATGTCTGAACTAGGGTGGCAGAGTGGGCTAAAGAACGGTGATGGATTAAACCCAGATCTTTTGACTGTGTGTCAGTGTTTGATTGGTTCAGATGCTCCGTCCATTACCACCCCCTTTTGTACCGCTTTTGGCCGCCATAAGTGTGGCAGGGTATGCTTAGACGTGAGTCCCTTGCTCACTTTGCCACTGGATTCAAGCAAGCCAGGATGAAGACGGCTGGAATGCCAGAAACCGGTCCTCAGAAGCTTGTTTCCGGTCCAGGGAAGGCATGGCTATGCAGTTCGGGCTGGACTGTTCCCATGAGGCACAGGGTCAGACTGATTTGCATATAGCCATGTCTGAACTGGGGTGGCAGAGTAGGCTAAAGAACGGTGATAGATTAAACCCAGATCTTTTGACTGGGTGTGAGTGTTTGATTGGTTCAGATGCTCCGTCCATTACCACCCCCTTTTGTACCGCTTTTGGCCGCCATAAGTGTGGCAGGGTATGCTCAGACGTGAGTCCCTTGCTCACTTTGCCACTGGATTCAAGCAAGCCGGGATGAAGACGGCTGGAATGCCAGAAACCGGTCCTGGGAAGCTTGTTTCCGGTCCAGGGAAGTCATGGCTTGGCAGTTCGGGCTGGACTGTTCCCATGAGGCACAGGGTCAGACTGCTTTGCATATAGCCATGTCTGAACTGGGGTGGCAGAGTGGGCTAAAGAACGGTGATGGATTAAACCCAGATCTTTTGACTGGGTGTGGGTGTTTGATTGGTTCAGATGCTCCGTCCATTACCACTCCCTTTTGTACTGGATCATAGCAAAGGCATTCAGAAAAATGCAAAACCTATATGTGGGCCAAAGCAGCGGGGTCCTGGAACATTGCCAAACCAACAACACCTGCAGTGCCAACCTCATACTGAAGCATGGACAGACAAGGCCCACTTTCTACAGAGCTGGGCCAAGTCAGCCCAGAGCAGCCCCAAGTCAGCCACAACCAACCCAAATTAATGCTACACTAGCTCCTCCTGCAGCCACAAAACGTTTTCCCACATAATCAAGGAAGCTACCCCAATAGCAATTAGTGTTCAACTGCACTATTATCCGGGAACTACAGAAAGTGAACCAGAACTGGATGACATAAATAAGGAGCAGGGCCAGCATTCCAACACCTGAGCAACCTGGAGGAGGCCGTTGAGCAGATTTCCCAGCTGTTGTGAACTTTTTGATTTGTTTTATATTTAGTATATATTATAGTTTTTTTAGGTAGTCATTAGATGGAATAGGTTTAGATTAGATGGGTTTTAGTATTTTCTTATAATTGTATTAGTTTTTATATTTTTCAGGGTAATAGGGTGTTAGTGGATGGGGTTAATGTTAGGTCTTTGTTAAAAAAATACAAAAATGAATTAAATAATATGAATACCACAAATATATATATATATATATATATATATATATATATTTTTGCTTTGATTCTAATGTGTAGATAGTTCATGTATAGGTGTAGTATATGGTTGTATTGTGTTAAGGTGGGTTGAAGGTTGATGTTTAACATGTCCGTTGTGGTAGATGTATAGCACAGATTAAGCTAGGTTTAGATAGGTTATAGTAGTGTTGAGTTACGTTAGTGTAAGATAGGCAGGTTAAGATAGTTTAGGCTTAGATTAGATTTAGTTAGTTAGGTAATATTAATGATAATAATAATAATGAAATTTATCAAGCGCGAACAGCTACCTCAACCAGAGGAATCCCGGCGCTCTAGCATTAGGTGGCAGGCAAAGAAGGCCCGAGCATAGAAAGACCTGAGCACACTAATCAAAGCTAAAGAGCCATGTTTTAACCACTTTCCTAAATAGTGGCTCTGAATCAATATGCCAGATATTATTTGGCAAGGAGTTCCAAAGCTTGGAGGCCTTGACCGTGAAATATCTGCCACCTAGCCGGGCACTCCTAAACCGTGGAGTGCAAAGCATATTTTGTGCATTAGATCTCAGCAAACGATTCTGCTTATAACTATATAGCCGTTGTTTCAGGTAGCTAGGACAATTACCATGGATTGACCGGAATGCTAGTGTCAAAGCCTTAAACGCGATTCTTCTTGCTACTGGCAGCCAGTGGAGTTTTTTATGTGCGGAGGGATATGATGACGGAATGGTACACGTCTAATCAGTCGTGCAACCGAATTCTGAACCATCTGCAGTCTTCTGACTAAGTACACCAGCAGGCCCACATAGAGGCTGTTAGCAAAGTCCAGTCTAGACATCACATTGGCATGAACTATCACTCAGTGGCAGTCCTCAGGCAGCAGATGGAGGAACTGCTGTAGGTTTGTCAGTTTGCTAAAACAGGACACTGTCACCTGTTGAATTTGGGCAGAAAAGGAAAGGTAGGGTAGGTTAGAACATTTTACCTGCTGCGTATACCAGTTTCTGAATTACATATTTTTTCTATTTTCACAATGGTGTAATGGTTTACTGCGTAGGAGTTGTCATATTTGATTAGACTGATTTGAGCACATGATGTTGAGATTCTGTGCAGTGTTTGTCGATATGTGTAACTTTATGAGATGCCTAGGGCCAAGAGTCAGTCAATGTTGCAAAGGAGTCACTTAAAGGATCTTCAACAATCTTTGGCCTATGTAAGTGGTCCTCTTTGTGTGATGGATACGCATCCCAACACTGAGAGTTACCTACTGTTGCACTGTGTGTGAAATTTATGCTACATATTCATTAGGAATGGATCTGTCACCCCCTGCTGGCAATTCATGGCTGTGTTGGGGATAAAACTGGTACCTGCAAATTATGCACTAATCCTTGCACCATTGTCTTAGTGTGTCATTGTTGTTTGCAGGGTACTATCCATGAGAGTGACCCCTACGTGCAATTCATCCTTGGAATTGAGTACTTTAGAAGTGTTGCACTTCCTGCATGTATACTTGTGCTACTACTTGCTTAGTTTGAAAAGGTAAGTGTCTGACACTTCCGCTTATCCTAGGGATATGTAGATTTGTTCCAGGGTATGTGCTCTCGCTCCTCTGTATTGGTATGTGTGTACATGTTACAATTTGATGTAATGTATGGTTACTCTCACACTTAATGCATGTGAGGGCTCTCAGGGCAAAAGTCACACAATGTCCCTATGTATCCTAGTGTGCCATACTAAACTATTTATCATTTGCCGCAGGCCCCAAAATACTTAGTAATTGCTAACCCTGGGCGAAGCACTACGCGAGCTGCACGTAGCACAGTGCGAACACGCGTAGTGCAGCGTAGCGTAGTGCAGCGGTCATTTTTTGCTTGTTCGCGATCCTCAACGTTGTTCGTGACCGCGAGCAAGCAAAATGACATCCCGGCGAGATTCTCAACGCGGGGAGGTCAGGTTTCTCATTGCGCGTGGTTGCGCATGCTCGCGACCGCTCGCGATGAGACACTACCAGTTCGCGTTGAGAAAGCTGCCGCTCCAGTAAAAATCTACTTGAGCAGCAGAAAACTACAGCTCGCACTGTGCAAGATGCCGTTTTCAATGATTGCACATGATTGCACAGTGCTGGATGCTTGTCCGCACTGTGCAATCATTGAAAACGCATCTTGCACAGTGCAAACATGCTACTATCCAGCTCGCGTAGTGCTACGTGAAGTTCGCGTAGTGCGAAGTGCACTTAGCGTAGCATCGTGTCGCGCTACTCCTCGATCTACGCCCACCCTTAGTAATTGCTTAATGACATCCTGACATCCAAGGTGTAGCACTGATCTTCTACATCCATGAGTGGCATAGACTGGACTACGGTAACTCCCTCTACGCCGGAACCACAGTCAAACTTCAGAAAAGACTCCAGCGCATTCAGAAGGCCTCCGCACGACTCATCCTGGACATCCCCCGACACAGCCACATCTCCGGACACCAGAGAGACCTGCACTGGCTCCCCATCAGCAAGAGAATCACGTTCCAACTCCTCACCCACGCACACAAAGCTCTCCACGACTAAGGACCCAGATACCTCAACGACCGCCTGACCTTCTACACTCCCACCCGCCAGCTCCGATCGACCAGCCAAGCCCTCGCCGCCGTTCCCCGCATCCGAAGAGCCACAACGGGAGGAAGATCCTTCTCCTACCTGGCGGCCAAGACGTGGAACTTCCTCCCCATCCACCTCCGCCTGACCCAAGACCACCTCTCCTTCAGGAAGCAACTCAAGACCTGGCTGTTCCAGTAGTAGCAGAACCCCCCCCAAGCGTCTTGAGACCCTCCGGGTGAGTAGTGCGCTATACAAATGCCCTGATTGATTGATTGATTGATTGATATGATGCTATATAGAAAGAGTCTGGTCAGGAATATCTCTTTATTGTCAGTGATTCCATTATGATAGTACTCATAGGATATCTTCAGTTGAAGCATTTCAGCTGACATATGTGCATGATGACAGTGTCATGATAACTGTGGATATGTGAGTATGTGTTAGTGGCTCATCTGCCTCACAGGACCCATTTTGTGCAGTTCTGCAATTGAGTGATTAGCTGCCCAATTTCACTGTGTGGCATTGAAGGCACTGCTGCTTATTGTCACACTACAACATTCACTGGTTTCAAAGGGATTTTCAACATAATGCAATGGCTGGGGTGGTCCATGATGACCATGTCCAGCAAAAGAAAGTGAGAAGGACTGTAGCACAATTTCCTAGTGTTAGACCTGGCACCTTGGCGTGAGTCTCCCTTTCACTTTTTGCTGATGTGCCTCAGATGTTTTGCTGGTATTCGCTGCTCACGGCACTGCGCCATGGCCAATCTGTGCCGCAGTGCAAGTGCTCCCAATGTAAAGTGTATCCATGTAATTGATTTCCATGATTGGCTCATTGGATTTACTGTCAGTCCCCAGTAAAGTGCACCAGGAGTGCCAGGGCTTGCAAATGCCGATATGGCTCGTGGGCCTGCAGCGCGGGTTGCATGACCCACAGAAGCCGCCTTGTAAAATGTGTCTAAGGTCTGCCACTGCAGAACCTGCGTGCAGTCTGGTACTGTCATGCCGGCTGGGTAAGTGCACACACTTACCAGCCTCTTACCCTTCCCTTTACTTCATATCAGTCATTTCTTTGGTAGGCCTACAGGCAGGGTGCATTGTAAGCATAAGGTAGGACAAGCCCTGATGTGCGTGGCATGTCCTAATAGTGAATTACAGCCATTCCCGTTTTTCACTATTGCAAGGCTACCTGTTCTCGTAGGCCAGAAGGGGCTGCTGGATTATTACACTCTATAGTCCCAGTAGACTCAGGGAACATGGTAGGAAGTCAAGTTTAGTATGCCTGAACTCAGAATAATAAAATACTTCTTTTAGTAAATTTTATTTTAATATCCTGGGTTTGCAAATGCTACTTTTAGAAAGTTAGCATTTGCTTGCCTAACCATCTCGGCCCGCCTCTGCTCTTATGTGTATTTGCTGTCTGGTTTGTGTGAGTGACAGGGCCGGGGGAAGACAGGTGATGAATAGAAAGATTACACCAAGATGGGTGGGGGGAGTGCCCCTTGACTCTGGAATAGGCCTGTGCTCTGCGGCCTCAATGCCGGCTCCGCCCCTGGGGAGTGGCTGACGACTCTGCCCTACACCTTGTAAAGAGAGAGGGGAAGACCGTAAACAGAGTGCTCTTGGACTGTACTTCTCTTTACAATGCTGGCTCCACCTCCTGCGAAGCGTCTGCGGGGCCTGCCCTGCTCACTGAAAGGAAAAGCCAGACTTAGCAAAACAAAGTACTCAAGAGCTGAGATGGACTATGCAAAGGCCCCCCTGGCCGGGAAAGACAAAAGAAACGGTGTATAAAAAGAGGAGCTCCGCTCCTACCAAATCAGATCCTGTTTTGACCACGATGAACCTCTGCCAGACTAGAAGGACCAAGAGAAGCTGAGGAAAGGAAACCTGCAGTGGTGCTTTGCTGAGACTGGAGAGGAAAAGACTGAAGAGGGCTTTGAAGACTTGTGCCTGAAATGATCTCCAAGGGCTTGATCTCGAGCTTGCCCCTGAACTGAACCCCAGGACCATTGGGTTCAATTCTGCCTGTGCCCATCTGCTGCTGGGCCCTTAAGTTATTTTCCCTCGCCAGAGTTGTGACTCGGGTGCCTTCGCCCTCCGAAGGTCGCGACAGCTCAGAGCCTGGCCGCCCCGCCACAGAGAGCCCCGCTCAAGTTTGAGTCGCTCTCTGCATCAGTTCCGGGCCGCCCGCTCTCCTGATACCTCGCCTGCCACGGAGCGCGTTGTGCGCCTCTAATCTCCTCCTGCCGGAATCTGCACAGAGCGCATCTGGTAGCCTCGAAACGTACCCGACTGTCTCGCTTTGCCCTCCTGCATACCAAGGCCCGTGCTGCACCTCAAGAAGGCCTTCCGTACGTTGGTACCGGAGGCCTGGTGCTGCACCTGTCTGCCCGAGAACACGACGACCCACACAGATCAACAGGTACGACCCGGCATACTAAGAAGAAGTACGTCCCGCAGGCCTGAACGGCACCTCGCCCCGTGAGTTGCTCCAGACCCCGGATCGCCGCTACCCTCCACCATCCCGCTCACCCGCCTCGCATCGCGAGGGGGCTCCGAGCCCGATAAAACCCCGGAGAACCACCGGCCTTGTCCCAAGTCCGCCTCACATGAGGCCGCGCCTGAAACGCCTCGGACACTCGCAACAAGGTACACTTGAGCTCGATCGTTTAGCGATTGAGACCACCAGATTTAAATAGGCAACTTAACTGTTCTTTGTCAGCAAGGTACGCTGAGGGTCGGTGCGCGCTTCGCGCTGGTGAAGCGACCCATTGGTGAATGATGGATGACAGGGAAAACAAACATTGCGGACCCTGGATTTATTTACATGTGTGTTCATAGGCTAATTCACAGTAGCAGTTATTGAAGCAACAACCACTAACATTGTTTGAGACACAAAGGATATTTAGACAGAGTCAATGGATTATACATGTCATGTGACATGTTGAGGAGAGGAGAATTCAATGAGGAGGAGGTCCACATATCCAATAGGGAAGGTAGGCCACATCATCACTACACAAATGGATCCAACTAACAGGTGGGCATTTCACAAAGGGGACAGCACCAGATGACATGGGTGGTGGCATGATGATAAGCACGGGTCCAATGATAAACTGGCTAAGTGGCAAAGACAAATGCTAGTGGGGATTTGTCCGCTGGAGAAGGCTGAAGTTCCCATTTTCATCATTTGATGTGGGTTGTGCCTCCCTTGGTGATGGAGGCATCTGAGGCATCTGAGGCACACACACATCATGGGCAGAAAATGGCTTGCTGTCTTGTCAGCACAGCAACAATGTTGTGTTGGAAGGCACCCATTGTTGTAATATGGCTAGGTGGCATCAACAGGGCTGTTGTTCTTGCCTCTGTCTCATGATGCCAATGATGTCACACAGGGACAGCTCCAATCTATGGAGTGGAGGGTAGGTGTCTCTTATTGCCTCAAAGGTGTCCTTATTGGGACTGAATCACATAGGGACTTCCTCTAGAGTGCCCGTGACAGTCTCCATCCCTGCCCACACCTCATCGACCAGCTGCCACTGGGCTCATACCACCTGCTGTTGGAAGACAACTTAGGGGTCCTCAGAGTCCAGGGCTGGGCTTGGGCTAGCAGATGGGGTATGTCCCATGGTAGGGAGTTCCTCTGGAGAGTCTGCAACTCTGCCATCCTCTTCCGCAACTGGAGAAGGTGTTCCAATGTTCCAATGTAGTCTAGGAGTTGCTGAAAGGTGTCATCGTGTATGTAGGGTATGATGTCATTGCCAGCAGGTTGGTCATCAAGAATCAGCAGTTGTTAAGGAGTTGTTATTTCTCCTTCTGAAATTAAATTGAGGTATCTTAAAGGTGATCTATGCTAGATGCTAACATGAATAATCTGGGGGACATGCACACTTTATTCTAATTAACTTTGAGTTCAACATTGATGTGTAGAACATGTGTGACTCTTAGGCATTGTGGCAAAGTTGCACTTTAGTGGCCTTTCAGGTGGCAGTATCTCTGCTTTGTTTACACAACCACTGTGTGACAAGGGTGACTTACCGTGTCATTACACACATTGCAACACATTTACACAGCTTGCTGGCCTGTCCTGCCTGTGAGGGTAAGGCAGGGTCACATCTGCCTTGGTCACAACTGCCTTTCCCGCACGGTTGACTTGTCGACCAGGCAGAAAAGCAGCGGATGGTCTTTCCGTCCACCGCGGACCCCTAGCCCTGTTAATAAGGCGGGCGGTCTTTGCAGCAAGGATGGCGGATGGATCGCCCCCGCCGGGCAGGCGGTGGCTTCCGACGGTCCAGCGGGGGTGATCCTCTCGCCATCCTAATGGGGCCCTATGTGTGAAAGAATTCTCTGCCTCTTTATAGTATTATTGAAACCTTTTACATTTCATGTCATAAAAGATTAGCATCATAGAAACAACTGTATATTTTAAGAAAAAATGCAATTGAGCATAAAATGTAGAATGAGCAATTGAAAAATTGGAAGAAATAGATGACAGTAATAAAATGAAATAGATGACAGTAATAAAATGAAATGGTAAGGAATAAAGAAATAGAGTGAGAAAGGTAGAGAATTGAGAGGAAATAACGAGACAATAACAGATTTCTTCCAGCATCAGTAAGAGAAGGAACAAAATATAGTTCGAAAGAATAAGACAGGATACGAAGAAAAGAGAGTCAGGTGTAGGAAGAAAAAAGAAGAATATAAGGAAGAAGGGAAAAGGAAAAAGAAGAGAAGACAGTACATTTCCAAAAGGACGTCTGAAAAAACATACCTGAGGGGACAAAGAACGAAAGAGAAACTGGGGCATGACTGACACATGAGAAGATGAAACACCTGAACACGGGGGGTCCGAACCACATCGGGACAGGGAAGAGAAGGGAAACGAAACCATGATATGAAACGTGGATGAGCAACCCTAAAGAGGGAAATAAAGGAAAAACAAAAATTATACGCATCAAATACATAAGACAAAGGAATTCCATGCTTATTAAATCTAAGAAAAACAGAGATCGAAAGACCTGCATCACATAAATAGTAAATACATTTTTTTTTAAAAAGAACAACGAAGAGACAGCTGATTGACCCTGGGACTGGTCGACATTGACTATTACATAACCAGAAAATATTCCAAAAATTGGACTAAACCAACAGGATAAACCATGTCATGAAACACTTCAAAAATGTAGTTGAAAAAATAGCATCACAGTTAAGTAAGTATATTCTAATCAACCAATAGAGGGGGCAGCAGTGTCCATGTTGTTTGCAGCATGGGATTAAAGAGAATTTCTGAGCTACGCCGGGTCTTCAAAGGACCAAGTTTGATTTTGAAAAGTCACCTTAAATATGCAGGGAAGGAAAAGACCATATCTGGCTCCAAGAGATCGAAGATGCAGACGAAGACTTAGGAATTCCGTCCTTCTAGTTGCTCTGGCATTGGAGACATCTTAGGAAAGAAATACCTTCTGACCAAGCCAAGTAATTTGACATTTGGCTCTAGCTGCAGAGAGGACTGATAGCAAATCTGTGAATTTTAAGAAAAGGATGATGACTCCTCTTGGTCTAGCTGGAGACATGGAGAGTGGAGGACGAGGACCAGGCCTGTGTGCCCTCTGGATGTTGAGGGATGTGGTAGAAGGCATGTCCAAGAGTTTCGGCAAGAATGTTGTAAAAAAGGAGACAGGAGCATCACCCTCCATAATTACAGGCAGGCCATAAATGCGTAGATTATTCCTTTTATTTTGTTTTTCTAAATCTTCAGTATGTTGTTTCAAATTACAAACGCATTTTTCTAAAGAAGAAAGTCTCTGGGAAACGCCCTGAACCACAGAAAGCTGCTGTTCCACTGAAGACACTGTAGATTCTATTGTAGACAATTTCTCCTCCAGGAATTGCATCTTGATGTTTGTTTTCTCAACAAACGGGCCTAAGGCGCAAATTTCCTCCAACACCTGTTACATAGAGATGGGAGAAGACGCTGTGTCCAGAGAAGGAGGGCCATGTTTCAGACGTTTATAAACTGAAGACTGCGTAGATGATTTAGAAGATGACTGTGATGAGGAAGTGCGATTGGAAGATACCCCAGCCATTGATCCTGCAGTAAAAGGTGAAACCAAAGCAAGAGCAAGAAGTGAAGATGTTGATGAGGTGCGTCCTTTATGTGTGAAAAGAAATTTCGGCTTGCGCAGTAAATTAATATATAGGAGTCATCAAAATAGTGCAGAGGTCATTGAACAAGTTAGCAAAAGTTTTGGTATACAGTCTTTCACAAGAGAGGTGAATGTTGGATGACCTTTGGGAATGCGTAGAATATTGACCACACTTGTCATATGATGGGAGGTATAGTATGGTTTAGCTTATAGTTAGAAGAAACCTGACTGAAGACTTATCTCCAAATAGTGATGCAAGCAGAATTGTATCAGGGAATAAAAAATAGTAGTTTCCAGTCAGAATAGTTATAAATGACAATAAATTCTGGAAGAAAGTGAAAAATATCCTGAAGAAAATGTAGCGTTTTATGCCATTTAGTAGAGCAGCTGACAGAGCATTAAGGGCAAAATGGAGGGTGCTCTGAGGTGAGCAAATGCCACCTAACGCTGTGATGAACAGGACTTGGTATGCTTTTCATCAGAAAAAATGGTTGCAGGCATGAATGCTATAAGTTAGGGGCAATGCGCTGAGGTGAGAAGAATATGTGGGCATTTCATATTCAGAGCTGCAGAGGAGCCGGCAGACGCCTAATATGGCGAACATTTTGCAGAGGAGCCGCTCGTGGCTATAAATATTGAAAGGGCAAAGCGCTTAAAGCGAGAAGCAGCTCACTGGGATCCGCACATCTTCCGATGCCAGGAACTGTTATTTCCAAGAGAAAAGGGTGCGAAATAACACACCAGTGGATCCACAGAAGTCCTGACGGCACAGAGCTTTCCCCTCAGGCGGCCATTTTGTCCGGCACCTAAACCACTCCCCCAAGAAAATGAGTATTTTATTACAGCCAGTCATCCTCTTATATGAATTCTATAGACCAAACCTCATCAGAAGGCAGAGGAGCACTGAACAGGGTCAAATGCAAGCATAATGTCAATGAATGATAGGGGAGGTGGCTGGCTTCTGAACTATTAATGCATTGTGATGTACTGTTGTTTACAGAGATGTGTATTTAACTCTTTAATAAACTGGGCTCGTTTTCAGGCAGTCCTGATGAATATGGTGATATTGTCCAGAGCCTGGATGCATAGATGGAAAAATCATGCTGCCTTTTCTATTCTTTTGGACACATCTTGGTCTGCAGTCTGGTAATGTTTTGACTACAGGTGTGCTGAGAACCACTAAGAATGGTGAGCTTATGTGCATAATAAGAGGAAGTGTATGTAGTGATGGCTTTGTAAATGATGCATGTGATTTTGAACATCATGCAAAAAGACTTGGTGGAGTTCCATCAGGATGTGTGTGATTTGATCATATTTCTTCAGCCCCCGAATGAGACGAGCTGCGGCATGTAGGATGCCCTTAAATGATGCAAGGGTACAGCCTCGGAGGCCATTGAGCAGGATGTTACTACCATTCAGATGCGAGAGTATAAGGACTTGAAAAACCGTTTTAAAGTCTCTCTCTGGAAGAAACTGTTTGACTGTGTTAAGATGAGAGAGCTGGTATTAAGCCATCTTTCTTTGACAAGGTGTTCCCTGAGGGTGAGGTTGGTGTTCAGGGTGAATCCAAGTGTCATTCAGTGAAAGTTAGGGTTCAAAGTCATCAAGTATCATGTCATTAAACAATGTGTGTTCTGTTTAATATTTATTATTATTGCCAAATAATAGGAATTCTATCTTGGATGGGTTGAGCTTCCGACAAGCATTAAACATCTAGGTCTGGATGTTGTGCAGGCAGTGTTTGAGGCATTGATAGGCTGAAGCAGAGGAGCGTTGTGTATATACCTGCATATTGGTGAATCTCGACACCGGTAGCTGTGAGTAGAATAACAAGCAGCTCAATGTGAAGGTTGAAGATGACAGGGGATACTCATTTCTTGCAACCTGGTAAAGTATCCCTGAAAGATACTGCTCCCGGCTATTCCAACTTTGTTAGAGTTTCTCAGCCTAGAAATGCAAGGTCTGTAAATATCAGGAGGCATATTTAGGAGAGCCTTCCATCATGTTTACACCACTCAAAATGGGTATGTGCGTAATACAATGCTTTGAGCCAGATCTATATAGCCACACAAAGCCACCTTGCATTGCTTTATGCTGCCACATAAATCCTGAGTACGGCAATGCAGCACAAATCGATGAGTTGCCTATGAGGAGGGTGTTCCCATGCAACTCCCATGGTTTTTGATACATAGCCAGATTTACAAGGATTTGTAAACCTGGAAATATGTCAGCATCTTACACCTCATAGGGTGCAACATAACAGGGAGAAATATCTCTATTTCTCCTTGTTTTTTCTTTTTCTGTGTGCTGCATTCTGCAGCAAGCATAGAAAGAGGAAAACGCCTTACAGGATTGTGTTTGTGCAGGACTGAGACCCATCTTACACAGAAACAATCCTACAGACAACACAGGCACCCTTGCACCATAGTGCAATGTTGCATGTGTTGGAGCTAGGCTGCCAAAATGACACAAATGCAGGGATGAAGTACAATATTGCACCACATTGGATAAACATTGCGCCTTCCTTCACTTTCCCTTTTGGTGTTGGAAAGCTTAGCAAGGTGACTTGCTGCAATGCCCTATGACAAATTCCCATAAATGAGGGCATAGATTTGATAACCATGGGCCCGGAGATACCAGATCCAAATCTGTCTTTAAACTGCAAAAGCTGCAGGCAGATGCAGCCCCTGACCTTTCTCCTTCGCCATGGCCTAGGATGCAAACAGTCCTAGATTAAGACTGCCCTTCTGTGCTATAGATAGCCCGCCAACCCTCAGCCCCACCCCCGAACTGTACAAATGCCAGGTGGTGGTAAATGGGAGCAGAAAATAGCCCACTTGTGTGGCCAGAATGAATCCCCTTTGTGGAAATGGACCTATAAAACTAGTTCTGAATGTTATTCCCCATTCTATGTTTATAATATACTAATATCTTTCTATATAAATCCTTCAAACTACCCAAATCCTGAACACACTTGCATCAAAGATCAATACATAAAGAAAGATGCCAGTTTCATTTACAGACATTCATTAAAGATTTCCCAATCTAGTACAGGAAATACATAATATTAGTAAAATAAAAAACAAATTATGTACGACAAATGCATAAATTGACGGCTCCGCAAAAAGTATGTGTAATATTTTAATAACATTCGTAATTAAATCATCTTTAAAGATCCACAAAATGACAGCTGAAGAGTCTAACATGTATCATTAATCTCGGTGAAGCATAAAAGCCGAAAAGGGCTAGCACAATGAATGCATTCGCTTTCAAGAAGTTGTAATATGGTTCATTGGGAAAATCAACATACTAATTACCTCTTAGATTTTGTTGGGCCACGCTGGCCAATTTTGTTTCCCCTCTGCATCTGCTCCTTCCCTTTCAATCATAATTAGTCCTGTGTTTCAATTAGTGCTTCTATGACAGTTTGCTTCCGTCCTTGTTCAATATTTTTAGGAACTAACTAGCGCCCAGCAGGTAATTTACTCACTTTCTTCGAGGCCGACTTCTCGTTTGGTTTTTATAAGATTACAAATGTTACCTTTCCAAAAAATCAATTTCTCTGTAAAAATCATCATACTAATTATCTCTTAGATTTTGTTAGGCCACACTGGCGAATGTTCTTTTTTCCTCGCTATCCTGCTCCTTCCCTTTCAATCTCGATTACTACTGTGTTTTAAATAGTGCTTCTATGACAGTTTGCTTTCCTTTCTTGTTTAATATTTATACGAAATACCCGGAACACAGTATCTCATTTCCCTCCTTTCTTATGGGCAGACTTTTGAGTCGTATAGCATTTGAATCTGTGTAGGGAAGTCATTTTTGGACGAAGTGGTTAATTGTTATTTATTTGGAAATGTCATTATAACCTTTGCTGTTGCAGACGTTGCCCTATTCATTGTTTTCTAGATCATCTATTTCTCCTTTTTCTTCAACTCTGGGGCATATTATCAAGGGGGTTTATCTCCGCTTTTTTGGCTTGAAAAGCCAAGAAAGCGGAGATAAAATTATCTCCCTATTACCTAGCTGTAGCTAACACCAGTTAGCGACAGCTAGTAGGAGATAGCGACCCTCTTGGGCCCCACTTTGCATGTCAGTGATATTTATCACTAATGACATGCAAAGTGGGCGTGCCAAGATGTTAGTGACTGGAAACAGTCGCTAACATCACTATCTCCTAATACCAACTTTTGGAGATATTCGCGCTAAGCGCGAATATCTCCAAAAGCTAACACCTGCCCCAGAGCAGTTCTTAGCCATGTTATCCAATGGGAGGTGGATAACATGGCTAAGAGCATTAGCTCGGTAATGCATGACTATCTCTGACTTTTCAGCGATATTCATGCATTTCGGCCCATTTTTATCGCTTAGGAGATAAACCTTGATAATAGCAAGGTTCCTAAGCGATAAAAATCGCCGCAGCTCGGCGATAAAAATATTGCCGCTAAGCCAACATAGCGATAATTATCGCTAGTTGTTGGTAATATGCCCCTCTGTTTTTATGAGCCTTCGAAGAAGAGGTTTGGAAATCTCAACATACAGGGGCATATTATCAAGAAAGGGCCTTATATTATGGCCGCTTTTATCTGCAGGAAACTGCCGATAAAGTGGCGATAATGGGCTTGATAATATGCTTTATGAATTCCAATAGAAACCCATGTTAGATGTGAAGACATGTAACATGGGCTTCGATTGGAATTCCGTAGAGCATATTATCAAGCCCATTATCGCCGCTTTATCGGCAGTTTCCTGCCGATAAAAGCGGCGATAATGTAAAGCCCATTCTTGATAATATGCCCCACAGTTCTTTCTGAGAGCCACAGTTTCTGACGTCTCTTGGGATGTGTATGTTTCTCCTTCCTAGCAAGATGGGTATTTGGCCAACATTCCCACAGTTTGTATGAAGACTTAAGGGATGAAAAAGACTTCCCCAGACTAGGTTAGGTGGACCGATTGAACGACCTTGCATTGAAATTCAATACAACGATCCACCCAGACTTCTGAAGCCATTATCCGGTCCTGAAGAATTACTGCCTGAAACCTTATAACAAAGCAACACCTCCGTTTTGAAGATATACAGAATGATTAGTTTCATGTACTGTGCCTTCAACGTAAGGGGGCAGATTTACAAGCCCCCTGCGCCACCAGTACGTCACTTTTTTTGACGTACTGGGGGCGTATTTCATGGCTCCATATTTACAAGGACAGGAAAAGTATGGCTTTTCCTACCCTTGTAAATATGGTCCCTTTACACGCGGCACTTTGCGTGAAAGGGGCGTTCCATGACTGTTGTTCTGGGTGTTCCCACGCAACACCCATGGAACCAGACACATTTTCAGATTTACGAGGAATCGTAAATCTGGAAATGTGTCAGTATGCTACATCATCGTAGGGGTGGCGTAGCGAGGCGCAACAAGGAGAAATGTTTTCATTTATCTTCGTTTTTTCCTCTTTCAATGTGTGATGCATTCTACAGCACGCATTGAAAGAGGAAAATGCCTCTAGTGATTGTTTTCATGCAGGAAGGTGCCTCTTCCTGCACGAAAACAATCTCCCCATGACTCAGGCATCCTTGCACCATAGTGCATGGGTGCCTGCGACGGCACATGGCAGCTGTTTGTGCGCCAGCGCAGGGTAGAGCACAGGAATACGACATATCATTGTAAATATGTTGCATTCCTGTGCTCTGAAAGTGACTCAGTGCGGCGCAGCCAAATTTTCTCGTAAATCTGCCCCAAGGGTCTATTGAACCAGTTCTTGAATCATCATTCCTAGTTACTCAAGGTGTTAACCAGTGACCAGTAGTGGCTGTTGGTGACAGGTAACTCCTGTTACAGATTTTGTCATTTGTGAAAGAATTCTTACTTTCACGCACCATGAATTCTGACTAGTACTGAGGCAATTTGATCCTGCCAATCCTTTATGTGGCAGGCAGATTAGTACAATGAAAAAGAGTGAATCATCATCAGAGATTTCAGTGCCCATCAAGTCAAGTACACGGTGGCACTGGAGACTCAAAAGACCCAGAGAACTACACTGTCCAAGCAAGACCGTAGTGTTAAAACAATTTGCAGTGCATGTGTGCTACCATTGTTGTGCTAATTGGAAGCTTATAATAAATATATGTGTGTTGTGTTGTGTTAGTTGTTCATTATTTACGCGCTACAAAATGATCTATCTGTGTACAAGAGCCCTTAAGAGGGTGAACATGGAGTATGTGTAGTTTGTCTGCACGCATGTGTGTGTATGTTTGCGTGTGTTTGTGTCTCCATGTTTGTAGTAACGAAAGTGCATATTTTAAAAAGTAACATGATGGTTATGGGTGACATGTGGCATGCCTTGAAAGTAAGAGGAATATGAAAGATTCCCAATGTCTAAAAGTATTCAACCTAAGTTTATTGTGTGCTCTGTATGAAACAGATACTCCTAACAGCGATTTCTTGTCACACAAATCCAACTTCAAATTAAATATTTCCCATATTTCTTTATGTCAGTGGTTCAAAGGGATGCATGATTGAAGCAAAAAACACATCACTTTGTCTTTTGTCAGGGTGTCAAGGAACCTGAAAAATCTTTCGCACTTCCCAGCACTGGAAGTTAAAACACTGTTGACAACGTGAAAAGCGGTCTTTTATGTCAGATTCAACTGTGATTACGATCGCTGTTAAAATAAACTGCTGTGTGGCTGGCAGACGTGGAAATCGTCGCTGCCAATGTAGTCGCTGTTGATACTTCAGCACAGAGTGGGGCCATTAGATTTTAATTAAAGAAAACGTTGTTCGCGGAACTGGAAGCTCGAGAAGGTAAGGTGATATTCTTGTTAATTGATGCTTTGACGAGGAACAGGTTATAAAGAAAGATATACAAAAAAATTGCACTATGGCACCAGCTTTTAATCAAAATCAGTTCCTTATACACACCTTCAGAACTTAGCATTCTATTCAATTCTTTTAGGTCTGGTAGAGACACTTTGGCAGTCAGTCTGATATTCTGAAATTAATACAAATTAATAGACAGAGAGAGGGGAAATGGTTCAGCACCATTAGCCAATGCTTATTCCAGTTGATGGAAGGAGTCCTCTAATGGATCTCATCCACTGTTGATTGCTTGGGGCTGCATTCTAGCACACTAGGACACTGAACAGTGTCAATTACAAGGCCATTGCGCCGCCAGTGTGTTATTTTTTTGATACGTCGGTGGTGCAGTGTGTCTTTCCAGATTTGATTTTCAAAGCCACGTAAATGTACCCTGCACGTCTTTTTATAGCCTTGCAAATATGGGTCCATTTCATGCATTACTCATCATGAAAGGGGAGTACTATGGGTATTACTACGCAACATCCATGGAATCTGACACATTCCCAGATTTACAAAGGTTTGTAAAGCTGGGAATGCGTCAGAATCAATCAATCAATCAATCAAGACATTTATAGAGCGCACTACTTACCCGGATCCGCTGGAGTCTCTTCTGGAGCTTGGCGGTGGTTCCGGCGTAGAGGGCGTTGCCGTAGTCCAGTCGGCTGGTGACGAGGGCCTGGGTGACCGTCTTCCTGGTCTCGGTGGGGATCCACCGGAAGATCTTCCGTAGCATGCGCAGGATGTTGAAGCACGACGAGGAGACGGCGTTGACTTGTCTGGTCATGGAGAGGGAGAAGTCCAGGATGAATCCCAGGTTGCGTGCGTGGTCCGTCGGTTTGGGTGCGGTGCCCAGGGCGGGGGGCCACCAGGAGTCGTCCCAGGCGGAGGGCGAGGAGCCCAGGATGAGGACTTCCGTCTTGTCTGAGTTCAGTTTCAGGCGGCTGGTCGTCATCCATTCGGCTACGTCTTTCATCCCTTCGTGAAGGTTGGCTCTGGCGGCGGCGGGGTCGTTGGTCAGGGAGAGGATCAGCTGGGTGTCGTCAGCGTAGGAGATGATGTTGAGGTTGTGTTGGCGTGCGATGGCCGTGAGGGGGCTCATGTAGACGTTGAAGAGGGTGGGGCTCAGCGAGGATCCTTGAGGGACGCCGCAGATGACTTCGGTGGCCTCTGACTTGTACGGTGGTAGACGGACTCTCTGTGTTCTTCCGTCGAGGAAGGAGATGATCCATTCCAGTGCCCTCTCCTAGATTCCGACGTTGCTGAGGCGCTGCACTAGGGTGCGGTGGCAGACAGTGTCGAATGCCGCGGAGAGGTCTAGGAGGATGAGGGCCGCTGTTTCTCCGTTGTCCATCAGGGCTCGGATGTCATCGGTGGCGGCGATGAGGGCGGTCTCGGTGCTGTGGTTGGCTCGGAAGCCAGACTGTGAGGGATCGAGGGATCCATTCGTCTCGAGGAAGGCGGCCAGCTGCTTGTTGACGGTCTTCTCGATGACTTTGGCTGGAAACAGGAGGAGCGAGATGGGGCGGTAATTCTTGAGTTCGGTGGGGTCCGCAGTTGGTTTCTTTAGTAGAGCGCTGAGTTCGGCGTGCTTCCAGCTCTCCGTGAAGGTGGCGGTGTCGAAGGAGGTGTTGATGATGTCCCGCAGGTGGGGTGCAATGACAGCGTCGGCCTTGTTGAAGACGTGGTGAGGGCAGGGGTCGGTCGGAGATCCGGAGTGGATGGAGTTCATCATGGGGACGGTGTCTTCGGTGCTGATCGGAGTCCAGGCGCGGAGGGTGGTGGTGGGGGGCATTGGTGCGGTCATGGCGTGCGTCGGTTGAGTGCTGAAGCTGTTGTGTATGTCCGCGATCTTGTTGTGGAAGTAGGAGGCGAGGGAGTTGCAGAGGTCTTGCGATGGGGTGATGTTGTTGTTTCCGGCGTTGGGGTTGAAGAGCTCTTTCACGATGTTGAAGAGTTCCTTGCAGTTGTGTGCGTTGTTGTCCAGCCGGTCCTTGAATACAGTTTTCTTGGTGGCGCGGATCAGTTGGTGGTGCTTCCGGGTGGCAAGCTTGAAGGTGGTCATGTTGTCCGGTGTTGGTTCCCTTCTCCAGACTTTCTCGAGGGCTCGGCAGTTCTTCTTGGAGCTCTTGAGTTTGTCGGTGAACCATGGGGCTTTCTTACTGCCGGGTCTGCTGGGCGGGGTCCTCAGTGGGGCGAGTTCGTCCGCGCAGTTGCTGATCCACTTCGTGAGGTTGTCGGCGGCCTGGCTGGGGTTCGCTGAGCTGGCGGGAGGGTGCTGGCTCAGGGAAGCGGCGAGCTGGTCGGCTGTGAGCTTCTTCGAGCAACCTGTTGCTGGTGGTGGTGGATCGTCGTTCTTCTGAAGGTGAAGTGGACGCAGCTGTGGTCCGTCCAGTGGAGTCCTGTGGCGTGGCTGAAGGCGATGTCTTTGCTGGATGAGAAGACGGCGTCGAGTGTGTGTCCGGCGAGGTGGGTGGGGGTGGACACCAGCTGCTTGAGTCCGAGGTTGGCGAGGTTGTCGAGCAGGGTGATGGTGTTGCGGTCGTTGTTGTTCTCCAGGTGGAAGTTGATGTCCCCCAGGAGGATGTAGTCAGCGGAGGGGAGGGCATGCGGGCTGACGAAGTCGGCGATGTCCTCGCTGAATTGTGTGCGTGGTCCCGGGGGTCGGTAGATCAGGGTGCCTCTGAGGGTGGTCTTCGGGTCGGTGTGGATCTGGAAGTGTAGGTGTTCGGCACTGGTCAGGGTGTCGTCGGTGTTGGTCGTGATGTGGATGGTGTCCCTGTGGATGATGGTGATGCCTCCTCCCATCTGGTTGGCGGTGCGGTCCCTCCGGGTGATCTTGTAGCCCTCTGGGATGGCGATGGCGATGTCGGGCGCTGAGGAGTCGTTCATCCAGGTTTCCGTGAGGAAGGCAACGTCAGGTGCTGTGGTGTCGAGGAGGTTCCAGAGTTCGATGGCGTGTCTGTGGACGGAGCGGGTGTTGAGCAGGATGCACTTGAGGTGGTTGCTGCTGGTGTTCGGCTTGGCGGGTGCTGGTGCGAGGCAGGTCCAGATGCAGGTGAACTTGCAGGCGTGGCAGCTGAAGGGTCCGTGGGTGCGTCTCGGGGTGGCTCAGTAGCATCCAGGGGTTCGGCCGGTGTTGAGTGCGTTGAGGGTGGCGGCGTCGTACGTCCGGCGGGTGGGCAGGGGTCTGCGAGGGCCAGGGGTCCTGGCGCTGGGCGCGGTCCAGGCGTGGACGGCCGCAGACAGGCTCACCTTTGGCGCACCTTCGGCGCTCAGTCGGTGCTCCCGCTGCACGCGTCCGCTGCGCGGTCGCTCTGGGGGCGTCATAAGAGGGGACCCGGGAGGGAGGGTCTGCGGGGAGGCGGGGAGCGTGGCAACCAATCGGCGGGCAGGGGGGCAGGGTTTCGTGGGAGTCCGGCGGAAAAAGGAAAGCCTGGGGGCTCGGTGGCGGCCCTGCGGTGGCTGGGGCGGCGCTGGGGCGGCCCTGCGGCGGCTGGTGTGGCTCTGCGGCGGTCCTGCGGTGGCTGGGGCGTCGTGCAAGGCGAGGCTCAGGCAGCAGGCAGCAGGTAAGGAGGAGCAGGCGAGGGGTGTGGGGCGACCAGGCCAAGGGCGCAGTGGTCACTCCTGGGCAGCGCGGTGGGTCCCCTTAAGAGGGGAGCCGGGAGGGAGGGTCTGCGGGGAGGCGGGGAGCGCGGCAACCAATCGGCGGGCAGGGGGGCGGGGTTTCGTAGGAGTCCGGCGGGAAAAGGAAAGCCTGGGGGCTCGGCGGCGGCCCTGCGGTGGCTGGGGCGGCGCTGGGGCGGCCCTGCGGCGGCTGGTGTGGCTCTGCGGCGGTCCTGCGGCGGCTGAAGCATCGTGCAAGGCGAGGCTCAGGCAGCAGGCAGCAGGTAAGGAGGAGCAGGCGAGGGGTGTGGGGTGACCAGGCCAAGGGCGCAGTGGTCACATCATAGTAGTGGCACAATGTGGAGAAATACTTTTATTTCTCCTCATTTTTAGGTTGGGTCTAGCGATTGCTGCTTTAGCAGATGACCTTTAGAAATTGGTCTGCACTTTTGTTACACTTGTGCTTGTGCTGGCATCCACCTTGAGGGAGCGAGCAGCGGCGGGGGCCATCTGTTTTCAACAAGTGTGGCCACGCACGCTTGTTGACATTCCTCTACTCTCACTTTCACTCTTGATTTACTTTTTTACAGGATTGCTGGTCATTTTCTCACACATCATGTCAGCCATGCATTGTTGTCCTTTTTGCTATGGCAGAGATTGATGCGAACTAATGTAATTAAATCTGCGTTTAAAATCCTACAGCAGAGATTGAGGGCTCAGAGCACCTCTTGCATATTGATTGCAACAACGGACTAGGTTCTGTATTACTGGGCGAAGCGACTACTTTCCCATCAGTCTCGACTCATTAACATTACTGTTTGTCGCATTGGGGGAATAGGAAATAGCACTAATGTATTCAAATAAATTACATTAATAAACATGGCTACGCTTACAGTATCTCTTTTGTAATTCATAGTACGTCTATTTGAAGTGCGAGTTTCTGACTAAATATAAATAACACATGCAAAGCACAGTCACTGCAAGTGAAGCAGCCGTGTCATCAGGTTTATTGGGACATGATATGACACCGGACCAACTGTTGAGTCTGTATTTTCAGCGGAGCTCTGCGGCTTGCTTTCATTTCTAAACCAAAACATAGATCAGTTTCAGGGGCATGTGGCCTTTTCTTCTGCAGTTCAGTGTCTGCGGAGGATCAGCCAGCGATGCTTGCGGCCCTGTTGCTGCCAGCAGGCCTGGTTTCTCCAGGCTCTGCCCTTGCCATATTCCTCATGTATTTCTAGTTCTTGTCCATCACCAGAGCTTGTTTGCATCGTAAATACTGCCCCTTCTGCTGATATCCTTTCTATAAGAAGGATAAGGTGTTGGAGGTGGTGCAGTAGCAGCCGCAAACATTTGTTTAAACACAGCCTGCGTGACATGCAAGAGGGGTTCGGGGGAAAAAGGGATCTACCTCTTTTGAGGTAGAAAGCGCTATATATACATATATTTATAATATAGTGGTAATGATTGATGTATCTGGTGCTTGGCAAAGTACAAGTCTGCTTTTTTGCGCACAGTGTTAAAAATATTGGTGTTAAGATATACATTCTTGATTTATTGGCAAGCAGTATTGTGGACTGCTCTCCTATCAGTGGTGGGTCTTTCGCTCCTCGCCTGACTACACCCCACTGCTTTTCTTATCATGACAGCTACAGGTCCCATTTCACTAAAATAACTTACAGTCACTAAGCCAGTGCAGCTGAATTTGCAAGTGAAAAGGTTCTTTATTTATTGTATAGATTGACACAGAAAAACACTGTTGTTAGGGAACATATGGTCAGTATGAAAATCAGTGATTAGTCAATGTTAGTTAAAAGGAATCCTTACAAATTACTGAGAAGAAATCTGAAGAAGAAGGTTTAGGTTTGAATCCAATACCTACATAAACAAGCATTGGAATAGCCAATAGGTCTCGCTTTTTGGACCTTATAAGTGTTTAGTTCTGCAGCACAATATCCTTGGTGCAACAACATCAGCTGTTGCATGGCTAAACACATATAAAGTCCCAAAGGTGAGACCTATTGGCTATGCCAATGCTTGTTTCATCTTTCTATGCATGCTGCATTATAGCATTATTGCTCGAACCCAATGATGCAGTTAGCAAGGGATCCATGCCTGGGGATACATGTCTCACCTAGCACATCAACTGCAACAAATAACAAGTTGATGTAATAAATGTTTGAATTATTCTCTGCCACTGATGACTGCCCAGAGCCACATTCCAGTCCTTAATTTTTCTCCCACTATGCCACTCTTGCGAGAGACCGGCCACTTTCAATTCAAAGTTAGTCCTGCTTCAATAGGAGCAATCCACTCTGAACTCCCTGGCAAAATCCACTCCGGATGGGAACATAAAATACCCCACACCAGCTGTATCCTGGTTAGACCTCATCAGTGATGAATAACAATTTCAGGCATCATTACCATTTTCTTATAATGTAATTGAAACCCAGTCTCCAAGGTCTGGTTAGATGTGTGCATGAAACAGCATAGTGCAAAAGCATGTGCAGTAAGTTTTTTTAACTGTCTAAACCACTAATTTAAAGAATATCCAATTTCTGATATTGTGCTGCTGCCTATTTCCTGAAATACTAAGGCCAGATATACCAATAATTGGTGCACCGCAATGCAGTAAGACAACTTGCGATGCTGCCTCAAATGAAGAGAGCAGGAATGCACCAAATTTACTAAGATCTGGGGCATTCTTGCTGGCGCACTGGGGGCTGCCTAGCACCAATGCAGGCACCCTTGCACAATGGTTCAAGTGTACCTGCATTACAAGCAGGATTGCTTTGGCGCTTGGGTGTTTGTGCAGAAAGACAGACTTTCCTGCACAAAAATAATCCTCAAAGGCATCTTCTTCCTTCTATGTGAGCTGCAAAATGCAGCTGACATAGAAAGAGGAAATAACTAGGGGACACCCGTAGCTTTGGTGCGGATTGGGGCAGGACCACAAGCCCCAGAGATGCCTGCAGTAGCTGCCTCCACCTACGCCTTGCAGCCCATGCCCACGGCACGGATTTCTTTGTCTAGAGCTCCCACTTTGCAGGTCGCCCATAGATTTGTTGCAGTATGGGGTCGGACCACAAGCCCCAGAGACGCCTTCGATAGCCGCTGCCACAGACATCTCGCAGCTGGCTCCTGGAAACCTGTATTTCTTTGTCTGGGGCTCCCACGAAGTGGGAAGCCCGAAGCTTTGGTGTGGATTGGGGCAGGACCACAAGCCCCAGAGAGGCCTGCGGTAGCCGATGCCACTATCACCTTTCACCCCTCACCCAGAACCACAAATTTCTTTGTCTGGGACTCCCACTTCAGCGGGCGCAAGTGGGACGCCCACAGGCGAGTGCCCGGGCGAAGACCGGACCAAGAGTGGACCCAACTACTCCCATCAGAGCCCGAAAGATGCTGGGCTGGGCACCCTCATGGCTTTCTAGTCTATTTTACATGGACCCAGGTTAAGAAGATAGAATATTGGGTAAGAGGATCTTGATTCTGGGCAGGGATAGTGAATCCTCGTTAAGCCCCGGTCAAAGCCCAAATGTTAAAATTATTTGGCGATAGTGGTGGGGAACATATCGAAAGGAAATTGATATAGCCAAAATACATCTGAGTTTGGGGTAGGGTGGGGGGCCATCCAAGCTACCCATACAACTTAAAACCAATCAAAGCAACAAATGTATATTTACTGCGGGACTAATCATTTCCCCCTCAGCATCTAATGTTTCTGAAGCTAATCGGATAAGTATTGGGGTGGCTGAATACCACAATGATAGTGTGTGTCTGCCAGTAGTTAAAAGGACATTTAAAAATAAAAACCCAATAATGGTGAAACAAAGCACATGGGGCTCCAAGAAAAATAAATTGCTTAAGGCCATGGACATTATTAACTGGGAACTGAATAATGATCATTTTACACAAATAATAGACAAATATATTGCTCCTCTGTACAAAAAGATGCACAAGATTAAATTAATGGTGGAGGCTTTAACCTGTTCCACTACCTCCCTGGTGCTGCGCACGACCTTTGGCCGACCAGCCCCACCCACCGAATAGAACACCGCACCCCGGCGATATTTGCGCCGTGGTAAACGGGTTAACCTCTAAAATTGATCAAACATTTGGTGCTCGAAGCAATAAAATATCTGTGAAAGGACATGAGGTCACTTACAGAAGGGATATAATAGATAAGGTTAGCCCCTGTTCAAACAAGAAAACAAGTACCAATGTGCAGACGAATACCATACTGAATGCCTATACTTTTCAACTCCATAATCTCCTGCTTTTCTCTTCTCCTTGTTGTTTCATTCTCTCGCGCAACAGCTGACAGCACACAAGTTGTTTTGTCTCATTTTATGTATTCAATATACAACTTCCCTAAGTAACTGTGTAATCCTTACACATTCTCCTGTAAAATCTACTTGTAAGTTGGGAGTCCTAATATTGTCATGTATGAGTTTAGGAGTTTAAAAGATAGTGGAACAAACTATTATAAATAATACGCGGGAGACCCTGAGTGAACTACACAAAATGCTAAATGATGGCATTTTTTGTAATGTCAAAGAAAATGTTTGCTAACTTTGCTGCTTTATGAGATTCACTTGATAGCTTCATTAGTAACTTTACATGCAATGGAAATTCATAGATGGCAGGCTTAATATTATTTTCTATTGCTTCATTCTAAAAACAAACTTTTGCACATAATGCATTTTGGCCCGCCAATGGAGCATGTTCCTGACATGGTTGCAGTGCTTTCCTCAAAAGCTCAACAGCCCAGGCCACCTGCTTCTCCCATACAACCCATCACCAAATTGGCAAAGCGAGTTGCCAGCAGTGCCAGCCTTTAAGTGACAGATGGAAGACCATTGCAGGTCTTGGTTGGCGTTTTGGGTCTGCCATATAGTGTCCTTGGACAGGGGTGATAGACAGGTGCCAAGGATAAATTCTTTAGCGGGGGACCCAGGAAGGTCTCCCCCGGTAACTTCTACTCAAGGTAGCATTTTTCCTACAGAGACCGTGCAACTGTGTCGCACAATCGCTAGCAGCTGCTTCATGTTGCACACACCTCTGGGGGAGCACTGGAACTTCCATCAGCAAGTCAGGGTACACCCACAGTGGAGGTCTCAATCCTGTTTGGTCACATAAATTACTGTATTCACAGTCGTAAGTAGGCAGGAGGCCTGGGCAAATACATGTGGAGGAAGATTACCATATCATCTCTAATAGAGGTGCAAGTACTTTGGTGCCTTATATATAGGAATGTATTGTGCTAACCTTATTTACTAGAGGATATATATATTGTGTTATGCCCCTTATGACAGGTGGTAATTTATGTGTTTGTTCTTCATTACGTGCTGCATATCATATTCAAGGCGTGATGTTGGTTTATGCCCTGCACTGCCGGGATGAAGAGTAACATGGAATGTGATGGTATAAAATGTGCAGTAAAGCTAGGGTTATGATGTGTGCACTCTACCAGTATTGACTATGGTGTACTGCTGGGGTTGGTATGACAATTGCCCGATTGACAAAGTGATTTTTATAATCTATGTTATGTCATGACAAGTGCCTAGTTGCACTGTAATTTATGTGATTGTGGTCTAATGTGTTTTTTTGAATAATAAAAAGAATAATTTTACATAACCTTGAGGTTTTTTTGGGTGTGTAACTCCCTTACCCTGACTAGATTGGTGGGTTCTGCCTGGCTTGGGTGCTTACCCTAGCCAACCAGAAACTCCATTTCTAATTCCAGCCATGGGATTTTATGGCCATACTCACCCCCCAAGCAATTCAAAATGACTGCCTTATTGACTCCTGTATGTTCCCTGCTCTAGATCATTATCCACAAGAGCAATAGGGTTAATTTTACTTGGTCTTCCACATTCCCCAAGATTAGTTCATCGTGTATAAAAAATAAAAAGCCTGGGGCTTGAGGGGCCCACCCTAAGTAATTTCCTACAGAAGCCGTTCTACTCCCGTTGTATATTCAGACTATTCCGATACCCCAGATGACTGCACCATATGTAAGGACTGGTAAACAATATATCCTGTAAACTTGTATCAATGGCAGAACTGATTTGCTGCCTGTCCTTAGAGAAGCCTGAATAAAGCACCACATGCCTGGTTAAAGTGCTGGGTTTTGCTGGCCAGACATAAAGTTCAGTTATTCTGATGGTCAAAGGTAACTCCCAAATAGGAAAACAATCTTACCCTTGAAATAATCTTCCCTTTTATGGTTATTGATCTGGTTTTAGAGGGCTGCTTCCAACATATCATATAATGGGTTTTAGAGATATTAACATCAAGATCAATCTAGTCCATAAAGTTAACCAACAGGTCCACCAGATCTTTCAGAACGTTCGAGGTACGAGATAGTGTACTGCATGATCTACGTATAACAATGTCGGGACAAGTGAAGACCTAACTTTAGGCATGTCCTTTCCATTCAATGCCAGGAAATTGGCCATCCCATTTATGTTGAGTAGAAATAGAAAAGCACAAGTACACAGCCCTGTCTGACACCCTGAGGAAGGCAGAAGGATTCCATACATTCACCCTTCTGGTCATACCTAACAGAGGCAGCGTTAACAAATTGTTACATGCAAGAAATCAATTAAACACTGGGGCATACCCATACTGTTGCCATTAAAAGTCCATCAATTACCTTAGTAGGTTCCCGGAACTTCGAGGCACACTCATTTAATTGCGGCTCCCTGTGCAGCCTGGTATGGATTTAGTTCCAACCTCAGCCCCTCAATATGGGCCAGATGTAGGTAATCCATGATTACCGATTCTTAAATACCGAATCATACCGATTCGGTATTTAAGAACTGGCAATCGGGATGTAGGTATATTTACCGAATCAATTACCGAATCGGTAGGAGTTGGTAATTACCGAATCGGTATTTACCGATTCGGTAATTGCCATTGATTCCTATGGGCCTTGAGGCCCATAGGAATCAATGTCAATTACCGAATCGGTAAACACTGATTCGGTAAAATTACCGAATTTACAAGGGGGACAGGGTGTCACTTTGACACCCTGTTGCACCCCTGATTCAAGCTTGTGTGCAATGTGACACACATACATGCCCTTAGGGCATGTATGTGTGCCACATGGCACAGGTGTACATTCACAGATGTGCATGTACAAAGGAATTCGTTATTTACCATGAGATAGTATTTCATGGTAAATAACGAATTCTTAAGGGCCTGTGGCACTATTTTAAGTGCCACCTACATCTGGAATTACCGATTCGGTAAATATACTGAGCCGGTATTTTACCGAATCTGTAAATTTACCGAATCGGTAAATTTACAGATTCGGTAAAATTCCGGCTTCTACATCTCAAAAACCAATTACCGGTCGGTAACGGCCGAAATCGGCCGTTACCGACCGGTAATTGTCGACCTACATCTGGCCCTACATGAGGTGGTTCATTTCCCCATGGCCAGGCGCTGTGTCAATATTTGTTCAACCAATTGCCAAAGAGCTTAGGGAAGCACTAGCAGTTTGCCAACCATGTGGTAATCAGAAAACAGCTTGCCTGCATTTCCCAGATTATAAATTCATGCCTGATGCATTTAGCGGCTTTGTGTTACTTTCTCAAAGGCAAATAACCAACAGCTGGTGTGGCGGACACTTTCTTTATTTCAAGTGCATGGCATGGATTTTATTGGATACCTGTCCCTCGTGGGACTTGCTAAGTATATTTCTTTGTTGTGCTTCCAGGTGGGATATGTAGTCCTTAAAGTGGTAAGTATTCTTCCCTAAGTGGGCTCCATACTGTTGCAATTAAAATTCCATCAGTTACCTTAGTAGGTACCAGGAATCTCGAGGCAAACTCATTTACTTGCCTCTCCATGTGCTGCCTGGTACGGATTCAGTTCCAACCTCAGCCCCGCAATACACAAGGTTGTGCATTCCTACATGGCCGAGCGCCATGTCAATATTTGTTCAACCAAATGCCCAAGAGCTTAGGGAAGCGCTCTCTGTTCGCCAACTATGTGGTGTTCAGGACACAGCTTGCCTGCATATCCCAGATTATAAATTCATGACTGACGCATTTTGCAGCTTTGTGCTGCTTTCTCAAAGGCAACTAACCAACAGCTGGTGCGGCTGACGCTTTCTTTATTTCAAGTACTTGGCATGCATTTGATTGGATACCTGTCCCTCATGGGACTTGATAAGTGCATTTCTTCGTTGTGCTGCCTGGTGGGGCATGTAATCCTTTGTAGTGTAGTTCCTATATTCCCAATAGGCTCTGCGCATTGGAATAACATAAACAACAGTTTAGACGTAGGATTTAGGTCGACTAGGTCTCTATTGAATATGTTAGACTTAATTGTGAATGCCAGCTAGCTCAGAGGTCACTAGAAACTTTCTCGAACACACAAGAAGGGATTAGTTTCTGACAACCATATAACATAACAACTTTGTTCCCCAAGAATAAGAAATATATCATCAGAGTCGCGGAAACAATAGATGGCTATTTCACTCAGTCAATCGGGCATGCTTCGTTTCACCAGAAGGGCAGAGAAATAGAGAGACGGGCGTTTTCAATAAAGAGGATATTTATTGAGCAGTCTTCGTTCTCATGCAAGAGAAGTGAATTGCTACAATCGTAATTCTTGCTATGAAGTAAAGTGCGTACAGTAAAAAGAGTATTATGAAATAATACTGTAAAAGCATTTATATGGTTTCTAAGCCATAAGATACATAAAATAGATAAAATACATACAATGATAAATAATGACTAAAAGTACTCAACTGGTGCATCTAAAATACGCCTACCCCGGTGTACCTAACCTAAGTCTAGTACAAGGGAAGAAGTAAGTGAGGTGTAGCTTGAGTTAAATAGTTTCTGCCAAGAATCTATCCAAGAATTCTCTAAGGGTCTAATCAGCTCCGTACCTTGGTTATAGAATGAAGGAGGTCTTGTATCTCTCTCTCAGGACTCGATCTCCCAGTAACCCGCAAGGGTAGCAGGGAAACACTGGAGCTGGATTTCTCGGCAGGAGAAAAGACAGCTTCTCTCAGTGCCTCCGTGGGAGGGTCGGCTTCCTTCGGCACTCGCATACAGGCTGGCTTCGGGCAAGTAGTTAGTCAATCTGCTCCAAACCACTGTGTGCTTGCTAGGGCAGATGCTGGTATATTTATACCTGGAAGGTACAGAGTTAGACATAAGGGTGGACATAATAACGTCACTAAGAACTCGAAGTTCTTTAAACGCTCCAGGAGTTCTGGGACAAATCAATACTGAAGCAGGGGGAATTCCTGTACTGCTGAAGGCTGGCTGTCTTCAAGACCTCATTGTACTCTAGGAGCTTAGTGGAACTAGCCATGCCGTATTTGGACTGCTTTGGCTGTGTCTAAATATGGTTATGATTCCTATGCCTATATAAGGATATGATAAGTTATACCTATATGAGGGCATGAATCGGGAAAATTACACTAGAGCTCTAGATACGTTACAACACCCACTCCACGTAGAATTTCCATCTTTACTAAATACTAAGCAGGTATAACATTTCTAAGCATGTGTTTACAATCCCAGCCCAAAAAATACATAAAATGCATTTGAAATGGTTTGTACACGAAAAATGAGTATTGTACTGTACATTTTCTAAGCAGTGTTATCATTCAAAACTATGCATGCAGTTTTTACATTTGAAATGCTGGCTGAATGATTCATGAAATTACATTTATGAAATGGCTCTTACTACAGAAGAGAAGGTCTAGACCATTTCATCACAGATTTATATAATACTGTACATGTGCTAGAGTCTAATATTAAAATATTGTCTCTAAGTATCAAAAAATAGAAATCTTGTTCGCTAAGAATAGTTCTACATTAAGCAGATTACTCTGTGCCAAAATAAAAAGGTAAATATTTTGGTATTTGAGAAAAAGTAATTTCTTTCTACTAAAAAATAGTTCAAAATTTTTAGAAGTTCTGTTTATCAAAACTGAAGGCCGAAATCAAAGTTCAGGGAACGCTATGTGCTTGTTTCTCAAGAGTTATTCTCGTTGTTAGGAGAAAACATTAACTCAGATAGGCTGACAAAGAATTCGTCTACCCCAGTAGGTGAAAGTTGGGCCATTTCCGAAAAAGTAGAAATAGTGCATATGTGAGATGCATTACCGTCAGCGTGATCGGGATCAGTAATGTTCACAGAAAGTTGTACCTGTGTGCCACTTTCATCTCGTACCTCACCGCCACCTAGTCGTAATGGTGAGGTCTCAACGAATTCCGTCATCAGAATTGGTAGCCACTGGGGACAACACGTTGCATGAGCCGTTACCGAACCAAGCAAAGTATCGACATCCATAGGTACTGCTGATGGAAGTGAGAGACAGATGTCTAACACACATTCTTCTCAGCAGAGCAGGCATCGTAGAACAGGTAAGATGCAATCTTGCCAGATTGGTCTGAATGATAGAAACTATGTGGTATTCAGATCTCTGAGACGAGCCAAGACGAGAACCTGTGCTATCCTATTTCGGTACCGCAGTGCCTGGATCGCTTGTTCCATGGTAACCTGGGCATCGCTGGTGACTGGACTTGCCATATCGGAGCAGAAGGAACAAAAATAGAATTCCTGCTACGAGTCCCAAGCCTGGATCGCTTGTTCCATAGTAACCTGGGTATCCCTGGTGACTGGACTTGCCATATCGGAGCAGAAGGAACAAAAACTAGAATTCCTGCTACGAGTCCCAAAATGAGAGGCAGGTCGCCGAACACAGAGTGCACGAAATTCAGAAAAATGCTCAGGACTGCTTCAAAGGTTGCTAACAGTCCAGAAAAAAGTGTCTTAAATACATGTGCGATGCCACTGGTATCTGACATGTTTAAAAATTGACCTAACATTTCTATGAAATGTACAGGGCAGTTTGTTGATAATAATGTATGTATCTCTGCTGAGGTCCTTGCAACTTGCAGATCATACGTTTCTCTAGACGAGGTCAAAGGCACAGTATTTTGTAAAAGAATGGCTTTCATTCTGCTTAATGTATCAATTCGAATAGAAGAGATATTCAATGAAGGCCAAATTGTTGCCTCCTTGTCTGGCTTGCTGTTTGTATACAATACTTGCATACAACAAGTGACCCTGAATGTAACACTGACTAGATAGTGGCAACATGCCACAACAGCTGTGGTCACTTAACATAACGTAGCTATCGTTGGAAAGATGCCTGAAAACAGGTTCTATTTCTGTTGCTGGAGTGCTGTGCAAGTGGCAAGAAAGATCATTAGATGAACCCTCACAGGCTTCATGTAAATTAATTTCTTGACATAGAAGTGTACCACTTAGTGATTTTTCACAATTTTTTCCACTAAGAAATACCTCTTTGTTACCTCCACTTCAACTTCTATGTGTGTAAGGTAAATTCCAGGTCGACTTAATGTATCCTTTTCCCAACCTTTCATACAGGCCGCTGGTATATGCTGTAGGCAGTATTGAAACTGGAATCTCGTTATTGGTATTGTTATGGTACCATGTATTATCCATTCAATAACAGGTTTCTCGGAAACTGTTAATGGTAATCTTTCCAGTTTTTCAATGCTCAGAACTGTATAGTCTGCTCCTTTTTGTGCCAAAGAGATTTGTTTATCTGTAAGGTTAAAGATAGAAAATAATGACGTTGTGTTGGTTAGATGCCAAGGCACATCGCCTGAACGCAGATTTTGTAACGTCCAGCCTAACTATACAATAGAAAGTAATTGGGACTGGCCATGTTGTAACATTAGCATATCCTGTTCTATTATATCAATAGCAAATGATACAATGCTGTCCAAAGAATAAATTCTGGAGGACAGATTCCTCTACAGACAGTGATTTTTCCAAAATTAATACGATCAATTTCTCGTATTTTTTCAGCAGTTTCAATTTGCGTTACTTTCCAAGCTTCGTTGTAAGCAGCATAATACCAGCTTATATGAAACGTTTTTGACTCTGTTTGCGTGGTCCCAATAAGAAATCCCGCAAGTCAGCACCTTCTTTAATTAAAGTCAAGAGTTGCTTAATTTCAGGTAGTGTGGATTTCTGTAGCCACTCGAGGCATAGTTTTCCTAAACTGTATGTTGTTATTATCTATGGATGTTGTCTCTGAGAATATCTTGGGTCTGGCCTGTTCTGTTTGAACCCCTGTGTTTTGTCCAGGAATCTATCTTAACAGTTAATAGTGTCTGTGGATGCCAGATCAACCATTTTTTACAATCAGGATTAGTTCTGTTTTGGTGTAAAATATGGGACACGTCCAACACCTCATCTGTACAGCTATTTCTATCAGGCATAGGCTTTGGTATAGACGGGTTGTTTAATTCTTTTATCGTAGCTAGGCCAAGACAGGTTGTTTGTTGAATGGTGTCATTCAGGAACATTATTTGTTCTGGGATCATGCAGGCTCTGAATAATTATTCTAACCCCTGTACTTGCCAATCTTTTGAACCCCAGATTGTTTTTCTTTCAATGTTGTCTTTCCAGAATTCAAAACCAAATGTAGACAGTTTTTCATAAAATTTTGCATAATATATCTGTTTTGTATTGGTTAACATATTTTTCATTCCTGTCTTATTCATATTTTTGAAATAATACGTTTCTGGATCCGTGACATTAAACCCTGAGAAGTATTGAAATTTCTCATAAAATGTTTTCGAGCTGCCTTTTGGCGGTGTTGGACAATGTTCCCATTGAATATAATTTAAAAAATTTCTAGGTTTTGCAGATTTATGGAAATAGTGGTGCTCTAAATGATTAAAGCAATACATTTCTTCATAATCAGATGAACCTTCTAAATAATCATGATTTGTAAACTTTGCTGACATTTCTAAATCAGACATCATATTATTAATATACTCAAAGTCCCAATCATCAGAGAAACTGCTCGGTGAGACAAAGTCACTTAATTAAACCCTGAACTGATGTGGATACTTCAAGAGTTCAACCGGGCCATAGATGTCGTAATCAGTAGCGTCCCACGCTACACCACCAGGTATAGGAATGGCTGTGATGTTTACTGATGAGAGGTCTCTTTTTTCAACATGAGATGACTTGTGAGGTTTTAGGACCAAGTTGATGTTCTGCCTTGCTGTGTCCATTGTATTGTATTTTCCATCGATCATTCTTCCCAAGATTAAAACCAAAATGAGCCAGAGCGGGAGGAAAAGTACACCTAACATAATCCACAATTCAATCCATGGTGAAATCAGATATATTTCTCCAAACTAATGAGTTTGTTATGTTTTCTTTTTAATTGTCTTGTTTGCTGGCTTTTCGTCATGTTCACTAGGATCTTCAAAAAAGTCATCGAAATTGATGAAATAGAAAGAGGCAGTTCTGTCAATTATTGGAATCGCATCAGGATTGTTATTAATCTTTGTAGTTGCTTCTTCCTTTTTCATATTAGTATAGTCAGAGGCTACATCATTGTAGACAGTTGTTTCTTGACGAACTGTTGCAATTTGGGTTTCAAGAGGCACAAGTTCCATGGCTTTGTTGCATAGTCCTTCTTTATTCACTGCAGGTTTATCAAATGTGATTAGTCTTTCAGATTGAACCTCTTGAATTGTAGCAAGGTTTGGTCTTCTGCTACATCTTGGGAGTCCACTGGACCTACTACTTATTATTGGCCACATGGTTGTGGTTTTACCAGGTCGATTGATACAACTCTGTTCTCCTTTTTACCAGCAAGGGGCGGTAGTACTACTGATCTTGTTCCGTTGATTGCTAAGACAGGTACTGCTTTTCTGTAAGAAGGCCCAAATTCCTTCTTCACTGCAATCTTTTCTCTGACCAGATCTCCAATATTTGGAATCCAGACAGGTCTTGCTGGGACAGGTGGTTTTTCTGCAGTGGCCGTTGTCTTTACCTTTGTGTTACTCAGACTTCTTCTTGTTTCATTTAAGTCCTGTAAAACAGCCAAGCGATCTTTGATATTAAAGGTTTTTTGTTCCACCATTGAGGTTTGACTATCGAGGTCTTCGATTATCATTCTAGTACCAAACAAAATTTCATACGAGTGATTCCACCCAGAGAATTTCTTGGCAGATTATTAAGACTACGTTGGACATTTATTAGATGTTTGACCCACCATTCACCTGAACCTAATAACCTCGCTGTTATAGATTGCTTTATGTCACGTTTTTTTCTTTCCACTACCTCATTACCCTCAGGATGGAAGGGACTAGAGTACCGCATGCAACGCCCAAGCTGGCCATGGACTCCTTGTAAGCCCGAGAGCTAAACTCAGGACCCTGGTCAGGATGTAGAGTGCCGATTGCGTATGTGCCGATAAAGACTCGCAAATCTTTTATAACAGTTCTGGCGTCAGCCGAGAGCTGGGGCCACATCCAAATGAATCTTGTCCTAGTAGTTGTAGGGCTGCATCCGTCCGTAGGCTCGCCTGCATGTAGACAGTCTAATGCTATCTAGCAGAGGTGTCTGGGCTGGACTGACTGTGCTATTGTCAGTCGCCTGGTCCGGTTCATGACTGCGATCTCTGTTGCAGTTTTGACAATCCATTGAAAAGTTATAAATTTGCACGCTCATTCCCGGCCACCAGTACTTCAGTTGTAATTCTATTAGAGAAGTAAAGATCCCGTGGTGCCTCAGACACTCTCCCATGTGTGCTTCTTATATCAAGAAAACTCTCAGTTTCCTGTTTGGAATTATTATGTCCCCCACTCCAGGGATTTGAGCAAAAGAAACAGAGTTTGCATCAATTACGTATGTATTTCCGAGTGGATAAATTAGAGGTAACACCGCATAATTGCCTTCCATGGAGGCTTTTACTGCTAGTAGAGTTTCACCGTCTATTCTTTTTTTAGAACGCTTAATTGTAGCTACGGAAGTCGTTTGGACAGCTGCCTTTGCGGCTTCATCAGCCAATGAATTCCCTGCAACGTGAACGCCATCACGTTGATGACTCAGTGTATGAATCACGTGAGTCTTTCGTAGTTCTTTCTGAAAAAGAACTACTTGTTACCATAGCTTTTTATGCTGATTGTGCCACCTTTTGCATCTTTGAAACTGGAGAGGTGTGGCTCACTGGTTAGAGGCGGCAGACCCGAGTGCAGAGAACGGCCCGGGACCAGGGTTCGATTCCCGACGCGGCAGGGTCTTGGACCAGGATCAGCGGACTGATAATTCTCGCATCGGTGCCTACTCCGACCAGGGAGCACACTCGGCAACTCTGGGCATTAGCTTGCCTCATCTCCACAACGGCCCCACACAAACGCCGGGGATGCCTGGTTTCACCTTGGAGACCCCCAGGAGGGACTATCTCACAGGGAAAGCCAGGACGGGTTCCCCAGCGGTCTATAGCGCTACGAGGCCTCCGGGTAGCAGTGCGCTTTATAAGACACAACAATTTACAATTTAACTGTTTTGAACCCAGTTCTGCAAGTATTCATTGTAAGACTGGACGCAGTAATACGAATCGCACACTATGAGTGTGGGAAATTCGCGATCAGCATTTTCAAGCGCCATCTTTAAAGCCTGTAGTTTAGCTCGCTGAGTTGTACAGTTTCTGAGTGATTGAGTTTTAGTGACCATTGGTCTGAATTTACCTATGCGCCAACGACCTTTTATAATCGCACATGCCGCATTGTATACTTGTTTTTCCACAATCCAATGTTGCACAGATCCGTCTGTGTAAATTACGTAGACGTACTGTTCGAGAGGCAGAATTTCGGTCCGCAGAGGAAATTCGTGTTCATATGCTAGATATTATCGTTTTTTCATATTGAGATCAAAAACGTGTTCAACGTCTGTTGCAGAAAGAAAATTAACCCATTGTATCCATCTTGGATGTAAAGCTTTTGCATTTGGAATGCTCGCTCTTGTTACTGCCGCTAAGGCAGGTACAGGTGTAACAACCGATATGCGTTTTCCCTGTGCGAGGGCTCTTTCTTTTGCTATAGCAGTTTGAACCGCTTTCAGAATTTTCTCAGTTGAAGTGAATTTTATTTCAGCTTGTGTGTACAAGTGTGATTTGTAAGCTATTGGTACCGTTTCAACTTTGTTATAGGTCAGGTACGTGAATCCACATCTTCCTGGGATGACTTGGTTTACAAGTTGCGTTTACGCGTGTTTGCAGCTTTGTTTTAGCTAACTTGTATTTTTGTATTGAAAGTAAAATTTCTGTGTGTTTCTGAGTCCAATTAGTTTGTTTGAAATCAGGTTTTATTAATTCATAGAGAGGTTTAACCCTCTCTGCATAATTTAGAACGTAAGTTCTTCCAAAATTCAGGAAACCTAGAATTGATTGTAAGTTTTTCTGCGTTTTTGGTGCTTGGAGCAGCGCACATTTCTCTAAGAAATTGGCTGCCAGGCTTTTCCCTTCACTTGATAACTCATATCCTAGAAATAGGATAGGACAGTGAGGTGGGCAATCCATGATTTTTTAAAATTGAATTTGTACCCTTCAGATGCGAACCCAAGTATAATGGTGTTCACTCTTTTCAAGTGCCTGTCCAAATCATCGTCTGTTAGATAGATGTCATCGACATAAGATAATGCCTCATCATCATAAATTTGTAGTAACTCTGTTACTCTGGCTGAAAATAATCCTGGGCTATTCTGGAATCCCTGAGGGAGACACCAAAATTGCCTCTGGGCCCCCATACTTGAGAAAGTGGTCAAATACCTGCTTTCTGGTGCAGTGTTTTGACAGAAGAAACCATTTAAAATATCTAATGTCGTTTTATATTTTTTGTGCACGATGTTATTCATCAGTGCTGCACTGTGTGAATTTTTTACTGCAAATGTTTTGCAACAAGACTTTAAGTGTCTGTAGTCCACTACTAGACAATATTAATTGTCTGGTTTGGAGACAGGAAACAAAGGAATGTGCATTTGTGAGGTGCATGTTTCAATCACCCTCTGGTACTCAGGTTGATCTAAGATCTCCCTGACTTGTTTTTTAGCTTCTTGCTTAACAGGATACTGCCGTTGTGCAGTAGGTTGATTTTTTAACTGGATTTTATGGTGAGGGGATTCCTCATCCCATCCTACATGATTTTTATATAATGCAGGGGCTTGGGCCACTGACCATTTTCTTGCATATGTGTATTTTTTATGAATTGGAATATGATTTGAGAAGGCAGGCATAATAATTTCTTCGCCATGTGGGCACTCCCCAACAAATTCTGGGGGCCAGTCTTTCTCAGCTAGAAGAATATCATAGACTTTAGATAGCTTCTCCCAAAAGAGAGCTCTTATTTTCCTAGTTATGTCCCCTTCTATGCGCAATGTTATTTCATATCATTTATGGGGTACACTAACTCTGGTGTCTGCAGTTTCCACTTGAATGTACTCATTCGTGTCCACTGTCTCCAGAAGATTCATTAGGATCTTGCGAGCTATGGTCACTTCTGCTGCACTGTCTAGCACTGTTTGGGCCCACTCCCCGTTCTTGAGTTGTGTCCTCAGGATCCTCGGCATATTTTATTTATATGCTTGCTACCTTCTTTTTGGGAAAATTAGATTTTTTACTTTGGTGAGCGGGTTCCTTGTCTTTGGACTTGACGCGCTCTTCTTTATGTTCTGACCGTCCTCTTCTTTCCGATTTCTGCAAGGAAGTCTGAAAAGATCGAGAGGGACGTGTATCAATATCTTGATATCTGTCAGGTTTTTTCAAATTATCCCTATTTCTGAGGTTATATCTTTTCTCAGAGGGCTCCCGTTGTGGGGACCTACCCCCTGTTCGGGAGATCCATCTCTCCGTTGGGGAGACCTTCCTCTGGACTGAAACTGTTTTTCTCTGGGAGTGGTCTGTTTATTACCCTCCCACCTCTTTTTAGGAGTTATTACATTATTTTTAATGAAAGTCTTTTCAGGATTTTCTGTTAGTTGTGGTTTTAGTGGTTTCTCACCCAAACTATCTCTACCTAATTCTTCATAGGATTTTTCAATTATTCTGGCAAGTTCAAAAGGCTGGTCTGCTATTTCTGTTTCTTTTAATTTTTGGCGGATCGCCACAGATGCTGCGTCTGTCTTATTACGTCTGGTATAACCGCCATAGACAGAACACCATGTGTTTTTGTGTAGATTGAAGCAAAGACTGCTCCCCAAGTGTCACAGTCCTCCACATGTGGTGCGATCCCCATTGGTAAACAGATTGTCAGAATTCTGTGTTTTTCATGAGGTGTACTATCAGGGAATACTGCCTCTATTTGAGTAATCTTTTGAGCCAGCCAGAACAGAATTTGTTCCCTTTTTGTGGGTAATTTACCAATGACTGTTTGTATAGTCTGTGGTGTAATTTTATATATGTTCCCCTGGTGAGGGGTGTGCTGTGGAATTTTTATAGCAGGTTGGACTGTTAAAGTCCACATGACATATTGGACCAATTGTCTATGTATTTTAATTAATTGTTTTAATTGAACTAATAGTTCTCTGTCTGACATTTCTTCAATGTCAGGATGTGGTATATAGCTGGCTAGAACCGGCCATGTAGCTCCTGGTCTACCTAGTGGACCGAGCCTGGTAATGTGATTTTGATATTTTAGGGCGCCATAAAACCAGAGCTGATGCTCCTGGTAAGTTAGTAGAATTTTGACATTCTCGAAAGGAACGTATTCCGCTGGAGGTTCCTCTGCTTTGTAGTAGTGGAACTCGTGTGTTACAGCATTTGCTGCTGGAAAAGTTATCCATGAATAGAATACCTCTGTCTGCCGATATTCATGTACCTCTACCACAAATACGACTGTACCACCTCTTGATGGTGCACCACTATTTATTAGTCTGTAAGTTACACTCTTTCTTACATTTATTGGGATGATTATTGCATCATCTTCATTTTCATTAAACCCTGTAACGTCTGAACCCGATTGATTCGCATCTACTGCTGCTCCACCGGTTGCGTTGTTGTCGCCGTTAATTGACATTGTTTAATGAAAGTTTGCAGAGCAAGTTTCAAGGAAACACAGATTAGGTGCACAATATTTTGGAACACTGTATCCTTCAACGTTGAATAAACCAAAAACTAATACATAGGATTCTCGTCCTATTTAGTTCTGGCGGATACTAACCTTTTACCCACTCCAGACGTCTATTGGAGTTTTTACGGAAAAAGGAACCTGTGTGAAAAGCACGACTGAGTTACTCTAGTATTTAGCGTTAAATTAACGCCTTACCAAATGTTGGGCGCCATGTAGTGTAGTTCCTATATTCCCAATAGGCTCTGCGCATTGGAATACCATAAACAACAGTTTAAACGTAGGACTTAGGTCGACTAGGTCTCTATTGAATATGTTAGATTTAATTGTGAATGCCAGCTTGCTCAGAGGTCACTAGAAACTTTCTCGAATACACAAGAAGAGATTAGTTTCTGACAACCATATAACATGACAACTTTGTTCCCCAAGAAAAAGAAATATATCATCAGAGTCCCGGAAACAATAGATGGCTATTTCACTAAGTCAATCGTGCATGCTTTGTTTCACCAGAAGTGCAGAGAAATAGAGAGACGGGCGTTTTCAATAAAGAGGTTATTTATTAAGCAGTCTTCTTTCTCATGCAAGAGAAGTGAATTGCTACAATCGCAATACTTGCTATGAAGTAAAGTGTGTACAGTTAAAAATTATGACACAAAAAAAGAGTATTATGAAATAATACTGTAAAAGCATTTATATGGTTTCTAAGCCATAAGATACATAAAATAGATAAAATACATACAATGATAAATAATGACTAAAAGTACTTAACTGGTGCATCTAAAATAGGCCTACCCCGGTGTACCTAATCTAAGTCTAGTACAAGGGAAGAAGTAAGTGAGGTGTCCCTTGAGTTAAATAGTTTCTGCCAAGAATCTATCCAAGAATTCTCTAAGGGTCTAATCAGCTCCGTACCTTGGTTATAGAATGAAGGAGGTCTTGTATCTCTCTCTCAGGACTCAATCTCCCAGTAACCCGCAAGGGTAGCAGGGAAACACTGGAGCTGGATTTCTCGGCAGGAGAAAAGACAGCGTCTCTCACAGTGCGTCAACGGGAGGGTCGGCTTCCTTTGGCACTCGCATACAGCAGGGAGTCGGGCAAGTAGTCGATCTGCTCCAAACCACCGCGTGTTTGCTAGGGCAGATGCTGGTATATTCATACCTGGAAGGTGCCAAGTTTGGCGTAAGGGTGGACATAATAACGTCACTAAGAACTCGAAGTTCTTTACACTCTCCAGTAGTTCTGGGACAAATCAATACTGAAGAAGGGGGAATTCCCGTACTGCTGAAGGCTGGCTGTCTTCAAGAAATCGTTGTACTCTTGGAGCTTAGTGGAAGTAGCCATGCCGTATTTGGACTGCATTGGCTGTGCCTAAATATGGTTATGATTATTATGCCTATATAAGGATATGATAAGTTATACCTATATAAGGGCATGAATCGGGAAAATTACACTAGAGCCCTAGATACGTTACAACACCTTAAAGCGATAAGTATTCTTACCTAAGTGGGCTCCATGCGCCATACTGTTGCCATTAATTACATTAGTAGGTGCCTGGTACGGATTCAGTTACAACCTCAGCATCTCGATACATGAGGTAGTGCATTCAAGAGCTTAGGGAAGCACTCTCAGTTCGCCAACCATGCGTTGTTCAGGAAACAGCTTGCCTGTTTAAATTATGAATTCATGCATGACGCGATTCGTGGTTTTTTGCAGATGTCTCGAAGGCAAAGGTCTATGATGTCATCAATTATGTAATTTGAGATTAGGGGTGGAAGGAATTTGCGTAGTCACGCTATGCAAAGCTCCCCAAAATGGTAAAAAATCTCTGCAAGCATGCAAAAGTTCAGCGAACACACATAATTGCTTGTTCCGCCCATTTGCAATGCTTTTTTCCTGTTCGCGAATACATTTTTGGCAATTCTGTGTTCTCCGCAGAATGCAAAATTACCCAAATTCCTCAAATTCTGCAAGCGGAACGGAATTTACTGCCCAGGCCTAGTATTTTCAGCACTTTTCTGTGCTTACTTTGAACAGCAAATATAAATAGAAAGCACTTTTAATTGTGTTGTAGGGCTGCCTGAATGATCCATGACTAGTAATCAAAGGGAACAAAGACAGAGAAGTCACATTACAAATGAATACATACTTTTTTATTTTATAACCCTATTTAGTGTCAAGACAAGGTTTTGGCAGGCTCTTTAAACAGAACATGACTGGCATTTTTCTTTTGGCAACCCTACTTTATATTTCCTTTCATGGAATGTATTCTCACACTACATCAGTAAATTTGTACGAAAAAGCAGCAGCGGACCTTAAAAAATGCCGCACATAACCTCCAGTGCCAATGAGTCTATGATCAAATCAGTTTGATATTGTGCTACCAACCCCGACACCAGCTGCTTTTTGGCGTCGCTGTGCTCTCCAGATCAGTTAAACAGTTTTTAGATACTCATGGGGGCGCACCAAAATGAGAGTCCAAAAAGAATAAGTAGAGAAATGTTCTTTATTTATCTTTGTTCAGCAAAAAAAGGCACATCAATAAAATATATAGTGAGATCAGCCAACGCGTTTCACTCCCTACCAAGGAGTTTCTTCAGGGCGCTGTGAATATTTTGTGACCACACTGATATTTTCTCGGTCGTTATTCCAGCCTATTTCTTTAAAAAACTTTTTGGAGTATCTATCTTCCCTTCTCTTTTCTTGTTGTAGTGGACTTTGTAGGTCTTGTCCAAAAAAATAGTTCTGGTACTTCAAAGAGATACCCGTCCCTGGTTGTGTTTGTTCTAGATGGGTGAAGTGCTGTAATGACCGTCGTCAGTTTCGGCGTCTCGGCATGGCTGGTTCCAGACAAAGTCCACTACAACAAGAAAAGAGAAGGGAAGATAGATACTCCAAAAAGTTTTTTAAAGAAATAGGCTGGAATAACGACCGAGAAAATATCAGTGTGGTCACAGAGGGATCCTACAAAGGACAACTTACCGAAAATATTCACAGCGCCCTGAAGAAACTCCTTGGTAGGGAGTGAAACGCGTTGGCTGATCTCACTATATATTTTATTGATATGCCTTTTTTTGCTGAACAAAGATAAATAAAGAACATTTCTCTACTTATTCTTTTTGGACTCTTATTTTGGTGCGCCCCCATGAGTATCTAAAAACTACATCAGTAAATGTAAAATACAATGTAGGGAATAGGCAGAGTGGCGGCCCACGGGGGGTTGGAACCAGAAATAAAAAACTAAGCCTTGGTAACCAGTTTACAAAGTTATGTAAATATGCAAATGGTTTTTAAAGACCTTTGAAAAACTCGGGCTTTCAGGAGATAATACACCAGACACTGACCAGCCGAGCCCACAGCTGCGTCAGCCCAGGCTGAGACCAACGACAGAGAGGGGGTGTGTGGAAGCCTATTTAGGCCAATGGGCGTTGCGCACCAGTTCACGCACTCTGTGTAATGTTCTTTCGACCTGCCAACCCTTAACTTTTTTCTCCCCACGGGATGGGATTTAATTTTCCTCTTATTTACAGGTGAGTCTAAATCAGAAAGAGAGAAAGCATCCTCAAGCTGTGCCCGATGGCCTGTTACATGCATGATTTTCTTTGTATCCTCCTCACCTGAGCTCTGATTCATAGTAATAATTGACTTAAGACTATGGGCTTTGCCACTGGCATTTCTAAACTAACAGGCGTAGACTTGTCTGTGATTACAGGCGGCCCTGAGGCAACATGCAGGCCAAGCTCCTCCTCAATTGTGGATATCCCCTCTATAACCGCACCAACAGCAGAAGCGGGCGCAGTTTTTACTCATGAGCATGATTGAGTATTTCACTCGGTAATTCCGATATGATATTCATTGGGAAAGTACGATGCACTGCTTTAAACAAAACACATTAAAAACATGCTTGGAGCGAGGAAGCATTTAAGGTGTCACTATTTGCCTCAAATATCTAGACAGATGTGCAAACTGAGGAACACTGACTTAGGAAAGGGGGAGATATATATTTGAGAAAGAAAACACAGCCAGAGATGTGTTGTAAGTGCCTTAAAGTAAACATCAGGGGGCATATTACCAACAACTAGCGATATTTATCGCTAAATGGGCTTGGCGACATTTTTTTTATCGCCGTGCTTCGCCTGATTTTATTGCAGAGATAACTTGCTATTAGCAACGTTTATCTCAAATGCGATAAAATTTCAGGCGTTAGCGAAGAAATGCATGAATATCGCTGGTAATCCAGCGATATTCACGCATTATCGCTAATGAGTACTTATCCAGAATATCCAACTCCCTTTGGATATAATGGCTAAGAACTGGCCTGAGCAGGCATTAGTTTTTGGAGATATTCACGCTTAGCGTGAATATTTACATCGCTATGTCTGCCTTGCTAATAGGCGATAGCGACGTTAGCGACTGATTTCAGTCGCTAACAGGTTGGCTACGCAAAGCGGCGATAATCACATATCGCCTGCCTGGGTAATATGCCCACAGGTGGTAAAATGAACACTAGAGCTACAGTAAAAGTGCTGCACAAGCATGGGCCCTCTGAAGGAACCTGCAAACATGATTAGGAAGATCATGATAGTGATACTGTGGATTGTGTAGGCAGATTTTAGACTTTGATTACAAATTTGACATTATACGACCATCAAAGGGCGGGAAGGATAACGCTCGTTTTGTGCTGGTCTGCCTGGGCCTCTTTTGGGGCAGGAAATCCTGCTGGGGATGTGTTATCCTGCCAGTGGGGAACGTTTTCTTCCCTTGTGCACCGCAGTGCGCCTTCACACCCTGGTGGGACTCCAAGTCCCAGAGTGCAATGCAGGCTTCATTGCCCCCCCTCCTAAGTGGGATAGACTGACCCCACGCTTAAAAGCTTAAAAGCGCCACTTTACACCCGCGGCGCGGGATGCTCGTTTTGTGCTGGACTGCCTGGGCCTCTTTTGGGGGCTAGAAATCCTGCTGGGGATGCGTTATCCTGCCAGTGGGGAACGTTCTCTTACCTGGCCTTGCGCACCTCTGTGCGCCTTCTCACTCTGGTTGGACTCCAAGTCCCAGAGTGGACCGCAGGTTCCATTGCCCCCACACCTGAGTGGGAGGGACTGACCCCACACTTAAAAGCACCACTTTACACCCGCAGAGCCGGACGAGTGTGGGCAGTGCCTGGGCCAAGGACGGGCCCGTCCTTGCTCGTCTTCGCCCGTAAGGGGCTGGGCTGGGCCACCCCCTAACTTCTGCTGCTAATCGACTCGGACTTTGGCCCCAAAGGTACTGTTTAAGACTTTATTTATTCCGCAGCCATTAGACCTGTTATATACAGGCTGTATTTAGTCCTGTACCTTTGGAAGCACGGTTGAATTGCTGTATTGCCAAGGGTCTCTATCATGGGGAAAAGAAAAGTGACTGAGGCTGATTGTGGGCGGTCCCACTAAAGAAGAGACTTAAAAAACGCTTCCTGCCTTTTGTACCGGATACTGGGGAGAGGGCTTGTGGAGAGAGGGTGCTTAGTCACATTGAGACTTTAGTTACTGATTGTCAGGATTTGCTCACTATATCTGTCTCACTTCTAGATACTTGCACCACTGATAACACTTCTAAGACCCCAACCTCACCTAAGACGACTGGTTCTAGCAGCAGTGGGAATGGGAATATCCCCAGTTTATTCAAGAAGGCTGCTAAAAACATACCACTGCATATTATGTTACCTAAATTACCCCCAGAAATTCCAACAAATTGAAATATTTTGGGTCCCCTTAGTGAACTAAGCAAGGAGTGTTCTCCCGAGGCTGTTATACCATCTGATCTTCCCCTGAGTAATTGTTATGCTCCTCTTATGGACATCCAGCTCTTAAACGACACGCAATGATGAGCATAGGGAACAGCCAAGCACATCTGACCCAGGGCAAAATTTGCTCCCCTCACAAGGCCCAAAATATAGTGACAAAGATCTTACACCATCTTATTCCGACCTCCAAAGGGAAATTGTAGCACTAAAAAGCTCCATAACCTCCCTGACAACCGTAGTATCCAAAATCCATCTTAAGCTAGATGAATACACCAGACACCTGCCCCCCTCACTCACGCCTCTAAGTGATTCTTCTCTCTTTAACTGTGTTCAACCGAGGAGGGGGTCCGCAATGCCCATCACCAAACAATCTGGTACTATTAACTTGCTTAATGATAGAACTTTGCAGCCCAGCCGATGTGATTGTACAATGAGGTCTCCAGATAACTCATTGGCCACCAATTGTAGGTCCCGGGCTGACTTGGGCAGGAATACCAGGTTGCACCCTGGGTTCCAGATGGGTTGGGTCTGCTGAGTATGCAGATGCAGAAGGAAGTGAGTAGAAGTTGTAGTAAGGGTATTTCCTTGTTCTCTACTCCCCAACAAACACATCCAGTGCCAACCACCCCCACGTCTATCCCCATCTATTTTACCAATGTACCCAAGGTGGCAAGTACCAGTTTTAGACATGAAAATGGAGATACTCTGATCAACAAAGCCATCCATCGGCTAAGGCACACTAGAGGCTGCCGATTCGTAATAAGAGAGGATATTGTCCAGGTCAAAAGATGTGTCCTTGATCACAGCCCCACAGATGGTTTGAAGCTCATTCTGGTCAGTGATCACTTGGCACATAATTTAGTGGCATTGGAAGTCAGAGCCTACTCTCACCAGCCCACCAAAATCTGAATTAAATTAAATATTCCATCATCACCAGAATGTGTAGCACCTGCCCCAATGCCCCAGGGAGCGTTACCTCTCTCTGCAATATCACAGAACTTTTGCCTTACCTCTCCTTCTCCCAATAGGGATCGTCCATATATCCCCAGCATAGGCTTGGAGTACACCTACCCTCTAGTATACAACAATGCAAAGACCCCTTCCCAAGAGATTGAGAACTCATCCTCAAATCCACTTCTAGTTATCGACACTGCTCCCAAACCGAGGCCAAGTAAACATGGTCAAGCAGGCGGGGTAGTTAGATTTAATTCTGCAACACTTTAACCAAACCATCTAAATAGTCCTCCACCCCCCCAAGCCCAATTATTAGAGGCCAATGGTACGACTTAGAAAATATTTTCATGGAATGTGTCTGGGATAAGTGGTAATTAGACAACTCACACTGGCTCAACAGTATCTATGAACATGACATTTGCCTTTTACAGGAAACATGGAACAAGACCCCAACACATATCCCTGGGTTTATGTCCAACAACAGACCACCAATTCCTTCTAAACATGGCTGGCTAGCAGACGGACTGCAAATTTTACTTAGCATTTCACTTAGTTGCATAGTGAAGGTTGTGGATAATAACAGCCCAGATATCTTAAGGGTCCAATTTAATACTAACAAGGGCAGGCCTGAAGAAATCTACAATGTCTTTGCTAGAAGTGCAAGAGGAGACAGCTCTCGAACATTTAATGTCACCTTTTAGCATCTCAATTGGGTTGAGTCTCATGAATTGAGCGCAGAGGATAATGTATGGTCAGTACCATCCTTTTAATTAAGCCCCAATTAAAAAATGGTTGATAGCAACCCTACAGTTGAATGCTAAATCCCTAGAACGTAGGCTAAAGGATGCTAATGGGAGAACCAGCTCTGATAAAAAAGGGAAGATGACCTTTTGTGGACCAAAGGATTGTAGTACAGGACATGATCATCAATCCTACCTGTGAAAGAGCTCATAATCCCCTGAGCCTGACTATTTTTTACCCTTTGGGGAGGAAGGGATCGAGATATTTCGACAACATTGTATACCAAGGAGGTACTCCCCACAAATGATAAACGCCGACTCAAATGTCCCACTATCCTGGCAGATGAATCAAAAACCAAATCTATCACAAATGATCTGGCTAAGCATTTGGAGACTATTGCTGCAGACTATAGTACTGCGACAAATCAGCTTAGCTGTAGCACCCGGCATAATGATTTTTTTAAACATCTGGCCAGCTATTTCTATGTCCAACAGAATAAGATCAGGAAAAAGACGGGGAGACTATTAGAATCAAACTTGTGGTTTAACAAGGAGTGCAGGGTGCTGAGAACGACGCTCTCAGCAGCCATAAGAAATAGGGATGTCCAAAGGATACGAAGGGTTAGGAAGGAATACAAACAGGCTCAAATCAAAGCTAAGAAGGACTGTGAAGAAAAGAGATGGAAAGACCTAGGGGAGGCCATCTTGCATACAAACGGTAGGTTATTTTGAGCCCTTTTGTCAAAGGGCACATTTGAGAGATCACCCCCTTGGGCCAATAATATTCCTGCGGTTGAATGACACAAGCACTTTCGCAATCTGTATACTGTAGTCAACCATCATGTTAGTCCTCAGCCGCCCCGTGACATAGGCCATCCTATATGAAAACATTTCTTTACTAAAGAGGAAATTGTATCATCTATAAATGCAATTATGCCTGCAAAAGCACCAGGCCCAAACGGTGTCCCTGGTGATCTGTTTCTCGAGGATAGGGATAACTAGGCACTGGACTTTTTGGCATTGACTAATGATATTGCTGGTGGGGGGGACCCCTGATTCATGGAGAGAGGCTGAAGGTATACCAATTCTTAAGAAAGGGGATAGGTCAATGTCCCCCAACTACAGACCAATTAGCCTGATTGATTGAGCCCAGAAAGACTTCTGCCGTTCGCTCCTGGATAAAATCTAGGACTGGATAGATGAGTACAAAATTTACTCTCTCCTCCAGGCAGTCTTTTGGAGGAGGACTGGCACATTCGATCAGGTGTTTCGGCTCTTTACACTATATTTGAAAGTTGTTGTGTTGGGCAAAGGTAGCTTATATCTTGACTATATTGACCTAAAAACAGCCTTCAACCTCGTTCCCAGGGATTCGCTCTGGCGGGTACTCAGGAACATGGGAATGCACCTAGCAATTGTAGATATTTTAATTTGGTTGCACAAGGGAAACTTTGCCCATGTCAGATGGGGCAACCAGGGACACACTCCAAAGCCCTTTATGATCCAGCGGGTTGTTCGACTAGGTTGCATTTTAGCTCCCATACTCTTTTCATTGTACGTTAATCAGGTAGCCGACATTCTGTGCTCTACCTCTGTCGATGCCCCAACCCTGGCGAATAGCAATGTTCCAACCTTGTTATTTACTGATGACACTTTGCTGATATCTAAAACTCCCATGTGTCTTCAGAGATTGTTAAACCATTTAAGGCTTTCTGTGATGAGAGGGGCTTGGTTATTAACACAATCTAAACCAAGTTAATGATACTGAACCCCCATAAATCATTCAAGGGTATTTTAATGCGGCCAATGCTCAGCTTGAGAGGATCAGCTCATTTGACTACTTGGGTATCAAGCTATCCGAGGGCATGGTCTGGAAGAACCATCTAGGAAGGGTACTACTGACACTCTCACAGCTTATGGAGGCACTGAAGCGAGAACACTGTCAATCTTATACTAAACCAGTGGCTCCTTTCCTTAAACTATACAGCAGCAGGCCATAAGCAGTGATCTATATGGGATTGAACTGTGGGGCACTGTATCTGTTGGCAACCTTGCAGCTGTGGAAAATAAGTTTCTCATTAGCTTAATATCCCCACCTCAAAAGCACCCTTTACTTCAACCAGGCTTGACATGGGTATTAAGTCTATTAATGACCTTGGGAAGCTCCGGTCCTTGCTGTTCTGGCATAGATTGCAACTACACCTGAACTGGCATCTTATGCCGCAGCTTTGAAAGAGATTATAAATCTTGATACTTCAAGAAAAATTGGCTGGATAAAACAGGTGGCTGACTTAATGTCTAGCATTGGACTAAAGGAGCTGGCTATGGGCCAATCGCCATCTTTTTCCAGGGTGCCAATCGAAAGTTAGATATTGGGCATGGGTGGAAGAGAATACTGTCTTGAACCATGGTAGGTTGACAGATGTTTTTATTAATTTAAAACATCTGCCACCTGTTGAGCTATCTGGATATTTTCAAATTGACCGGTGATAGGAAACTATATACGCAGTTTAGATACAGCACTTTACCTATTAATTCCTTCACCAACTCTTGGCAGAATATTAAAAACATACCTATGGGGTGTCCCTTCTGCCCAACCCCACAAAAAACTATATGCCATGTTCTCTTTGACTGTCCAGCCTATGTTAAACCCAGGGGAAAATGGTTAATACCTGTGTGCAGGCAATTAGGCACACAAAGCTCCCAAGAAGCTCTATGAATTTTAAAATCGGATGCTAGACCAGTTTTTTCCAGTGCAACAGCTAAATTCTTGGGCCAGTTCTGGATAATAAGGAGGAGAGCTCAGTCAACAATGTTGTCATCACCTCATTCGAAAACTGGAGTTGGCCCTGATCAGTAAAGTATCTCTTTATTATGCCAAAATTCTATTTGAAAATATTTATTTTATACAACTCTTATTTTTTTCCAAAAATAAATATATAACATTTTACTCATAAATATTTATACATATATTTTTAGTCTGACTAAGAGAATTTTTTAGGCAATATGTGCTAATCAACTATGTACTATAGAGTATATTTTACTAGTCATGTTTGGCCAATTTGAATAGTTTGTGTTCTTATAGTATAGGCTCATTTAGTTAGCGCACATTTCACGTTTGCTGATTACTCCTTTTACTTTATTGTCTGTCATCTGTTCCTTGCGAGGTTGTTCTTTTATGGTACTTTGTAAACCAAAATTAAGAAATTTGATGATTATGATAAGGCTATTTAATAATGAGTAAGTGTACCTCATATCATACTATCAGCTGTGATTGATTTTTTAAGCATAGGATTTAACTCAGGTGGTCTTTTTAGAACTGTTAGGAATGGGGGTCTCTAGTTGGCAGAGGTAGGTAACTTTGTCCAAGTAGGGACCCTTCTTCCTAGTCCGGGTAAGGGGGATGCACTTCTAAAATAACCCCCAGTCACCCCTTTGGTAGCTTGGCACGAGCAGACAGGCTTATCCCAGAGGCAGTGAGTAAAGCATTTGTGATTGCATACAGTAATACAGTGAAAAGCCAACAAATGGACACCACACAAGTTTAGAAAAATAAGTAATCTTTATTTAAACCAGACAAGACGAAATCACAAAAATCCACAATACAGTAATAAAAATGACTTTCAGATGGAAGAAATAGTTCAGTTCAAGGCAAATTACAGCTGCAACATTTTTCACACAAAGTACTTTAGATGCGTCATGCACACAAACAAAAATGGTCCAGGGAAGGTGATGCATTGGTTTCTTACACTCTGGATTTTGTTGCTTCGGTTCCTTGCTCCAGGAGAGGTGATGCATGAGTTTCTTACTGCTACGCAGGGGAGGTGATGCGCTGGTTCCTTACTGGAGAGGATTTGATGCATCGGTTTCTTACTGCGGGGGAGGAGATGCGCCGGTTTCTTTTGCACCACCATTTATGCGAAAGACTTAGCACCTCGATGCGACGATCTGGGACAATGCATGGATTCTTGCAGCTGCACAGCAGGGCTTGCATCAGAATCGGTGTGTGATCTCGAACTTCCGAGATTGTTGCTCTCCTTGCAGCGTGCACTTATTTCTCAAGCCGCAGCAAGCGCTGCTGCGATTGTTTCGTCGGCGAAGTGAGTATGGATGCGTTACGCCTCTCTGTGTTACATTGATTTTCCAGCTCACAGCAGAAAGCAGTCTCTAGAGGTCCAAAACAGCAGCAGGCCCTCTTTGCAGGTCAGAACACCCAGCAAGGAATTTCAGGGGGCTGGTGGTGAACTCTTTGTGTCCCTGAGGCTTCAGACCAGGAGGCAAGCTCAGTTTCATGCCCTTGGAGATCTTCCTCAAGCAGGAGACACAGCAAATAGCAAAGTCCTTTCTCCTTCCTTGGCAGCAAGTGGCCTCTGCAGGCCAACCCTAACAGCAAACAGCACAGGGGCAGTATTCGTCCTCAGCTTCTCAGACTTTTTTCCTTGGCAAAGGTTTCTCTTTATTCCCAGAAGTTATCTAAAGGTCTGGGGTCTGGGCCCCTCTTTTTATACAGTAAAATCCTTTGTTCTCTAGTGGCAGAGAGTGTCTGTGCAGGCCAAAACCAGTTCTGTTCTCACTGGTGCAGATTCCTGGCAGAAGGTGGAGACAGCATTGTGGAATGCAGACCAGGCACATTCCAGTGAAAGAAATCTCCTACCCCTACCCTAAATGCAGCCCAGGTCTATTCAGCCCAGCCCTGACCCACCAGACTCTCTGGAGCCACTGCATCTCCCCAGCACCTGACTCTCCAAACCCAGACAGTCAATTCACATCCTAGCAGAGGCACACTGGATGGCTTAGCAGGAAAATACCTACATTCTAAAAGTGATATTTTCAAACACAGAATGTAAAAATCACCCTCACTAAAAGATGCATTTTGACATGCTGAGTTCAGGCATACCAAACTTTATTTTCCTACCTTGTTCCCGGGGGTGGTTATGTTTATAAGATGTTATAAGCGAACCCTCCATTCTATCGTATGGGAACAGGTAGCCTTGCAATAGTGAAAAACGAAATTGGCAGTAATTCACTATTAGGACATGCCACACACATCAGGGCATGTCCTACCTTTTACATACATTACACCCTGCCCACAGGGGTACCTTGGGCCTACCTTAGGGTGACTAACATGTAAGGAAAGGGAAGGTTAGGTACTGGCAAGTGGGTGCACTTGCCAGGTCGACATGGCAGTACCAGACTGCACACAAGCTCTGCAGTGGTAGGCTGAGTTACATTTACAGGCTGCTTATGTGGGTGGCACAATCAGTGCTGCAGTCCCCTAGCACCATTTGATTTACAGCTCTTGAGTACACATAGTGATCTGTACTAGGGACAGACTAGTAAATCAAATATGCCAATCACGGAAAAACCAATCCATACCAATAATTTACAATGTGATAACTTGCACTTCTGCTCTGAACAGCAGTGGCAAAGTGGCCAAAGCATCTAGACCAGCAAACCGGACGACAACACACATCAAAAACACAGGAGGTCAAGGCAACCAATACAGGAGAAACCCATGCCAATGATGCCAGGTCTAACAAGAACAATTAATGAGGATCGGGACTTAACCTTCCTTTTTATGCAGTGTAAGGAACTCATGCTAGAACTTTCTGTTTCTAATTTTAACAGGTATGTGTGATAAATGGACATAAATTAATGTACACAGAGTGGTACATTGGAGAGAGACTTCCAGTCCTAAAGGAGGAATATCATTTGCACCTATTTCAGGCATGAAACCGAATGCAGCTTATCACAGTTCGGATAAATGCAGGTTGGGAATCAGATCTGTCAGCACGATCTCCTTAACAGGAAAAGATTTTAATGTATGGAGAGATTACAGGGATTTACTGCAATGTTTTCTTCCACAGTAATCAACAGAGCTTTGAGTCGACAGACTGTAGCATACTCAAAGATGTCACTCATTACTACAGAGCTAATGTGGTGGGCGTTAGAAGGACTGGGTGTCATTGGCCATAGTGAGGGGATTCGTGACGGCAGACCGTGGCTTGCCTAGGTTACATTTCTACACACAAAGCTGCATAAAGCAAGGTTGAGATCGGAAGTAAAGCAACATTTTGTGTCAACAGGCACTGTGAGTGGTGTCTTGCGTATGATGGTGGTGTAAAACCTTGTGCAAATATGTCAGGAAGTCGCAGGTAACGTGACTTAGACGGTAATGAGAGGGTTGTTTACATGATGCTTCATCTTGTACAGTGCCTTGGGGCCTTGAACAATACTGTAGGAATCTGGGTAAGCATGAAAGCAGAAATGATTAGTGGGGAGGGGGCTCTTGGTATCCTGAATTATCACTTCAATGCCAGCAGGGAATGTTTATAAACAACAAAAGAAGGTGCCAGTACTGATAAACGTATCTTAAAGGTATGAATAATCCTCCACAAACAGAAAATCAAATTCCAGAAAGGGGATGCTTCTTAGTCGCAATTTTATTATATTTAGAAAACTAACAATATTTTATAAAATTCATTTGTACATTTGCAGAAAAAACATTAGGAGAAAATCAAAAGTGAGAGCGGACACATAAGAATACAATCAATTGGAACGAACCACCATTCGAAACTACAATCATATCACATTCACCATACATTCGACACTTACACACTTAGCTTGAACATATATACATTATCTACAAAAGGAAAGGTATATCACTGGAACTGCCTTAGTAAAACAAAACATTCAGATTTTTGATTGACAAATAGTATAACATCAAAAGATATTCAAATTTCAAACAGTCAGTTATAAACAAATGAAGAGAGTCTATGGATGGATGTAACTCTTGAACCCAAGGGCAGACCAGTGAGAAGATGGGCAGGGAATGTTTAGACACATTCAAGAACATCTAGATGAGCTGCTTGATGTACTGTAGCATTTCAGATCCTATTGGTGAAGCCCCGTAGCCACGTATTGTTAGTTCTGCCATAATCCATCATGAAGAAATGAATTACTAAAATGTAAAAAGCAAGGAACAGAATAAATAAACCGAACAAAAACTTCAACAACAACAAATGTTTCCTACATTCAATGAATGCATCTGACTTTATACAAATAGCCATTGGGGTGCTTCAAATGTTGGTCATATACGTCTTTCAACTTGACAAATGGCTGTTTGATTTTTCTTTATTTTCCATAGAATTTAGAAAGAAGGTATTAAAGAAGCATTCGATAAGAAAATAAATAGATGGCACATGCATGTGGCTGATCGCTGCTATTACCATAAAAATATAGATTGCGGCACACAGGTGAGGAACTGCACCTCTCACAAAAATGTTAGTGAGATGTGCAAGGTTGATTGGTCCAGTGAAAAGCACGTCTCGTGTAAAAAAAAAACGCGCCCCAAAGAACAGTTGGAAGCGAGCAGAAGGAGGATGTATATCTGGGTGATAAGCTGGAAGATGAGCATTTTTGTTATGTACCAAGAATATTAGACTCTATGGGCCTCATTTATGAGACCTTGCATCAGTTTTGCGCTTCCGATGCGTCACTTTTTATGACGCATCAGGGCATAAAACATGCCTCCTGTTGCGCACTATTTAAAAAGTGACGCATCTAAGCAGATGCGTCACTTTGTAAACCCCTGCGATACATTATACCTGCATCAGGTATTATATATGCAAGGGGGCGTTCCCCCGCAAAAAGCCTCGTAGAAGTGACGCAGTGAAATCTATGAGATTTCACTGCGTCACTTCTAGGACGCCGTTGCGTCAAAATCTTGCGCCTGCCTCACAGCAGGCGTAAGACTCACTCAAGCCCTTTCACCTGGGGCTTGCCCCATGTGAAAGGACGCAATGCTGGAGTTGCGTCACTTTTGTGACACACTCCAGCAATGCGTCACTTTTGCGCTTACAGATACGTCAGAAATACTGACGTATCGGTAACTCCTTGCGACATGATGCGTCATACATTAAATATGACGCATCAGGTATGTCCCAAGGAGTGCATACTGAGAAGTGACGCATCGCTGCTTTCACGCAGCAATGCGTCATTTCTCATAAATGAGGCCCTATATTTTGAAGTTGAAAAAGCGTCTGATACCTGTAGTTTTGTGTTTAAAAATTAACCCAGCTGTAGTCGAGAAACACGAGAGAAGAGGGCATGAAGCCTATGTCAAAATGGGAAAGAGCTTGACTGAGACACTACCTAAAGGTAAAGCTGGGCAGTTTCCAAAATGAAGTCCTATACCTGTAACCGAGAACAGCCCCTTATGCAGTCTGATGAGCACAGGTTTGCAGCTGGAGACCGGTGGTATGATGCGGTCTGGAGATGTCTTTTCTCAAAAATGGTGGAGCCGCAATTGGAGGAAGTCAAGCATGACTCCAGAGAGTGTATGACCCGTAGCCGGAAATATTGACCCGTAATGTGCAGGCCATCATGTTTGTTGTGGGCTTTACCTGAGAGTCCAGTGGCCCAAAGCATGTATAAGCCTGTTGTCTTTGCTGAATTCTACTGCCTCCTCTGGTACTTGCGGACTCAAAAGAGTTGAGGAATTGCAGGTGTCGCTCCAGTGTAACCTGCGTACATCTCACCTATTATACAAGGGTCAGTGAAAACAGGGGAAGAGAGCAGTAGAAATAGGAGAAGGAAAGCACAATCTAAGAAAGAGACAGATTGAAAGTCAGATGATTGTGTAAGCAGGAGTAAAGTTCAAAAGAAAAGCTAAAAGGAGAACAGAGTTTTAGATTTAATACATTTGAAAAGAGAGGTTATGTACTGTATATGTGAAAGCGCAAAGATAAAGGGAAAATATAAAAAATAAGAGGTTGCCAGTGGAACAGAGAGAAAGACTGGAAAGAAGAGAGAAAGTCAAAAAGTGTCTTGTGAGATGGTGGGAAAGTGAAATAAACACAAACATGCATTTTGTTCGTGGGTAAATTAATGAAAGTGGTTGAATTCATACTTATACATACAACACCTCACTGACTAGTTATCAGCTGACTGCTGCTTTAATGAACGAGTGCGCAAGATGACTAACTGTTCACAAATCTTTGAAAATATATGCATTAGCAAGTTTGTGCAGCAAAATGCCAAAGGGCGTTGTCAATTGTGAGCACTGCGCGAAATCTGTTGGGTGCTTGTGGAGAGAGACTTTGAGAAATTCAGAAGGGCGAGTAAGGCAATAGCCAGGTGAGTTCACCTTACTATCATCAGTATTGTGAATCAGTAAGGCCAATCACCTGTTTTTGAAAACAAACACCCTAGAAGAGAGGTTGCATACCCCAAGTACTCCAAATTTTTTAAATGAATGTCCTGGGCCAAAATAAGATGATGGAGTAAAAGAATGTCTTGCCCAGAATTCCTGTGCATAGCTGGTTTTCAAAACCTACTTAAGGCATGGGTACTCACAAACCTTGTCTCGGGGACCAAATGTACAGTGTGGTTTGTGGCTGAGGGCCGCACTGGTGGGGTCAGTGGGGGAGGGGCGGGGCTAGAGCAAAAAAAATGTGACCATGAGGTTGAACACAGGCCCGTGCAGTGGACGCCTTTGTCCACTGAGCCACCAGACCCGGCATACACAAATCTTTCTCTCTCTCTCTCTCTCTCTCTCTCTCTCTCTCTCTCTCTCTCTCTCTCTCTCTCTCTCTCTCTCTCTCTCCCTCTGTCTCACTCACTCTGTCTCTCTCCCTCTGTCTCCCTCTGTCTGTCTCCCTCTGTCTGTCTACCTCCCTCTGTCTCCTTCAATATATCTCGCTCCCTCTGTCTTCCTCCCTCTGTCACCCTCCTCCCTCTGTCTGTCTCCCTCCCTCTGTCTCCCTCTGTCTGTCTCCCTCTGTCTGTCTACCTCCCTCTGTCTCCTTCAATATATCTCGCTCCCTCTGTCTGTCTCCCTCTGTCCCCCTCCCTCTGTCTGTCGCCCCCTCTGTCTGTCTCCCTCTGCCTCCCCCTCTGTCTCCCTCCCTCTGTCTCCCTCCATCTCTCCCTCTGTCTCCGTCCCTCTGTCTCCCTCCCTCTGTCTCCTTCCCTCTGCCTCTCTCTCTGTCTCCCTCTGTCTCCCTTCTAAGTCTCCCTCTCTCTGTCTCCCTCCTTCTCCCTCCCTCTGTCTGTCTCTTTCTGTCTCCCTCTGTCTGTCTCCCTCCCTGTCTCCCTCTGTCTGTGTCCCTCCCTTCTGTCTGTCTCCCTCCCTCTATCACCCCCTCCTTCTGCCTGTCTCCCTCTCTCTGTCACCCTCTGTCTCCATCCCTCTGTCTCCCTCCCTCTGTCTCCCTTCCTCTGTCTCCCTCCCTCTGTCTCCCTCGCTGTCTCTCTCTCTCTGTCTTCCTCTCTCTGTGTCTCCCTCTCCCTCTCTCTCTGTCTCCCTCTGTCTGTCTTTGTCTCCCTCCCTCTGTCTCCCTCCCTATTTCCCTCCTTATGTTTCCCTCCCTCTGTCTCCCTCTGTCTCCCACCCTCTGTCTTCCTCTCTCTGTGCCTTCCTCCCTCTGTCTGTCTCCCTCTGTCTGTCATCCTCTGTCTGTCACCCTCTGTCACCTCACCCCAGCTTCCCGGGCAGAAACACAGCCACACCCGAGTACCTCACAGGTCTTTAAAAGACCATTTACTTGTTAATGAGTCTTTGTTGTTAATCGCCCAGCCCCAATAGAGCAGAGTGTCTCGGAGTCCGCGCTGCTGCAGCGGTGTTTGCTGACACTCTTTATTTATTTTTTTAAAACATAGGTACTATTGTACCTGTGTCCACCGGGCACCAAGAAAGTCTTGCCGGGCCGCTGGTGGCCCGCGGGCCTTACTATGAGTACCTGTGACTTAAGGTAATTAGGCCTTTAAAATAACCACCTAATTGACAAAACCTCAGGTAGTCCATACACTACAGAACAAATCATTCATTACATGTTGGTTGAGTGAAAAGGGAAATGTTCTCCTAGCAGAGATTTAAAAGGATCCAGCAAGACCGGCAAGTTCAGTCTTACTGGTCAGTAGGAAGATCTTGGGCCACCAGTAGCGATGGCCTAAATATATATACCCCTGCAGTTCAATGACAAGAATTACCAGTCCCGTCATAATTCCAGCATCCTTGGGAACAGCACAGACACAATCCCCCATTACCACACCGTGAGATATTTTAGCTGTTGTCTTCATCATCAAAGATCTTTTTTTCTGGTACTAAAAACACCCATAATAGTCAACTAAAATAATAAAATCTTCACCTGTAATAAAACATGTCATATAAAGAAATCACAGTAAAACCATATTAAATTCATGACATTTAACATGATAATACAAATATACAGCCTTATACAGATTGGTTTAGCACTGTATTTCGTGGCGGTATCAATCAAAAGGCCTGCTACTTCTTGATCGAACAGCTAACTTCAATAAAGCCCCCTCATGGTAACAGAAATCAGCGTCTGACAGTTGCTGAAGGTATTTAAAAGCTGCTCTGCACCGTCGACTGCTGTGTTTCTTTGGCGATGGGATCAAAAAATGTTTGGTGTAGTGAGCATAAAATCTGCAAAATATGAAAAAGTGCTGCAGGGACTAAGGGGCTATTGTTGGACATGCCTGGAGGTGCTAAAACGTCTTTGAAATATCCAGGTGGGAAAGAAAGTAAAAAGATAACTGTGCTTGCCCAAAATCGAAACAATAAAGATGTTTCCCAGCAACCTCTTGTTATGAGTAGGTATTTCTCCGGACCGTACGATTACTTTAAATAGAAATAAGCCAAGAAAGACTATTGTTTTCATTCTGCAATGAACTGTGATGCGCGTGTGGGTTCTAAAAATGTATAATTGAATATCTTTTTTATCAGCCCTTTGCCTGGAATAAGGGTCTTCAAAGTGATACCTGCCCTAGCTTGAGAAAGTTTTTCTTGACCTATGCGAGCCAGGGAATTCTGAGGCCCTTGGGTAGAAAAGACAATCTTTAATAATTAGCTGGTTCAAGCTCGCTTCCTGGTTCTTCCATATAGCAATCCATAACATTATGGGGCTTAATTTAATATGGTCCTCAATATATCTAAGGCCCAATTCCACATGGCAGATATGAAAAGAAGTTGTGGGCGGTGGAGGGAGCGGTGGTGAACAGGAACCTTCTGCAAAAGCAGTATAATAGCTTATCAAATGTACTGTTTGCTGTCCCCAAATTCCAGCTCCATAATTGTGACAGGAACACCAGGCGCACATGCTGTTTTATAAATTTGTTGCAACCGTAGTAATGAGCAGCCCCCAGGTATGCGGGTATATTGAAAAGGGATCTGACCACTGTAGTGCGCTTTCTAAGACAAATCAAAAGGTTAGGCACCCATGAACCCGAAGAATCAAATGTAAACTCCAAATAAATAAAGCTGTTTGTCCTTTCTAAGCACTTTATATCAAGTGTAAGAGTTGAAACACTAAGGTGTGGAGGGCCACAGGCTGTAACATATGATTTAGAAATGTGAGTGAGTCTAAATCAGGCATAACCTGGTAAGTCCCATTCCCCAGGGGGATCATCCAAAGTTAGGAGCGATTTACACAATAAAAAGCTGTGGAGGGGTCTATGATTGCAAGATGAAAAGGACACTGCTTAGTGATGGTATACTTGCCTATTATAAGATTCAGATTTAGACATTGATCTGCTGTTCCCAGACGTTCTGTAAAGCGGGCCTGACAACGATTCAAGATAGAGACTTCGGAGGCCCTTTCACAGATCATGCTATAGATGACCCTGCAAGAATTTTAGCAACAGTAGCAATAAGAGGAATATATGATGTTACAACGCAAACAATTACAACACATGCTTTTACAATGCGGTTTTGCAATGCAGCTACCATTACTTCGCATGATTTTACAACGCATACCATTACATCGCATTGTCATAGGAATACACTTAAAGTACCATTACATTGCAAAGCATTACAATGCATACTATTACTACACATTCTATTACTACACATTTTTTTTCTTAAATAAAATATTTTCAATATTTTGAATAAAAGTATAACTAACCCCTGGAATAGGATGCAAGGGAAATAGGGGTTTTGGGCAGGGAAGTGTATTAATACATAGGTATTAAAAATACTCATGTGTTAAAATCAATACTGGCGTATTTTAGTATGTTCCTATCTGAATTAATACCAGTTTATTAATATAAAAATAGAAAAAGGAAGACATAAAAAATAATATATTTTAGGAAAAAAACAACGAAGCGAAAGCAAGATTTTAAACCCACCATTTTGAACAAATGTTCATCGACTATTTTAATGAACACCCCTCCACCCGCAACTCGCCAAAGTGGCTGACATTACAACAATAAATGTTATAACGAACATTTTTAAAGCTATCAAAATAATTCTAGTTTTTGTTAGCTTCTGACTCACGCAAAAAACTGTGTACAAAACATATTTTCTTTAAAATTATCGATCACCCTTTAAAAAACATATAAAAGCAGCTGTCAACCATTTTGAAAACAGTGGCTAACTGACTTCCACTGTGACCACACACATTTGTCAAGCTAGCAAGCTATTGAGATTTGGATGACCCAAACAGTGCCATCTACAGACAAAAGTAAGTGTACAATTTAAGTATTTAAAAAAAAAACCAATATTAACACATAATTGAGAAATACTAACAATTAATAATTTAAAATGTTGTACAGCATTTGCTGAATTTCAAAAGCAGCAAGAATTATTAAACAGATACTACACTGCAAAAAAAATACACTAACTCAGTAAGTAAAAAAACAATTATTTTTATATAAAATAAAAATAATTAAGCTTTTTAAAAATAATATATATTCAAATTTAAACATTAATATTTATACAAAAGACAGTTGTGAATAAAATGTTACTATTCCTACTCCAACCTCTGTTTACCTCAGGGAAAGTGTGGGATGGTGGAGGGGGCAAATTTACTATTCCACTCCAACCTGTGTTTGCCTCGGGGAAAGTGTGGGATGGTGGTTGGGGCAAATTTACTATTCTAACTCTGACCTCTGTTGGCCTCAGGGAAAGTGTGGGATGGTGGAGGGGCAAATTTACTATTCCAACCCCGACCTCTGTTTGCCTCAGGTAAAGTGTGGGATGGTGGAAGGGCAAATTTACTATTCCAACTCCGACTTGTGTTTGGCTCAGGGAAAGTGTGGGATGGTAGAGGGGCAAATTTACTACTCCAACTCTGACCTCTGTTTACCTCAGGAAACATGTGGGAAGGGCGAGGGGGCACATTTACTATTCCAACTCCGACCTGTGTTTGCCTCAGGGAAAGTGTGGGATGGGGCTGGGGGCAAATTTACTATTCAAACTCCGACCTATGTTTGCCTCAGGGAAAGTGTGGGATGGAAGAGGAGGAAAAGTTACTATTCCAACTCCAACCTGTGTTTGCCTCAGGGAAGGTGTGGGATGTTGGTGGGGCAAATTTACTATTCCAACTCCAACCTCTCTTTACCTCAGGAAAAGTATGGGATGGTGGAGGGGCAAATTTACTATTCCAACTTCGACCTGTGTTTGCCTCAGGGAAAGTGTAGGATGGTGGTGGGGGAAATTTACTATTCCAACTCCGACCTGTGTTTGCCTCAGGGAAAGTGTGTGTTGGTGGTGGGGCAAATTTACTATTCCAACTCCGACCTGTGTTTGCCTCAGTGAAAGTGTGGGATGGTGGAGGGGCACATTTACTATTCCAAATCCAATCTGTGTTTGCCTCAGGGAAAGTGCTGGATGGTGATGTGGGCAAATTTACTATTCCAACTCCGGCCTGTGTATGGCTCGGGGAAAGAGCTGGAAGGTGGGGGGGGAAGTGTACTATTCCTTCTCCAACAGGTATTTTCCTCATGGAAATAGCTGGATGGTAGTCGGTGCAAATGTACTATTCCAACTACGACCTGTGTTTGCCTCAGAGAAAGTGCTGGATGGTGGAGTGGGCAAATTTTGTATTCTTACTCCAACCCATATTTACCTCAGGGAAAGATCTGGATGGTGTAGAAGCAAATTTACTATTCATACTCCGACCTGCATTTACCTCAGGAAAAGAGCTGGATGGTGGTGCTGGCAAATTTACCATTCTTAATCCGACATCTGCTTTCCACAGGGAAAGTGTTGCATGGGCATGAATGCAAAGTATTTTTACCCCTCAAAACTGTCTAAAGGGTCTATTAGAATGGTTGGCGGATCGCCAGCGCCCATCTGGCGGTGGCGATCCGCCTGCCTTTTCCCACCGCCCAGCTCACCAATTCCCATGCCAAATTACGATGGCAGTGGGGACACCGGTGGACGGAAAGACCGTCTGCCGGTTTTCCACCAATCAAACAGACGACCGGATGGAAAAGGGCTCAGATATGGTGGCGGTGACTGCATGACACCGCCATCCATATTATGTTGGGTGGCTGTGCAGGGCTTTCCATGGTGGAGACTCTGCCAAGGAAAGCCAAGTCGAGATCACTTTCGGGGGCCTGTTGTGGGCCCCAAGGGGTTGGGGTGGTTGGGAATACACTTGCATATATGCAGGATGCCACCGCCACCGTAGCGGTGGCATCCTAATTTCCATGGCGGGACCGTCGCACCTATGGCAGTCGGTCCTGTTTCCCAGGACCGTGGTGGGTGGACAAAGTCCGCGCGCAATCATAATAGGTCCCTATATTACTAAAACTGTTAAATTAGCATTATTATGTGAAATATGTAAAAAACAAACAGTAAAACATTAATACAACAGTACATTTTATCCACAGAATATAGATTAAACAACACCAGCAGAGGAGGGCACACCATCCAACTGAAACAAAAGACAAGCATAAATTGACCTTCAAAATGAACAATAAAGTAAGGTAATAATATTCTCCTTTTTTATATAAGCATTTACAGGTAATAGTGCACAAGCAATTTGCAGAAAAGTTTATATAACTTTGCATCTCAACAATGAAAATCACTTACAAAAAAAAATTGTCTTCAAACATATGTCAAATTGCAAATCTATTTTTTACAGACTTTTGGAATATCTGTACATTTCATACAGAACACATCCAACAACAAATACACCCCCTCAGATGAAAACCAATTTACAAGATAAAGAATTAGGCATACGGTTTTATGAATTAAGTTTTAGGAGCTCCAAAAGAATACATCAATTAAACCAAAGCAAAATGTCCCAAAAAAAGCAAGCCAAACTTTAAACTGCACAAACATTATAAACCCCTTATCTTTTAATTTGCAGAGTAATGTAAAATATTAAAAACACCAACAAATTATCCTTTATTTCTAATATTTTCTTTTCAGAACCAACAAAACCACAATAAAAGCCAATTTGAAGCACAGCCTCCGAACACAAAACAACCAAAACAAGACATCAGAAATTCCTGAAGAAACAAAAAAGAACACTTAAAAAGGTAAGCTTTGCAAATAACTCTTGTGTATTAAAACATAACCATGATTCATTTTTAGGTAAAAAAAATAAGATCACAACTATTCAAAAGCAACATCAACAATTTAAAACAATAAAATAAAGGTTCATACTGCATAATATTTGAGCATCCAAAATAGTGCATTATTTCTTTAACTAACATTCTTTGTTTAAAATAGGAAATCAACAACACTTTTAATAAATTAAACAATTTTTTTTATCTGTTTTATTTCTTTACAGATGATGGCATCCAATAAAGAATCCAAATACATAAAGTCCAGCCGAGGAAACAGTCTTTTATGTCATAGTGGGTACGTTTATTGAAAGGAGAGACTAACTGAGCCCAGGTGTCATTTAAGGTGTGTGCAATATTACTTATCTCATTGCACAGGCAGAGCGGTTACTCTTGGTGACTGTAACCACAGACCGTAACCACTCTGCCCCTGCAATGGTGATAGAGTTTCAAGAAAACATCAATGAAATAAAAGCACTTGTATCCACCTCCAATAAACCATGTGGCTCACTTTTGAGGGAGGTTTCACAACACATTCTAGACACACATGTAAGTTGAATGTCTACAATACCCAACCTTTGCCGAATTATTCATCCTAAAAAAAAGGATACTAACCTGCTAAAAGTAACACCCCAAACCTATCCTGACATTACCTTCATCCTGAACTTTCTATAACAGTTACTAATAAACCACTTCTTTCAACTGAAAACAAAAACCATCTTAAAAGAATACTAATATTTAGCATACCCCATAATCTTGTTAAGTTGGAGAGTAGTGATATTTGGATGAACGATGGGAAGTTTAAATTGGCACTGCATCCATTCACTAAATATACAATATTTATACCTATATTAATCATACAGTTGTTCCCTTGGTGTACAGTTTACTCCCTGATAAACAATCCTCAACATTAACTCATTTTTTGTCAGTATAAAAGCTAAAACATTGAATACAAGGGCTAGAAAAGTGTTAATTGACTTTGAATTAGCTGTGATTAACACAGTTACTAAAATGTACATGAATACCAATATTCAAAGATGTTTTTTTCACTTTTCACAGGCTTATTGACAAAAAATTCAAAAAATATCCTTAGTTGAGGATTATATATCAGATAGCTAACTGCAATTTGAATTTAAAGAAAACTTACTGCACTTTGTTTTATTCCTTCTGACAGTGTGGAAGAATACTACACATCTATTACAGAATCCGAATACTTTACTGCATACTAACATAAATTGGCACCCCTACTACATTAGTTTGAATACACATGGATTGGCCATTTAAGCAGGTAAGTTCACAGAAGGAAACCACGTTTCCATGTGAAGTGGTGGAACTGCTACTCGACCAGCTTAAAGTGTGAAGCAAAAACAAATAATGCCATAGAGGGATGGCACAACTCCTTCAAAAAACCAATTGAGTAACCACATCCTAACTTCTATAATTTCTTGTAAATTTTGAGGAAGGAGCAAAGTTTCCAAGAAATTAGAATTTCGCAATCATCAACTGGTAGTCTAAACCCACGATTTTCAAAAAGAACAAAGGAAATGTCCGAGCTATAGGGTGCAAATAAACAATTTGGGTTGATGATGGCTTTAGGCTACCTAGATAATATTGTACACATCCTCCATTTTTCCCCTATCTCCTATAACTCCTTACTTGCCTGTTTTGACAAAAATTCCCTCCTAATTTATTTGCCATTTTTAAAAAAATACTTAAATTATCATAAAAAGTCTTCTTTTCTTACCTTACTTCAACTCTTTGACTTACAATCAAAACAGAATATCACCAAGAGTCATTTTCAGTGATTTAAACCATTGCAAACATTCCATAATCCTTGCTTTAATACATGACCCAGATGTAACTATCAAAAAAGGGCACAGTTCTGCATAATCATAGTTTTTACAGTTAAAAAATAAACTGAAAAAATTACGGAGCACACCTTAAAAATCTGCACACAAAAAATGCAACAAAATTCCATTGATCCAACCTCGTTCAAATTCCAATTTCAAAATCCATGAGATAGTAGTACTGGTATACTAAAACTCGTCATCCAAAAATCCATCTTTTCAATCCTCTTTGATAAACAACAATTCAAAATCCATATAGTAATGGTTTAAAAATGCCCCAAGTATACACAACCTTTCCCAAAAACCGCAACGCCGCAATTACTTTTTTTCAATTAAACCCATCGCTTCTACAAAAAATGAAAACTATTACTTTCATAACACTTTTGTTTATTAGAATTAATAATCTATATTTTTTAATATATCTTATTAAACAAAAGATGTTATGAAAGAAATAAACCCGACGTGGGCCTACAAACTTCTACCTGTTTTAGAATGAATTGTTATGTTAAAACTCACAATATGTACACAAAACACCTTACCTATTTCTATATACCTCCCTCCTCTTTCCTTGCAATAAAACGTACCACTATTAAACTATTTAAATAATTAAAGATTGCCTTACCTGGACGGAGCTCTATCTTACATTTGATCCGGTCAGCGATGATCCTAGCAATGACAAAAGTTACGTATATGCGATAATGTCATGTCTTTCTTTAAAAACATAAAAAGGACAATTTTAAATGTTGACTTCAATGGGTAACCGTGGGAAAATCTACAAATTAAAAAATATATGTTACAACTCATTGTAAAGTCTACAAATGTAATAAAAATATTTTCAATATTTTTAATCTGTGTACTGTTTTAAAAAACTAAAAAAATTGGAAGCAAAAATTTTATTTTTTGATGTGTACTTTACATGCCTTAGTTGTACTACTAAATAACTGAATGATTGCCAATACTGCGAACTCTATTTTATCTAAATGACTACTCACTAATGACGCCAAACAAAAAGTGGAAGACTTCTTTTTCCGTCTGAATTAATCAACTTAGGATTCATGTTTATTCAACATTATCTTTATCTTTTTCTTTCAAATTTTTGTTACTTTTAAAAAAATAAATCAAAATTGCAACAACAAAAATATACATATATGTACAGAACAATTTCATCAATATCCAATACACTCACAAGCACAACCACTCTCAAATTTTGTTTCACTCTCAGTCACTCTCACTCCATACATTCACCGGAAAAAAACACACCATGTATTTACAATGTTCAAGAAGACTTTTTACAATGTTCTTTTTACAAAGCCATAGAATAAAGAATCAAACAAATGAATTTTTAAATTTGAAGCTTTAGCTCTTAAGGTCAACATGTCTAATGGCTTGATGATTGGTCTACGCGTTTCGAACTCTAACTAAGTTAGTGAGTTCTCATCAGGACCATTAAGGTACGCTATGGGGAAAGGAAAAGAATGACCTAGTTAGTCAAGGTTCTCATAACTGCCAGCCTACCCTCTCTCTGCGTCAAGAGTTTCTCTTACCTGGCTTTCCTTATGAAACACCCAATTGCAAGATGCTGTAAATGAAAAGCAAACCTAGGTTTACCGCTCCATACTTTAGAATCAACAACCTTACATAAATCATTCATACTGGTTAGTTTTAGGCTTACTTGGGGTTTGGGGATTGAGCTGTGCCTTATTCGAGTAGTGGAGCGAGCTAATCGCAGTTGTGGCTTCCTGGAAGAAAAAAAGCACGAGACTAGGAACTCGTTTATTTGACATAGGTTTGATGGACTTACTTAAAGAACAGAGAGAACTTACTCGAGGTTTTTCGTGGCTAGCTTCTCAAGAGTTAAGCTGCATCCGATTCGGCATTCTGAAAAAATTAGTTGGAAACTAAGTGTCAGGCAAATTTGGCACGGAGTGCTGCTGTCGGAGGGGATGATTTACTAGGGACAGGAGGCAGGAGGGGGACTCAGTGCACAGCTTTCAGAAGCCGCGCTGGCGAGACCGTGAGTGAAAACTAAGGGGAATAGGGCGGCTTAAATTGCACCGGGGCTGTCCTGGACCTCTTGCTCTAAACAGGAAAAAACATACATATGAGCTTTTGGAGACTGAAGCTTGGAGTTTGTACAATTTATTTGAAGACACAGCTTCTAGAAATAATCAGTGATAGCATAAAATCCACATAGTACTTGGTCCTGTACCCAGCATTCTCCTGAAAGTCACATGGACCAGTATGAGATTACAAAGTACAGTTTACAGCTGCTAAGAGAGAGAGAGACTATACTTTAAGTACACTTCTGAGCTGAGGTAGATAGCATAGAAAAGGTTAAGCACATATCATTAGGCACACTCACCACTGCATGTATGATGTCCTGAAAGTATAAGTTCAAAGACTTTAAATGCAGTGTGGATAAAACAAAGTCAGAGAAAGCATAACATTTCAAATAATGGAATACAACTTTAAATGTAACAAGGAAAAAGCATTTCATTACAGCAGAATATACAATAGAGTAGAAACTAAGTACATGAAACCTAAGTACATAAAGCAAGGGCTATTTCGAGTAACCCCTGGGAAAAACTCTTGTCCGCCACCCATGTGCTGACGGGAGTAGTTCAACGATAATCGGGCGGACCACCCTTTTATACTTGTTCAGGGGTGAGGGGCCTATGGTCACGCTATATTACGTCACCTCGAACCACATATCCTTCTATCGCCTCTCACGCCCCTGCCTGGTGACTTTCCCATCATTAGTGTAGATGAGACTACCTTCTCGTAATTGTGTGGCAAGTACACTAGCCTAGACTGAGTTCCTGCCATTCTGACTGGAAGTTTGTCATTATTCACAAATGTGTTATTATTGTTTTGAAGGGTTCTATTCATGTGTCAATCAGGCAGTCTGCGATAATACTTCGCTACACTTATCCTCAGTTTATCGGATATCTTGCTTGACGTAGCTGTGGTGGGAACTTCCCTTATTCTATTCATGGCTTAGGTGGGGGACGTGGGGCATGTTGCAAGATTTATAGAGGAACTTGACTTCTGCTGTTTGTGAGAAATATACAATGAGGTGGGGCCTGGTAGGGGTGCGGGTCCTTGCAGGCAAGAGCAGCTGGGTGAATCTTGGGTCAGACTTGCTTTCTGCTTCTGTTTAAGCTAAGAGAAAATGGCAGTGCCCAGGGCAATGTAACTGAGGCCTGTAACCTCTAAACAGCAGGGCCCACACAGGGGTCATGTTGTGCAGGTGACAGGTGTGTCCTTGGATAGCTGTGCAGGTAAAAATTCTTACTCCAACATTCCCCCCTTAAGTTCCAAATTCGAACTTTATCAAATCATCTTCAAACACCATTCGAACTTCATACTTAGCTGGAGATGGGGGGTGGCCAGGGCAATTTTATGAAGAATTTGTTCCCAAACCCTCTTCTGGTCCAATCTCTTACACATTTCTCATAGGGAGGTACTGACTTTCAGAGAGGGGACCTGCGCTAAGTGAGGGTCAGGGATAGTACGCTCTATGTTCAGCACTGCTATCTCTACATCTTCCCCTTGTCCCATGCATGTACCTGTGTAGTTCATCTCAACTATCTTAGACCTTAATCTTCTAACATAATGCAACATAACCTGTGTTCAAAATTACACAACCACAAGCACACATAATATAGGCATTATAAAATTTAGTACTGCAGATAGCCATGAAGGCATCCAGTCCAAATTGGACCAATTACTTAAAACATCTGCTTCTGCACTTCCATCCTCAGGCATCTGTCTCCCCAAATTGTCCAAGTCCTCAATGGCCTTTGTAGGTGTTCCGTTATCAGCATCATCGGCCAAAATGAAGACACAGCAGGACTATTTTCCCATTCTGTCGCATCCACCACTATTCATCGCAATTAACTGGTCTAGAACATAGCATTGTTCCAGAACCATTAGTTTCAAAGGTCGTAGTTCTTCATCCACGGCGTTGAACCCATCACGGGTGTTGTTAACAAGCTGCATCAGTTCATATCTTGTTACTTGGAGCCATTGAGCATTGGCTTTTGTCTGGAACATGGGGATCGCTCCCCCAAAGAAAAGTTCAGCATAGTTGAAATCTTCCGAAATCTCATGGAATGTGTCATCTGAGGAGTACTTATTGATTTCTCTTTTTCGGTGGTGGGGCAGGGTGACATCACCTGCCATTGGGTGTGTGTGGATGCGGGAAATGTTCACTGCTGGGACGACGAGATGCCATTCATGCATCGTCAAGATAGAACAAAGTCCTTGCCATTGGGGAGGCAGCTGCAGATACATATTTTCTCCGCATATCCAATAGATGCCAATGAGGATGGACGTGCTGTACTTCGAGTCCGAATTAGTACTAGTGCTCTTGTAATTGGCATTCCTGCCCACAGGTACCGTTCCATTACCTAGGAAGCAAAGGAGAGGAGACTTTAGCTTGTATTCTTTTTCCTGTGTGCATGGTGTACCCTCACTGGACGTGTATCTTCTAGTTTCCCTACCCCATATCTCATCACACTCTCTTTCTGTCTCCACATTTAAATTATGTTTGTGCTCTTGTCCTATAGCTGTGCTACCTAAGGACGCTGCCTTACATATTATGTCATGTGGACCATTCCACTTATTGTCGAAATAAATGTTGGCCTTCAGGTGCAGGATATGTCTCCACTGACAAGGGCATGTGTCATGGGTGTAGTTACATCGGTGATGTTCAGTGTAGTGGCATTTGGATGGGGGTGTTGGGAAGGTGAAGTACCCTAGCTTCTTATAGTGATGTTCCCAATCCTGCATTATGTCGGCAGGTACTTTCATATCACGGTAAACCTCCATTCTCCTTTCTATTTCCAATGTATTGGTGATGTCCCTAAATGTTCCCATACTTGTCATCCCACTCTGTTGTATTTACAAATGCATCATCCACTTTGGCTGAGTGGAGCTGTATCTGACCATGTATGCGGCAAAGAAGCAAGTGTAAAAGACATTTGGCTGTGGGTGGTGGGACTTCTTTAGGAAAGATCAATTCATCTGTGGCTACAGCGTGTGGAATGTGAGAACATACAAAGCATGACTCATTTGTGGCTTTTCTTCCCACCTCCCTCATGTCTCTGTACCACATGTTATCTAACAATGCGTTATGGGTACCATCATTCTGTACTGATACACTAGGGCGCTGGGAGGAAAAATCAGGCATAGAGTGCTGGTCGAAGGTGTAAACAACTGTGTCTTGGATATTTCTAACCCAGTCTGCCATAAGTCGGGTATGCGATGTATATCTAACTGGCACTATCTCGCTACTCATTCTATATGTAAGACTTCTTTTATTTTGGCGGGATCGTCTTGGGGTACCTGGCACAGTAGGGATCAAGATGATATCGAGTGTCAAGTCCCTTCCTGTAGGGTCAGCATGGGGTACAGAAGGTGTCAAGACAGGCACAGAGGTGTCATAGTTACTACTGGTGCTTATCCCAGTTTTCTTTTTAGCAGGAAGTGTCTTGTGCATGGGAAGCTCTGTGGTCGTTACAAATTTAATATTGCTAGTAACTTCTCTCTCTGATCGCACTGCTAACCAGTGAAATGCTGTCACTGAAGCTATAAACACAACAAAGAAAATAATTATAACTTGTACATATCTTATTAATTGAAAGCTTGACATGGAGGGTTGTTCTGTTGCTGCATCTCAGTCCGTAGGCCATCATACGATCTTCACATTCTTGTAAAGTCTGTGGGTACATGATGTCTTCAATGTTCAGATCTTGGATGGTGACGAGTGGAACCTCAAAAAGTTCATTTGCAAGTGTTCATTGAATTTAAAGTCTCTCCACTTCCGGACTGCTTCTTTTACAAAGATGTGTGTCCCAAAGCAGATAGGCGGAAGTTCATCAGAGATAGGACCCTTGTTCTTTTCTTCGATATCTGGATGGAAAGGAACTTTGGAGCACGCATTAGTGCACATAAATGAACAACTATTCATCGTTTATAATATCAGAAGAGGGCCCAGTATCTTATTTTAAGTCTGGTGGAGAGAACAACCATATTCATTGATCTGTCAGTGACAAGCCGATGAGATGTGATGATCAGAGCTGAGAGTGTTTCTAAGTGTAGACAGAGCAAACGAGAAGGCAATATAACCATTCCTTCCCAATCGTGGCACTTATTTTACTGATCTTGGCTTTGAACAGGCCTAACATTGTCGCCACTGTCACTGCGGGTCACTGCAATGGCATCCAGTAATCCTCAGTGACATATGACCTCATGAAGTAGGAAGTTAGCTGCGGCCTTTGCGTCATAATGGACACATGGTCCAGCTTAAATCCACCGTGAAAAAGGGGCACACCACCACCATGATGTGTCTTATTATTAGGCATCTGTCAATTATGTCTACATAGTTAATGTGGAGCTCTAAAAAGGACCCTAAAAAGGGTGCACATGGCACTGGGGATGAACCACTCTGTCTGCAAAGTTGTGGACATGATATCACGAGAGGCCTGTGTAGGAAGGTGCAACTGACTGGGTGCTATTTGCAGAAGGGCCTGTGGCATGACAGGCTTTCCTGTCATTTGTCTGTCTGCAAAATAAAATATGAAATATCCTGTTGTACTCCCCTCTCTTTCCTCAACTTTTTTCTTCAGGTGGGGCACTTCTCTGTGTCTCTCTAAGGTGCAGCTGCGCAATAAAATCATAGTGCTGTGTATTACCAATAGTGTATGGGCATGATGTATCTTCTTGCACTGTTGAGGGTGTATTTTGGGCAAGCAGAATGGAGGGCACAGTCAGTTTGTGCTGGGGATAGAGATGGTGCATGTCCGGGCCTTCTGGCTACTCCTTTCATATTCATAATTCAGATATACGACCACCTCTAAAATCCTCACATTTCAGTCTGACAATATTTTAATACTGAGCATTGCTTTCTTCCTGCATACGTCCTCTTAACATTGAAATCTACTTTATATCTGTATTCCCTTTTACTTATTTTTTTTCTTTCCCAGCACTGGGCCTGTGTGAAGTAACTACTGTACAGCTGTGCATATCTGAAAACGTATTCCTTATCTCCTCTAATCCATCTTAACATATTCCTTACTATTTATTTCACCTAACTGTGTGATCTTGGGCCACTCATTTCTCTTGCTCATTTCCATAGACCAACGTATTATTACACAATACTTTTCCCTTTCTCATCAATCTTATCGGTAACTGTCGACTACAGGAAACCTTTTTCCTGTTTGGCTCTACGCCCAGAATATGCACTTGGCCAGGAAAGCTACTTGTGAACGCGATCTGAAAGTAAAAAAAATACAACCCCGTTGGCTTTTCAGTTCTTTTTAATATCTGAAAACATGTGCTGTTTCTATTTGCAATATGTAAAATATACGAATCGTATTATAGAAATAAAGATGGCTTATTTGTAATGCACATGTTCATTCAGAATGGTATATTTATGATAAACAGCAGATCTCTATTGTCCCCAACTCAAGGTATTTCTTGAATCCACCTTAGAAGGATGAAATGCTCAATAGGCCTAGCAGCACATGACCTCATGTCCAAATCTGAAAAGAAATGCGATGCAACTAGTGTGCATTCCATTCCATCATTTTATATCTTTCTCGTGCCTGTGTCAGCTGCTGCTGAATTTTGGGACGTAAGAACAAATAATTTTATTTAGTTGCTCTATTTTGCAATATTTAGCGAAATATACAGTGTGAATTATATTTGACCATTCACATAACATAACTATCTATTTCTGAACAAAAATGCAAACATAGAACTGACAGTCTGCGTGCACTTGGGAACCGAAAAGGGCATTGTGCCTTTTTTTTTTTCATCGAAATATATTCTTATCTTTCATATTTAATTTGGCCATCAGATCACGAGGACTGTGGTGCATAGAGTAGGCGCTCCTCAATAACTTTATCTCCTGTTTCTATTCGTACTTGTTCTGTGAAAGGGTCCCTTAATATCTTTTCAGAGAAATCTAGTGTGTTTGCGCTCTAGTTGGAAGTGGGCAGTGCCCTCCCCTTTATACAGGAGAATGTGGCACCTGTGTCAATCAAAAAACTATACGTGTTGTTGTTAATCATGACATTCACAACTGGGTCCACTCTAATCTTTGTGAGACATGACAACAAGGGACACACTAGAGTTGTCTGTGGGTTTATCCTGACTTGAATTGCCTCCAGCCTTGTGCTGCTGGATGGTGCCCTGTGAAACCGAATCAATGGGGGGCAGGACTGAAGCTCCTTGTGATACAGGGGCTTGTGTCTGGGGCACCATTTTGTACACAGGCATGTGTTGCTGAGGTACCTGTTGTATCTGATGTGTTGTTACCTGTGTGTTACCTCCTGGTATATTTAAGGCACTTTGTGAAACATTGGTGACAGTAGTCACTTGACTCACTGGTGTATCTAGCCTAACTGCATCAAGAGTCTTTCTTCTCTTTAATTTCTGCAGTTCTGATTCAGCAGTTGTGTTCTCAATAGCTAATTGCCTTATTTGTGACATTAGAGATCCGATGTCTGAGACATCTGGAAACTTCTGGCGCAGTTCGTTCCATAGCGCTGATCTTATTTTATTGAAAGGATCACCATCTAATTCTGAATTAGTGGTGCAAAGCCTTGTGTTGATGCGTAAAAACATATCCTCTGCATCCTTTCCAATCAGGGATGTGAGTAGGCTTTTCATATCCCAAATAGCCAATGACACACTTGAAGTGTTGGAGTAAGAATTTTTACCTGCACAGCTATCCAAGGACACACCTGTCACCTGCACAACATGACCCCTGTGTGGGCCCTGCTGTTTAGAGGTTACAGGCCTCAGTTACATTGCCCTGGGCACTGCCATTTTCTCTTAGCTTAAACAGAAGCAGAAAGCAAGTCTGACCCAAGATTCACCCAGCTGCTCTTGCCTGCAAGGACCCGCACCCCTACCAGGCCCCACCTCATTGTATATTTCTCACAAACAGCAGAAGTCAAGTTCCTCTATAAATCTTGCAACATGTTCCACGTCCCCCACCTAAGCCATGAATAGAATAAGGGAAGTTCCCACCACAGCTACGTCAAGCAAGATATCCGATAAACTGAGGATAAGTGTAGCGAAGTATTATCGCAGACTGCCTGATTGACACATGAATAGAACCCTTCAAAACAATAATAACACATTTGTGAATAATGACAAACTTCCAGTCAGAATGGCAGGAACTCAGTCTAGGCTAGTGTACTTGCCACACAATTACGAGAAGGTAGTCTCATCTACACTAATGATGGGAAAGTCACCAGGCAGGGGCGTGAGAGGCGATAGAAGGATATGTGGTTCGAGGTGACGTAATATAGCGTGACCATAGGCCCCTCACCCCTGAACAAGTATAAAAGGGTGGTCCGCCCGATTATCGTTGAACTACTCCCGTCAGCACATGGGTGGCGGACAAGAGTTTTTCCCAGGGGTTACTCGAAATAGCCCTTGCTTTATGTACTTAGGTTTCATGTACTTAGTTTCTACTCTATTGTATATTCTGCTGTAATGAAATGCTTTTTCCTTGTTACATTTAAAGTTGTATTCCATTATTTGAAATGTTATGCTTTCTCTGACTTTGTTTTATCCACACTGCATTTAAAGTCTTTGAACTTATACTTTCAGGACATCATACATGCAGTGGTGAGTGTGCCTAATGATATGTGCTTAACCTTTTCTATGCTATCTACCTCAGCTCAGAAGTGTACTTAAAGTATAGTCTCTCTCTCTCTCTTAGCAGCTGTAAACTGTACTTTGTAATCTCATACTGGTCCATGTGACTTTCAGGAGAATGCTGGGTACAGGACCAAGTACTATGTGGATTTTATGCTATCACTGATTATTTCTAGAAGCTGTGTCTTCAAATAAATTGTACAAACTCCAAGCTTCAGTCTCCAAAAGCTCATATGTATGTTTTTTCCTGTTTAGAGCAAGAGGTCCAGGACAGCCCCGGTGCAATTTAAGCCGCCCTATTCCCCTTAGTTTTCACTCACGGTCTCGCCAGCGCGGCTTCTGAAAGCTGTGCACTGAGTCCCCCTCCTGCCTCCTGTCCCTAGTAAATCATCCCCTCCGACAAGTGGTGACCTCGTGACGTGATAATAAGGAGTTAAACTGACAGGATGCAGCTGGTTCCTAAGGAGGAAGTACTAAACTGCTACACGACTCTGCAGCCATCCTGCTGGACCATTGTGAGGGGAGAGCACAGCGCTGAGGGTAAGCATACATATTATTGTGTCTGCCCGCCGCTGCGCTGTCTCTCTCTCTTGGGTTTGGCCGAATGGTGGGCTTTGTTGTGATACAGCGGTACATCCAACGGTCCAGGGGTTTCCTGTCTATTAACCTTGTTATTTGATTCTACGCAGAGGAGGGATTGTGTGCTAAGTGGAGACTAAACCTGACAGTTGGGTCATTATTGAGATATATGTGTTTCTCTTTGCTTTATAAATAGTCGCATGTTATTGCTACGGCTCGTGTAAATACAAAGAAGGATTGTGTCCGTCCTGTAACGCTTATTTTTTTACATTTAGCTTTTATTTAGCGGTTAAAGGAAGCCCCTGTTGCATATAGAGTACAGGGAAGGAAAGAACGCATGTGGCAGTTCTTTCAACATTTATTTTGATTGCAGTGCCCCTCTAAAGAGGGGACCCTTGACGCATCGATAGAGTGTTAAGGAAGGGAAGGTGAATTATACATCTTTCAGGCTTTTTAAGTGACCCTCTGAAAGTTTTCAGGGAAGGAGGACCGCGCGTGGCAGGTCTCTCAGCTATTGTTAAGCCTCTCCGCAGGGGGAGGGCCTTTGATGCATCTGCAACAGGGTATCAAGGAAGGAAAGGGTTGCGTCTAGCATCTTTTTCAGTATATTCGTGCAAGTGATCCTCTGTTTGATAGGAGTGACAGAGACGAGGTAATCTCTCATGTCAGTAGTCCATGAGAAAGAAGGAGTTTCAGCAGGTCCGATTAGCTACCGTGACCTTTGATCTTTCCTTAATTTAGCGGTGATATCCCCTGCTGTATGTCCAGGGAAGAGTTCTGTGCGGGACTAAGAAGTTTATTTACTCATATTGTAGGCATTATATTTTCGCCAAGCTAAAACGTGATTTATTAATTATTGTTGGTACGCCCCACATGTATAGGGAACACTCTAGCGCACTCTAGTGGCCATAGAGCGTGATTTTTGTAAAAGAATTGTTGAAGTGTTTACATTTTACTTTCCTCTTATTAGATGCCTGTTTAGACACAGACCGGCATGTTAGCGCCTAGTGTTTAATGGTGAATGTATTTTTAGGTTCATAGAACAAAACTTGTGTGATTCTTACTGTTTTCATGGTCTATCGATATATAAGCACATTGTGATTGTTCATCTTTCCTTGGCTAATTATAAACTGTGAACATCGAATTTCTGTTTATCATTGTGCTGTCTGGCCTCACACCAATATTACCACTTAAGGGTAAAAGGCTTGCTAAGTAGGGACTACTGTGCACAACTGTGATGTCTGGCCCCGTACCATTATCACTTAGGGGGGGGGCCCGCTAAGTAGAAATTGCTGCTAAATATATTTTGTGACCATCATTTGAAGACTGTTCTTTTAGCGAGATTCAATAACTAGGGAGATTGTAAATGCATTTCTGTGTTTCCCATGTATGTTGATCTGCCACTGGCTAAGCTGAAGAGAGTCTATAAGCTACGGCATTTCGAGCCACACGGTTGTCACACATATATATATTTCTTGTTTTCCTTTTTTCTTGCTGCTGTTAAACTGCGTGCCCTTCTGGCATTCAGGATTTCCCCTTCCCTCTACAAGCAACTGCAGGCTTCGCGAGGGAAGTCTCAGGGAAGTGCTCTGCGTTATTTTTGAACTACAGATCGTTTAGAATAAATAAGAAATGTTTTTATTTTTTTTAACTGCATTGAATAGGATACATGAGTATAAGAGGTATCCAATCATCGTAGAAGCATTGTGCTTGTGGTAAACTGTCCCGACCCCGAAAACAACAGACAGGAGGTCAGCCTGTTTTTAATACATATACATACATATAACAAAAGAAAGTACAGATGAGCTATAGTGGACAACAAATTGAGGTAGTCCTACACATATTGAACAATAAAATTGTATCAGTGCAGAACGTGAGCGCACAAACTTATAGAGAATTTAACAGAAAGGAAATTTCCTTAATATCTAAAGCGTGGGACTTGTTGGGAATCCCACTCACACAGGGTACTGAGATAAGGGCATCCACATTGCATCTAGTGAAACTGTGCCTCCCAGTGCCAACGTATACATCCCCCACTGATGACACACAACTTACACTTCAGTCAGTGGGTAGTGTAGTAAATAGCGAAAGCCCTGATACTGCTCCTCAGTGTTCACTCACACCGCCTCCTCCAAGCACCAGCTGCCCGGAGGGGCAGGAAGAGTCACAGGATACCGTCACTCCACTAGGCTGTGAGCATAACGCCCACGGGTTGCATAACAAGCTGCAGCAGCAGCTATCACCAAGACTCACAGAACTATTACAAAGACATCCTTCCACGACGCATTATCCAGAAATCTGGGCATATTTACAAAGACGCATGTTTAAAGGAGATTAGTTTCGCCACATTCACTGCCACAGATAGCCTACCTCAAAGATAACTCGACTCTAGGAGATGAGCAGACAGCCCACACAAGATCCAAGACTACAGATTACGGTACACATAGTGAACGGCTGTGTTGTTGCCCTTTCTGAGGATACAGCAACATCCCCTGAGTCTGTCTCACCCCTGACATGTACAGTCATTTTGACGCTAATCTCAGCCCTAGGAATTGACATAACACACTTGCAGCAGGTAAGACTGACAATAATACCCGGTGGCGTTGCACACTTACGCCAGCCTACACACCACACAGAAGGATAATGTCAACACCCACAGTACATCCACCAGCCTATGACGCAGATGACTTTAATTTAGGACAGGGTATAAAGACTGACATAGAACTCTTATCAGATGTCCAGGCAGCCAGAGGCCATGACGATGCCTCAGCCCCAGACATCTCAGATAATTCACAAGATAGTACATCAGAGAGTACATCAGGTCAGCTATTCCTAAGTTCGCAAAGTCCAATACTGCAGGATGCAGCTTCAGTAATGCCAGGTCAAATTGACACGCTATTGATAATAAAAATGAGACGTGTCCAACTCTGCAGCCCCCAGCAAGAAGAAAATAAAGAGAGCCATGAGGCCTCTGGTGCTTCACAGCACAGCTCCTACATGACACTCCCCAGACTCGACAGCCCAGCACCCACTTCCCTCACTAAGGATCACGATACCCCAAGAACAAGAACAAGACATTATGGCCCATTCCGATTCCCGAGCCACCAGCATTGCAATACACAGAGTCAGTATAATGAGTGGCAGCCCCTTAACACAGGTCCTAAAAGAGAGGAAGAACACCTGCTACAATTCAATGAAGTAAAGAAAGACAGCGAACAGTATCACTCTGAGGTAGTAACTGAGGGAGACATTAGCAGGAATAGGACAGACAGTGACCTATGCCAAAGAACAGGTAAAGAAGTAGGGGACGTGTCACACACACAGTACTCAGGAAGCCCTACAGAAAATACAGCAGCCCTCCAGCAACTGTCATTATACCTAGCCAGTATAGGGGATAGAATGACTGAACAGATGGGAGCAAAGAAAAAACAAGCACCAAATGAAGTAGCTAGTAGTGTGAAGGAGGTAGAGCCACACAGTGGTGGAGTCCAATATATCATGCCACAGCAAGGGCCATGGATAGACTTACATCAGGAAAATAAAAGTGCAGCCACACCACAGATCAACATAGCAGCTTCTCTCACAGCCAACTTAAGTGTGCCCCAAGCTCCGTCTACAGTCATTAATTGTAACACTCAGGTGACACGACCACCTATGCCTCAGGCATCACCTCCAGTAGTTACACCACGTAAGCTAGAGAGACCACAGCTAGAGCGAGACAATTTGGATCTGCCAACAATGTTCGAACAGGCAGAAGAGAGGAGAAGGCAGAGAAGAAGAGAGATAGAAAGAATTGCAGTACTAGGTGACTATGGGCGCCTGGATGACGTCCAACAGGAATATGATGCATCAGGTACAGCAGGTCTGCACACCGCCAGATTTGGTGTACTGCACCATATGACCCTTGACAGGCCAAGACCACTACTGATCAATGGTCTGACGCCAAAAGAGATAGTGATACTTGGAGAAGGGAGTGACCTTTATGTCAATCCATTCTCAGATAAATTGGCAGACTGGACAGAAGCTAATGCATCTCGAATGAAGGTTTGGCCCCAAGAGGGTTCCTTTGAGCCAGATGAAATGGCCACTGCTGAAGAATGTATATTGCAGGGAAAAGGAAATGACGATTGGAACTATACCTACATGCGCGAAGGCCTAAGGGTCTGGAAGAAATATGCACGCAGGTATTGTCACACAAGACCCACAGGGGTAACACACCAGCTGCCCCTGCTGTCCAAGGAGGTCAATGACCCCCCTACCTCAGTAACTTGGTCCCTAACGGACAAAGAGAATTTAAAGAGAGAACTCCCACCCCTCATGGAGGGTGCGGGAAAGTGGATAGAAGCCTTTGAAAATGACACTTCTGTCGGAGGGGATGATTTACTAGGGACAGGAGGCAGGAGGGGGACTCAGTGCACAGCTTTCAGAAGCCGCGCTGGCGAGACCGTGAGTGAAAACTAAGGGGAATAGGGCGGCTTAAATTGCACCCGGGCTGTCCTGGACCTCTTGCTCTAAACAGGAAAAAACATACATATGAGCTTTTGGAGACTGAAGCTTGGAGTTTGTACAATTTATTTGAAGACACAGCTTCTAGAAATAATCAGTGATAGCATAAAATCCACATAGTACTTGGTCCTGTACCCAGCATTCTCCTGAAAGTCACATGGACCAGTATGAGATTACAAAGTACAGTTTACAGCTGCTAAGAGAGAGAGAGAGACTATACTTTAAGTACACTTCTGAGCTGAGGTAGATAGCATAGAAAAGGTTAAGCACATATCATTAGGCACACTCACCACTGCATGTATGATGTCCTGAAAGTATAAGTTCAAAGACTTTAAATGCAGTGTGGATAAAACAAAGTCAGAGAAAGCATAACATTTCAAATAATGGAATACAACTTTAAATGTAACAAGGAAAAAGCATTTCATTACAGCAGAATATACAATAGAGTAGAAACTAAGTACATGAAACCTAAGTACATAAAGCAAGGGCTATTTCGAGTAACCCCTGGGAAAAACTCTTGTCCGCCACCCATGTGCTGACGGGAGTAGTTCAACGATAATCGGGCGGACCACCCTTTTATACTTGTTCAGGGGTGAGGGGCCTATGGTCACGCTATATTACGTCACCTCGAACCACATATCCTTCTATCGCCTCTCACGCCCCTGCCTGGTGACTTTCCCATCATTAGTGTAGATGAGACTACCTTCTCGTAATTGTGTGGCAAGTACACTAGCCTAGACTGAGTTCCTGCCATTCTGACTGGAAGTTTGTCATTATTCACAAATGTGTTATTATTGTTTTGAAGGGTTCTATTCATGTGTCAATCAGGCAGTCTGCGATAATACTTCGCTACACTTATCCTCAGTTTATCGGATATCTTGCTTGACGTAGCTGTGGTGGGAACTTCCCTTATTCTATTCATGGCTTAGGTGGGGGACGTGGGGCATGTTGCAAGATTTATAGAGGAACTTGACTTCTGCTGTTTGTGAGAAATATACAATGAGGTGGGGCCTGGTAGGGGTGCGGGTCCTTGCAGGCAAGAGCAGCTGGGTGAATCTTGGGTCAGACTTGCTTTCTGCTTCTGTTTAAGCTAAGAGAAAATGGCAGTGCCCAGGGCAATGTAACTGAGGCCTGTAACCTCTAAACAGCAGGGCCCACACAGGGGTCATGTTGTGCAGGTGACAGGTGTGTCCTTGGATAGCTGTGCAGGTAAAAATTCTTACTCCAACACTGCAAGGCCAGGGTTTTATTGTCAGTCGCTCGCGAGGGGGGGCACGTACCTACGTATTAATCAAAATCGCCGTCTCTTTCTCGAGGATCTTTCATTCTCGTGTTAGAATCAATGACTGTTTGCTGCCGGTTTCATATGTGAACACGGGATGGCGTCTCAGAGGCTCTCGGGATTTGTAGTTCTTTTGTCAAGGATCATGGGAAGAGTAGTTTTTGTTTTTATTCAAGCGTTTTAGATACGCTTTTCCATGTCCTGACTTCAAAATAGAGTTCGCAGTATTGACAATGATTCAGTTATTTAGTACATGTAGGCTTGGCCTTGCTGTTGGGAGCCTAAACCCAGTGGTGTTGCTTGTTAGTTGTACTATTAAGCATTGATACTTTTTAGTTTTAAATAAAATATCTTTTTTATATATGTTAAATTCTACATTCTAAACAACAAAGGAACCATCCAAGGTTCCACCAAGCTGCACAGCCTCATCACTGCCTGAATCCAATGAATTACATTAATCTGTTTTAAACTTAATTTTCCATTTATTTCATTAATTTTCATCCTTCTTTCTTTTCTTCAATTCATTTTATTCAATCCATGTTCTACGTTAGTGTTCAAAAAGGCTCAGAAGCATAAATTGGGTTTCATGTCATGATTTCTTTTGTTGTAACCAACCATAATGCATTTCGGGAATGAATGCCCTTCATCAGGGGCATCTAAAAATATAAACAAATATGTACTTGTAACTGTTGTTAAGAACCAAGCATTTCACTCAAATTCAAATTATACATAAATAAATCCATGCAAATGTTAACAATAAACCTCCGCATAAAACGCTAGGAATTAATCAGACAAATATACAGACTTTATACCATCATTTCTATATCCACGTTCCTTCATGCATATTTCACATGTTCCAATCACCCCAAAGTATTGAGTAGGTCCACCCCTAAATTCTACATTCTAACATATTAATTCCCATTAAAAATATATATATATAATATACTTTTTCCTTAACATCAAATCATCCCCACTCTCCAAAAATCACCCTTTTTATGATGTTTTTTTAAACAAATATTACTTTTACCGTTTATGAATGTATATCTTTAATACAATTATTAATAAAGTATGCACTAGTATTAACAATATTACCTACATATTACATTACTACCCCACCCTAAACCCCTGTTTTCCTTGCATCCCATCCCATTGGATAGGTGCAAGCCTTTTTTTTGTATATTTTACAAACACAAAATGTAATAAATTTAATTAAAATTACAACTAATTATTTCTAATACCTGAGTAGTAATACTTACATGTTGACTGTGAATTAATAATTTAAATAATGAGTTTTAAAATACTTCCCTCCTCTAATATTTCTTTTTAAATTTTTTTTTAAATATAACTGTTGCCAAAATAACAATTATATTTAATACACTTCATTTTATTAACGTATATCTTTAATACAATTATTAATAAATTATGCTCTAGTATTAAAATTATTACCTAAATACTACATTACTATCCCACCCTAAACCCCTGTTTTCCTTGCATCTCATCCCATTGGATAGGTGCAAGCCTTTTTTATATATTTTCCAAACATAAAATGTAATCAAAATTATAACTAATTATTTTTAATACCTGAGTATTAATGATATGATGATATGATATGATAAAGACATTTGCACAGCGCACATTCACCAACGGCTTCTTGGCGCTTTGGACAGGCGAAGGGAAAAGACTACAGGCAGGGAAAATCAATCAAACAGAGATCAGTCAAAAGCTTGGGTAAACAACCAGGTCTTCAAGGCCCTTCTAAATGAGTGATAAGAAGGTATAAGACGAAGATCGGGAGGCAGAGAATTCCAAAGGTGGGGAGCTTGGAAGGCGAATCTTAGTCCTCCAAGCCTTTTCTGTTTGAAAGAACAAACGGACAGCAAATTGGAGCTGGAAGAACGGAGAGCTCGGACAGGAGTATATCGATGAAGACGAGAGGAAATGAAGGACGGACCTTGATGAGTCAAGGCCTGGTAAGTCAAGCAGCCCACCTTGAAGAGGCTGTGCTGGGCCACAGGGAGCAAATGCAGGCTCCTCAGGAAAGGCTTGGCAGAAATCGTCCTGGGCTGGCGAAAGACCAGTCTAGCCGCTTGATTTTGAATCAGCTGAAGTTGATGAGACTGGGAGAGGGGAATTCCGATGTACAATGAGTTCCCATAGTCAATACGGGAGATAACCAGACCCAGCGTGACTTGAACTAGCACCTCATGCATGAGGAATCTGCTAATCTTTCTGATGCGGCGAAGGTGGAAAAAGCATGTCGACATCACAGATTTAATTTGGGATTTCATGGTCAGATCCTCACTGATGGTAATTCCAAGGCTCTTGACCGAGCTCACTGGGCAGGGGGCACTTCCGAGGGAATGTGGCCAGAAGCTGGAGTTCCAGGGTTACCAGGAGGTCCAGTGAGTACGAGCTCGGTCTTTCCAGGATTGAGTTTGAGCTGGTTTGTATTCATCCAGTTGCTAATGAATGACATAGTTGACTGGAAATTCTCAAATGAGGCAGGGAAGGAATCGATGTTAAGAATAAGTTGGAGGTCATCCGCATAGTTGAGGATGACCCCTGGCCTCTCACGCAGCCTAGAGATGAGGGGAGAGATGTACAGGTTGAATAATAGCCGGGAAAGGGAGGAACCTTGAGGAACCCCACAAGTAAGGTTTTTGGCTTCCGACAGAAAGGGGCCAAAACGAACAGATTGTTTACGATCCCGTAGAAAAGAGGTAAGCCACCTTAAAGGGGTGCCCCTGATGCTGGCGTTCTCGACCCGCTGAATTAGGTATGGAGTGATCAACGGTGTCGAACGCCGCAGACAAATAAAGGAGCACCAGGGCTTGGGAGATGTTTTGATCAGCCCCTTTCCTAAGTTCGTCATGTACTGCCACCATTACGGATTCGGTAGAATGCTGAGGTCTAAAACCAGCCTAATGTGGATCTAAAAATTGGGAGCTTTCTACAAAAGAGCCGAGGCAGCTGGAGACATGGGCCTCAATGAGTTTGCCCAGGAAGGGGAGCAGGGATATTGGCCGAAAATTGCTCAGTATCCCTGGGTCTGCACCAGTTTTTTTAGGATGGGCGAGACAACGTCGGATTTAAATATACTGGGGACCTCCCCTGAGTCGAGAGAATTATTGAGCAATGAAAGGGGTACCTCTGGGAGGCTAAGGAAGATCTCATGGGGTATGTGAGCCAGACAGCTGTCTGCCGGAGAACCAGACCTAAGAGATACAAATGTTTCTCGTGTAATTAACGGAAATTTTGAAAATGAGGAAGGGTTACTGGGGATGTTACCTCCGTCGAAGCTTGTGTCGGAATACTAGCTTTAATAACGGCTATCTTCTCAATAAAGTAGTAATTGAGGGAATCACAAAGATGCTGAGAGTAAGAGGGGGACATCGTAATGCGATCGGGTTTAGCCAGTTCATCCACTATCATAAAGATCTCTCTTGATTTATTGGAGGAATTGAGGATTTTATCTGAAAAGTACTTGGTTTTAGCCTCAAGAATGGTTGATTTGTAATTTTTTAATGCCGCCAAGAAAGAGAGCTTCTTGAGGGGGCAATATTCCGATCTCCACTTGCGCTCGATTTGTCGAAGAGCAAGCTTCAGATCTGTTAGGGCCTTACTAAACCAGCGCTGTGCATCATGAGGACACTTATTCCTAAGCTTCTTTAATGGAGCAACCGTGTCCCGGGCTTCAGCAATCCAGGTGTGAATACTATAAGCCTGAGCGTAAACAGATATAGGGGAACCAGGCTCGCTCAGGGTGGAGGGAATTGTGGTAGCCAGCAGCAAAAGACAGAGTGAAGGAATGTCTACTTTGGCCCAATTCTGAATAAGTGGGCGGTTAGTGGGGCAGACTACAGTAGCTGAGATTCGAGGTACAGTAAGATAAAGAAATGATCAGACCAGGCACATGGGGAGATCTGTAGATTTTGAACATCTAAATTTAGAGACCATAACTGGTCCAAGATGTGACCCTTAACATGGGTTGCAGTGTGAATATGCTGAGAGAAATTTAACCCAGTTAACAGGTCAGTGAACTCCCTAGAGGGAGTGCTCTCATTCTGAATGTAATACTTACATTTTGACTGTGAATTAATAATTTAAATGATGAGTATTAAAATACTTCCCTCCTTCTAATAATTTCTTTTATAATTTTTTTAAAATATAACTGTTGCAAAAATTACAATTATATTTAATACACTTCATTTTATAAATGATCATTATTTTTTTTAACTCAGCCCTACTAATAGTCAAATATACATTTTTAAATTAATGCTCTTTATTCTAAAATTATACATGAGTTTTATGACTCACCCCTCTATTAATTGTATTTTTTTATTTATTTTTCTTCATTTTTTATAGAATAATTTTTACATTTAAAAAATAAAAAGAAATATATTCTATATATCAACTAATAAATAACATGAAATACTCTAGTATTAAACATATTACTTGAGTATTACTACTCTCCTCCACAAACCCCAATTTCCCATACAGCCATACCCCAAAAAGAAATTAAATGACATATAGAATGACAAATACTATTACTCATTCTATGTTAAATAATAAAAATATATCAACATTAATACCTTACCTCAAATAAAAGTATCCCTTACCTTACAAAGCGTTGTAATGGAATGCGTTGCAATGGCATGAGTTGTAATGGCACATGTGTTGTAATGGCATGCGAACTAATGGTAGTTGTGTTGTGAAAGTTGCGATGTAAAAGAATTACGATGTAATGCCTGCATTGTAATGGACGTCTCCCGGGCCCATAGATTGGAATTGCACTTAACCAATGAACAAATCAATTGGGACCCTGACTGGCCCGGTGCTTTCTCATTAGGGCTTTGCTGAATGCCCCCTGTACCCTCACTGAATGAGTTAGATTAACTGCAACTGTTGTCTATGCCAATATGGAAGCTCCTGAATAGATGTACAAGAGGTCTTCGAGAAGTAAATTTGAGTAAATGACTCACCCAGGCTACAGAAGAAATATTTCAGCTAACCAAAGGAACAGGGTCACTTAGTGTCCTGATAGAAATTACAGTAGCGCAAAAGGGGGATGCTGCTGTAACTAAATTATCCCAGTTCTTAACATTAATCTATAAGCAACTACTTTTCACAGCTGTCTCATACATCCTGTGCGATGTTGCTACTTCCTTGGTGTCTCTAGGTTTTGCTCCAAAACCTTTCCATTACTGCCTATTTGCTGTGGTGAAAGATTTATTAAACCACCGGGGTGTATCACGCTGATTCCTTACGGGTCTAAAAGAGCATGTATAATATGATTACATAGTTCCTTGAACAAACAGATGACTGTCTGACTCCATCTCATCTAGGCAACATACAAAGTACTCCTTATTATCCTTAATTAAAGATTCTGGATACTGGGGAGGATTTTTTAGCCTTCAGGCGAGCTTACATCCATTGTAGGAGGGTTGAGGACTGTGGTTGCAGCTAAGGGACTGAGTTACCACCAAACGACTGTTATCACCAAGGTGAATTCTTAGGTCATGCCCTGGACTAGGTAGTTACCCAAGGCATTAACTTTCAAAATCTCCAAGTGAGTCATGGAGAGAAACTGGAAAAGTTTGTAAATTGGACCCAGAAGTACAGTTTGGCCCAGTAATTCCTCGTTCATTATTGGAACCTCAGGGCTTGAATCATAATCTCCCATGAACTCCATATTTTCAGAGTTACAGGTACTCCCAATATCAGAAACGCCCAGGGTGTGGACCTCATAATAAGGTGAAGATATGACACCCATCCTCGATAAATACAGCTTCTGACTACCCAGACCTGGATAGAAATTAGGATAAAGTTTTTTCCCAGACTGGAAGTATTAGAAAAGAAAAGAGGCATAAGAAATAAAACACTCTTTCCCCCACAGAACAGATCTAAATGTGTCCCTACATTTCTCATTCTCTCTATTGCAGTTAACTCTAATAGCTCCACTTATCAATGACTGTTTGTTAACAGCTGTATGTGTTTCACCAATGAAGTGAAGGAGCAAGAGTCTCCTCTTGCCACTTTTTCCCTAACCAAAAATGCATATCATTTATGACTTAACACAAATCTGTTGAATTACGACATTGTGAGCTTGTAAGAAGAAAAGCTTACTGTACCTGAATTTAATCCGAAATCTGTCACAATCGTTGTCCGGCATCAACCTAAAGTGTTGCAAGACCTTCCAGCTCAGTACGTGCACACTGACAGTGGCCAGTCAAGGAGTGTGCTACACATGGTTCACAGGCCTGAGGTCTATTTCTTATTTTGTTTTTGATGTTATAGCATGACAAGAGGCTGCCATTTTATATGCAACAGTTGTAAATGAGGTTCCAAACGTTGTATCGGGATCAGCCTGAAACAGTCTAGGTGCTATGAGAACAGTCACCATGGATATGGGCATTCTAGAATGAAAGGGAATGGCAGTTGGAGTTATACTTGATGAGGAGCAGACATTGCTGATTGCTCTCCCACAATAAACATCAGAAACTTACCTGAGACTCCTGTTGTTGTTGAGGGGAACTCTACATCACCCTAAATTAATCAGCATTCTGGTGGTTTCACCCGAGGAGAATCTCCAGAGTTACTGTAATCATGACTGAAAGGGCACACATATCTGGGGACCGAGTTAACCAAATTCATTTAATGGACTTCTCAAATAACTCCTTAAGTCTGTGTGTTGGCCAATGGCCGATACATGCACTACCTTCCTGGAGCGTGGAACGGCCATTGGCCGACACCAGGGAGGGTTTTCTAAAATACCCTGGTGCTTTAAAAACATTCCCTGATGGGAGACGTGAATTGCATCAGCATCTCTACCTTCCTGCCCACCTGTGATGTCAGTGCACCACAAGGCCACAGCAGGTAAGGCTGTGCTCGACTCCGGTGGGAAAAACAGGCTGAAAGTGGCCTCCCCAGTTTTCAGTAAAGCCTCCTCTGAAAGGGGAGAGTCTCCAGGGAGTTCATTATAGGGGTTGGCCCTTGTGGAAGTCAGCTGGCCACCCTCCGCGTGGGCAAACGTTTAAAAAAAAATGTTTTTTCCTGAGGGGGGAAGGGATGTGTGATTGCCCCACCAGGAGTTCATAATGTGAAAAAACAAGAAATATAGCAGTGAAATTGTCAGAGGATCATCCCTCCTGCTCATGTGCTGCCCTATATGGTAGCTATTTTTTTTTTATAGATGTGTGGTTTCCTTGGGGGCCAAAGCAGAGTCAGCCTAAAAAGTAGGGGAAAAAACCCTGCCTTTTTGGACCCGCTCTGGTTCCCCTTCAATCTCTACACCGTTTGGGCCCGTCCCTATCTCAGGCACTTAGCCCAATAACACAAGTGAGGTATCATTTTTACTGGGAGACTGAGGGAAATACTAAGGGGCATATGTACAATCCTGTATCGCCACCACAGCATCACTTTTACATACCCTCTGGTTGAAATAGGGACTGCGCCTTATGTACAAGGCAACGTTAATCCACTTAACACTGCCTTGTACATAAGACACCCTTTCACGCTATGGTTAGAGTGAAAGGGCGTGCAGTGGGTGTTGTGGTGAGCATTCCACTGCAACACCCATTGTATTTGATGCTGCCATCTATGTACAAGGTTGGCGTACATAGGAGGCAGCTCCAAAATTAAGACCAGGAAAACCCTGGTCTTAAGTTTGCGAAACGAGGAGAAATGCATTATTTCTCCTTGTTTTTGCTTTTTCCATATGGGCTGCCTTGTGCAGCACACATGGAAAAAGCAACATGCCATGGTTTGTTTTTGTATAGGAAGGTGTCCCTTCCTGTACATAAACAAACCTTTAAAAAACAAAATTCCATTTTGCCACTTTCATGCGTGCTGCATGAAGCAGCAAACATGCAAGTGACTGAATTGCATTTTAGGATTGTTTATGTGCAGGAAGAGACACCTTCCTACACATAAACAAACCTCCCCTGCACGCAGACACCCTTGCACTCTGGTGGAAGGGTGCCTGCATTGGTGCTATGTTGCTAAACTTAGCATCATCGCAGTGGGAAAAGCAAGGCTGCACCTCAATCTTCTAAATGTGGTGCAGCCTTGCATTTCAAAAGTGGCGGAGCGTGTCAGTAAGCCAAGGAGGCTAACAACATGCTCCACCACTTCCATGTACATATCCCCCTGAGTGTTAGGAAATGTGTGCAGGCACAGTGATCCCACATAAAATTGTAAAGAAAATGTGATTTTTATAGCTAAATATGAGGATTGCAGGGGATTATGGGTAAGAAAACATTGGGGGATCCACATAAGCCACACCTCCCTGTACTCCAATAAGTGTCTAGTTTTCAGAAATGTCTGAGTTTTGTAGGTTTTCCTGGATGGACGTTGAGCCCAGAACCAAAATCACAGGTGCCCCCTTTTTAATAACAGGTTGTTTTGTGATAGATAATTTTGATGCCTCCACAATACGTTTTGGGCCCTTCCCTGTCATGGGCACTTGGCTCACCCACACAAGTGAGGTGAGCCAAGATAGCTAAATATGGGCACCCTCAAGGCGGCCTAGTAACTTATATATCGGCCACATGTACCTTGACGGCTAAAGAAGTTGGACCAACTTCTACAACCTCGCTGGCTGTTAATATTTACCTGTCACAACTTAAAACAAGTACCGTTGACACCGACTTTACTCTAATCAACGTCTATATCCATCCTAGAAGGAAAAGAAAAGCAGCCTTTATGGAGACTTGCATAAGGGAAAGACCCATAACAAATGTCGTTCTCACTGGGGACTTTATCCTGAACCTTATGGGTACCACGCAAGAAGACGAACCACTAATTCAAAATGCAATCTGGGACATTCCATCACAAGTGACTCCACAACTCTCCAAGCAAACAAAGCTAGGCAATAAGACTTTAAAGATCTGGAATACTTCAACATCAGGGTGCTAAATGGAAGGACCTCTGGTGACAACCCCTCAGCCGCAACTTTTCATTCAACAAGAACAAGCAGCATCCTAGACTATACCTTTATTTCATTACCACTATTCCAGTTCTTAAAATCATACCAGATAGGCCGTAGCGAAGACAGCGATCTCTGCCCCCAATGAAACCATCTATAAGATCGAAAAGGCCAACTTTGAGCTATCTAAAGAACTGAAAGAGTCAATCCACACGGTCAATTTAAAAAAAAATTAAATATTCAGCAGCTATAGATGAAACTCTAGTGGAAAGAGCAAAACTGCATCGTGGGAGCTGCTCTGGATCCAGCGAAACCACGAAATGGGAACAATTTACAAACATCATGTCTACATATGCAACAAGACCTAGGCCACAGTCACAAACAGGCAATGAAAGATCGGGCAAATTCTCTCAAGAACATAAAAGTTAAATTAGAGGCATAAAAACCAGAATCTATCGCACAATGAGAGAGCTCCAACAGGAACCCAAAGACACAGCAAAGCACGACCAATTACGGAAATTAAAATCAACTTTGGAAAAAATCCAAATGGGAAGCAAACAGATCTGCTAAGGATAACGTATGGGCGAGACTTCACTCTGACATTAAACGGAACGATGGGGCAAGGTTCTGGAAATCAATAAACTCATTCATAAGACCAACGCACCATGGGATCTCATCTAACATCTCAGAGGACACATGGGCAAACTATCTTGGTACCCATTTCAACCAGGCTGAGGGAAATAACCAGGACCAGGAGCTTGCCACTTACAAGAAACTTCCAGCGAGCAATGGCTTAAGCTCCACAGTATGGCACTCTCCGCGCGAAACAGGGAATTTGCCGAACTTAAAAAACATCATTCAGCGCCAAATTAAGAAGGGAAGAAGAGAGAGAGCTCCAGGGCCGAATGGAATCCCGCCAATTCTTTACAAACAAGATGCAGCAGTCTGGGCAGCAGCCCTGTAACCCCTTTTTTTAGAGAGAAGACATTTCAACATCCTGCCAAGCTCCTGGAAGGGCTCAATTATCTCCCCAATTCACAAGGCAGGAGACAAGGCTTCCACTCAAAACTATCGATTGGTGGCTTTAATTGAAAATGAGGCAAAATATTTTTCAGGCACCCTTCTAGAAGAGCTGATGGCCTGGGCAACAGAGAGATCCTTAATCCTGGCCAACCAGACATGCTTTGCCAAATCAGTGGGCACAATGACTAATATTTTGAGCATGGGCATGCTCATAGATAAGGCAGAATTCAACAAAATGCCCATTCATTTCTGCTTCATTGACTATAAGGCCGCTTTCGACCATATAAACCGGAACCTCTTATGGTCTAAACTGAATAGTTGGGGATATCGAGACCACTTTGGGACCTGCTAATTAACCTCCACACAGAGACCTGGGTATAGATAAAGGTGGGGGATGGATCCGTTTTGTCCAGGTGCATACAGACCAACAAGGGCCTGAAACAGGGCTGCGTCCTGGCCCCCACCCTATTTAACTTGTTCCTTAGCGACCTGGTCCCCATTTTAAACAGTTGTAACTCCCACGCTCCAAAGCTAGGGGGACTGCATTTACCTTGTCTACTATATGCTGATGACATCGTCCTTATAAGTTATACCAAGGTAGGACTTCAACACCTCCTGACTGCAACACAATGCTACTCAGATAAAAATGAGCTTACAATAAACCTTGAGAAAACACAGACAATGACCATCAGCAGGAAAAAAAGGAAACCAACATCATGGTACTGGAACAAGACAAGAATTGGAGATATCCCTACATATAAATACTTAGGAGTGAAGATCGATAATGGTGGGCAGTTCTCCGCCCAGAGAACGAGTATACGAGGGAAAGGGCTATCTCTGGCAATTTCGTTGAAGTCTCTTAACCTCAAACTTTCTGGCCCCTCTCTTCTGCCCCTGACGCAAGTAATCTGCGCTAAACTTCTCCCAACAATTACCTATGGGAGTGAGGCACTTAGAGGAAGGGATACCAAGATCCTTGATAATACAATAACAGCCGCCTACAGAATCATCTTCAGCCTACCCAAACAAACCTCACCAGCTCAAATCAGGCTAGAATTTGGCATCAAGCAACAGCTCCTAGCAAGGCAGGGAGCCTACATGATAGCCTGGGACAAAGTGAGGAAGTCAAAACAGGGAACATTAAATGAATATCTGTGGAGTGAGTTAGTACAACATCCATCCTCAGCAGCAGCCAAGTTCCTACTGGACAGCCGGACGAACACGGGACTAGAGCAGCTCTGGGATACCCCAGTAAGTCATATACCTTTTAAGAAATTGATCAAGAAATCAATCAAACAGCTATCATGGGTCCAAGATAAGGCAGCCCTCTCCAAAAGAACGCATGGTTGGATGACCCTAAACTCGTACACTACTAAGAACCACAGAGCTACCTTGGCGAGGGATACTCCAAATCTGTCAAAATGTGCTTCTTAAAGCATAGGCTGGGCTTTCTACCCTGTATTCAAAATCTCCAGCGCTGGATCAAAACAAAAGCTGATCCCCTTTGTCGGCTATGTGGCTTGGGGCAAGAGGACATGCTGCACTTGATATGCTCTTTCGAGAAATTACACGATGAACGGAAATACTTGTTGAAACAACACTTCAATCGGTTAGGAATCCGCACACGAAGGAAGGCAGTTCTGGCTTGCTTTTCTCCCCATGACTCTCGATCAGCGACGGCTCGTGGAGGGAGTTACGGTGGGGCAGGAGGGTGGGGAGGGGGAGGGGCAGGGTGGAGGTTGCTAAAAACCGGCATATGGATAATTGCAGGTAAGTAAACAATTTAATTAATAAAACGAATTTCGTAGCTCGCACTGCATTGCATTTTGCGATGCCAGGCGCACTACGAAATTCGTTTTAATAATTAAATTGTTTACTTACCTGCACTTATCCATATGCCGGTTTTTAGCAACCTCCACCCTGCCCCTCCCCCTCCCCGCCCTCCTGCCCCACCGTAACTCCCTCCACGAGCCGTCGCTGCTCTCGATTGAGCTGTAGCTTCGTAAAATTTATGAAGGCGGTGGAAAAAAAGATGCCTGAAATAAATCTATAACGGTCCCTGTACTATTGATCTAATACCGCTTTGTCGAATGACATTACTGACTCAAAGAGTTTATGGGGACATCAGGAAAGTGGAAATATTTTATAATTATAAAGCTGGATTTAAAAAAACTAAAAAAACGTTACTGCTTACAAAGTTGCTGCGTGCACATTCGAACCAAGGAAATGTGAATGTTTTATTCTCTTTTATTAGAATTGTACTTTTATTATTCTCTGTTCTTAACCTATTCTTGTATTGCAATGGTTTTAAGTAACTATGCAAAATAAAATTATTACTTATTATTACTTATTACACACAAGTGAGGTAGTATTTAAATCAGTAGACTTGGGGAAACACTGGGTGGTAAACAATGTGTGCCAACCAGATGATCCCACACCTTTTCAGCACAGAAACGTGGTGAGAGCCACACAAGTCAGCCCATCCTGGGTATCCTTAGGTGTATAGTTTCCCAACATTGTCCAGGTTGTCTAGGTTTCCCTAGGTGCCAACTGAGCCAGGGTCCAAAATCTAGAGCCACTCACATTGGGAAAAACAGGGTCCATTTTCTGTGGAAAAATGCGATGCATGCAAGATGCATTTTGGGCCATTTTCTGTCATGGCTTCTAGGCCTACCCACACAAGTGAGGTACCATTTTCATCGGAAAACATGATGGAATGCCGGGTGTGTGGAGGTTTGTGGCTCCCTTCAGATTCCAGAACTTTCCATCACAGAAATGTGAGAAAAAATGTATTTTTTTGTCAAAGTTTAAGGTTTGCCAGGGATTCTGGGTACAAAAATGCGGCGAGAGCCAAGCAAGTCAGCCCACCATTGTTACCCTTAGGTGTCTAGGTTTGAAAAATGTACGGGTTGGGTAGGTTTCCTTAGGTGCAGGCTGAGCTAAGGTCCAAAATCTAGAGCTACACACATTGGAAAAAGGAGTTCATTTTTGGTGGAAAAATGTTATGTGTCCTTGTTGCGTTTTGGGCCATTTCTTGTCATGACCACTAGGTTTATCCTTAGAAATTAGGTACCATTTCCATCAGGAAACTTGGGTAAATGCCGGGTACATGGAAACTTGTGGATCCCCTCAGATTCCAGGATTCTTCATCACGGAAATGTGAAGAACATTTGTTTTTTTAGTCAAAGTTTGAGGTTTGCATCTGATTCTGGGTACAAAAATGTGGTGGGAGCCACACAAGTCAGCCCACAAAAGATACCCCTAGGTGTCTATTTTTCAAAAAGGTGCTGGTTTGCTAAGTTTCCCTAGGTGCCGGCTGGGCTAGGGCCCAAAATCTAGAACTTCCCACATTAGAAAAAAATGCCTCCGTTTTTGGTGGAAAATCCGATTTGTCCATGTTGCGCTTTGGGTCGCAAGCACAAGGTCTACCCACCCAAGTGAGGTATCATTTGTATCAGGAGACTTGTGGGAGCATGGAATAGTGGAATATTTGTTATTATCTATTGGATTTTGCTGCATTTGCGCCTTTCAAATGTAAGACAGTGTATACAAAACATGACATTTAGAAAAATACCCTCTAAATTATATGCTAATACGAGTACACACAAATTCAGACATTTACAAATAAACACTGCTCCTAAATTACTCTGGCATATTCTCAAGGAGTTGTTGCCGAGTTAACTGCACTTTATTGCAGCCAAAGTGGCGATAAAGCTAACGCCCCATTAACAAGCTGGTGCTAACAGCCCATATCACCAGTTTACCCCCGATAGCAGCCGCAAAAAACATCGCCACAGATGAACCCCGCAACTATCGCTAATGAGATGCAGAGTAAGCGTTCCCGTGCAAAAAGCTGTGACTACACCACTCCGCAACATTCTCAACGACCAGCCAGATCACAGATAAGACCACAAAACAGGCGATAACCTATAAGGCGCGTTAGCTGCATGAAATTAACACCTGCTCTGACCTGGTGTAAAGTCGAACGACAGGCTGCACCACAAAAGGGAGCCCAGCCCAGAGCCACACCTGAAGGGTAACAGATGCCATGGAGCTACTGATCATGAAGGCCGGACACCCAAGAGGGCCACAACACCCACCGCCACCCCCCCAGGACCACCACCCCAGACCCCCACCACCCCCATTGGACCAACACTGAGGCAGCGCAGACAAAGACAGTGACCCTCAGAAAATGCACCAACCTCACAGACCCAACACAAGAGAATGCCTTTGCCCACTACAGGCTCAAAAGGACAACCAGTCTCCGCATCCTGACCACGATTGCCCACAGGCTGAGGGTACCAACACAGCAGACAATCAACATACCACCTCAAACAAAGCTGTTGGCCGTGCTGCAGGTGTGGGCCACTGGTACACTCCAACCAACAACTGCCAGAGTGGGAGGAGTATCACAGCCAGCCCAATACAAGTTCAACAGCCTGGTACCCCACTATCTATACTTCCCCCACACTGCACATGAACAGTTAGAGACCAAGCAAGGTATCTACACCATAGCTGGCTTACCGCACATGCGAGGGGGCAATCGACAGCACACATGTCCTACTTGTGCCCCCTAGCAATACTGCACACAATAACCGCAACAGAAAGCACACGTGTTCCATCAATGTGCAGGTAATAGTGGACCACATGGGACTGTTCACCAATGTTGTTGCCAACTACCCCTGCAGTTTGCATGATTCCTTCATCTTGCGACAGTCCATCATCAACAAGCGCTTCCAGGATGACACCTACAGAAACGCACTGCTTGTTGGCAAGCACCAAATGAACACACCACACACCTCAACTCCACAATTATGCAACGCACACCACTGGGAATGCACATGTTACAAACTCACATACAACATGGCAAACAACATGCCCAACCACCAGACACAACAGCACAACTTACTGTGGGAACCTGGGCCAGCCACGTACATAGGAAATCAATGGCATGGCACCTCAGCCACACAATAGCAGAATGTGGGGAGAGGTGGGAACCAGGCATATGCGAAGGAGGCAAGTGACCCATGAATGAGAATGTACACAATGCCAAGTGTGGCGTGGATGTGATGGCCAGACTGCAGTATGCACACCATAGATATATCCATATCGATACACATTGCTGGTTTTTGGTGTAGTGGATAGTGGACGCAACCATGTCACCTGAGCCAGTGGGGAAGATCACGGAAATAAAGACTGTTACGTCCCTCCCTGTAAGTGCGAGCATAGTGGGCTGGCCCTTCGTACGCCAGGTCAGCGTAGGGGTGTGAATAAAAGGCATGTAACTCTGGGTGCGGTCCTCTTCCGGAATACCCAACGTCCTTGGCAAGGTGGCACCTCTCACACAGCTGCAAGACCAACGCCGTCGCCGTGAGTGGTGTTGCCTGCGATCCTGTGCGCCGGCTGCACCCCAGTCCCCTGGTATCCAAACCAGTCTTGCTTGCCCCTGCGCACACAGGCCTCAATGATCAGCTCCCAAGTCTGGCGTATGTCAAAGAGGGCCCACCATGTGCCGGTGCAAGCTTCAAGCTCGAGGCCCGCGACTCTAGCTACCTGCTACGACCTTCATAGCCTCCGCAACAAAGCCCGCAGTACTCCTTTCTCATTGACATACTCTACCGGCTGACACAGCGGTCACACATTTGGAACTGAGTCTTGATTACACTATGGCATAGAACATTGTTTATGGCAGATTTTATGTCACTATACTCTCTTCGATATGGTCCCACTAAGTCTGTGCATAGCATTACAACCACACGTGTCTGTGGGCCTACGCGGACTACTGCCCTCGGCCTACGCTGCGCTCGAGTAGGTCACACAATTGGAACTGAGTATCGATTTTTCAATGGCAGAGTACATATCATTGCACACAAGGAGAGGTGTAAGAGGAAGATGCGTTTCATTCCGGAGGAAAAAAGGATCATCGTTATGGAGGTGATCGAACACTACCAACAACTGCCCTGGTGTCACTCACTCTGTGCGTCGCGAGCCAAAAACACATGGCTGTGGGCCACTGCTGACCGCTTCCTCTGGTCTAGACTGTGGTCGAGTAGGTCACACATTTGGGACTGAGTTTGGAATTAGCAATGACCGAGTTCATTTCATTGTACCCGCATCATCGCAGACTGCATCCCCTCTCAGTCCGGGTGCCACTAAGTCTGTTTCCCGACATTCATGGACACTCTCTGGTTGAACGTTGGTGCAGTCTGAATCTATGGAGTAGGGGGTAGTCTTCATCCTCATGTAGCTGATATCAAATTGGTGGTGGAAACGAGGCTGTAGCATTCCACTCCTCCATTTGCTGCTTCTGGCCGGCTACATCATGCCCTGGAGGACACCTTCCACTATCCCCCACAACCCCCTGCCAAATTTCCCTTGGACATCGCCGAGGACCCGCTCAGTCCGCGTGGCCCTACCTTAGTGGACTGCAAGTCACAGTACCGTGGCGGTGCGCATGTGCCGGCAGTTGTGCATCCGGGGCCACTAACTCTGTGCAGCTCCAGTCAGGGATCTTGTCTGATTGAATATTGGATGGCCTCAGAGACGATGGCTTTGGGGTCATCAATGCAATGTATCTGTGGGACTGTGCTGTCCGCTGCCTCTGGCCTCAATTGCAGTCCACCAGGGCTCACACATCAAATCGAGTCCTTACCGGCCCGGACGTTGCATTACCGCAGGAGGCACACATCACCATCAACAGGACCACCTCCAACCTCCATCTGTCAGAGTCGAAACAGTTGTACTGACAGACTAAAAGAGTTGCTCACACCTGTTGTGGATGCCATCATCTGCCTGATACCCTGCTCAGCACTCCAGGTGCCACTGACTCAGTGGACCGCAACCCACGGACGTTTACTGATTTAGTTTTGTGCTGTGGAATGGTTATGCAGCAATGCCACCTCAGGCAGTGTGGGAGACCTGGAACGATGATGAGGAAGATGATGTAGGTGTAACACACCCCATTGCAGCTGCATTAGGTATTTCCCGAAGTGCACTTCAACTCACGGACACTTCTTTTTGCATATTGTGTGACCTATGTACTTGCTCCATCTACCTCCATGTTGCTCAGAAGTTGTCTCTGTTATGCTGGTGTTTTGAGTTTCCGTTTTAATGGTGTGCACTGTTCAAGTTGTTGCCAGCACCAACCACTCCGTGCGGGGTGGCTTACAATCACCCCACACACATCCAGCACAGGCGTCACTGTACATGTGGCCCTGCCAATAAAGGGGCAGGGCGCGCATGCCCGTAGCCAGTTCCACATACTATCTGCATGTGACCCTGTTGTCATGTTTTATGCATGAGGGCCCTGGGTACTACGACAATACATTGTGCAGTGAACAGCAGATGCAGACATGTCAGTGCAAGCAGTGGGTTAGAACTTGGACATGTAGCTTTTTTGTCACCCACTCAATATGTAAGAGGTCTGGACTGGGCCGTCGTACGCAGAGCCATCATGGGTGTGTGAATGATAATAGCATGCCTCTAGGCGTCGTTCTGAACTGGAAATGTGCATATGCATTTGTCTCTGTGTCTCTGTAGCAGTGTCTCCTTTGTGGGGTGTAGGTGGTCCCTGAAGGGTATTAGACACCCACGTATGTGATCGAGTTCGTCTTCCATGGATTCGGACCCCACCCGCACCTGTTCGGCCACCTCCTTTTTGCATTCTGACTCCTGGCATTGGAATGGCATGTGTGCCTCAGTGAAGTGTTGTGAGCCAACTGTGCTTGCGGGTGCTTCCTGCTGTGTGGTCTGTGCAGGGGCTGGGTTCTCCTCTATGTAGCTCGGTTGCCCTGGTGGTGGGTTGCCTGGGATGTCCATGAACTGTTGTAGGGTATCAGTGTCGAAGGTGTGGTGGTCCTCTCCAGCATCACTGATGAGTTTTCTTGTGTGCTTTGCTGGAGGTGTTGTTTGTCTCTCTGCAATGTGAAGGGGAGATGCATGTTGACATTGTGATGACATGTATGTTGGAGCATTGTTCTTGTTTACATGCAGACTGACAATGTACATTGTGACTGTTTGTGAGGTGCTGAATATTTGATGCGGGACATTTGACATTTGGACTACATAACGATGTGAGGTTGAACACGCACATTTCAATCTCACAGTTTCCTGCTATGTTAGATGTGATTGGCCTGTTTCTGCTCATGAGCAGACCCAGTTGTGTCCTCTGTTCTGCAGTGTCGGTATTGCACTTTGTCTCACATTGTCATGGGATGTGCTTTGATTGATATGTGTGTGTGCTGCAGTGTGCCACGGGGATCAGGGTTGTGATCCTGGGTCATTGTAGGTGTGCAGTGAGCTACACATCGTTTTGCATGTGTGTCATTGTGCACATCTCCCCCTGTCCCCCCAGTCCCTGGTTGTTACTCACCCTGTTGATGTTGTGTCAGGTCCTCTCGAGCTGTGTCCCGACTTCAAGCTCCTTGCACCGTCTCCACACTGATGACTGTGGCCTCGGTTTCCTCCAGCTCCTCCTGTGGAGCAGGACTCCAGCCTCCTGTTGCCATTGCTGCCTTCCCGTTGGCAGCGGGTTTGTCCTTGGTTTGGCTTTCACATCATGCCAGCGCCTCTTGACCTTCTCCACTGACCTCCTCGACACTCCCACTGCATTCAAGGTAGTCCAATAGTGGGTCAGTTGATGGTAGTGTTATGTCGCCTTTGTGGCGCTGATCTGGTTTTCCTGCGGACTGCAACCTCTCCCTCTTCTCCTTGGGCTTCCCCGACCCCGTTGTTCCTTGCTGGTGGTCTGTGGGGCTTGTGGGGGTCACGTTGGTCTCTGCACGCGGTCCGGGTGCATCCATGTTGCTGTGCACTTTGGATTGTTTTTGGTATGTTCTTTTTTGTTGTTTTATAGTGCATTTTCCTGACAGATGAGTGGGATTTGCAGACCTGCCGCTGGGTTTCGCTGCTTTTTGTATCGCCATTGGCCTCATGCTTTGCATTTTTGTGGCGTTGTGTTGGTTTTAACGTGGCCATTTGACACATTATCGTGAGACTATCGCATGGTACCGCTGTGTTGTGAATACTTAGATAACACGTCATAATTTTACTGCAGTAGACTGCGATGTTGAAAGTTGCTTAAGGTTTTTTTTGCAATAGTTATCACACGTTGTTGAGAATATCTCCCCATATCTTGATCCCAATTCAGAAATACATAGGTTTCCTACATACCCATTGTTCTCTCTGTATATTTTTCTATATGAATTGGTCTATTCTCTGTACTCAATCCAAAACCATTGCACAGGGTAGATCAGTTGTTGGCTCTCGGTACCTAGAGTTCTTGGACAGACTACAAATGCTATATATTTCCGCACCTAGAAGGGTCTAGCAAATTTAATAGTTTATTGCAAAAAGTTAAAGATGAAGATGTTGTCACAAATGTCCGTTTTTTCCGAATTCATTTTCAGTATTTGTTTATTTGAGCATTTATTTTCCTCAGTGAAACCTTAAGGGGTCTACACATTTATCATTTCCTAAGTTCAGAATTTTTATTTACTTTCCAGAAATCTGTTGCTTTTCTGGATCACCTATGGGTTTCCCACTGGTTTTCAGCACAAATTGGAAGTTAGGTTGAGAGCACAAAAAATAAGGGAAATAGGCTACCTCTTAGAAAAATGCCTAAACTGTGGTACAAAATAAGGTTTTCTGATTCAGCTGAGAATGTTTGTGAAATCTGGGAAGATGCTGACTTTAGTACAGTAAACCATTTGTGGATGCAATGTTTAGGAAAAGAAACCAAATACTTTTGTCTGGAGCACTTTTTCCCTATTTTTTTCCCAAATCTTAAACTTTATGTATAAACCCTGAGTACCTTTACAATCCGCAGAATGTTGGGAAAAAAAAGACGCGCATTTGGCGTTGACACATTATGTGGATAAAAGTTATGGAGCCCAAAGCACGAACTAACCCAAATAGCCAAAACAGGGCACAGCATTTGGGGGTGTGGGGAGGGCCAGCAGTTAAGGGGTTAACTGTGGATATTTCAGGACATTATTTATCGTCATTGGACACTGTGCGATATTAAATAGCAGCAGGTCCTGGCTGCTGCTCGGAGCTCTGTGAGTACGTACAACGTGGATTGTATTGAGTTTAGTGCTGAAGGATAGAACTTTGACAATGCCTTTGCAACAGGGGAGCAACTTGCTGTTGGTCTGGAATTAACTGCTAAAACACAACATACAGCATTAACATGAACAGTTGCAGAGCACTGTTGAAAATGAAAATAATAATTATTGTTGTTTCTTTCATAACTCGCACACTCTCCGTCCCGTATTCTTCCTTATTCAAAAAAGATATCGGTACATTAAGTAATGAATGTATATTAAAGTGTTTACTGGAGTACTCAGGCAACACTGTCATCCTGTTTAGTGCATGAATGCATATCTTCCTTTGAACAGTCCACTCGCTAATTTACCTTCACTGCTTCGGTCAGTCACTTTCTGAGTCTGGAGTTTTCCCAAACAGAGTAAGCGCAGCTAAAAAGTCGGCTGATGGGATTTTGGTGTACCTGAGGATGTGTAGCCCCAACAAGATTAAACCCTCAGTATCTTAAATTTGAACAAAAAATATTTATGTAGATACGTCGTTACTGAAGTATTTGCATACCTTTATTTGAAAGCCAAGTCCCTCACAATTCTTAAATGCATTACTACCACACCACCTTTTTCAGAAACACTAGGCATAGTAAAATTTAATCTGAAAAGGGTTTCTTCTCGGACTCCAATACTGCAAAAAAAGGCTTCTTCTTCCTGGCAATTTTCCATCCGCAAATAGTTTGGAATACCTGAGAAGACAGCCTGTAGGACACTCAACAACCTCCATTACCTTGAAATATTTACATAAAATGCGCCCATTCGTAACGACAAAGAGGCTTATGTATGTTGGCCAAGTTATTATATCTGTTTGTACAATGCAGATTTGTGAAAAATGCTGTTTTTAGTATCTTTATGGTCCATGTTTTAAAGATTATCAGTCCACCTTTGCCTGAAAAAATTCTTTTCAGAAATCTATTGTACACATTCCAAAACAAATGTCCTTTTCTATGTTCTCTATGGTGTTTTAAAGTTTTCCAGCTGACAAAATGCCTTATGAGACAATTTATGTAAACTGAACTAGCGCTGGGGATATTTTCCTGCAAAACAACATGCAAGCAATTGTTGGAGCTGACATCCTTGGTATGGATTTGCCCTAACTTTTTGCCTGCCAGTCTCCAGTCTTGTAACCTTGTTTTTGCTGGCTTTAGGACCCTGGGCACTTTGCAACTGCTAATCAGTGCTAAAGTGCTTGTGCTCTCTCCTTTACACATAGCACCATTGGTTTATGCTTAATTGTCATATTTAATTTACTTGAAACCCCCTTATAAAGTGGTAAAACTTGTACCCAGGCCCTGTAAATTAATTAATTAATTAATTAATTAATTGCAAGTTTATATAGCGCTAGGATCGACTCCCGGAGGAGTATCTCCGCGCTTCGACCGCTGCGAAACCCTTCCTGGCTTCCCTGAGAGATGGTCCCTTAATGGGTATCTCCAGGGTGAGACCAGGCATCCCCGGCGGTCTGGTGGGGCCGTTAGTGCAGATGAGGCAAGCTTATGCCCAGAGTTGCCGAGTGTGATCGCTGATCAGAGTGGGCACCGAGGCGAGAGAATCATCGATTCCGCTGACCCTGGTCCAGAAACCTGCCGCGTCAGGAATCGAACCCTGGTCCCGGGCCGTCCTCTGCTCTCGGGTCTGCCGCCTCTAACCAGTGAGCCACACTACTGCACTAAATTAAATATGTGGTGTTTTCTAAGTCTGGGCATTGAACGCCCCTCTGCTTGTGGAGTGTGCAGAGTTTTCTGCACTCCGCGGAGCTTGCGGATTTCCCAAAAACTCTGCTTCACGTTGTGGAGCAGAGTATTTATCCTTGCTCGCGTTTGTCAACATCTAGTTGGCGATCGCGAGCGTGGAAGATTCCACGTCCTGGAGAGATTTTTACTTGTTTGCGATCGTCAACATCAAGTTGGCAAGCGCGAGCTTGGAAAATCCCAGACTTCTCAATGCGGGAGGTCAGATTTCTCATTGCGAGTGGTTGTGTATGCTCGCTACCGCTTGAATTGAGGAACTGTCCGTTCGCATTGAGAAAGCTGCAGCTCGAGTGAAAATCTACTCGAGCAGCAGAAAGGAAGCAGCTCCCGCTTGCGCTGTGCATGGTGCCGTTCACGATGATCGCACAATGCGGACATGCACCTTGCACTAAAAATCATTGCAAACAGCATTTATCTAATGCACTCCGCAGCTCGCGGAGCTCTCCGCATAGCGCAGTAGAGTTTGTTTTGCACTTTACAGAATTCCGCACAGCGGAATTCCACAAACCACGCCCAGGCTTAGTATTTTTCATTTTAGTCTTGTTGGAACTGTTGCATAAACACTTTACACATTGCCTCTAAGTTAACCCTGGTACTTTTGAGACGAGTGACCAGAGGGTTAAGCATAGGTGAATTTGGTGTTTGCTTGTGTTTCACCCTAACAGAGATTGTGGTTGCTGGGACAGGTTTGAAAAGCCATGTCTGTGGGTGGCACAAGCAGTTCAGCAGGCCCACTAGTAACATTTAATTTGCAGATCCCGGGTATATAGGATACCACTTTACAAGGGACATATAAGTAAATTAAATATGCCAAACAGGTGTAACCCAATCATACCATGTTTTCTGGGAGAGAGCAAATGCACTTTAGCCTTGTTTAGTAGTGGTAACGTGCCCAGAGTCCTAAAGCCAACAAAAATGGTCAGAAAAATATAAGGAAGAAGGCAAAATGTTTGGGCATAACCCTGCAAAAAGGGACAGGTCCAAAACTACATAATGCACACAGGACTGATGGGCAGATTCGTGCTGCCCTTAAAAGGTCTATCTCTATTTCTCTCAGGTGAGGCCATATTTCCTGACAAGAGTGTCCTTCATGGGGGAAACCTCATCATGTCCCCCTTCCCTAGGGCCAGTAGAGTGCCCCTCTCTTCATTAGGTATGTGTATCAAGAGACTGCCCCCCAATCCTCCTCAGGGACCCAATTTATCTCCAGGACAGTCTTAGAGGCTTCAAACCCCTGGTCGATGCCATCTCCCTTAACAAAGGTATGCATCAGATCTTTTGGGATGCGAACCCCTTTGTCTCCAGAGGGCACTGCGTGTATGCTGCCACCAATATTGCTCAACTCCATTTGTTCAGCTCTTATTTCCAGCTCCTTGAGACTTAGCTCATAGGCCATTCTGGTCTCCTCCATGGCTAGGTTCTTTTCCTCCATGGCCCTCTTGGCCCCAGCCTTCCTCTCCTCAGATTCCAACTTGAGCTTGGCTATTTGCATTCTGAGCTCCCCTTCTGCCTTCCTGTCTGCCAGTTCCTCTGGTTACAGGTCTTGTAAAGACACACTCTCCACATTGGCAGAGAGTTCAAATTGAGGAGATAGCCACCACCCTCTACTGTGTGCTGCATTTTAGGGCTGGCATCCAGGCCTGACTCCAATCCATGTCTGGGCCTGGGTGACAGCTACACTTTATGCATGTAATGTATTTGTATTTGAGCTTGTAAAGCGCACTGCTACCCATAGGTTTCCTGGCGTTGTATAACGCTGGGGAACCCGTCCTGGCTTTCCCTGTGAGATGGTCCCTGCTGGGCACCCCCAAGGTGAAGCCAGGCATCCCCGGCGTTGATGGGGCCGTTTGTGGAGATTAAGCAAGCTATTGCCCAGAGTTGCTGAGTGGGACCCATGGTTAAAGTGGCACCAAAGCGAGATTTATCGAGCCAGCTGACATTGGCCCGACACCCTGCCGCGTCGGGAATTGAACCCTGGTCCCGGGCCGGCCTCTGTTTCTGGGTCTGCCACCTCTAACCAGTGAGCCACACTACTCTACTTCCAGGCAGCTATTGCACAGGAAGGGTTGGGTGTGACAGGGTTACATCTGCATTCCTCTGCATTCTGATGGTCTTCATGGGCTGGGAGAGTGAGGGGTGTTAACACCTTACATTTGTGTAGGCTGTGCCCTGCCCTCACTCAACTGGCTGATTTAGCCCTCACTGATGTCTGGAGCTAGGGCTGGAGATGAAAGGGAGCATTGTGCCCTTCTAAGGTTTCTTTTGAAGTCCCCCTTAAACAAAGCAATTTTGGAGAATAAGTACAGCTGTTATGACCCCATGCTTTTAGACACTGCGTTAGACTTGTAACCAGACGTTACCGGCTGTGCGTACTGCACCAGAGAACTGCTGTGTTGCCAGGAGGACCACTTTCTTGTTGTGCTGTAATGCTGTCTAGTGGGCTGTGGAAGGACTGTCTCTTTGCAAGGGTGCCCTGTGTGCTGGCTTGCTGCCTGGCTACATGCCCTGTGCACCTTTGGTGCTTTCCAGGGACTGGGCGGCTTGTTCCCGCCCATTCTTGCCATCTTGAAGGTTTTTTCCAGCGTGTCGAGTGCTTGCTCAAAAGCAGCATGTATGTTTTACTTTTCCACAACCAGCGCGGGGTGAGTACTGCACTTGGCATTTTGTCTAGTGCGTTGTGATTGCTTTGTTTTTCATCTGGTCTGTACTCAGGGACTGGCGAATGACGGATACTTCTGGCGTTGAGACCAGCATGACCCTTTCACGCAGCACCAGCAGTGGGGACGCAATTCACTCTGTCTAGGTCATTTCCTGGACAACATGGATTGCAGCGCAACCAGGGGCCTCACCCACCAGATTGAGAAAGTAAGGCGCATGGAGGCCAAGGGATGCAGGTCCCACTCCTGAGACTCATCAACAGTACCTGTGACCCACAACATATAAGACAGAACAACGAAAGCAATGATGATGCCCAGAATATAAGGCATCGAAACGTCGTCGACTTTTAGAATAAACCTCTTATGCAATATGACACAGAAATATTGTAAAAATGCAAAGTTTTCATTTTCTAAAAATTCATGTCTGTAAAAACTGAAAACAAGTTCACAGACCTATTGTAGCTTTGCCCTTTGGCCATTGCTTTCGTTGTTCTGTCTTATATGTTGTGGGTCACGGCTGTGCCCACTTGTTACTGTGTGTTCTTACATTTTTGTGTATTTCTGAATTAATACGCTTAATTAAAAGCTTTCTGTCAGGCTGGACAGTAAACACTACACTTATTAGGTGTTTTGATTATCTGCTTGAAATTCATTCTGCTCATAAGTAGGGACCATTGTTCTGTAAAATATGTAAACTACACAAGGTCCCTGCAAACATACCTTTAGGGTTCCCTTGTCTGTTTTAATGTGGAAGTTTAAGGCCACCCGTGCAGCCGACGCTGCACACCTTTTGGAACCCGTCCCTGAATCCATCAGATGCTCCATCGCATTCAGCCTGAATTTGTGACTTTCACCTGGTCTCACATAACCAGATATCTGTCAGTGGTGCTTTGCACATTTAGGCTCTTTACTTACCTGAATTATTTAAAATTGTACATCTTTGGTTTTACTAATTGGATCTTTGTCATTTAAAAGTAAAATCATTTATTACATGTTGCTCTATTTTTCTAAATTAGTGTGAGATTTGTCTTGTGTTGTGTCTTCAGTTTAGTACTGTTTGAACTGGTGCATACATACCTCACAAATTGCCTCTAAATTAAGCCTGACTGCTTGATGACAAGCTACCAAAGGGTTAAGCACAGGTTAATTTGAGGTCTGCTTGTGTTTCACCCTGACAAAGATTGTGGTTGCTGCTAGAGCAGGATTTCACATCCCTCAACCAGAAACCCAATTTCCAATTCCATAGTATCAACAATATTGTTTTTGTACTATTTAACATACTGTTTTCTATTAACTTGTCAGGTGGTGCAAATTCTTGCAAAAATTTCATCAGCACGACCATTGTACTCCATCATTATTTGTGCAATTATACTAGTACTGTAGCAAAATATGCAATACAGGTGGAGTTGTTTTCCCTTTCCTAAATCGTGCATGACAACTACTGTTACAATGTAGCGCATCCCACTGAGCAAAGCCATTCGAACTGAAAATTGAAATGACAGAATCATCCTTGAACAACTTTGACTGTAATCACACTCAGAAATGGAAAATTAACAAGGGGCATGCATTACTGATTATCATTTCGTCTTTCGTTATGTCTATGAACATAAACACATTTCCCTAGACTCACCCACAAAGGAACCGAAAAATTTAGATCATGCAGCAAAAAACAAAATTATCTGCTTTGGTGAACATGTTTTACAAGCTCACTCAACTAAAACAATCATAATATAATAGAGGAGCATATACTGATAAATGCTCGAAGAAAAAGGATTTTTAATGAGCAAACAAGTTTAAAACTGCAGTTGCAGATTTGCCTGTCACAAACTTGGGTATTAAAGCACTTTTCAACAGACTCAGAAAGCATCAACCAATTGTTTTCCTCTTTCATAGGCACAGGGCTATCAAGTTATGTGCCTAGAATCACAGAATGCTGATCCCTACCTGGGTTCAAGTGTGGTTCCCTGTCTTCTAAGGACAGCAGTTCTACACAATAGGTTGCATCTCCTCCCCAGTTCTAATATATCTATGATGTCTTCTTCCTCAAATCACAAATCCTCATAAATGTCTCTCCAGTAGAACATCCGCAAAGGGTGTTCATTCCTCAACATACATTTGATATGTGAGACACAACTATACTACTTAGATGCCTGACACCACAGAAAGAAGTCCTAAAATGAGTGCCACATCCTGTGTTCAAATCACAGCTTTGCAGTCACAGTCAAACATAATAAATGTTTTTTTTCAAATTTATTCCAGAAATCTTTTTAAAGTAACAGATGATATATTGTAAACCCGAACACAGTTCTAACATGGCATAAATAGTGTGGCTGTAATGTAATGCTAATACACCATGAAACTAATTGAGAGGGCTATCAGATGGCCAGACAAATGGACGAACTTGGCAATTAAATATTGTAGTATTGACTGCAATGTAAATGTGTGGGATTATGATTGGAGTCGAAATATGAAAGATGCCACCATCTGCTGCCTTCTTGGTTATTACCTCAGAGTCCAAACTTTTAATGCTGAATCCTCATAGATTTTTCAAAGGGAAAGCTGTTTCTGCATGGGACCCTTCTCTTGCGATTAAGCACCTTTGATTATTTGGGTGTTGCTCTCTCTGAAGATTTGATTTGGAAACATCATGTTAAGAGGCGGGGGCCGCCAGCACAGGAGAATCACAGAGGCCCTGATCAAAGTGCATAAGACCTCATCGAGTAAGTCAATAGCTGCCCCTCTCTGCATTTGCAATCATAAGGCTGTGGGTGCAGCTCTATATGGGGCCAAACTCTGGAGATTTGACAAATTGGAAGCATTACTTATGACCGAATATAAATTCTTAAGATCAGTATGTTTACTTCCCTAGAGCACTCTCCTGCATCCGAGGAGGTTATACATGAGCAGAACCTCAATTATAGAAAAAGCCTGGCTAGGACCCTTAGGGGCAGATTTATAGGCCCCTTGCGCCACCGTTGCGTCACTTTTGTGACGCAGCGGCGGCGCAAAAGATGCGCCATGGTGCGGGGTATTGACAACGTGACGCATCTCTCAGATGCGTCACATTGTAAAGCCCTGCGCCAGAAGAGGCGTACCATCGCAATCTAAAGATTTCACTAAGTCACTTTTGGGCCCATGCTGCGTCAAAACCCTGCGCCTGCTTGAAGCAGGCGTAAGGATTAACGCAGCATTGTGCACATAGGGCCCCCCTGATCATTGCTGGAGCTGCGTCTCGCTTGCGACGCAACTCCAGCAATTCGCCGCTTTTATGGCACAGATGCGTGACGCATCTGTGCCATTTTTGTCCCATGGTGTGCCGCATTTACAATGCGGCGCATCAAGGGTGGCGGAGCTGCGGCACACAATTACTGACGCATCCCTGCCGATATGCAGGGATGCGCCAGTAATTGTAAATCTGCCCCTAACTCTTTTGGCTATGCCTAAAAACTACCCCTAAATTACATCCATATGCTGCTGCCCTTGATTAGGTGTATGCACTTTAACGCTTCAGGGAATTTGGATGGACGAATAAGGTGAAGTCTATGATCAATACTATGGGGTTGAAAGGCCCATGGGACACTAAAGACCAATCATTGTTACCAAGTAAAGCCCTGATCAAGAAGCAATATTGGGACTGGGTAGTACAGACTTCTAATACTTGTCTAACTTGGGGCCGTTTGACACTTGATTTTATGGAGTTTAAACAGACAGGCGCCTTTAAACAATACTTGGAGGCTATCACAATTCCACAGGATAAGAAGTTCTACATGCAATTTAGATGTGACCCCCTTCCTGTAAACACCTTTATTACAGCCTTCTGGTGCCAGTCCCCTACTGTATCGCAGCTTTGCCCAGGTTATGCCCTTGCAGCCGAGTCAATCAGACATATTTTCTTTGTGTGCCCCATATACCAACTAGCAAGGACTAAGGGGTTGGCTACGGCTTGCAGGGGGCTGGATAACCATTGCCACAGTGAAGCCTTGTACATTTTAAAATCTGACTAAAGTCTTTGAAAAGTTTGTCCAATGGCCACATTTCGTGGTAGGATGTGGATCATCAGGAGGTCAGTGATGACATTATAGCCATTGTAACTCTTTTTAAAGATCCGTTTTTATATTGTTTTATCAATGTATACAACTATTACTGGTTTGGTTTGAGTGCTATTTTTAGCGTTGTGCCCGCATGGCGGGTCATGCTGTTCTGTCTTTACAGTATAGATTTATGAGGTCATAGCTTATAACTGTTTTAGAAACCCTTTAAATAGTTTTTATCATCGTTTTAGCGAGTTTATCTAAGTGACCACTCCTAGATGCGTGCAATCTACTATTTTTTGCATGTGTACATCTATTTTTCTTGTATTGCAGGCACAACATTACCTAGGCTACCACTGCATTATTGTCGATCAATGTATTACATGGTATGTGATAGTCCTTTTTGCTACCAGCCTTAGTACGTTATGCTCGATTTTCTGTTGGTATTGTATGCATTTGCACTTTTTGGTCCTCTCACAATGGGTTGCAGATTCTTAATTGTTCAGACTTCAATACCATGTAGTTATTAATCTCCTTATTCGGGTATTTAGACGAACTGTGATAGTTTTTAGCTACCAGTTCTAGAATGCTGCTTCATTTTTCTACTGTACAGTATGCATTTGCACTAATGTTTTTTTTTCACCAGTGTTTGTAGACTTTTAATTGTTCTTGGCTTATTAACATGCAGCTATCAATCTACGTATTTGGATACACAACTTGTTTGTTGTCACAACGAAGGTTTGGCTAACCTACGGTCAATTAACTCATAAGCCTGCTTCTAGTCTCTTTGTACTGTGTGCCTTGCACTTTTATGGTCGTAATGACCGAAATAAAGTTATTGATTGAGTGAATTAATCAACAAAAAAGTCAATGCTAGAATATGAAGGATCAACCAGAGACTGAGAGTAGAACAAGAAATAAGAAAGTAAAAAGAAAAGAAAAAAGTGGAGCCAGAGGAAGGGAGGTCCACAAATACTTCTCGTGCTTTATTGCACACTCTATTTCTACTGAACGCATCAGTTTGAGAACATGACAATAAGAAGAAAAAAAAGAACCATCTCAAGAAGTTTTAATGTGTGAAATATATTTCTCTAATACTACAAACAACAGTTCTGTACCATTGATAAGATCCTGAACTAAGTTCAAATTTTCACATTTTCTCTGACAGTTCAGTCATAACTGTCAAGAATGAACGAACAATGTATGAGCTTGGTTGCAGCTGAACAGTACTGTTTTTAATATTGTTACTACTGTGGCATCAAAGAGAAGGCACTGCGAATATGTGACTAATTCGAAATAGTTACAGTTCTCAGGAGGGCACTGACTTTATTAAATATAGTATCGGTTTTGCAGATTTTAGAGACGTCCTGTACTATTTCATTCCAGAATGATTTAGCGAGGTGGATCACAAAACATTTTGGGCTGGAACTATCAAGGTAGTGTTTTCTCAAAACAACTTTTACTGCCTATTACGAATATAGATTTCTGGAGGTGATAAAGTGCGACAAGAACGTTTCGGCACATTTCATGTGTGTTTTTTTATGCTGGTGATGTGCGCTGATGTTTTTTTTGTGCTGCTGTCTTTTCATGCTGCATTATTACATTGTGATATTATTTTGTTGTAATGAAATGTTTGTATTGTATTCTCTTTTACTGTTTTATTGTAGAGACCCATGTTGTGCTTTCACTGAGGTGATATGTTGGTCTGTGCATGTTATTGCGTTATGCTTAATTGTATACGTTACATAAGTCAACAAATACTGCTGCAGTCCCAAACTAACACTGGATATGCTTTGAAAGTTCCTGCGATAATTAACCACTTACAGCTTTCTGAGGGAAATAGCTCTTCTCCAGTTCTTCAACCACTTAAAACACCAAGGGGCATATTATCAAGGGGGTTTATCTCCGCTTTTTTGGCTTTAAAAGCCAAGAAAGCGGAGATAAAATTATCTCCCTATTACCTAGCTGCCGCTAACACCAGTTAGCGAGAGCTAGTAGGAGATAACGACCATCTTGGGCCCCACTTTGCATGTCAGTGATATTTATCACTAATGAGATGCAAAGTGGGCGTGCCAAGATGTTAGCAACTGAAAACAGTCGCTAACATCGCTATCTCCTATTACCAACTTTTGGAGATATTCGCGCTAAGCGGGAATATCTCCAAAAGCTAACACCTGCCCTGAGCAGTTCTTAGCCATGTTATCCAATGGGAGGTGGATAACATGGCTAAGATCATTAGCTCGCTAATGCATGAATATCGCTGACTTTTCAGCGATATTCATGCTTTGCGGCGATTTTTACCGCATTTGCGTTAAACCTTGGTAATACCAAGGTTTATTTGCGGTAAAAATCGCTGCAGCGCTGCGGTAAATTTTTGTCTCTAACCAAGCAATAGCGATAATTATCGCTATTGCTTGGTAATATGCCCCCAAAGGTCAAACGTGTGACAGCTGCCTTTGATATCTTTATGTGAGACAGCCAAATATATTTGCAGACAAACAGCTTGTTGCTAAAATCACCCATCTCCAAATTAAATGACTACATATTGCATCCTCGCTGTGTGCATCTCTGCTGATTTCCGAGCCGCTCTGGGAACGGCCCGGGCGAACCTCCCCTGTATACTGTTAACAACCAACCTCAATCCAACCGTCAAGGAATATATGAACTACAACAGGGCACGCGCCTGGAATAAAACAGCACGTCATTAGCATGATATGCCACAGCGAAGCTCACACACAGAAAGTAAGATCCTTCAACCCGCCTGCCTCATACACCAAATCATGCCCTCAACAGATGCGTACCAACCCTAGGTAACCACATCAATGCCTGCCAGTGATGGGTGAACAGGCAAGGAGGGGCAAAGTGGGCATGAGGTCATACACTATTGTTCAAAGAATTGTCAACAAATACAACAATTATGGTGGATAAACAAGGCATACGTTAAGTCACCACAGTCTAGGCTGTTTTTCATGGAGTATAGTAATCATGCTTATAGGCTATGCATGGACTATGCAATGAAAGAATCGAAGAAACAGAGAGATTCAGCAATTTCCAGTACCGCAGAATATTATCCTAGCGCATCACCATTACATAGATATCAGAAAACGTAAGTCTGGTCCCCTGTACTCCCTCCATGTTCTCCTACCTGTAGAGTAATGGAGGATTTCTAGATTTCGTTAAAGATATTTATTGGACTATCAATGTTATGAATGTTTGATGTGTAGGTCTGTCTAATTAGTTTAGATGGTCCTTCACCTTGGTGATTTACTGTAGCTGGTCTCTTGCGTCGTATGAAACGTATTTATGAGAAAGCTATGCATGTTAGTGTCTGTCTGTGCTTGTGTACTGAGATACCCACCTTTTGAGACTATTCACTCTGCCAATGCCTTTTATTCATGCCGTACACCAAGGAATTTGCCGATTTTGCCAATGATTTGTAGTCATACTATATAGCAGCGTTGCTGCTGTACAGCATGGCTAAAGATAATAATAAAAAAGGACTATGATGTATCCAGTGCTAAGGCATTTTTAAAAAGAAGAATATTAGCCCTGGCTGCATCAAAACTGTTTTCTTAATTTGCTCTAGCCACATGGCAAAGCGTTCGTGTTACTGCACAGCATGGGTACAAAACATCGCCATGGCCAATAGCTCTTATCAGGGAGACCTATTGGCTTTGCCCATGCTTGTTCAGTTACATTTTGTTCTCGTTGTCTGTTGATTACTTTGCAATGTGTGTTTCATATGAAAATATTCCTAGTGTGGCTTTTATGCTCAGATGTGCCTTGCTTGGGTTTTCATTTGGATGAGAGCTGTAATGCAATGCAATGTAATGTATAGGCATTTATATAGCGCACTACTTACCCGGAGGGTCCCAAGGCGCTTCGACCGCTGCGAAACCCTTCCTGGCTTCCCTGAGAGATGGTTCCGTAATGGGTATCTCCAGGGTGAGACCAGGCATCCCCGGCGGTCTGGTGGGGCCGTTAGTGAAGATGAGGCAAGCTAATGCCCAGAGTTGCCGAGTGTGATCGCTGATCAGAGTGGGCTCCGAGGCGAAAGAATTATCGAGTCCGCTGACCCTGGTCCAGAAACCTGCTGCGCCGGGAATCGAACCCTGGTCCCGGGCCGTCCTCTGCTCTCGGGTCTGCCGCCTCTAACCAGTGAGCCACACTACTTCACAGAGGGCTGGAGGAGCAGTGTTTTTGTGCCATCATTGTAAGTGAATAGTGGTCTTTTTTTGTGTACAGGCCAAGATGGGCAAATTATTCTTTTGGGCTCTTCCCAAAGGTGCTGGAGCCAGTGAAGTCTGGTTTTTGGTGGTCAAGGGTTGCTGCCTCTGTGGCAAAACCCCGTCATTTATGGCAATAGGGACTGCTGACAAAACTGGAGAGAGAGAGAGAGAGAGAGAGAGAGAGAGAGAGAGAGAGAGAGAGAGAGAGAGAGAGAGAGAGAGAGAGAGAGAGAGAGAGAGAGAGAGAGAGAGAATGAATAATGGAGTGGGGACTGTTTGAATGTTTGCCAGTGCTGCTTTGGGTTCGAGTCCAGCACACACGGTTTCTTGTCCTTTGCATTTTGTTGTTTGTGGTCCTTATTTTCTGATCAGATCCAGTCATGTTGCTGAACCATTCCCATGTATGGTGAAGAGTGGATGTGTGTGCAGTTTGATAACATATTGTTAGATGTGAGTATGCAGGTGTATTGTATTGTAAAACTGTAATGAAGGCCATTGTAATTATTTTACTCTGGCTGCAGCATTTTCCCAATAATTAGGAGTTTGCCTCAGTACAACAACCTCAATCTTCTCCATAATTTTTAGATTTCAACAAAAAATATATTTCTGGCTCACACAGATAAAAAGCTACTCAGAAAACGTATGACACGTTACCGAGCTGACGCAGACCCCTTGCAAAATGCAGCTGATCATCTTTCAGTTGCCGATTGCTATATTCAGGCGTTAAAGAGGCACTTTTGAAGGTGAATATTTTGCCGACAAAGTATTACCATGCATTGAAAAAGCAAAATACTGAAATAACACTAACAGGGAACTCACCACACTATGCTGCATAATATTGTTATCTCTTTTCATATAATTTAATCATCTTGTTCACATAATTTGGTCCTAGTTTGCGGCATAAATAATTGGCCTTTGCTATAATTGCTCGGACCTTGAGATGTGTTTCTCTGGGGAAAATGACATATTTGTGCCTGACATTTTTTTTTTACTTATTAAATCTCTTCTAATGCCTTGTCTCCATTCTGCATGTTTCGCAATCTTACCAAAAATGACACTATTGAAATGTGCCTTCTGTACAGTCATTATCATTCTAGAGCTTCCTAAAAATGCAATCTTCTATTTATTATCTGAAATAAACAGGGTAGGTCTGTGAGGGATAATTTACTTGTTGCATTTTCCACAGGGCATATTGGTTCACTGTGTGATTTACAAGCATCACTTTTTGCACATTCTCTAGTTTTCCCCTAATTTCTCTTATAATCATCTCCTGTGCGTTCAGCATATCAAGCTATAGACAAAATAATGAGGTGTATGTATATATTATTAATGAGTTCCTTTGATACAGGTGACGAGTTCAGCACATTATAGTAATGATATATTCTTTGTGGAATAGTGAAGGTACAGTCGGTGATGTTTCGTTTTATTCACTGAAAAGGAACTGATGCAGCAAATATTAAGTCCACAGATGAAGGCCATGGGGTACAGAGAAAAAACAGAGCAAAATCTGAGAATTTGACAAGAAAAAAATGACCTCGCGAGCAGCTTGATGGTTTATATGTTATACAGTGACAGTGATTGCCTGTGGGTCAATGTTTTCCGAGCCCTGCTTATACCCGATGGCTCAGGAGTCAGATTAACGAGTACAGTGGAATTTACTGTATCCAGTAATTACCACGTGCCTTAAATTTCCCACCCTTCATTAAGTTTCCGCATATGCCAGATTTGGCCCCGGAAAAGTGTAAGTTATATACCTTACCATGCAGGTTTTGGTTCACTTAGCATTAAAATCTGCAAATAAAAACACCAACGGGTATATTTACAAGCCCCTATTGCCACCACAACGTCATTAAAACACCACAATGTCACTTTTAGTGACGTTGTAGTGATGATACAGGATTCGCCTTATTTACAAGGCAGCGTTAAGCCACTTAAAGTGGCTTAAGGCTGCCTTGGTAATAAGGCTTGCAAATAAGACACCCTTTCACGATGTACTTAGCAGGAAAGGGGAGGGCAATGGGTGTTGGGGTGGGCGTGCCACCACAACACCCATTAATTTTTACACTGCCTCTAATTACATGGGTGGTATAAGTAGGAGGCAGAGCCAAAATTAAGACCAGGGAACACCTGGTGTTAAACAGGCGAAACGAGGAGAAATTCTTTATTTCTATGTGTGCTGCGTTGTGCATCGCACAATATAACAGCAAAACGCCATTGATTGTTTATGTGCAGGAAGGAGTCCCTCCCTGCACATAAACAATTAAAAAAAATACATTTTGAAACTTCTATGTGTGTTGCATTAAGCAGCACACATAAATGTTACAAAACGCCATTTAAACATTGTTTATGTGCTGGAAGGGAGACCTTCCTGCACATAAAAAATCTTCCTCTCAACGTATATTCCCTTTACACTTCATTGTAAATATGCTCCCTAGATTCCGACAAATTCGAAATTAGAGCCACAATGTGTTAAGCACAGACCAACATCTTCACACACTCTGGTACAAGGCAGGACTATCAAGGTAGTCTGATGCATAGTTGCACCACCCAAACATCTCTTTAACCCGTTTGCTGCTTTTGTCGGCCAACAGCGGTCGCGAGCACTACCTCAGTAGTGCTGCGCACGTCCGTTCGCCGACGCGTCCCCGCCCGCTTAATAGAACGTTCTGCACCAGCGCAGAATGTTCGAAGCAGCAAACGGGTTAAAAAACTTGCACAGCTTTTTTAACAGACATACAAGTACAGGACCTAAGTATCCCACCATACATGTCCCATCCTCTATGCCATATTAGCACATATAGCAGTAAGTCGTTATGGGCTGAAGGGTCAATAGGACGTCACAGCAAGCAATATCAATTACATTATTGAACCCTAGTGAAAGATGCCACATTAGCTATTTTCACTCCCCTTGCTATAGGAAATGACATGTTTAAGTGAAGAGATAGCAGCATGTGATATCTACAAATATTCGAGGACATTATCAAAGTGTCACAATTTATGAGACCTGCATCAATAACATTGATTGCTGAATTGAACAAACAAACCTGCTGTTGTGCAAAATCAATACCTCGCCATCATCCGCAAATCATTTCAATATAAATGTATGTAAATCCGTGAAGAATCTCATCAATGCTACTGACAAAGAGCTAAGATAATTGCACTACAAAATAAATGCATTAATACCTCAGAATAGTCTGCCACTCAGGAACCAGATACAATGCAGAACGCTCAAACACACTAGCAGAAAAGGCATCATCAGTCACTGCAATCACTGCAAGTTCCAGAAAGAACATATGGGCATATTCACAAAGAAATGTCGGAGCGCAGCGCTATGGCAATTTACTTTTTAAACGCAGAGATGCGCCATATTTACCCCTGTGTGTCCCTAGTGCTGGCACAAAAAAGCTGTCTAGCGCAAGCACCGGCACCCAGCCGCCATGTGGCAAGGGTACTTGCGTTCCTGGGATGATTGTTTATGTGCAAGAATGGACACCTTCCTGCACATAAACAATTAATAATGGCGTTTTTCTCTTTTATGTGTGCTGCAGAATCTAGCAAACATAGAAAGAACAAAAAACGAGGAGAAATGAATATTTCTCCTCCTATCGACATTCTAAGACCAGATATTCCCTGGTTCCTCCCTAAAGGTGAGGGGTTCCACTTAAGGTGATATCTCCTTTTTTCCTCTAAGTTGTGAGGAGGATGGTTCTGCACCTAGGAATTACAGTGGTGAGAGTCCTGAGCAAAGCGGGGTATTATTTTGTGCTGGCTGAAACATATCGACATTTATGCAGAGTGGGGGGGGTTGGAATCTCATTTTAAGCCAACCACCCATGTTTTTCGTTTTAAAATTGTAATAGGGATTCCGTGGTTCCAGTTTTATGTCACTTGTCATCACATGTCCTGCACTGTTAATTCGTCTGTGATTCCACTTTCACATTTTGTGTTGTATTGTCTTCCCCTCCTTATTGCTCCACCTTCAGCGTTTGGCTGGCGGGGAGGTGTGTTAGCAGCCCTATGATGAAGCATGACACCGCTTGCTGTGTGTGAGGGCAGTTTTACAAAATTGGTGCATTTCCATACACTTATCCATCTCCACGTAGTTTTTCAATCCCTCTTCTTTTTGTGATATTTAACTGGTGAGCGGGAGGTCGAAGAGGGTTTTTTCCTCTCACCCCTCTGTACTTTGTGTGTTTTGACCAATGACTAAAAGTCTGCTGTGCCATTAAAATATGTTGAGCAACAGTTTTGGAGTTAAACTATTCCCGATATGGAATCCAGTTTTACAGGTGAGCAAAAAATTAGTTTTAAATCCGCACTTCTAAAATTTGAACCAGTGCTTAATTTAAGCCTTTGGTTTCCAGTGCTTGGCACTGGCACTCAATTGTCAACACTGGCACTTATACAGTCTACCACATAGTGGTGCTGTTTCTCTAATTTAGAGATGAACAAAACAACTGTTGTTTATTAATTCAATATACATTAAAATTGACTAATACCGGGAGAAGATGGCCGCAGCCTAGGGAGCTCCGGCGCGTCAGACACGATTTTATTATTAAAACGCCGAATTATTGTCAGAAAATCGTCGAAAATGAGGTCACTTATATTCTGAAAGCAGTACCTGTTGGTTGTGGTGCTTTTTGTCAATTTTTGTGCATTTTGCAGTGCTTTTTCTCCATTGAGCTTCTGCTTCCAGCTCTGCTCCCAGGATCAGCCAGGTCAGTCAGTCAGGGGGGCGGAGCAACTCTTCAGGAAAGGGCCTGGCTTGGGCCTAGCCACTCCCACAGCCCATTATAGCTGCTGCCCTGGTTTTACCAAAGATTTCTTCTTGCTGCATTATAACTTGGTTCCTATTTTTCATTTTTTCATGTAAATTACTGACTTTTATTCCATTATTAAAATGGAAAATAAATATCCTATTCATTCCAAAAGAAGGCAGCAAGTTTCACCTCCGCCAATTAAATCAAAGGCGGTTGAATAATCAGAACCTTCTTTATCTCTAATTTTAGAGGAAATTCAAGCTCTTCGCATTAATACAGACTCCATTGCTTCAGAAATTAAAAGTGTTCGTAAAGAAATGGCGAGTTTATCAAAGAAATCTTTGATAATGCCATTAAAATTCAGGATAATAAAACTAAACTTGACTCTTTTAACTCCCTTGTTGAAAAAATATTGCCAATGTCTACACATCTTTTAGACATGGAAAATCGCAACAGGCAATACAACCTATGCTTTTTCAATTTGCTAGAAGAGGTTGAAAGTAACAACTGCAGATTGTACATAGAGAATTTGATTCCAGGCCTTCTACAAATTAAATTTCCAGAAAAGTTCGAGATTGATAAGGCTCAGGATTCCTTCCCATCGCAATCCTAAGAGTTCTAAACCGCGTCAAATGATTTTCAAAGTTCTTCGCCATCATCATTTAGTCCTGATTCGGAAAGCTGCGAGGGAGATTCCTTCTTTGATGGTTAATGGGAATAAAGTTTTCATTCAACAGGATTTCGCAAAAGAGACTGTTGCAACGTGCAAGGAGTTTTCTCAGTTACGTCCTCAACTGCGAAGTCTTGGGTTCAAATAGGGTCTTTTTATCCCTTCTACTATGCGTATTTGGAAAGACAATTTTTTTAAATCTTTTCAGGGTCCTGTTGATTTACGTCACTTTTTAGATCAGCAGTCGCACCACTCCATGGATACTCATGACTCTAATACTTGACTTCAATAAAATCCTTATGTCCTGCAAGATAATTGCTTTTGTATACTATGGGCTCCAACGGTTCCGATCATACTTGTAGAACGCATGTGTGTTTCTTTCTTGATATTAATGTACTTTGTTTGTCCTTTTCTCCCTGTTATCTTTATTTCCTGTCCCTTTTCCGCATCTAGAGTTACCATTTTCTTCTATTTCTTATCTCTGTTCTCTTCGCCTCTTCTTGCTTCCTTACTTTCATTCTTTCTTTTTTCTCTCCCTTATGGCTAATGTTCATAATATTAAAGTAGTGTCACTAAATGTTAAAGGTTTACGCCATCCTGTTAAACTTACAAAAATGTTAGATTATTTAGGCAGTTTTAAGGCTGATATTTGTTTCGTTCAGGAGACTCATATTGATGACAAAATATTACATTATATGAAAAAAAAGTTGGTAGATACTATTGTTCCATCTCCTCCCAATTGTAAGAATAATGGTGTTGCTATGTTCTTTGCAAAAAAATTACATTGTCAGGTTTTAACTAAAACCATAGATTCGGATGGTAGATTCATTATAGTCAAAATAAAAATTCATAATTCATTCTTATTTTTACTTAATATTTATGATCCTACTGTTGACTACCCTATTTTTTGGTCTAATATTACCACATAAGTTTTAAAGTTGGGCAATGTTCTGTTGATTGTTGGTGGGGATTTTAATGTTATTGCTGATCCACTCTTAGATTGATTATCTAGTTCTAAATTTCGTCCACCTAAGGTTTTTCATGCTTTTAAACCCTTTATCCATACCACTAAATTGGCTGACATTTGGCGATTGCATTTTCCTACAGACAAATGTTTTAAATTTTTCTCTAATCCTCACAAGTCACATTCTAGGATTGAATATTTTCTTATTTCTAAGCAACTTATTTAATCTGTAACGAATCCTATGATTGGTAATATTGATATATCCGATCATGCCTTGAATTTGTTTATTTTAAATCTATCCTCCACGTTTACAAAACAAACTAGATGGCGTATGAATGCTAATATTGTCCTTAATGAGCATAATAAACCAAAAATTTTACAGGCCATCCCAGATTTTTTTTTAAACCCTGAAGAATCCACTTCTTTGGTCAATAGATGGGACGCCTTTAAAGCCTATATCAGGGTTGTTACTATTTCTATCATGGCATATGAGAATAACATTTTCAATGCTCATATCAAACATTTGGAAAAGCAAATAGCGAAATTTGAAAGACTTTATTACGTCCAATGATCTTCAATATCCACTCAACCTACAAAAGCTTAGATATGAATTTAACGCAACCCTCAGTAAAAGAGGTGGTATCCAAAGCCCCAAATCCAATGCTAAATTTCGTTTTAATGCCAATAGATCTGGGAAGCTCCTAGCGAATTATCTGCGTATAAAAATAGATAAGACGCAGATTACTTCTATTCAGGGTCCTAATGGCAAAATTGCATTATCCCATAATGATATTGTTAAAGAATTTTGAGACTTTTACTCTAATTTGTATAATAAGCCAGATTGTCTTGATACCTCAATAATTGACTCTTTCTTAAATACTTATGATTTGTCCAACATTTCACAATCAGATAAGATTGGATTAGATTGACTCATTACTGCTGATGAAATTTTAGTAGCCATAAAATTTCTCCCAAAAAATAAATCCCCTGGCCCTGATAGTATTCCAGCTGAATTTTATAAAGAATTTCAATCCCAACTCTTACCTTATTTACTTCAACTTTTTACTGTTTTTGGTTCTTCGGGAACCATCTCAGGTACTTTTACGGATGCTTTAACTGTTGTACTCCCCAAACCAGATAAAGACCCTACCCTTGTATCAAATTATCGTCCAATTCCTTTAATTAATCAAGATTGTAAATTATATGCTAAAATCCTTGCTTCTAGATTGGCTCATATTCTTGATTCTATTATACATCCAGATCAATCAGGCCTCATGAAGAATAGATATTCTGCAAACAACACAAGAGCTTTACTGCATGTAATTGAACAAAGTCATACTTTAACTGCTCCTTCCGGAATTATGGCTTTGGATGCAGAAAAAGCTTTTGATAAAATCCATTGGCATTTTTTGTTTCTGACCCTATTTTCATTTAATTGTGGTCCCTTATTTATTCGTATGATATCTGCATTGTATTCTGCTCCCACTGCTAGGTTTCTTATCAATGGTCAAATCTCCACCCAATTTTCCCTTTTTAGAGGCGCACAGCAAGGTTGTCCTCTTTCTCCACTTTTATTTTTACTTGGAATTGAACCCTTTCTTCACCATATAAGAAACTGTGATGACATTAAAGGTATTATGCTGAAGAACATTACTATCAAAACCTTAGCCTAGGCTGATGATGTATTATTATTTATTAGTGACCCTATCTCTTCGGTCCCTTCCTTATTAGAAATCATTACAAAATATTCCACAGTTTCTGGTTACATACTTAATATTAATAAAACAGAATTGTTCCCCTTAAATATTTCTGCACTCCTGATATGCTACCTATGAAAAACATTATTTGGCAAAAAAATAAATTTAAATATTTTGGTATTTTGTTTTCGTCCTTGAATAGTGATTTTATCCTAAATCATATTAAAGCTAAAGTATCTAAATGGTCCTCACTTCATCTCTCATGGTGGTGTAGAATGGATTCCATCAAAATGAATATTGCTCCAAAAAATCTTTACACCCTTGCTATGATTCCTACTCAATTTCCATTAAAATTTTATAATGATGTTGATAAAATGTTACCCAAATTTCTATGGAATAATAAATCCCCTCAAATGGGTATAAGAAACTAAAAATGCCTAAATGTAATGCTGGTTATGGCTTGCCTGACTTTTTTCTGTATCATAAAGCATTTATATTGAAACAAAGTTCCATTTGGCTTTGCTCTTCCTCTATATTTAACGCTCCTATTTGGTTCAATATAGAGAAATGTCTTGTTAATCCTTTTCCATTTCCCACCTTGCTTACCATGTCCAATAAATCTACAGTCTTACATCATTCAGGTATTATCAGATCCTCGAAACTAATTTTCAATGATTTGGATTCAAATTTCTCAACTCCTCTTGACCACACTGTGGATTTATCATTATGGCATAGTAATGTTATTAAATTGAATAGAAATGTGAATTTTTGGAATTCATAGATTAAAGCTGGTATTTTCTATCTTAAAGACTTATACTGTAATAATGCCTTTATTTCTTTTGATATTTTGCAATCAAAATTTAAGTTGCCTAAATCTGATTTTATTAAATATGAGTCTTAATGTAATTCAATTTTAGATTCCTTCCCTCAAGGTATTCCATCTACTATTTCAAACGATTTAGTAATTTATATTCAAGCTGTATCTTTGTCATCAGATACAGTCTCAATTTTGTACAAGAAATTGGCTACTTCAATAGGCAACAATCTAAATATAATTTCGGCATTTTGGAATAATGAACTTTCCCTTTCTTTATCTTATGACACTTGGAAAATTATTTGGCTTAATAGTATTTCTGGATGGCTACCTGTTTCGCTTTATCAGACCAACTCTTATATTTTATTCAATTGTTTATGGACTCCTACACGTTTATTTTGTGCTAAATTGCTGCAATCTGACACATGTTGGCATTGTAAGTTACATGCAGGATTCTTACAACATATGTTATTTGATTGCCCTTTAATTTCTAACTTTGGTCTGATGTTTGGCATATTATACTAAATATATTACCCGTTCAAGATGTTCTTTCTCATAAATTAGTGATTTGTAAATCGGTTGGTCTGGTACATTATCTTACTGATTCAGAAGATTTTTTTTTTAATTTCTTAATGTCGGCTGCTTTAAAATCAATTACTTTTTGTTGGAAAGATGTATCAATTTTATCAGTTCATGCTTGGTGGTTATGGGTCATTTTTACAAGAAGAGGTGCACAATTGTCTCTAACTGAGATTAATCATAATTCTCATTATTATCAATCTTTTTGGTCACCTATAGATACTTACTTGTTATCATAAATGTATTTCCCTGCCTATTATATACTTTTTCAAATCTTAATATTACATTATTTATATGTTAATGGTAACTCTTTTATATTAATGGTTATATAATCTAAAACCACACTCCCTTTCCCTCCTTTCCCCCCTCACCTCTTTTGTTGTTCTCCTTTTCCATTTATTGAGTATAGTGATTTATATACCTTTTTACATTTATCTGAAGTTTTATATCTCTTCTTATCTTGATAAGGTATTACTGCTTATGTAATATTTTTTGGGGGGATTGTCTGTTTCTGTTATTTCTTCTGAAAATTTAATACAATTATTTTGAACATAAAATTGACTAATACCTTCAATCCAAGCCCTTCTGATAGCTTTAGAGGGCTGGAGTAGTTTGAATTGTCACACTTGGAGTGCGATGGTTATTAGTTGTGTTGGTACTGTCATTGGTTGTGCTGGCAGGGGCAATAGGTGGTGCAAGCTGCAGTGACCTCCTGATGATGGGCTAGCACCTATTTTGTTACAAATAAAAAAAACACTGATTTGAACCATTTAGTCAATCTGCCCAATGCAGCAGACATAAAAACAGCAAAAATAAGGAGAAAGAAAGCATTTCTCCTCATTGCGCCCTATTAAGACCAGGGGGCATATTACCAAGCAATAGCGATAATTATCGCTATTGCTTGGTTAGCGTGAAAAAATTATCGCCGAGCTGCGGCGATTGTTATCGCAGATAAACCTTGGTATTACCAAGGTTTATCGCAAATGCGATAAAAATGGGCCGCAATGCATGAATATCGCTGAAAAGTCAGCGATATTCATGCATTAGCAAGCTAATGCTCTTAGCCATGTTATCCACCTCCCATTGGATAACATGGCTAAGAACTGCTCAGGGCAGGTGTTAGCTTTTGGAGATATTCGTGCTTAGCGCGAATATCTCCAAAAGTTGCTAATAGGAGATAGCGATGTTAGCGACTGTTTCCAGTCACTAACATCTTGGCACACCCACTTTGCATGTCATTAGTGATAAATATCACTGACATGCAAAGTGGGATCCAAAATGGTCGCTATCTCCTACTAGCTGTCGCTAACTGGTGTTAGCGACAGCTAGGTAATGGGGAGGTCATTTTATCTCCGCTTTCTTTGCTTTTAAAGCCAAAAAAGCGGAGATAAACCCCCTTGATAATATGCCCCCTGGTTCTTCCTGGACTTAATTTTGGTGCTGCCCCATATTTATGCCTTCATTGTAAATATGGTGCAGCGACAAAATAAATGGGTGTTGCAGAACGCCCACTGCAACACTAATTGCCCACCCCTTTCTCGCTAAGTATAGCATGAAAGGGTGTCTTATTTACTAGGCAGCGCAAGGCCATGTTAAGGGGGCTTAACACTACCTTGTAAATAAGGTGAAGTCCGTATTGCCAACACAACGTAAAAAAAGTGACATCCTGGTGGTGGTAGGGACTTGTAAATAGGCCCTTTTATTTTTTAGATTATAACTTAAAAGTGACTAACAAAAATACACCAAATAAAGAAAATCCACCAAATGGAGCATCGCTCTACATGTCTGCCAAATTTGGTGTACTTTAACTCTGCGTTTTTTCATTATTTATTTAGCAAGTCAATCAAGGCGATTTCAATGCCATTATGGAACACAGCATGTTCTGGGCTCTTTTTCATGGAACTGTATTAGAAATCCCAGCCCAGTCTATTCCAGTTCTATTGAAGAATTCCTAGACTTGCCCAGGGACTCCAGGTCCAGCTCCTTTCCTCATTGTCCAATCCACTGTCCCTCAAGCAGAACCCAGCCCCTTTCAGTCTGGACTAGTGTCATCACCTGGCCCAGCTATTGCCCTAGTTTGGAATGCACTGTGAATGAGATGCAAAGATTTCATTTCTGGGAGGCAGTTATTTTCCCTTGACCCAGAACAATCATGGCTTTGTGCAAGCAAATGCGGTTTGATAGCAAATTGTGAGCTGTGCACATTTATTTTATATCAGATACAAGAACCCTTCACAATATTAAGTAAATATCAAAAATAACAATAAAACAATAGTGTCACACAAAAATTAGATAACAATCACAGATTATAAATGTAATTCATATTAATAGTTATTAATTGTAGTACTTAATTTTGAGTATTATTGAAACTCCATATTCAAAAGAAGTTATGCCTTGAAAATCCAGACTTTACAGTCCTTTTTTCTATTTGCCTAGAACATAATTATAAGGCTTCTAGTTCCTAGTAAATGTAAGGAGTAATTTCTAGAAAGTAAGCAATGGTCTAGAATATGGAACCTATTCACAAAAGAAAATGTAGACCTGACTAAATCTAAAATTGTAAATTTACTGTTGCATTTTGTAGTAAAAATACTTTGGCTATTCATAATTTCTAAAAGTAAAATTTAGTACAAGGTGAAGAATTTGCATGCCCCCTTCCCCTGAAACCAGGTGGAGGAAGCAAATTTATAAGTGTAAATTTGCCAGCAGTAACTTTCCTCATGTAGCCATAGGTCTCTGTGTTGGAGATCCCCCTATGGGAATATATAGGAAAATCTTAAAAGGTTGATGAAATTGAAAACAAATTGTAAAAATATTAATATATTATATAATAATGCACTTTAATTTTGCAAATGTATTTTAAATGTGGATCAAAGTCAAAGAAAATGCTACTGCACTGTCAACTTAATTTTGAATGAATATGCATTATGTTGAATATTTTACTTTAAATTAAAAAAATATATATTTTAATGTATTACAAACACACAAAGTACAATATTTTATTTATTTATTAGGTAGTAATGATTACTAATAGTTATGAAAATAATTAATTATAATGAATATATATTAAAGGTGCATGTGTATTTTAATGAACATATTTATTTAGGTGCTTTGTTTTATTATACATTTTCATTTTAAAAATATTACTTACATTTTTATAATTTTTAGAAAACGTATAATTAAAAATTAATATTAAATATTAGTTCATGTACAGTGCTACTGTAAGGCCATGTCTCTATTAATATCTAAAGGAGGGTGTGGCTGTACCAGTGGATCGCAATTTGTGGGAACTGGGAAGAGTTACCTATAACAGGTTTAGAAGTTCATTTTGTGAATAGGAATGAGTGTACACTTTTATGGGTGGTTGCATGTTTCTCTCTAAACACCTCTTTAGCTCTCCTTAGACCCCACCTCTATAGTGGTAAGTATTTCAACCACTCACCAAATCTTCTCACATTTACTGCAAACCCTTATATGTATGTGTGTGGAGAGCTCTGCTATAGGGGCAGATATCTAAGCACATACAAGGTAGGAGAGGCAGAGGCATAGACCTCCACATGTAGGTTTGTGAAAAGCATTTTGTAGTAGGTGAGTATTACTATTGCAGTACTCCTAAACATACTACAAAATGCAGATTGTGAATAGGCTCCTATGTGTTGTAGCCAAATTGTTTCACTAAGCAGGGAAGATAGATGGGCTAATTGATATCCAATTACCTATGATGATGGACCAGCCAACTAATTTGACCTTTAGGACCATCATACAGCCTGAAGACGGCATTTGTTCCTTCCCTGCCTATAATCCCAGCAAAACAACTTTTGATATTCAATATTGAAGAAACTCCAATCACCATACTTCTCTGTGTCAGAAACTTCTGGTTCAGGGATGGTTCCAAGTATGCTGGCTAATTGTAAATCCACAATATTGAAATCATCCTCTATCTCCACTCTCATGAATTTGGCAAAGCAGGATCCCCACTGAAACCAGCTATGCTCCCTCCCTGTCAATCATCTGCTAGTGCTGGTAAAACCTATGACCTGGCATCTAATGACCCATCAGCTCACTAGTATTGCCACCTTGCCTTATTTAAGAGGTAGGTGACAATCACTAGATTTCCCTTTCTTGTACCACCATAGGAGGAATAATGAGCCTGGGCAAATAAATCCATCAATGTCCTCCATGCACAGGAATAACAGGAATACCTTCTTGTCAGGGACAATGTTTGTTTGTTTTACTCAAGCAATCTCTCTTTTTTGCAACTTGTTTAAAATATACAGAATGGCCGCTGCCAAAACAATATGGCAACCACTCAGTATTCCACTGACCTTAATATAGATCTACTTGTTGCACAGGCTCCACCGACGATCTCTAAAAATGGGGAAAAGTCCTTGATCAGGAGAACTTAGATCATGGCCTCCACTGACCTGGCATGTTAGGAGGCCTCCATTTAGCATTTAAATGTTCCACATAAACCCTTATTAAGAGTTGCTTAGAGAGATATCCCCAGAGGTTGCTCCAGCCAACTACAGGTATTATGGCTTCTTTGACCCAGAATTACTGGGCCTGCAGATAACAGACACGGACCTCCTTCCCCCTCCACTCTCAGGTCTGTTGTATTTCTAAGAACAGGGAACGTGTCCCTTTAGGTCTGCATTTTTTTCTCATTCTAGGGTAAATAACTTGTAATCACATATTTTGGTGAGGGAATACTTCAGGAATTGATGATTCCAAGCCCCCTCCCCAGATCCCTGCACCAAAATACGAGGAATTTGTTATAAGAGCTAAAATCATATGGTCTGAGGAAAACAGTTTCACATTTTGCAAAACAAATGCTATTTTCATATAATGGTTGATTGAGCAATGGTAAAATGGCAGGGCAATCTTCCTATGTTGACTCCGCATGCAAGTCCACATTGTTAAAAAATATGACATTAAAAAATATGACATAGCTCAAATAAGCTTCTCAAAGTCTTAAAGCTGACTAATTTTTGTTTACAGCAAATTCTCAACAGACATGAAAGGTCCAGAACTGTGCTTTGTTAATTATCAATTGTATGAAAATGTGTCAAACCAGAAGTAATTATTCTGATACAAAAGACAAATTAAAGGTACTGCTGAAGGGACAAAGATATAACACCTAACATCGGGAAATGCGCTGCCTCATTCGGAAACTGGTGACTCTATTCTCATGGCAAACCCTACATACAGAGATCTATCACAAAGTAAATTACTATCTGCGGTTGGGGAGAAATAACTACCTGGATGCACTTCACCAACACTGGGTGAATATTAGTAGAAATATTTGTCTCCATGCCTTTACATGAGAGTGGTAGAGACATGTATGATTAAATGTATGAATGCAAAGATACTGAAGGTAATTTTGCAGCTGGATTTCAGGTGCACCCCAGTTGTCCACAGGAGAAGTGGAGTTTTCTGCTTATCTATGGTGAACTAGGAATGGGAGACAATAGGAAGAAAAAAAACCTCTCATCAACATTACACACAACCAACAAACATTAAGCCTGAAAGCTTAAAGTTACAGCCCACATGCTGGCATTTGCCCTTTTCCCTCCGTAGTGCTGTTTAATCGTATAGATCACAGAAACTTCCTCCAGTTCCCAGAAAGCAGATCACCTGACTTAAAAAGAAGACTAACTTCACTGATAAAAAGGCAAGACTTGCAATTAACTTGTAGGACCAGATGTACATGCGTTTCACTTAGTGATTTCCAAATAGCCATTTCATCCAAATCACTATTTGCAATCGCAAATGGAATTGTATGAAAGTTCACTTTTCCCAATTTGCTATTCGGTAATAGTCACGTTCACTATATTGTAATTTCCTAGTTGTGAATGGCAAATTCTTTGAATAGGTAGTAGGAAATCGCAAATAGCAAAAGTTGCTCTTTGGGAGCAGAATGATGACATCACTATAAAGAAGTTCTCAAATGCATGCCATGTTCTGTAACACACAGGAAGTGAGTGCTGTTGCAGGAGCACCTCTGTGGACCCTTGTTGGAATCTTTGACCGCAAACAATTGCAAATATTTCCAGGGAAGAGGCAGACAAGGACCTTGTAGCTAGGAAGTGCAAGCTTAAGTTCTCAGCGAAAGAGCTGGGGGTCCTCACCAAGGAGTGTGTTTGCCATAATGAGGTGTTGTTTGATAACAGCTCATTCACTGTGCAAGAAGCACAAAAATATAAAATCTGGAACAGTTTCCTGGAGAAAATCAATTCCCTTGGAATTCAGCAATGTACCATCCCAGAAATCAGGAAAAGATGGTACTACTTTAGATTGTGAACAAAAGTGAAGGTAGCACGTTGTTTTGTAGAGGCAAGTGGGTCAGGCAGAGGACCATCTCAGCAGTCACCACTAACACCCATGGAAACCATGATTGAGGCAACAATGCAGCCGGAGAGCGTTGTTGGGGTGTCCAACACAGATACCTTCAATCCACAACCTTCATTGGAAGGTAAGATTTCAATAGATTTTCATTATTCATTTCATTTTCATTCTTTATTTCGATCGATTAGATCATAATAGATTACATCCAAAATTAAAAAACACAATTAATTTTAACAAATCCATTGAGCATGAATTAAAAAAGGACAGTGCAGTTTTCATCCTAATATACAGATTCAGGCTGTTACTATAGTGTGCCTAACACAAATCGAAAGTTAGATTTAAAAGATCATAAATTGATTGCACTATATTTCAATCAAAAGTCAACAAAACAAAAAATTGTTGTAAAACTTATACCGAATCTGTGTCAATTTTCATGCAACAAGTAGGTTTGTGCCACATCGCAGTTAAAAATTTGGCTACCGCAAACACAGTCAGGGGTGATACGTCCGTCTTTAAAATTCATTATTCATGATACTATCAAAAGTACAGAGAAGTCACTCTGTTTCAACTTTCAAATCCATTATGAGAGTCATAGTAACAATAATCCTTAATTTATCATATGTAGAGAATCACATTTAACATAGGTTGCTCCCAAAAACATTGACATTAAACGTAGCCAATAATTAGCGAAGTTACATAAAACCTTCAACTTTGATGTAAAATAAAACAGTATATTAAAGTACAGCTATAAATGCTTCTCAGATTTATCACAACAGATAGAGCATGACACAGAGTGAGATGGCACTGATGAAGGTACTTGTGAAATTTAGCAATCCACAGCCATACCGTCCTCACAGACAGAGCAAGTAACAACCAGGATAAGAACTACAGTTTCACCACTTCCTGGTTATCCTGATATACGAGATGGACCAACCCCAGGCAGGGAAAGCACTGCAATACCTTAGAGTACAGACAAATGTGTAGCATGGCACAGCTTCTTGCAATGCTGTTGTCCTTGTTGAGAAAAATGCTTTTAATACATCTCATTTGTTTGGAGTATTAGAGACCTCTATGCTATCTGTGCAGTGGCTGCAGACTAAAAATAATAATAATGTAAATCGACCTGGATAAAATTAGGGAGTTTAGTAACATTGGAGGATATAAAATAAATCATGCCAAATCAGAGGTGCTTCTTTTTAATAGCACCGCCGATATCTTGCCCCTCGCTATGCTGGAACATTATATAGCAACCAAGCCAATCAGATACTTATTTAGACCACCAGATTGGAGGACTAATATCCATTAAATTGTATCTCCACTTTATATAAAACACGCAACCTGGTTAAACAATGGGAAAATCTCCCCATTTCGATTATGGGGCGGGTTGCCCGCATTAAAATGAACAACCTTCTGTTATTAATATTTCTTTTTTCCAATATAATGATCAAAATTCCAAAGTCCTTTTTCGATTCAGTCCAATGAGAATTTAGACGTTTTAGCTGGTCTGCACCAAACACGAGATTAAAACTACAAATTCTACAATTAAAAGCGCAGGATGGAGGTCTAGCCTTGCCGGATGTATGGCTATATTACTACTACTCAATTCTTAACTGGCTAAATTGTAATAATCTGGAGGATATGATTGATGCCATTTTTTTCCTTTCAACTATGCTTAAGGAATTAGAGATCGACCTTGCGCCGTTTTTACATTTACCCAAACTTCTAAAAAAACATGCTATAAGACCCTAAGTGGGAAAAATTAGCGTTTGCTACTCCTCAAGATTTTTATTGAAACAAAAGGTTTCTTTCATGGCAGCAAGTACTAGACCGCAAGAGTAATATAAGTAGTCTTCTGATGATCAGCTATGCACAGGTTAAGCAGTTCTGTGCAGGCCTAACCTTCAAAAAAGACTATCCAGGCGCTCTCCTTGGGAAGGCACATTTTATTTAAAAAACTAAGCGAATAGGCAACTGGTACAAACTACATAAATCAGTTGAGACTAAACAGGTGATCCTCGACCACCTGGAGAAGGTTAGCTTTACTGGTTGCACTATCAATTTGCACCAATGGCAGAATTATAACAAAATGAGCCACAAAACAGTCAGGCTGCCAACCTAAGAATGATGGAATGGTTTAGCAAATGGATGATCTATTATACTCCTGATCAGCTCCATAAAATGTTCCCCACTGTTGATCCTAGGTGCTTTAGATAGGTTCTTACAACTAGGGATTGGCTTCACGTTGGGCTTACATGCTGCCACCTAACAAACAATTTGGCAAGATGTTTTTTCAGAAGTTAGTAGAAAATTGGAATTCAATCTTCCTCCTAGCCCTTTAACTGCCCTTTTTAGCGGAATGGAGATGTGTGAAGACTTGACCTTAGATCAACGTCAATTTAGTTTTATTGCAGCATTAATTGCGAGATCTCTTATTTTAGCAAACTGGTAATCCAAGGTGATTCCGACGAGCCATCAATGGTTTATAAAAATGCAGAGAGAGGGAAACATTATACGCTAAAAGGGTAGGCTCTTCTGCCAAACTTGATAGAATCTGGTGATTTCTGATTTGAATTGTTTCGTCATTCACTTTTAATTATGCACTTTTTCATTAAATTTCACTACAATCTATGAGTGTTATAAGTATAATTACTTATATTGAACTGGTCCTGAGCTTTTTAGTATATCATGAGCAAATGTTTTTGTATATTGTACCTGCAGCTCTAAATCATAATTGATCTTTTTTTTTCTTCCTAATTGTTTCTAAGTTTTCTTTTTTGTTGAATTGTGTATTATAAATGTATGTAACGTTGTGAATGAAGGTTTCATAGACTTAAAATGAATTATGAATATTGTATTTGTGTAACAGGATCTATGCAGGTTGCTTTCTCACCTTGTAAACAATACTTTGGCTACAAGTAATACAAATAAAAAAATAAATGTAAATCGACAATATACATGTATTGCGAGAATCTGGTTGTCTGTGGGGCCTTATCACGGAGTTCACTTGAAGAAACCTTTCTGGGTAAAATCAGGGTTATTTACTTAACATTCAGTTCAACCTTTGGTAGGTATGTCACAGAGCAGCAAGGCGTAGTAAAGGAACAATGTGTAAAGCATTTAACAACACCAAATAACAGAATAAGAAAATCACCAAACAAGAAAGAGACACAACAACAATCTATTAAAAGATAGCATAGTTTTACAAATGTTTAGAGACATAATCATTAAAATTCATCAGCATTTTACAGAGATACAGATTTTAGAACTTTGTTTTATAACTTTCAAAAACAAGCGTTGGCAAATGTAAAGAAAAGTTAGTGCGAGTTTTCCGGCCGAATTAGGGCAACCAAATCAAACATTAACGAGGGCTAGAAATAATATTTGTTACCTGGTAAGCAGAGCATTTTTTGAGTGAGTTCCAAACTTTACAGGACAACCAACTTTGACGTCTATGGAGTGGTTCCGATGCTGAGGGATGCAAACTTAAAGACACTCAATGATTCCTCAGTCCACAGATGAGTTAGGGTGACTCTGTCCACAGATCTTGGGGTCCCACAAAGTCCTCTATGCAGTGTTCCAGGGGCTGCTGATGCAGCACTCGTGCTTTTGTAACACAGTGGTCTTGGTGCAAATCTTTGGTGGGGGCTGCTGTCAACCTTGGATGATGAATTTGGTCACAACCAACACTCATGGGGTGCACCTGTTAGCTATTTCCAAATTGTCCTTTGTGGTGCTCGATGTCCGGTAGTGGCAAAACCTTCCCTGTGGCTGATGGAGTTACGACTTATGCTCTTTCAGTTTTAGTATCCCCAGTACTTGTCTGGTAGGTCAGCCAACTGACCTGTGGAGTCTCTGCTTCAGACTGTGTCTGTGAATCAACTTTTCTTAAAGCCAGGCATGCAAAACAGGGACCAAACTCCGCTAGCCCAAAAGGCAGCAGGTTCAGTCGCTCTGACACTGCAGCCTCTCTTTCTGCACTTCGAACAGGTTCAAAGTGGTATTCTTCTCATCCTGGTTCCAAATGCCGTGAGTACTGAAATCTCAGTGCCAGGGGTGCCATTTATATCCCAGAAACGTGCTCTGGAAGGACAATGTCGTGACTAGACATTGGGCTTGAAAGGCTTCCTCTAATCTGGTGACCCAATTCCGGTGATGTGTGGCATTTGGCTTTTCCAGAGTGCAACTTGCATGCCACAAGGAACATTGTTGAAGTCTTCTTCAAGTTAAAGGACCTTGGTAGGCCACTTCTGGGGGTGTGCCTACCAAGAGCTGCATACCCACAGAAAACTGATTCTGAAACCTGTTTTACCTTTCTTGGACTTGGCTCTACCTTGTTTAGGGAAAACAAAAGGCTTCCTGTGTGGGAATGTTGTTTCCAGCAGCCCTTCAAAGGCTGCATCATCATTTGATGCTTGCCTTTTGGTCTCACACTCTTTGCAGCCCATCCTGTACGAGAGAGGTCATACCTACAGTGAGGCAACAGCCTTCGTTCCTGAACAGGGAGTCATTCATATGTCTCCCTAGGTGGGCAGCAACCTGTCTTAGTCCCAGTCTCTCTGCAAGGTCACTGGACCACCTGGGTTCAGGAATGACAACTTTTACAAAAGTAGTTAGCATTAAATAGTACATACATGTCAACTGCACCATTGAGTTGCATGTGGTGTCCCCTTCAAGTTGATACCTTACATGACATAGTTAGGTAGACCTGTCAGGAGTTACACTCATTGGAATGCCAACCATTAATATTGCAATAACTTTTAAGCATGGACATCAGTTGGAGGTAGTCAGAGGTCGCAGCTGTGAGCCCTAGCTTGCTCTCTGCTACACCTGGCACTTCCTTTGAGGCTTGAAAACAAATGTGGGGAGGGTCAAGAGGGGATATAATTTAATGACCTGTCAACTTATGCCCCAATAATAGATATAAAACACGAAAAGGAGACCAGGTCAATTTCTGGTGTGCTGTCCTAAATGGTGGGTAGGAATCACAAGGACACCCATGTGGATAGATATGTTGGGTTTCACTAGGCTGAAAGAGTCCCATCAGACCACCCTCTTGGCGGTATATCATCATTTGGGGATGGCAGTTATTCCATAACCCGCCTATGTGACAGTGCGGGAAAGGAAATCAACGTATTCTGCCACCATAGTGCCCAGAATGAAATGTGCAAACAAAGGAAAGCAGTGCTGTGAAAAGAAGTGATACTTAAAAATGACTACCTAGACTGAGGAAATAACTTGACAGCAAAAGTGTAGGTGTAATAATTAAAAACACGCCTAGTAGCGAAAAAGTAGAGCTACATTATGGCGCTGCGTGGAATGGTCGACTAGTTTCAGCTGTATAGAGTAGTGCTCCAGCTTTCATCAGGACCTTGAATAAAGTACGCTACTGCCAGATAAACTAAAGGGTGTACAAGTATAAGGAAGCACAGGTTGCATCAAAATACTATAAAAATGGAAAAGTATCACCCAAGACTTGGAACCTCTGTGTCCTCTGCAGACAGGAAAGACATGTTCTACCTGTCGAGTAAGCAAAAGATACCATATCTGTATTACCCCACAGGTGACCACATAACTCCACATACACGATTAGGACAAGAATACACCTGCATGAACAATTTGCGTCCTGCATTTCAAAAAAGCATATTAGCTTCATCACGAGGAGGTATTTCCTCACAGTGATACTTACCCAGCTTTGTGTGGGTGATAACCTCACCTTACCCGGCAACCGCTTGGGAAATTGAGGCCCCGCTCTAATGTGTAAAAAAAGGGGGAGAGGGGGGGACACAATTAGCAACAGTTCAAAAGTGTCCAGCCCACTAGCTATATACACAAACCCAAAAGGCGTGTGATAGACTCTTAGCTGCCCAAACATTACCAAACCCTGTCCATGAGCCCGCACCAGTTGTTCATTGATGCATAGGAGAATAACCTTCAACAATTGGGAAAATAATAATACCAATGGTGACCATATATCACACTTTAACTCATGTTATGGATAGCACTATAGAGTTGCTGCAAAGGAATGCTGCCAAACCGAAGAGTGTCCAAACCTCAAGTGCAACACCCGGGTAAACATGCTAGTATAAAAATAGACTGACCGTCAAAACAGTCATTAACATTCATGCAAGAATTGCAGATATTTATTCAACAAAGTAATCAAACCTGTCCACTCCCAGCATAGCCTCCGCACATATTGGGTGTTAGAAACTAAACCTAGACCTCTAACAACTTGACTGTTCAGTCAGCTCTCATTGAACTCACCTGTCCGTCGGTGCCTCTGCTCGAAGTCGAGCGGAAGTGAAGGCACCGAAGGAGATGCCTGTTTGATTTTTAAACATAGAGGCTTCCTATTAGGTCAGCCAATTACGGCTGATGTAAGGACCAAAATCTAGGTGTGGCTAGAAACGAGGGAAGACCTCTCCCGCGTTTGTCGGGAAGAGAGCCAGATCTAACGCGTCCGGCACTGATCAAGCCGAGCATGCACAGAAGTTCTCAACTTCAATTCAGGGAACACTATGCTAATGTGCTGGAATCACGCTGCAGAGGTCGCGGTAGAAAAGCGGAGGTAGCGGAGGTAGCAAAAACGCGAACGAAAGAAGGACGTGCTCTCCCAAAAGGTACATGCCTTTAAAAGAAGTCGCCTGGAAAGTGCATGTCGGGGGGTTTATCAAGAGATACAATCTGATAAACTGCGTCGAGAAAGGCTTTTTCATGTTATTGGAATGAGAACTGCTGAATTTGTTGTCATGATTCACAAAGGAGTGAGAGACCCAAATAGACCCTTGAGGGCTTGGGTGGTTAAGTGAAAAGGTAGGGAGGCCTTCAAGGGATTTGATTCAAAGCAAAAATGAGTTGTTCAATTTACTTAAAGGCTAAGATTAATTAACCTGGTGTGTAAGTCATGTAGTTAAATATGCATAATCAATTTGTAGAACACATAAACACATATAAACATATAAACAACAAAACACAAGGGGTGTATCAAAAAAAGAGCTTTATCAAATATTTCATTAGGTCAGCAATAAATCAAAAAAGCAGGTAAGGAAATGCTGATATGAAGAGCCTAGTAGCAAATCAACAGTAATGCAGCAAAACCTATAAAATACATCTATCTCAAGGAGCAAAAGTAAATCAAGTACTGTAGAGATAAGATGGAGGTCGACGTTTCGGTCTCTCTACAACCCAATGAACGAGACCATCTTCAGGACTGTTTTCAATAAAAACACTGCTATAAATTGTGCTGAAATCTCAACTCAATGAAAGCCACAATGTTGGATTTTTAGAGGCGAAATTGCACGTTGAAGCGGTATGGCCAAATCCTAGTTCGGGGAACACAACCGTCCCATAGGCGAAGACGCCGAGGATAACTTGATAGATGGTTATTCAATGGTAAAGAGCTCAAGACACCGGAGGGGTTTAAAACAATCTATTAGTAGATTTAGAGCCCTCTATTATCCCGAAGTAGTTGTATCCGTGTATATAGGATCTTATAGGCTGGTGCTGTAATCCAACCGATGGTTACGTGGGCGTTTAGCGGTAAAGGGTTTATTTTAACTTGGCAAACGAAGTCGGGTCAGAGTCAATCTAACGGCAGCCACGGGTTTAATTTAACTTAAAACAAGAAGAAGAAGGGTCAGAGTCAATCTAACATCAGACACGGGAAAGACCGAGAATTTGTTGTCAGCCAGCTTGAGCGCGATGTTTCTCAGTGAGATTTGTGAACTGTGGTTACTCCTGGAGAAAATGCCTATCAGTGCTCTCTAGTGCTGCAGCAACTTAAAGCTTTATTCGGAGGCTGGCTTGGAATAAAGTATATTCTCGGAGTGAACCTGCAAGCATTTAGGAGTCAACGAGGAAAAAAAAAAACTACAAGTCCCAGCATTCCAGTGATTCTGGCCTAATCTGAATCTGACTGCTCTCCAGGAGCCTGCAGAAGCCCGCAGCACTTCCCAGCAGTGCCCAGCATCCACGGACGCCGTGAGGGGAACGGCAGTAGTCATACCAGGACTACATTGCCCAGCAGAACTGGGGGCCTGCCCAGACCTCTGACGTGACCAAGGCGCCTTAAGTCCATCAAACGCGGGACGCGCGCGGGCAGCGCCGGGCGGAGCCCGGGCAGAGGGCGGGCCGTCTGTGGCCGTACGGGGCAGGAGGAGGCAGGGCAGGGCCACGATCCCTGGATTAATCTCGATGTGAACGGACTACCGGGACTACACCACGGTATAGTGAGACTCCATGATATAGAAGATCTCGCTCTCATTACAAGCTTATTTTATATGTGGACAGTTCATGTGGAAATACCGGCTGTGTATAATTCTATTTTAATATATAGATACCCTTTAAAAAAATAATACTTATCAGTATGTCTAAAAATAGGGCTCCCCAGGCTCCTGCAACAGTAACTATGGACAACTACCTTGTAAAAGTTGTTAGTAAAATAAATAACGAAAGGAGGATGTCCCTGGGCCTCAACAATTCCCCGCCACCTTTATCCCCATGTACAATCATTGATACCACTGATGGGGAGGTGTTTAATCATCCGATTAATCTGGATACTACTCCGGATGGTTTGGTGATGCAACAACAAGATATCCCTCTAAACGAACATGTTGCTTTGCAAGATATCAGCATCCTGCAACCTACTACTCCAGTTACCCCTATTATCCCTGTTGTTAGAGCAGTCAGGGCATGTAGAAAAGTTCTACCTAAGCGGGGGGGTTCTCGGATATCCCGTAAAAAGGCAGTAGTCCCCTTAAGCGACCCTATTAAAATAGGTGCAGATAGGGACAGTGAGGATAGTGTGCTATTAGACACTACCCAGTTCAACTTTTTAGCAAGCTTATTAGAAACTAAAATAGATGGGATTATTAAACCCTTGGTAGATAAACTTAATATAATGGCCCTAGAGGTTAAGAGACTGGGAGACCTTGTAACCAAGTTGTCGTGCCCTGGCACAGCATTGTCGTTCGCCCAGGTAGCTGCCTCTAATCCCACGACTGGGCAAGGCAGCAGCGGGAGCCTGGTGACCTCACAAGCCATTGGTCCCAACTTGGTAGCTCGGACAGAGAGGGTTTTACCACTCGGAGAGGGCCCGCCTATTGACCCAAAGCAAGCAGTAGGCCCCGTTACCCATGGGACTGCAATTGAGGCAGCCAAGGGTAAGGAGAGAGAGGAGGGTTGGACTGAGGTAAGACGCAAGCGTTTTATTAACTTACCACCAGAATGCGCACCCTATGTGGTTGTATTAACCAATGTACCTGAGGTAGTAAATGATACCGCTCAAGAATCACATGAATCCCTAAAAAATAAGACGGTGTCTTGGTTAAACAGGCAGTGTGGTTTTCCTACTGAATATTCTGACCAAATTCTAACTACCAGGAGGGTCAATTGGATTGGAAGTTCAAGGAAGAGCAGTAAAGGTGACTGTGTTATAGTTAATTTTAAGCATCCTCAACATGCAGCCACTGTTCTCCTAAGGGCGGCCTCTCTGCCTGTGTCTGACCATAATGTGGGTGTACGCTCTCTCGCATTCTTTTATTGTCACCTTAATACCTCCTCCCAGTGCAGTACTAGTATTAGGAATGGTTTATTTCCACCGGCACATGGGCCTGCACTTGTGACACCAATGTACAATCGCTTTCATGCACTCAGCTCACTAGATTGTAATGATTGACTCCCTGTGCCTTATTTGTCGTTTGCCCAGGGAGAATATGATAACGGGGAAGAACTAGGAAAAAGCGATAACTCTGTTCCTATTTACTCAGAGCCAGTAATCTGCCTAGGGCACGAGGCTGAAGACTGCATAAACGTAATCCAAGACAACAGGGGTGTCAGTAACACTGTTGAAGTTTGTGGCTTGGCTGATTGTGGGAGAAGGGAGATCAACCACGGTGGTCACAGCTTGAAGGGAATTATACTTGCTAGCTGGAATGTGGCAGGGATTAGGTCAATGGAGAGGGATCCAGCTTGGATTGATTTTATTAACAATTATGATATCCTGTGCCTCCAGGAAACATGGAGCAGGGAAGAGATTACTTATGAGGGCTTTGAGTCCTACAACCTACCTGCCTATGGTTCAGGCCCAGGGCGAGCTAAAGGGGGCCTTGTGGTTTTAATATCTATTTCACGCCCTATTGTGGTGAAAAAACACCTGCAAATGGGTGTTCATGGGCAGATCCTTTGGCTTGTCGAGACTGGGGCTCGAAACATTATATTGATCAATTATTATAATAATATTTTTGACAATACTAGGTCCAAAGTGGTACTCGATTTAGCTGATGCCCTTGAAAATTTATGCTCAGATTCTAAGGTTGTTTTCAACTTCATTTGGGTTGGTGACTTCAATATTAAGTTATGTGATCATTCAACATTGGGGATTTGCGGGGTTACAACTAACGATGGCTGGGATGCTCCGCATTTTAGCCATGGCAGCTACGGAGATGAACTGCACAAACTAATGAGCTGTTATGATTTGGAAATTCTGGAACCCTGTAAAGATGAACATGGTCTAACTGTCCCTACATTTAAGAGCGGTCTAGGTGGCTCGGTCATTGATCATGTGATTATATCCTCCAATGTATTTTCTTGTTGCGCCACCCCAAAAATAGTTGTCTGTAATACCAGTGATCATAATTGTATTACAATAGAAACTTCTTTCTGGGCAGATAAGTCAGTTATAGTGGGATCTACTGTTTCTAATTTGGAACCCCATAGGACTAATGGTGTCAGACTGAGATGTCAGGGGACAAAGCGGGGGATTTATCTAGCTGTATTATTAAGGGGAGCTTTGCAGAAATTGACTCAATTTTAGAAAATGTTAATGATCATGCGAAGGTACTGTTGTGTTTTAAAAGTATTAACCTAGCTATTAGTAAGAAATTTACCAGGAAAGCCAAAACTCTATCGAGGAAGAATCCAGGATGGTTTAGTCATCACTGTACAGTCTCCTTAACTTCCCTGAAGTCGGCATCATCGGTTAAACCTAGGGACCCTGTTTTAATTGCTAAATCAAGACTGGAATATAAATGCGCCCTTACTGAGAGGAAGAGGGAACTCCAATTGCTGGCATGGGATTCACTTAATTTAGCTGCTGAAACATCGAATACCACCCTGTTCTGGGCAACAATTAATTCCCCATTTCTTAAAGCGGACGATATCCCAGAACTAACCTCCACCGTGTCTAGTGAGGGGTGGATAACTCACTTTTCTAACATCTTTGATACAAATAGAACAGTGGCGGTGGAGCCCAAGGGGTGGGATGTGGTGCCCCTTGACATTACTCCCAAGGAAGTAGAACATTGTATTACACTTAGTAAAGGAGGCAAGGCTCAGGGCCCCGATGGGGTACCCATCGATGTTTATAAGACTGAACCCAAATTGTGGGGACCCCTGTTAGCATCTGTTTTTAATGCTGCTGTCTGTAGTGATGTACCTGATACCTGGGGACAATCAATTATCGTACCCATTTATAAAAAAGGCAGCAGGTCAGAGGCCAAAAACTATCGCCCTATATCCCTCCTTGACTCGTCGGTTAAAATTATGAGTCGGGTCATGCTAGTAAGATTGGAGGAATGGGCTGAGCAGGAGGGTATTCTGGCTAATAGCCAATATGGCTTCAGAAGGGGTAGGGGTACTCTCGATCAGTGCATCAATTTGGATCTGCTGATCGGGAAGTACACCGAGGCCAAACAGGGCTCTCTATACCTCTGCTTTGCAGATATGAGCAGTGCTTTCGATCTAGTGGACCATCCCACCCTGTGGACCACCCTGCTCAATCTAGGTGCCCCAGAGGGTATAGTATTCTTTTTGGCTAGATTATATAACAACCTACAGACCTGCGTCCGTTTTGGTAAAGGGGGAGAATGTACCCCGAACTTTGAGGTCAAGCGGGGAATTAGACAGGGCTGCGTCTTGGCCCCACTTCTTTTCATTTTATTTATCAACGGGATTGATAATGTTTTAAAGAAGGTTGTGGCTGATGCCCCTCAGATCCATGGCGACCCTATCCCAGTGTTATTATATGCTGATGACGCTGTTTTACTATCAAGAACGCCGATAGGATTACAGCGCCTAATGGATAGTTTTTCAGCCTTTATTAAAGAAAGGAAACTGGTGATTAACAAAGGGAAAACTGTAACAATGACCTGCGGAAAAAAAAGGAAGTGTCCAAATGCCTTTTTTATTGATAAGGAAAAAGTCCAACATGTGGACAAATTTTGCTATCTGGGAATTACCTTTGCAAATGACAGGAAATGGTCCAGTGAATTCACCAATATCCGGAATAAAATGGCCAAGAATGCCTATGGTGTTTTTAGATTTGCCTCGAAAGTGGGGGAGAGGCGCACCTTAGACATGCTTAAAATTTATCAGGCTAGGTGTGTGTCTATTGCATTATATGGCACAGGCATATGGGGCTATAGCCGGCATGACAGCTTACAAATTGAAGAAAATTATTTTAAAAAAAAGCTTCTATGCCTACCTGTCTCAACCTCTAATGAATTGATCCATCAAGAGCTTAATATCCACTTTTTAGGTGATTTGTTATCTTTTAGGCCTTTGATGGTCTGGCGCTCCATCTGGCTTAAGGAAGAGAAGGCCTTTAACAGATTGGTTATCGAGGATTGCCTTTTAATGGACACATTTTTGGCGATCCCATGGATCAAATATGTTGTTGTCTGTTTTTCGGAAATCTATGGTGTTAATATTGTTAACGACCCATCTGCAGTATCCAATATTACTAAGTCTGATATGAAAAATACCTTTCTTGGATTTGCAGATAGAAAGCGTAAATTAGTCTCTGGATCATTATCTACTGTACTGTTTTATAATTCATTTGTCACAGGAGAAGTGTTCCCATTATATCTCCAGATGGTATCTAGACAGTCACACAAGTTTGTACTTACAAGGTTGCGGTTCAGGATGGCACATTATTTAGTGGCCCATCCCCAGATCAAGAAACATCCGACAGGACCATGTATGTGTGACTCTATATCTACCCAAAGCACTCAGCACTTTCTTTTGTTCTGTGAACTGTACAGGGAAGAGCGTACTATGTTTTTGAAACCTATGCTTAACAAATATGGTGTACGTACAGTTAAGGAAGCCATGGGCCTAATTTTAAATTTACAATCAGCAGATATTTGTTTTTATACTGCAACGTTTTTAAACAAATGCATTTATTCCAGGAAAAATATGACTTTTTAATGTACCATATTTATGGATTTTTTTAAAACTTCTGCATTTTTATCTTTTTTTAATCATGACGTATTTACTGTTTTATTTGTGCTTTCATGGTCATTCATTTGTACCGAATAAAAGCTTCATGAACTGAACTGAACTCATGTTATGGATAGCACTATAGAGTTGCTGCAAAGGAATGCTGCCAAACCGAAGAGTGTCCAAACCTCAAGTGCAACACCCGGGTATACATGCTAGTATAAAAATAGACTGACCGTCAAAACAGTCATTAACATTCATGCAAGAATTGCAGATATTTATTCAACAAAGTAATCAAACCTGTCCACTCCCAGCATAGCCTCCGCACATATTGGGTGTTAGAAACTAAACCTAGACCTCTAACAACTTGACTGTTCAGTCAGCTCTCATTGAACTCACCTGTCCGTCGGTGCCTCTGCTCGAAGTCGAGCGGAAGTGAAGGCCCCGAAGGAGATGCCTGTTTGATTTTTAAACATAGAGGCTTCCTATTAGGTCAGCCAATTACGGCCGATGTAAGGACCAAAATCTAAGTGTGTGGCTAGAAACGAGGGAAGACCTCTCCCGCGTTTGTCGGGAAGAGAGCCAGATCTAACGCGTCCGGCACTGATCAAGCCGAGCATGCGCAGAAGTTCTCAACTTCAATTCAGGGAACACTATGCTAATGCGCATGCGTGGAGCTGTTCCAGAACGGCCGGAGTATCGTAGCAAAAGATATCTAGATCGAGAGGGGATAAACACTAACCAGCGTATATGCTGTAAAATATGGGCTCAGTGGGCCATTTATCTTTTAAACCTCAAGAAAAATATGTTTATATATATTCACACGGATTGGAAAATGGAAAAGAGCTCGCTGGTGTCCAGGTGGGTGGTGACAGGTTAGTGTGCTGCACAAACCATGTATAGTGAAGCAGGCAGCTGGGAATAGCATTTCATGTAATACGGGGCAAGAAAAATGCCCGGTTTGTCTGTATAACATGGTCTAGCCGGAGAGGCTGTTCAAGTGCAATCACTGATAGATTCAGAAACCACGGCTCTGGACAATAATCCAAGTGCCTGAACTGGAAGGTTCCAGCAAGACAAGGGTCAGGCTGAAGACAAGAGTAGTGGCAAAAGGGCAGGAGGAGTCACACACAATTTAATTTAGGTGAGCTTATATGATGCGAACAACGAGTACGTTTGCATCTGGAAAAAGACCCGCAACTGAAAGTTGCTCTAAATACTTGAAAACAAATGTGGGGAGGGTCAAGAGGGGATATAATTTAATGACCTGTCAACTTATGCACCAATAATGGATATAAAACACGAAAAGGAGCCCAGGTCAATTTCTGTTGTGCAGTCCTAAATGGTGGGTAGGAATCACAAGGACACCCAACATATCTATCCACATGGGTGTCCTTGTGATTCCTACCCACCATTTAGGCATAAGTTGACAGGTCATTAAATTACACGCCTTTTGGGTTTGTGTATATAGCTAGTGGGCTGGACACTTTTGAACTGTTGCTAATTGTGTCCCCCCCTCTCCCCCTTTTTTTACACATTAGAGCGGGGCCTCAATTTCCCAAGCGGTTGCCGGGTAAGGTGAGGTTATCACCCACACAAAGCTGGGTAAGTATCACTGTGAGGAAATACCTCCTCGTGATAAAGCTAATATGCTTTTTTGAAATGCAGGACGCAAATTGTTCATGCAGGTGTGTTCTTGTCTTAATGGTGTATGTGGAGTTATGTGGTCACCTGTGGGGTAATACAGATATGGTATCTTTTGCTTACTCGACAGGTAGAACATGTCTTTCCTGTCTGCAGAGGACACAGAGGTTCCAAGTCTTGGGTGATACTTTTCCATTTTTATAGTATTTTGATGCAACCTGTGCTTCCTTATACTTGTACACCCTTAAGTTTATCTGGCAGTAGCGTACTTTATTCAAGGTCCTGATGAAAGCTGGAGCACTACTCTATACAGCTGAAACTAGTCGACCATTCCACGCAGCGCCATAATGTAGCTCTACTTTTTTGCTTCTAGGCGTGTTTTTAATTATGACACCTACACTTTTGCTGTCAAGTTATTTCCTCAGTCTAGGTAGTCATTTTTAAGTATCACTTCTTTTCACAGCACTGCTTTCCTTTGTTTGCACATTTCATTCTGGGCACTATGGTGGCAGAATACGTTGATTTCCTTTCCCGCACTGTCACATAGGCGGGTTATGGAATAACTGCCATCCCCAAATGATGATATACCGCCAAGAGGGTGGTCTGATGGGACTCTTTCAGCCTAGAGAAACCCAACATATCTATCCACATGGGTGTCCTTGTGATTCCTACCCACCATTTAGGACAGCACACCAGAAATTGACCTGGTCTCCTTTTCGTGTTTTATATCTATTATTGGGGCATAAGTTGACAGGTCATTAAATTATATCCCCTCTTGACCCTCCCCACATTTGTTTTCAAGTATTTAGAGCAACTTTCAGTTGCGGGTCTTTTTCCAGATGCAAACGTACTCGTTGTTCGCATCATATAAGCTCACCTAAATTAAATCGTGTGTGACTCCTCCTGCCCTTTTGCCACTACTCTTGTCTTCAGCCTGACCCTTGTCTTGCTGGAACCTTCCAGTTCTGGCACTTTTATTATTGTCCAGAGCCGTGGTTTCTGAATCTATCAGTGATTGCACTTGAACAGCCTCTCCGGCTAGACCATGTTTTACAGACAAACCGGGCATTTTTCTTGCCCCGGATTACATGAAATGCTATTCCCAGCTGCCTGCTTCACTATACATGGTTTGCGCAGCACACTAACCTGTCATCACCCACCTGGACACCAGCGAGCTCTTTTCCATTTTTCAATCCGTGTGAATATATATACACATATTTTTCTTGAGGTTTAAAAGATAAATGGCCCACTGAGCCCATATTTTACAGCATATACGCTGGTTAGTGTTTATCCCCTCTCGATCTAGATATCTTTTGCTACGATACTCCGGCCGTTCTGGAACAGCTCCACGCATGCGCATTAGCATAGTGTTCCCTGAATTGAAGTTGAGAACTTCTGCGCATGCTCGGCTTGATCAGTGCCGGACGCGTTAGATCTGGCTCTCTTCCCGACAAACGTGGGAGAGGTCTTCCCTCGTTTCTAGCCACACCTAGATTTTGGTCCTTACATCGGCTGTAATTGGCTGACCTAATAGGAAGCCTCTATGTTTAAAAATCAAACAGGCATCTCCTTCGGTGCCTTCACTTCCGCTCGACTTCGAGCAGAGGCACCGACGGACAGGTGAGTTCAATGAGAGCTGACTGAACAGTCAAGTTGTTAGAGGTCTAGGTTTAGTTTCTAACACCCAATATGTGCGGAGGCTATGCTGGGAGTGGACAGGTTTGATTACTTTGTTGAATAAATATCTGCAATTCTTGCATGAATGTTAATGACTGTTTTGACGGTCAGTCTATTTTTATACTAGCATGTATACCCGGGTGTTGCACTTGAGGTTTGGACACTCTTCGGTTTGGCAGCATTCCTTTGCAGCAACTCTATAGTGCTATCCATAACATGAGTTAAAGTGTGATATATGGTCACCATTGGTATTATTATTTTCCCAATTGTTGAGGGTTATTCTCCTATGCATCAATGAACAACTGGTGCGGGCTCATTGACAGGGTTTGGTAATGTTTGGGCAGCTAAGAGTCTATCACACACCTTTTGGGTTTGTGTATATAGCTAGTGGGCTGGACACTTTTGAACTGTTGCTAATTGTGTCCCCCCCTCTCCCCCTTTTTTTACACATTAGAGCGGGGCCTCAATTTCCCGAGCGGTTGCCGGGTAAGGTGAGGTTATCACCCACACAAAGCTGGGTAAGTATCACTGTGAGGAAATACCTCCTCGTGATAAAGCTAATATGCTTTTTTGAAATGCAGGACGCAAATTGTTCATGCAGGTGTGTTCTTGTCCTAATGGTGTATGTGGAGTTATGTGGTCACCTGTGGGGTAATACAGATATGGTATCTTTTGCTTACTCGACAGGTAGAACATGTCTTTCCTGTCTGCAGAGGACACAGAGGTTCCAAGTCTTGGGTGATACTTTTCCATTTTTATAGTATTTTGATGCAACCTGTGCTTCCTTATACTTGTACACCCTTTAGTTTATCTGGCAGTAGCGTACTTTATTCAAGGTCCTGATGAAAGCTGGAGCACTACTCTATACAGCTGAAACTAGTCGACCATTCCACGCAGCGCCATAATGTAGCTCTACTTTTTCGCTACTAGGCGTGTTTTTAATTATGACACCTACACTTTTGCTGTCAAGTTATTTCCTCAGTCTAGGTAGTCATTTTTAAGTATCACTTCTTTTCACAGCACTGCTTTCCTTTGTTTGCACATTTCATTCTGGGCACTTTGGTGGCAGAATACGTTGATTTCCTTTCCCGCACTGTCACATAGGCGGGTTATGGAATAACTGCCATCCCCAAATGATGATATACCGCCAAGAGGGTGGTCTGATGGGACTCTTTCAGCCTAGTGAAACCCAACATATCTATCCACATGGGTGTCCTTGTGATTCCTACCCACCATTTAGGACAGCACACCAGAAATTGACCTGGTCTCCTTTTCGTGTTTTACTTCCTTTGAGGCCCCTGGCCTCTGAGGGGACAAAGGGGCATATTATCAAGACAGGTGATAAAATTATCGCCGTTTGAGCGGCAGAAAACTGCTGCTAAAACGGCGATAATGGGCTTGATAATATGCTCTATGGAATTCCAATGGAAGCCCATGTTAGATGTCCTTCACATTTAACATGGGCTTCAATTGGAATTCCATAGAGCCCATTATCGCCGTTTTAGCTGCAGTTGTCTGCCACTAAAACAGCAATAATTTTATCGCCTGTCTTGATAATATGACCCAAAATGTTTGCCTCTTCTGAGGCCAGGGGTCGCAAAGAAAGTTCCAGGTGTAGTAGGGAGTAAGCTAGAGGTCACAGCTATGACCCCTGACTACCCCCAAATGTTGTCCATGCTTATAAGGCAACTTCACTATCTGCAGAAAACACCAACACTTAAGAGTTTTGCTCTACAGACAGCTCAAACATACATGTCTGTCTTAACAATCTATAACTCCTTGCCTTAGAGCGCCCTAAGCCTACTTTAGAAGAGACTTATATATATATATATATATATATATATATATATATATATATATATATATATATATATATATATATATATATATATATATATATATATATATATATTACCTACTGGCGGTCGCCAGTAGGTATATATAGTAAGGCTTTTTTCTCTATGGGATTTTTGAAAATTCTATGTCTAATAACTTTGGCGTTTGTGGACGGAATTGGCTGAAATGTTCAGAAAAATGGAACATTTTGTTTCTGAGCAGCCCCTGACAATTTGGGGGGGTTTCATCAAGGGGGGGCCGAGAAAAAAGGGGGGTCCCAAAACGCGTTTTTCCCATGTTAATTTCCATAGGGCGGTTGGCCTCACTTTTAGCTCGAACGGCTGAATGGATGTGCACGAAACTTGGCAAAATTGTAGGGACTGTTAGCCCGATGTGCCTTTGCTAGGTCTCAATATATGTGCTCCAGTGGATTTTGGGTAATTTAGGTTAAAAAAAATATATATATCTGGGCGGAGCCTAACCGCACATCTGATCTGATTGGCTGTCAGCACTTCATCCAAGAAGTGTTGGCAGCCATCTTGGGACCAATATACATGATAGCACCTCATTAAAAAGCATTGTAGTTAATAGAGGGTTTTAGGACTTTAGTTACATTATAAATCATTTGTTGATGGTACCATACTCGTTTTAGGAATTGTGGTGGGTTCTAAGGTGATTTTACCATGTGAAAAAACCTTCTGCTGTGATAACATGAATATTGTTTGAAAGAAAACTAATATCTCATGATTTTCCCACAGTGGTTTGGAAGGGGATCTATAAGCTAAACTGAAAGCATATTTTCTGTAAATTCACATTATCTTTCTCAGTCATGTGAAAATGAAGTCTGACATTCTCAGTAAAACATGTACATCCAACAAGGACAGAGACTGTCAGTTGATTCCTTTGTGCTCTACTGCAGCCTCCTAAAGTGTTCTAAAGAACAACTAGAGCGCTAACAGTCCTACGTATTACAAAGGTATAGCACACCTGGAGCCATCGTGATGGGAATAAAGTGGTAACTCTTAAAACATTTAATTTAAAAAGGAACAAAATGAGGGGGTATATTATGCAATAGAAGGTATTATTAGTGCTGCAGAAAGAAAAATTCGGGCACATTTTGAGTGACTTTTCAAATCCTCTTCTATTTCATTAAAAAAGTCTGACATGCAGTCTCCCAAAATGGCCACCAGAGACAAAAGAGCCCAAATGTAGCCCAAATATCACCCAGATGTAGCCCAAGTATAGCCCAATGACAGAATGTCCCAGAGTGTTCTAAAGAACAACTAGAGCGCTAACAGTCCTACTTATTACAAAGGTATGGCACACCTGAAGCCATCTTGATTGGAATAAAGTGGTAACTCTTAAAACATTTAATTTAAAAAGGAACAAAATGAGGGGTATATTTTGCCATATGAATTATGATTAGTGCTGCAGAAAGAAAAATTAGGGCACATTTTGAGTGATTTCTCAAACCCTCTTCAATTTCATTAAAAAATTCTGACATACAGTCTCCCAAGATGGCTACCAGAGACAAAAGAGCCTAAATGTAGCCCAAATATCACCCAGATGTATCCCAAGTATAGCCCAATGACAGAATGTCCCAGAGTGTTCTAAAGAACAACTAGAGCGCTAACAGTCTTACTTATGACAAAAGTATGGCACACCAGAAGCCATCTTGATTGGAATAAAGTGGTAAGTCTGAAAACACTCAATTTAAAAAGGAACAACATGAGGGGGTTAATTTTGCCATAGAAAGTATGATTAGTGCTTCAGAAAGAAAAATTAGGGATCATTTTGAGTGACTTCTCAAATCCTCTTCTATTTCATTAAAAAAATTCTGACATGCAGACTGAAACATGCACTTTGAATACCAGCAGCAGACGTCCCTGGTGAGCAGTAGCTTTACTACAGTGATCTAATGTGCAACTAGAGTGCTAACATTCAGAATTTATGGCAAATGTGCGACACATCTGAATGCCTTCTTGATGGAACCAAAGTAAACAAGCATTGAAAATGCAATAGATCTCGCCCTCGTTTAAGTTAAAGCCATTCTGCTTGTAATGAGGTGGCTTTTTAGCTTTGCTTTTATTAGTGTTTTTTCAACTTTCATGTAAATAACATGCATCTGTATGCATATAAGTATATGTATGCATGCATTTATGTTTGTATTTATATAGATATACAGATGATATATGTTTATATATGTATGTATATATATATATTCACTGAAAAAACCATAGGTTATAGACCATATATAGTTAGGAATTAGCATTTACAAAACCTTGAAAATTCACTGAAAAAACCATAGGTTATAGACCATATATAGTTAGGAATTAGCATTTACAAAACCTTAAAAATTCACTGAAAAAACCATAGGTTATAGACCATATATAGTTAGGAATTCGCATTTACAAAACCTTATTTTACTCACACAAAACCATTGAAATTCCATATATAGTTAGTTGCACTAACTATATATCGCGCACCCGCAATCCACTGCTGATGATGTCACATATTACATCATTCATGACATGGTCAGTGACATCACTGATGACATCACTGATGACATCTCAAATGACATCACTGATGACATCACTGATGACAACATCCATTGACTGTATGTTTCTGTAAAGTTAAAATATGTCTTACATATTGAAGAATGAGTGGATGTATAAGTGTCTGGATGAAGGATTTAGTAGGTGCATGACTGACTGTATGAGTGAGTGATTAAATGTGTCTCACTGGGTGCATGGGTTAGTGACTAAACTGTCTTAATTTGTGCATCATTATGTCTGTTGTTCTGTAAACTGTTGCATGTGTTGATAAGTAGCTATATGAGTAACTATATGGGTTATTGATTGGTTGCCCAAGTATTTGTATGGGAGACTGAGTGTGTGTGTGGGTGGCTGGGAGGTGTATGACTCTGTGCATAGATGTGTGAGCAGTTGATTCACTAGATGTATGGTTTCAAAAGTGCATGTGGAAACAGCTGTATGGGCGGTTATTTGTGTGCATGAGTGTATTGGTGAGTGAATGGATATCTCAGTGCTACATGTCAAAGTAAGTACATATGTAAAACACAGTACATGTGAGAGTTGACATATATAAATAACTGTGCATAAGAGCCAGTGAATGTGTGAGTGGCTGTATGGATCATTGTGAACTTGTATCAGGGATTGTATAAGAGAGTAAATATGTGTTAGTATATGTTTGAATAAGTAAAGTTTGTATAACTGTATAGTTGAGGAAATGGAGGTGTGATTGATTCTTTGCATGACTGACTAGGTGTGTGAGTAACTCCATGGATGAGTGACAGTCTGTGAGTGTCTGTTTACACTGATTGTATCTAAGGTTATATTAGAGTCTGAAGAGGTTCATCGTATTATCACATGAATGATATCATCAGTGATGTGATCAGTAATGTCAAATGAGATGTCATCAGTGATGTCATCAGTGATGTCATTTGAGATGTCATCAGTGATGTCATTTGAGATGTCATCAGTGATGTCATCAGTGATGTCACTGACCATGTCATGAATGATGTAATATGTGACATCATCAGCAGTGGATTGCGGGTGCGCGATATATAGTTAGTGCAACTAACTATATATGGAATTTCAATGGTTTTGTGTGAGTAAAATAAGGTTTTGTAAATGCGAATTCCTAACTATATATGGTCTATAACCTATGGTTTTTTCAGTGAATATATATATATATATATATATAGTTCAGGGGTTTGCACAGTTTGACATTACCGGTAATGGCAAAGTAGTGTGTGCAGTGCACAGTCTCTTCAGTCTGCAATGATGACTGGAAGTTGTGTTTTCCCTTTGTCACACACAGAGTGGCACAACCAGTGCTGCTGCTCATGTGTGGACAGGCAGACTTTCCTGCCCTGGGTACCATATACTAGGGACTTGTGAGTAAGTCAGCACATGCCAATCGGGGCCATCCCCCACCATTTTTAAAAAGGAAGAACACTGTCACTGAGGTCTGGACATCATGCCTCAGTACACTCTCAAAGTTGGAAACCTGCAGATAAGAGTACAAATTGGGGTAAAAAGTTGGGGGAAACTTGAAAAACGTGTGTTTTCTCACATGTATCAATCGCACATTGTCACAATTTCTCAATTTGCAAGAGAGTCTTGGGAGAACATTTGAGGATGGACAAATACTGATGAATAATAACTTTGCAAGATTCAATGATTCAATATATGGACTTCTTACAGCAATGCAACAGGACCACTCACCACAAACACATAGGCATCACCAGCACATGATGAGGTTTGATATATTAACCCAATCCATCAACCATCTGGCACATATGTGCAATGTTAATATTCGAACTGAGAGGGGTCACTGCTGTAGTGATGTAACTCGTGGAAAACATTCAAACCAGTTTAATATCAGGACTTGCAGAAGTAGGGTTAGAGGATATTGAAGAGGCATCAAGCTTACCTAGCCTCTGTGTGCCTGATATCTCAAACCGTAGGCGCATATGCTAACATACATCTAATACAGATGTCGGTGATACTTAATGGGCAGGCACTGCTGAGAAAAGTAGTGCAAACAGTGGAATAAGAAAGCACTAATCTGTTTGTTGTCTTCATACCCACTTCTTATCATGTTTACTTAACAAAAAAACACTAAACAATTGTGAAAATGTTCATGATGTATATTTTTTTATTTTTCAACACAAAATGAGAATGAATCCTGGATAAAAGGAACATTTTGATTTAAAACTATCGCCAAACGTGGAATTATTTTCATTTCCAGTATTCCATTTTTACGTACCTTAAAAATCATTAGCAATGATCTCAGCAAGACATGCTGTACCCTCAGAGGCATCCAGTTGGTGTGGTATTTGTGACATTCCATCCTCAGGATCAGAGTCTGATTCAATCTCCACTTTGTGTAAGCCCCTCATAAAAGCAAGATTGTGCAAAATTGCACATATAGCTATGATTTTGCAACATGTTTGGGGACAGTTTTGAAGGGCTCCGCCACTCTTGTGTAGATTCCTTAACTGTCCTTTTAGGATTCCCAATGTACTCTCTATGACAGAGTGTGTAGTTTTGCGAACACAGTTGTATCTCCTCTCACTCCTTGTACCTTAATGCATATGCATTGTCTACTAAAATTTTACAAAAAACAGAAAATAGTATGGATTTTTAGTTTGCATGATAAACTGGGTATACAAAAATGTATAGGGGCTTACCAAGAAGAAAACAGTCACCAGAATCACCTCGAACAGCCTATTGTTTATCCCACTGTGGTGAAACATGTAAGAATCATGAGTGCTGCCTGGAAATCGGGCTACAAGGTCTGTTATTATGCAGGATGCATCACACACAACCTGTATATTGAGGAAGTGACTATTTTTGCAGTTTTGAAAAAAATGAATTCATTAGAAGATAGTGGACAGATAGTAATAAGTGTACCAGCAAAACTCCTTATGACATTGGGAAAATGTGGCAAATGGTACATTTATATTTTTGCTTGCTATAAATCCTGTTGAGTTGCAGGAAAATAAAAGCGCTCATTAATTTTGGACATCATAACACCAAGAACCCTGTGGAAAAAGATTGACAGTTACACTTTGGGACACTGCCCCTGCTAATATTCCCAGGTAACTTCTAGATACTAAAAGGTGTTGGCAACACAGCAACTGCATATGCCGTGGAATAGCATTGCTTCTATATGTGGGGGTCTGTAGGTGTGAATGTAAACCAGCAATACATTCTAAAATTACTTGACCACTGAGCTTGTATTTATCAAATATCTGCTCCTCACTTTGATTAAAGAGGGTTGCCCTAAGCCTATCAATCCTCACCTGTCTCCTCCTCTGCATATCAGACATATTCCTCATCCTCCTCCCCAGAACATACAATTATACCATTGTGAAAGGGTTTGTTGCATTTAGGAACAGTTTATATCGGTTGCACCTGACTTGCACCAGATTAAAATCGCTGGTAATTGCATTTCCTAAAACTGCACTTTGCGACAAGTCACAATTAGGAAATGCTTCAATCATGCCAATTCTGATTTGCAATTTGGAAATCCCTATTTGCGATTCCTTTTTTGAAATCACAAAAATACCGAATGCCAAAAGGAATGAATCACAATTTAGACAGGCCAAATAGCCTTTCTTGCATTCTGAATGGACTTTTGCATTCGCAAATAGTGATTTAGACTATTTGAGAATGCAAATATCTTTCCTTCATCTAGACTGTAGTGAATTACTAGAATTAACTACAAGGACTCCCTCCACACAACCTTTGTGGTGCTGATAAGGTAGCCATGTGGCTAGAGTTTCCAGACACTGTGAATGCATTAGGTATGGAAGTACATTCAGTGACTGATTTAAACAACAAAATGGCAGGATGAGATTAGGCTGGTGGTGGTAAATTTCTTCGGGATACAGATGGCAAAGAGAAGCACTCAGGTTCTGTGTCTGTCTCACCCCCTCGAATGAGTGTTTTCTTCCTCCACTACACCCTGACTTGCCGGTATGGCTGTCTATTCCTCAGAAACGAAATGCAAGACTAGGTTGGAACAACATACTTATATCTTTCAGAGCAATCATTCCAGCCAGTCACAGGTAATGAATTGCTCTTTTTCGTGTTTATGGGTTCATAACATGAAACAGAATTCATACCAATGTTATGTTCCAATTGTCTATGTTCAAATACCATTTGTGCCTTAAACGTAATATTTACCATGTTTTATTTTGCAACTCCACTCTCTCTAATGTCAAAGTAACAACTATTCCTTACCCTGCACTACCTGGTGATCAACAGCTGGGCGTTAAATAATAAAATGTTGACTACTTCTGGTAAAAGTCTGCATAAAAGCTCACAAATACAGCGTAGTTCAGGTAGTCTTCAAATCCACTTGAAGTAAAAAATCAATTTATTAATGTATTTCTTATTTTACCATCTGGGCAATTTCTACGGAACATTGATTTGGTTGAATCTGCAGACAAGCACTGAAAGAGCCTTTATAAAGAGCAATGACTATAGGCAATATTAGCTATTTTTCATGGGTACCCCAAGTGAAGAAAAGCTGACTCACATATTAAGACATTAACCAAGGCACAAGGGTGTATGAGAAACTAACAACTTCTTAAACTGGAAAGGAAGGTTTCTAATATTTACTACAGAAATAGGAAGTACCAGCTTAAGAGGTTGGATAATTTGCCCATTTATAAAAGAATAATTGGCAGAGGGCAATCTAGAGCGAAAAAAGTGTCAGATGTTTCTGCTGAGAAATGTACACTGGCCACCACTTTGCACTCATCCTGTTTACTCTTATGAACTGACAAGGCCGATTTGTTCAATTTCCAGTTAATAAAATTATTAGCAAAACTTCTTGTCATCAGTAGTTTAGAAGCTTGGGGGTTTGCTAGAACCTGGGGGCATATTACCAAGCAATAGCGATAATTATCGCTATTGCTTGGTTAGAGACAAAAATTTACCGCTGAGCTGCGGCGATTTTTACCGCAAAAAACCTTGGTATTACCAAGGTTTAACGCAAATGCGATAAAAATCGCCGCAAAGCATGAATATCGCTGAAAAGTCAGCGATATTCATGCATTACCAAGCTAATGCTCTTAGCCATGTTATCCACCTCCCATTGGATAACATGGCTAAGAACTGCTGAGGGCAGGTGTTAGCTTTTGGAGATATTCGCGCTTAGCGCGAATATCTCCAAAAGTTGGTAATAGGAGATAGCGAAGTTAGCTACTGTTTTTAGTCGCTAACATCTTGGCACGCCCACTTTGCATGTCATTAGTGATAAATATCACTGACATGCAAAGTGGGGCCCAAGATGGTCGCTATCTCCTACTAGCTGTCGCTAACTGGTGTTAGTTAGGGACAGCTAGGTAATAGGGAGACAATTTTATCTCTGCTTTCTTGGCTTTTAAAGCCAAAAAAGCGGAAATAAACCCCCTTGATAATATGCCCCCTGATTCATTAGGATGATTGCTAAGTTTCAGAAACACCTCTTTGAAATCAGGATAGGGGGGGGCAGGATGTTTCTGTGACCTCAGTTCTATGACCAGAAGAAAGAACTGAGCTAATAACACAATGATCAGTTTTGCTAATCATTATATGAACTAGGAACATATCCATCTTACCTACAGGGGAGGCTGGGTTGCTTTGTAAATGTTACAAATATAATTACAAAATGATCTTATTGATATCTGCCTCTTCACACTTCTTTTGACTGATTCAGGTGCTAAAATTAAAATCTAAAAACCTATTTGCATTGTTTTCCAAGCTTGCGCAAGCTACCAAAGGTATCCATGCACTCACGGTTCTCTTAATCATGCTGTCATAGCTACAATTTAGATGAGTTGTTCTCAATGAAGAGAATACACACCTTTACCCAGAGATTCCTTACCAAAGGAGTGCCAGGTAATAAGAAGGTGTGTTCACTCTTGGAAAGTTATTCCAGAAGTTGCTGCCAGGGTGATCTATCATTTGCCTGTGTCTTGAATTCCTCCGCAAGAAAGTTTCAGCTTAATTTGTTGCAAGAAAGTGAGGATGAAGGAAAGTTGCCACAAACTTGCAAAAATCCCATGCGAAGAATATTTTTACAATGCCTTATAAACTTAATTGAATGTAAACCAGTTGTTAGACCTTTCTGCATTATGGTGGTCTTCCCCAAACCTTTTGCCTGCTTACCTCCATTTTTTCTTGTGAAATTCCTTTTTGTTGGCCATATGACTCTGCACTTTACCACTGCTAACCAGTGGTAAAGTGCTTGTGCTCACTCCCCTAAACATTGTTTGATTGGATTGCACCCAAGAGATATACTTAATTTACTTACAAGTCCCTTGTAGTATAGTATACCATATGCACAAGGCCTGTAAACTAAACGCTACTAGTCGGCCTGCAGCACTTATTGGGCTACCTAACTAAGTAGTCCCTTAAAATGTATTCCAGCCCTGCCATTGCAGCCTGAATGCAGGGTAAATGGCCAACTCGACTTGGCAATATAACCCCCTTGCCAACCCTTAAACTCCCCTTTTATTGTACATATGTCACCTCTCAGGCAGGCCCTAGGTAGCCCATAGCGCAGGTTGCATTGTAATTAAAAGATTGTACATGCACTTTTAAGATTTACATGATCTGGTAGTGAAAAACTCCTAAATACGTTTTTGACTACTGTGAGGCCCAACCATTCCTCATAATATCATTGCCCAACCTTATTACATTTAATAAGTACTATAGGGGTCATTAAGTTGGCGATGCAGTGACTGGGACTTCAACCTTAACTTTGTGGTGGATGCTGCTGGTTGCAGCACCTGCCGCAATGTCAAAAACCCATGTTGTGTGTTTCCCTGCACTACGTGGCAGGCAACACGAGGTGCCTGGTGCAGGGAAATGTAGGGGTGTACCATGGGTACCCCTCAGTGGCACAACCACCTCCCCCCAACACAAATGGGGCTGGCAACAGGCACCCAAATCCAATCCCTGCCAGCCTTTCCATGGCGGTTTCACCACCATGGAAAGGCTGGTTTTCAGCAGTATTGTAATTTGGTGGATTGTGCCTGCTAGGCACAACCACCATTCTACGCTGGCTGGCCGGGTCTGCCAGGCAATCGGAATGATTGCCTGTGGCGGACCCAAGGTGGGCTGTCTTTATGGAACACAAAACATTAAGGGAGGTCTAAGGGAACATTTTAAAGACCTGCACGATGAGTTTCCCCTATATAACATTCAAATAACACACAACACCTCGGGTCTAGTAAGGTAGGTGAAACACGAACAAGAAAGGGAAAAGCAGAGATGAAAATATGTCAACAGGTTAAGACACTAGCCACCTCAATAGGGAGGAGAAACTGTCTTGCCAAAACCCATCATTCACAAGTTGTGAGGTATCATCATTTGGGTCTGGCCTCCTCTTGCTCGGGCTCTCAGTCTTAGAAATAGACTGGGGTACCCTGAGCTGTTAGGAAGACTAGAGGATGGCTAATGACTCCACAGAGAACAGCATAGAACCCATAAGCATATATCCATGCTAGGTGAAGAGGGTTTCTACAAAAATAAAGAAAAGTGCAGCGCTAAATGATAAGACAAAAGTGTATTTAAAAATGACTAAAGGAGCTCCATCCCAATTTTATTATCAGAGTGCCCTTGTCATGGTTAAAAAGCAGTGGGTTAACACTAGTAAAAGTCAAGTGTTAAGCGATGAATTAGGTCGACATATTTCTGCCCACACAAGGATTTAACAGTATCGGGGCACTCTTCAGGACCAAAATAGCAAGTAATATATAAAGCTGCTGCTGAATATCAAAAAGTGAGAAACAAACCAGTGATAAATGTCAAGGTAAACATTACTTTCTTGTTCGTGTTTCACCTGCCTTACTAGACCGAGGTGTTGTGTGTTGGGCTGTCTTTATGACCACCATGCTTCACCAACGATTCCCCCTGCCATAGTAATATGACGGGGGTAAACAGCAGTAAGATAGTGGAGGGTCCGCCACCGCACAGCTGGCAGTGGCCGTCCATCTGCCACCATAATGACTCCCTATGTTTTTATTGGGACCATGTAGACAGTTCATGTTTGGTGTTTATGAAATTGTAATGAAAATCCTCTTTAATAGTAGGGTGACATTTTTATTACAATTTTCAAAATACCACTTTTAGAAAGTTGGCATTTTCCTGCCCTTAGCCCTTTTGTTGCTAAAGCCTGTCTTTGGTTACATGACTTGGTGAAATTCACACTTAGACTTTGTGAATTCCTTCCAGACAGTCACATATTTGAGGTATTAGGTGTGCTTGAATGGGCCATCTGCAGGCAGGTAGGGGGACGGAGCTGAGCACAATTGAATAGGATGTACTCTGCCTTCACTCAAAGGACTTGTCACCTCCTCCTTTTCACTGCAGCCAGCTTGGAGGCAGGACAGGGGTTCCAGGAAATTCCACGCCCTTTAAAGAGACTTTCTTGTACCTTCTTCCACCAACAAGTACATTAGGTATGAAAATAGGACCATCAGGCCAACTCTTCACTTCACTTTCTGGACCAGTAAAAGGAATCTCAGGGGGTTACTTGCTGCTGTGATCTGCTGTTCACTCTGCAAAACTGCTTTGGAAGGGCCTGAAAGGACTCCTCTACTCCCAGGTTCCTGCCTTGAACCCTCAGAGGCCAATCCCGCCATCTGAGCTATGCATCTGCACCTTAACCCTGGACTACCAGAGTGACTATAAGGGCTAGTTTGCTGGCTTCTTCTTCAGAGCCACTGGTACACAAAATGGTCCTTCCATCTTGAACTTGCACTGGACCCAGCTTGAGAGTCATGGATCCCCAAGTTGTGACCTGCCTGTTCTGGACCCTTTGTTGTGATGATAAAGGTGCCCAGATGTCCAAAATCTAAAACTGAGGAATTTTGGGCCAAAAACTGCTCCCAGAACTGAGAGGATACTGGGAGCAACCAGCTCATCTATCCACCCAAGGTGCATTGCACTCGGTGTGAATTCATGGCTGCTCCCAGTATATTCTTCTCCACAGCAGCAAATCCGGTACAGTTGGCCTTCAACAAAGAGTTATCTGAACCCCTGACACAGTCTTTGGCTCTAGCCTGCTGCGTTATCCCACTGGAAATTTTTGACTTCCAAACATGATACTAAGGGTCTGATTATGTTTTTGGTAGACAGGGTTGCACCATCACAAACGTGATGAATATACAGTCCACCTAATTACAATTCCAAGGTATCCTATGAAACTTGTAATACGGTGGATGCAATATCCATCATGGTTGTGATGGAGTATCCCATCCGCCAAGATCCTAATCAGGCCCTAAGTCTGAATGCAGAATTCTTCACTGTGGCTTTAACCCATGATTCCCTGGCAATGATGCTCCCTTCGCTGACACCGCCTGCAGCCTTGCCCCACTGACCTTTTCCTTTTCAGAAAACATTTCAGAAATTCCCATCCAAATGCAAAGGTAAGCCCTGACAGGGCTCAATCCGCTTCTTGTTCATAATCCACGCTCCATCAGGGTTAGTCATATTTTTCGACTTTGACCTGGTCTAGGGTGGCTGGTTGTCTACAATTGGCACTTTGATCTTTTTGTGCTAGTTTTTACTAAACATTTAAAAAATGCATAGCTCTGGTTATACTGATGTGATGTTTGTTGTTTTTGTGACAAGTAATTTGTTAAAATTGACAGTTTTTCTAAGTTTGTGTTGGAGTTTTTTGTTGTTGTACTTTCCCTTTATTACTATACGTGTGTTACATAAATACTTTACCCATTGCCTCTAAGTTAGCCTGCCTGCTTTTTGTTCCACGCTACCAATGGTTAAGCACATATTAAGTTACTGACGTTTGTGGTTCACCATGCAAGGGATTGTGCCTGTTATTTGACCGGAGCTCCCACCCCAGTCAACCAACATCCCAAATTCTCACAACATTGCGACTTCCTGTTCTGTAAAACATTTATTTTGCAGCTTAAAGACATTTCTAAGATTTTAATATTTTTCTTAAAGAAAAGTCAAATCTCTCCTATAGCAATTTTTTCCAAGCAATAAGTTACCATGCCAATTCCTAAAGCTGGGTCACTTGCTACAAGGTCATAATATTTGAGAAGTGTGAACAGCTGATTCCATTCTGGCACTAGACTGTGATACAGTGGCAACATTTGTCAGTACTGTAAACATTGATACCTGTTATCTTCTATGGAGTCACAGCCATCCATTGTGTAGAGGATGAGAAATAGGCAGCACCCTTGTTAGTCACTTTTGAACTTGCACACATTTCTTTAATGTAAATACATGTTTTACAATAATGCCATGCATACACACTGATCAATTAACCAGCTAACCAGACAACTTCTCTTGCATCTTATTGAGGGCGAGGAAACAGTTGAGCTGGTTATTTTGAGTTTCAGCTCCCCGTCAATCATCTCCTTGTGTTTGCTTTGTTCGTCCTAAGTTGGTATGGTATGCCAAGACCTGGGTCCCTTGCTCACTCTGCTACTGGATTCAAGCTAACCTGGCTGATGAGGGGTGTTACCCCGAAACCGGTTCAAGGATGCTTGTTTCCAGCCTAGGGAAGACATGGCTTGGCAGTTCGGTATTGACTGTTCCCATGAGGCACAGATTCAAGACTGATTTGCATATAGCTGTGTCTGTTCTGGGGTGAAGAAGTGAGCTAAATAATGATGATGAATTCAACCCAGATCTGTGTCTGAAGAGTTTCAGTGCTCCGTCCATCATCTCCTTGGGTTTATTTTGAGGGAATTCCCATCAGTCACCAAAAATACTTAGAGCGCCTCTATTCTAAATGGCTGTCCATTAAGACCAACTTATAGCTTCTTGCATATAAAACCATTCTTTCTATTTTCCCTGCCACCCCAACAACTGCCAATCCAAGGCCCTCCTTTCTCCTCTATGTCTGGATTTCTGCTCCAGTATGCCTCAATCTTTCAATCCATCACAGACAATATGAAATTGAATAACCTTGTTTCAGCCCACCAGCGAGGAGACCTCTGACACCCACTTCCCCTGAAAATAGGAAACGCTATTCACCTGCCTTTTCCCCCCTACTTTCCCCCCCCACATTTATGGAAATGTAAATGAGAAAGGAAAAAGCAATACTAAGTAGCCCCACTTTATTTGCAATTTAAATGATACATAACATCTGTAACGAGACTGCTTACAAAAGAATTCCCAATAAGGCTGCTGCAATGCCACAGGCCCACCATCTAAGCATTTTATCAGTATTGCGGCTATATGTTTCGTGATTGTAAACTTTGTGCAAACTGGTCAGCAGAGGAACCATCAGCAGGGATGTGGAAAAAGATGCAGAATTTTCAGGCTTTTCACTTTCGCTTGTTGTTTAATAGAAGAGTGAACTCCACCCTGGTGGAACTGAAAAAATTAATTGCTTGAGTTCCTAACGAATCATGGAAGGGTCATATAACATACTGGAGAAGACCCTCAAGTCTGTATCTTTATTGGCTCTCTTTAGACTTGCATGGTTTGGCCAGAGCGGCTGACTCTGGCCAATAGCTCACTTAATCTTCCCAAAGGCCCACAGCACCTTGAAACCCTTAAGGGAATGATATGTTTGCACTTAAAAACTATGGATTATATATTCTTTGATGCTGGAGTAAGAGAAATTCACCTAGAACCATTTGTGTTTGAAAGGGGAGAAATGAACTGCATGAGCTCGAGAGATTGGCTATTTTTCCAGGAATATCTTGCAGTATATATATCAACCTAATAATTTTCTCACCTTTACAGAAGAAATCAAATCTCTCTCATACAGCTCAGGAATCCCAAACAGATGCAGATTGCACTGACAAGACCCGTTTTGAAGGTATTCTTGTTTTTTTCTTTGAGTGCAGCAAGATCTTTCTTCAGTTATTCCACCTGTGTGTTTCAGGTTGTGTGTCTTCATCATCTGACACTCTCTGACCCAGCTCCATCAAACTCAAACTTCTCTTTTCTATTCAGTAATGCTTCCGTTACTTCTTGAGAAGCTTTCTTACCTCGAATCTCTGCCAGAATGTGACTAAGAATCCTGAATCCTAAATATAGATTATTCCATGATGTAAAGGCAGATGTCCTGAAGAGCTAACCATTGCCTAATGAGGCACAAGAGGGGGACATTAGGTATTTCGAATAGTAGAGGGTTTGGAACCAGCTACCTCCACCAGATATAACTGTTTTTTAGGAAGTTGGCCACTTTTTTTCTCCATGTTTGAGTTACTTTTGGGCAAAACTGTGTAGCCTACTCTTGTCCTGGAACTGATCGCAACTCCTACAGCAGACGAGTGCCAATTACCCTGAATTAGTGTTGTGGCGGCCAGGGAAGGCAGAAAACGTGGTGAGGTAGGGATCGCCCTGCATAGCTGAAACAGCTGATGTGTCAACTCTGGGTATTGACCAGCTATCTGAGTGTACTTTGTATTTTCTTCAACCCTTTCCAGCAGCTTTCTGCCATTGGTGTCGTATGGAGGCCTCAGCAAACAGGAATCCACTCTAGCCTCTTTTGGTCAGACTCCCAGTGGCAAGCTAAGCCGATGAAAATCAAAGAAGGGAAAATCTCTTGTCATCATGGAACTGTGGAATTGTGTGGCCACATCTTTATTTGTTTCTCGTAGCCTGTATCTGCCCCTCCAGTAACTCAAATAAACCATTTGATGGAGATCGAAAACTTTGACTACTGAAGGCAGCATTGTCATAAGTAGAGATGATGACTTTAGCCTCAGGACATGATTGCCAAGACTGAGAGGAAGGTCTCACTGCAGGATTGGGCACGCTTGTGGGATCAGGCCTGCATCAGCCTCTCTGTGCAATCTGGACTCAGACTTCAGATGGAGTCATTCTGTACACAAACTGCGGCCATAAAAAGTATCCTGTTCGTATGAGCCCTATTACTCTTCTTTCCTACAACTACTTTCTCCTTGAACCTTCTCTTATACCTCCTTACTCTTACTTACTTCTATACTAACACCTATTTACTCCGCTTATTACTCCTGGGCTTGATTTTCCCTCAATTGTCTCAATCTCACTCTTATTAATGCCTAGCTTTAGTCCTATTTACAGCTATTCATGCTCCGACGTTTTCCGACAAAATAATTATAATTAGTCTTATTACTCCAAGTCTTATGCTTACTTATGCCCACTCATATTTTTACCTACTCTTACTCTTAGTCACTCGTACTCTGCATTCTACTTCATCCTCTTCACTGTAACTCCTACTTACTCCTACCTGTTTCTATTCCCACTCAATTAAACTGCTACTCATTCCTTAATATTTCTATTTACTTATGCATACACACATAACTAATGTTATTATTCCTACTGTTACCTCTTCTTACCCCTGTAATTATTCCAAAATGAATCCTACTGTTAGTTTTACTCTTTTTCTTACACCTACACTTACATTTAATTATAGGAGGGAATCAAAGTCTCACAAACCATAAATGGTGTAGTAGAAGTTGGAGACTAGAAGATAAGAGATTCCATTGGACAGCCACCAGCAAATGTGCTATGCATGATAGGAGGATGAATCTAATTCAGATCAGAAAACCAAAGGCTATGACCAGGAGATAGGGTGGCTTTCATATTTTTATCACAGAGAAGTCTGGTCTTAAGATAGGGCTGTTGTATAAGATACACATTGTTTAAGAGACTATATTAGAAGACTGGTAGTTACAGCACTCTAATTATGAAAGAAGTATGACTTGAACTGACATTTTTGGGACTTCATACTGAGCGAAGGTAGGATTTTCTAAGCATTTGAAAACAGTAAAAACTGTTAAAGGCTACATGCAATATTCATTAGGAAAAATACATTGTCACAGTAAATTCTACGTTTCTGATACATACAAAGCTTTATTTCGATATTAAAAATAGCTTAAAAAGCACAAAACATTTAAAATACAATACATGTTTTTTAAGAACACTTCATAAATAATACAAAAAACAAAGATAAAAAATCATTAAACCATTTTACAGCTGTTATCATAATTAAAAAAAGACAATGGCCTTATAAAATTTTATCTTAGAACTTTGAGTCTGATCACCCATGCCCAAATGAGAAATTTAGCGACCCCACAAACCAATGTAGTACTAGGATCTGTCTGAAGGATTCTTAGGGCAGAGACATGACTCTTAGTCTCGAGCTGCCGACAGAAGGGTTTTAGCCATTTTGATCTTGGTTTATTGTAGGCTCTACACACAAAAAAAAGTGTGGTATGGTTTCAAGAACATCATTACTAGACAGGCAAGTGGCAGGTGTTTGATTGGGGGGTTTCCACTTGGAGGTACGTTCCCGTACCGGTAAGGTTCCCAATCTAAACTGGATGTACAGGGCCCTGTCTTTGGGTTCTCTAATGAAATCCATATACGGTTCAAGAGAGTGTACTGTCTTGTGCAGACGAAACTCGTCTGTGAGTCTACCCAAGTTAGCAGCTCTGGATTCTTAGGCATCAACCCATGACCAATAGGCTCGCTTTACCTCCAGTTTAGAAACCGATACACCGGTCCCCCACGCAACATTAAAACCAACAGCCATTAGCAACTTCTTAACCTTTGTTACCCATACAAATTTATGCGACCCCTGCATATTCATAACTTCTCTAAGGCCGTCTGCGTAGCTAGCTAGCTCTGGTGTACGCCACCGGCGAGCCCAATAGAGAAGCGGTCGCAAGATGACAAGATCTTTAATAGATCTGTGACCAAGGTCATATTGAAGGGGTTTGTTCGGGGTGCCCCTGGGTAAAGACAGAAGCTCCCTAAAGAACTTATTTTTGGCCATAACAAGGGAATCAACATTATTGAAACCCCAAAGCTCCGCTCCATAGAGTGCACTGTTTATAGCTTTTGCGGAATATATCTCCAGTGCAGGGGCTATGGGTCTGGATAATGAGGCTCTGTGCTCCCTACCGATAACACCCAGGACACGTTTGTGATTTAGGGCCATTTTCTCAATATGTAAATTCCAGTTCAATTGGTCAGATATCCTAATCCCCAGATAGTCAAACGTTTTAACACGCTCTAGTGGTTCCTCATTAAGTGTGAGCGTGCAATTGGATTTCCTACTAGGGTTAAAATAAAGGAGCTTGGTTTTGGAGGTGTTAATGACCAAGCCCCTAGAGTTACAGAAGACACAGAACCGATCCAAAAGCTTTTGGAGCCCCATAGGCATTTTAGAAACCAGTAACGTGTCATCCGCAAAAAGCAGAGCTGGGACTTTAACACCGGCCAAACTAGGGGCATCAGCATCAATGTTCGATAGGAAGGAGACAACCCTGTTTACAAACAAAGAAAAGAGGGTTGGCGCCAGGACACATCCTTGACGGACACCTCTATTTACCGGGATTTTAGCAGTTTTCTGCTCCTGCGTACCCCACCGAATGCATGCATACCTTCCGTCGTGCATGCGGGCCAACAAGTTCAGAATGGGCAAGGGGAACCCCATCTCCTGCAAAACCGCCCACAGACCCTCTCGGGGGACCAGGTCAAATGCGGTTTTCAGGTCAATAAAGGCCAGATACAAACCACCCTTTCCAATGGATACTGTCTTCCAGTGGAGTAGTATCAGCCTAAATGCCTGGTCAACAGTGCCTGTGCTTGCCCTAAAGCCTGCCTGGAATTAGGAGATGATGTTATTCTCCTCCGCCCAGGAGAGGATCTGATAAAAGCTCAGAAACAAGTTGAGATGTAGAATGAGCTTTAATGGTACAACCATCAACAGGAGATTACAGCAACTGACTCATCAGGAGAAAACATAACATTCTGATAATGATGTCAGGAAAAACAGAGCTGGTAAAGTTCTATTAAAGGGAAAGTATCCACAACACATCCCCTTACCAATATAAAAGAAGGAAAGAAAAGTACATGGAAAACATTTCATAAGATCAAGAACAGAAAATAAGAAATGCTTAAGACATAACATAATCATTGAACTTCCGAGGAAGGTGTATAGACCTCCTAGGAACAACACTCTGAAAACCAGGAGAAGGAGTAGGACCGGAATTACAGGAGGAACTGGAACCAGTATTGGAATAATATTTAACACCATCACACTTGGATAATCTAGACATATTCCAAGTGCAACCATTATCCAAAGTGACAACGTTCCTTTTGATGGAAACAATGGTGAAGGGACCGGTGAAGTTAGAAACCCCTTTATGACCACACTTGGGTTTTTTCACCAGGACATTGTCACCCACATTCCACTTCCTATGTTTGACAACCATCTTAGCATCATAACGTTGTTTGTATTTCTGCTGATAATTTGTCAACACTTCCCTCCTCCTCACTTCTCTCTCCACACTGTCATTACGACTTTTCTAAGGAAGCCAAACAGGATTGAGTGTTTAGAACAAGCTAATCTACCCCTCAAAGCCTCGAAAGGAGATCTCTGCATGACAGCATTGGGAGTTGTGCGGTGTGCCCACCACGTCTCTCTCAAAACGCTGCTGAAAGAGACTTTGGATTCCGGAGCCCTCTGCGCACAACTTTTTACAACTCTATTCATCCTCTCCGTGAGACCATTCGCTTGTGGAGAATAAAGAGCTGTTTTTTGATGAATAATCCCCAGATCCTTTAAGAAATCATCCATCTCTCTGGAGGTGAATTGCACCCCATTGTCAGTGAGCAGGAACTTTGGAAGACCCTCAGATACAAATACTTCTTTCAAAAATTCAATCACCGTTTTAGAATTAACAACACTCATACATTTGGAAACAACCCATTTAGAAGTATAGTCAACTAGTAATACAACTAATCTTTCATGCGAGGGCATAAGTTCTAACGTACCAGCGATGTCTAGGCCCAATTTACTGTGACCAAACCTCCTTGGAAATGCTGGGCTCCAAAACCCAATTTATACAAACACTTTCTGTGACCTCATCCCTTTCAATAGGAAGACGAGAAAGACAATCAGCAGGTTTATTGTTCAACCCGGGAATATACTGTACCTTAAAGTTGTATTCCTGCAACCCTTCCCTCCATCTTTTCAACCTAGGCGTCATATGATCACTTTGATGACATGAAAAAATTTGAACCAGGGGACGATGATCTGATTTTACAACAAACGGAATCCCCCACAAATAAAACTTAAAATGAAGTACTGACCAAAATACTGCCAACGCTTCCCTCTCAATACAGGAATATTTAACCTCAGCATCTTTTAAGGCCCTAGATGCAAAAGCAACAACAACCTCTTCGCCATTCACAACTTGTGAAAGTACAGCACCTAAACCCTTGAGGCTGGCATCAGTGGTGAGGATGGTTTTGAGTTTTGAGTCAAAATGGCCCAGGGTAGGCATCTTACCAATGTCTTTTTTCTAACTTGGGCTGGATTCCACTGCCAGAAATAACATGTCCTAAATATGTGACGGATTTTAAACCAATACGACATTTTTCCTTCTTCACAGTAAGACCACTCTCATCTAGCTTGTTTAAAACGGATCTCAATACTTTGTCATGTTCACACTCATCCACCCCGTACATCAAAATGTCGTCTTGAAAGAACATGACATTTGAAAGACAGCCTAAAACCATCTTCATTACTCTTTGGAAACACGCAGCAGCCAAAGCTAAACCAAATGGCATGCGTAGAAATTGATAAGCACCCAATGGTGTGACAAAAGATGTTAAATGTCTGCAATCTTTATGTAATACGATTTGATGGTAAGCCGAAGAGAGATCGAGTACACTAAATACCCTTGCACCTTTCAAAATGCTGATGCTCTCAGCTATGTTGGGCAATGGCTGTCGATCTACCCAGATCCATTCATTTAGACCGCGCAAGTCCACACACATCCTAATTGACTTCCCACCATCCTTGGGTGCTAGAACCACTGGACTTAACCATTCAGATGATTCGATCTCCTCAATCACCCCCAAGTTCAACAATCTTTCAATTTCAAGCTTAAGTGGTTCAAGCATCATATTGGGTACCTTTCTCACCCTGTGCACACACGGTTTGGCAGATTTCTTGAGAATGATTCTGTGCTCAAAACCTTTCAGACATCCCAGGGTGTCCGAGAAAACCTTTGGATAGTCATCAAAATATTTCTCAGACCCAGACACAGAATCTATTTGAGAAGAAGGAGCAATAGAAGGAGCAATAGGCAGAAAAGCAGCAAGAAAATCTTCTTTTAACATGACCTGGTTCTTTGGGTCATCAGCTCCTGGATTAAGGATGATCCCCAAATCATGTTGGTGCCGCCATCCAAGAAGATTGTCACCTCTGATGGCAATATAAACCTTGCCAGAGATATTTTTACCTTTGAAGGAAATGTTAGCTACTGTGTATCCCAGTATCTCTATTTTAGATTTGTTATAACTGAAAGGAGAAATATCAGAAGGTAACAACTGAACATTTCCTAAACCCACAACTTCATCCCAAATTTTGTTTCTGATTAAGGTAAAAGGGGATCCAGAGTCTGCCATAAGTTTGAAAACACACTTATTAATTCCTATATCACATAACGGCAGGAAAATGTGTTCTAAATCAACCATTCCATTACTAATACTAGAAATTACTACTGTACGTACAATGTCAGAAACAGGTTCATTGGTTTCCCTCTTTTTGGTAGACCTACATACACGTGCATAGTGCCCTTTGATACCACAGTTGTTACAAATACTGTCTTTAGCAAAGCATTGAGGAAAATTAGAAGTATGAAAGAAACTCCCACATCTAAAACAACGCATTTTTTGATTTGTGAAAGGACGTTGACGAGAATCTTTGGGAACAATAGAATCCTTGGAGAAAGAAGGGCGACTTTCAAAAGAACTCTTTTGAGAAACTTTGTTCCTTTGAGGAGGTTTACTTTTAGGTCCACCACTAACTTTAGCCACTTCTTCAAGACATTCATTGGATTCATCTTCCCCTAACATATGTACTGAGTCGGAAGTTTTCTTTTTATTATCACTAACTGTCTGACACTCATCTTCTTTGTTCTTTCTTATTTCTTTGACCCATGTAGAGGTGTTTTCCATACCCTCTACAATGGCTACTGCCTCTTTCAATGAAGGATTTTTGGATAATAATTTCTCCTGAACTCTAGAACTGTTCGTGCATCGAACAAGTTGATCTCTAACAAGAGATTCAGATAGGTCACCAAAATCACACGTGCGTGAAAGAGTCTTCAAGGCAGCAACATAAGTCCCAACACGTTCACGAGGGCCTTGAACACGAGTAAAAAACCTATGTCGTTCCAAAACAACATTTATCCTTGGGCCAAAATACTGTTCTAACATAGTCATAGACATCTCAAAAACATCCGTAGGTTCACCATCAGCTCCACCCATAGGTATAGTGTCCATACTATCATACGTATGTCTACCCTCAACTCCCAAATTGTGCAACAAAATGGCTTGTTTTCTGAAAGCCGAAAACTTCTCCCCTCCAATGGCTACCAAGTAAGAATCAAACAAATTCCTCCATCTCTTCCAAGGAAGAATAGGTTCACCTTCCTCTGAAAGAAATGGAGGTGGCTGCGACATGCTAGAAGTGGTAGCCATGATAAAAAAAAATGATTAAAGCAAAATGTAGGAAAATTTTATACAATAACAGTGAAAATGTATAAAAAGTAAGCGAATACAATACCTATGAAGAGAATAATCAGTCCAAACCAAACATTGTAGAATAGCACACCCACATTCGTAAGTTACTAATTTTGAGAAAAGAATGTGCTGTGGTGCACATCAACCATGAGAAGAAACAAAACGAAAAGTTGTTATGATGTGTAGCGCTGCTGTGCGCATCAGCGTGGAAAAAACGAAGTTTTGTTTTGGTGTGAGGCTCTGCTGTGCGCATCAGCGTGGTAGTCAGAAATATAATGATTAAAATGCGCAGCCGTGCGCATCGGCGTAATAAAATCTGTAGTTGAGGTAAATAATGTGCGCTGCCGTGCGCATCGGCGTGGTTGCTAGGGAATGAAATCCGTAGTTAAGATAAATAATGTGCGTGGTTGCTAGGGAAATTCAAAATGGCCGCCGCATGATGACGTCACACGTAGGACGTCAGACGTGAAGCGTCAGACGTCAGAGCACCGGCCAGGCAGTGGAAGCGAGAAGATGGGTGGCACTCGCGCAATGGTACACGCTCGGCTCAAGATGGTGCTCGCGCAATGGCACACGCTCACCTCAGGCTGCCAGAGCGATGGAAGAGAACGAGAAGGTGGCGGCACTCGCGCAGCTCAGGAACGCGATGTAGATTCAAACAGCAACAAGGGGCAACGGTAAGCCAAGGAAATAAGGCATAAGCTGTGAAAGTACCTGATTTTCGAAATAATGGTATGCTCCTCGTTGAGTCCAAAATCAGTAGTCAATTCAATTAGTACAATAAAGCTTCCCCAAGTAGCGTAGTTTCCATAGCAATCCAAATAAAACGATGAGAAGGACAGTCAGCCAAATCAGAGTATAAAGTCCTGGAACATGTAATCCAATTAAATAAAAGCAATAAAATAAATTGGTAGAAAGATGATCCAGAAGATAAAAAACAAATCCAACCTAGATGTGTAGTGTCCAATGTGTCCAATATAATCCAATAGGAAGAAAAACGAAAATTTGAAAAAATCCAAGTCCAGAGAAAATTCCAAAATGTAGGGGAGTTGATGGTTATAGGTGCTTGTCCCCAATCAAGCCTTGACCCTCGTCGCCAGTGATAAAAGCTCAGAAACAAGTTGAGATGTAGAATGAGCTTTAATGGTACAACCATCAACAGGAGATTACAGCAACTGACTCATCAGGAGAAAACATAACATTCTGATAATGATGTCAGGAGAAACAGAGCTGGTAAAGTTCTATTAAAGGGAAAGTAACCACAACAGGATCCTTTCCAGGAGGACCCTTCCAACTACCTTCTGTCCAGCATCAATGAGGCTGATTGGACGATAGTTGGCAGGGTCACCCCTTTGTCCCTTCTTATAAATTGGGATCACCTCAGCCCCTTTCCATGAGCTCAGAACTGGGGACCCATGGAGAAGGGCATTACTCAAAAGGGAGAAAAACGTAGCCCACTGCTTGGCGCTGGCACGGAACAAGTCGCCAGGAATGCCATCCTGGCCTGGTGCCTTCCCTTGAATTATATTTTGTTAATGGCTAACTCAACCTCACTTTGCCCTACGGGATCAATGAGCGTCGCAGTGGCAGTCAGGGGTGGAGTGCAATATACAGACGGCTCACTGTTAACTGGCGCCCCTGTCCCTTCATTGAGCCTCCTGAAGTGGTCGAACCATTCCCCATCGGTAATGAGATTTGGTATTGGTTCAGTGTCGCCACCGTTTGCTCTTCTTACTAAAACCCAGAACTGCTGGCAATTTTTGGCCTGGCTAGCCAGCTTCAGCTCCTCCCAGTGGGAGTCATCCCAGGCCCTCTTTGCCACCAATGGTGCTCGCCTGTACTCGGCTCGTGCTAAGCGAACCTCAGCTATATCTCGGGTTTGGATGGCACATATCAATTTGGATTTAGCCCCCCTACAATCTTGGTTGTACCACTTGGCTGTGGGTTTCCTGCTCTTTGATTGGCTTAACCCGCGGGAATCAAGAAAGAGAGCGGCCATCCTGTCAATTGTCTTAGCATAAACCACATCAGCCTGGGCAGGGCCTAAATCGTTAGTACAGATTGCAGAGAGTTTCTCCGTCTGTGCTCTTACAATCTCCCCCAAAGCGCTATTCTTTTGTTTGTTAATGACAAACTTTTGCCATTTAATGAATCTTTTGCAGTTTGACGGTACGATTTCTCTAGTAGCCAACCTCAATCTGTTACTGGACAGGGGCTTCCCCTCACTTATGAGGTTCCGCAGACTAAGAGATAGAGGGTTGTGGTTGCTATGGATAGATGGGGTGACAATCATGTCACCCACATGTCTCCACAATCTCCTATCCACCAAGATATAGTCTATTCTGCTGGGGCAAGTGATCCTATCATAGGTACAAGCACCCGCAAAATCTGAGGGCATGCGCCCGTTCACAGCTACCAGGGCATGCTCCATTACCAAGGCATTCATTTGAATGACGACCAGTGTCCATTTTTAATTGGCACAGTTGTCAATTGCGGAATTCCCCATCTGGCGTCCTCTTCAGAAAAGCCTCCGACACCGTCCACCGCCAGCGGTTTGAAAGTACAATTAAAATCGCCGGCAATTATGGGCAGAGAATCTGGGGGGCAGGTCAGGAGTGAATCAGCAAGCAAGGAGATGGTCGGAGATTTGGCCCCCCCTTGCAGACCTCTAGCATAAATGTTATAAAGCTCCGGAATCGCTATGGCCTGAGGGACCCGGATCGTAACCTCATCATATCTGCTGAGGCACAGTGATGGTGGGTAATTTTGCAGTTTAGTGAGATTTTAACCCAAATTAGCAGGCGGCCAGACGGGCGACCCCGTCCAGAGGAAATGGCTGGGACATAGAAAGAATAATATCCATTCAGAGGGTAATGGAGTACTTCAATTTTTGTAGGCAAGGATGACAGAGATCAGAAAGAACAGGGACCTCTACCTTGTATTATGCACCTCAGTTTTTGCAGATGTAAGGTTCAGAGCACTTCCTCTTATCCGTAACGTAACTTCAGAGCAACAATTGTGGAAATCGGACTGGGTAAAATGAGAGTTGCCAGAAATCTGACGATAACCTGGGTGTTATTTAACATAGATCAGTTCTGAGAGATCAAAATATCGAATCATGGCAGTTGAGACAGCTACATATATGTTGAATGGAGTTGAATCTGATTACTGTTGTGTGACCCTTGGCAGATGGTGCTTGGAAAGGAGAGAAATAGGGAGGAAGGAGAACGGCTAGGTAGCATTCAGACAGAAAGGAACAGAAACAAGATAGGGCAAGACCCTGCACGCCCAACATGGTACGACAATTCATAAGAATAGAATGTGCAACCATTCTGAAAGCTGCTAATGAATTTAGGAGGACGAAAAGGGCCATAACGTGCTCGTTCAATGTTAATCTTAGTAAACTAGTAACGTCAAGCACAGCAGATTTGATACAGTGAAGGGATTGACATCAACACTGCACTCTCCAAACATATTTAAAATTGACAAGTTGAAAACATACATTTTTTTTAAAGAATCATATATAAAAAGCAGAGAGATGTGGCAATAATAAAAAATCCTGCAGTTATTCAAGGGTTACTTAGGAGTGGGAACACACAGGCCCTCGTTAGGATGAGGGTCGGAAGGCCTCATCGTGGTTTCAATTTTAACCGCTGCATTACAATCCTTAAGGAGCCCGTCGGCCGGTCGAAGACCAGCACGTTATCCCTATGGATGACTTTTCCACCGTAGGGATTGCCATGTCGGTATTCAACAGGCTTTCCATGTTGGGCTTTCTGACATGAAATGCCTATAGGAAAATGACACTGGGGGCCCCTATCAGGGTCCCCATCACTCTGCAGTCTCTGGTTGGGAGCCAAGGGGGTGCCTGCCACGCAGTGCAGGGATGAACAGATTCTCTCATTTGTTTTTGGGAGCTTGTGCTATGGCTGGTTTACAGCCGCAGTGCAAGCTCCTATAGACAAATGGGTGTATGCCATCGTACCATGTTCAGTCACATTGTAATCACGGTGTCGGGATGGCCGACCGAGGTCAGTCTGTCCTGAGACTGCACGATCTGCCGACATCGTAATTAGGTCCATAGTCAAGCACTGGGAAAAAAGGCAGATGCAAAAAACATATATTTTTAAAGGTCTGTGACAGCTGAAGAAATGGGAGGGAGTTTCAGACCAAGAAAAGATATGTGGTGGGCAGCGATCTAATGGGGGTTCTGATTTGATGCTGGCCACAAGGCATTTGATTCTGTCCAGAGTGAGACTGGCAGTTTCAGAGCAAGGTGGGAGAAAAGAGATTTAACAATTGGAAATACTTATGTGGCTGAATTATGCAAAGGGTGCACTTTCCCTGCGTGCACCAGGGCACACATTTCAAAAGGTGCACAAGGCATAAAAAGGAAAAGTGTGTCTCATGCTAAAGGCACTGCCCTCAGGGCTGCTGTGAACATTTGCTGCCCTCAGGGCAGAGCATCCAAGTGAAACACGGAGCAGCTGTTTAAAAGCTGCTCTGTGTTTCCCTGTGTAGGCGGAAACCTGCCAGCACTTTCAAGCACTTTCAAGTGGTGCGAGAGAGTCTACAAAAGGATGTGACCAGGGTCCATAGAGCCCCAATCCCCCTCCAGAGGGCTGTCATAAGGAGAGAACACTGAGAATACACCACCTTATTCCGGCATTCTTTCAGTGGACCACCTGAAAGCTTCTTTGCCCTTGCGTCTGGATCCATATAAGAGTCCGGGCCCAGAGGCAAATAAATGCAAATGAGAGAATGCCCTCTCAAGATAGCGCTGGCGCTCACTGTCCACAATCGTTATCAATATTACAGAAGGTTCCCCACAAGAGCCTACAGCCCCTTCTGCAATACCAAATTCCACTGGGGGTGAACAAAGCATAAGCGTACATCTGTTGTTCCCCCAGGGAACTTTGAGTAATACATCCTCTCTTGTAAATTTGAAGGCATTTGTATGTGTGAAGCATGTAACCCATAGTGGGGTAAACAAATCTGAGCCTTGTGGGTTTTTAAAGTAGTTCAGTGACAGCATCTAGACTATATTGAATATATTGAGTACCAACAATGTTGAAGTATTGTACTATAGTTTACCTTTAACAGTCATCAGTATACCAGGCAACAGAGGGACAGGTGCAGCACAAATTAATTGGTTTAAATGGGTTAAGAGAATCATGAGAGTAGGTAACCCAATAATTGAAAAGAGACATACCATTGTTAAGATACCTTTCCATATTAATGGGGTTTACGGGCATGGAAGAAGTGAATGCTTACATAGTTTGTTTTCTTACTAGGATCTACTAAAACCTGTCAAGGGAGTCATTGGTCTGGACTACTTCAGGTAATACCTAAAAAAGAGAACTGCAAATTCATCTGTTCAGGAGAGGGGCTGAAAGAGGCAACCTTAAATCAACGTGTGTTCCTATTAATAATTCTAATTACTCCTACATATTCTACTTACTCTTTTGCTCTGCTCTTACTTGTACTTACTTCTAATTACTACTATTATTACTCTTACTTACACTATTACTCCTAACTATACCTCTTATTATGTCTATTCTTGAACCTACCATTTCTACTTGAACTCCTATTTACCCCTATACATTTTTGCTTTTACTTTTCGCTGTTTCCATGTACTTATTCATACTTTCTCCTATTAATAATAATAATAATAATAATCTTTATTTGGATATAAAAAAAAAGATATCCTGAAAAGCACGTCTCAAGGTTGTGCGAATATTATTCCAGGTTTATTCAGAGTTTTACTTTACAAACAGAACCCTTCAGGAAAATATTGCCCAAGGAGGCTGAGTATGTTTGGGGGAACTGATGGATGTGAAGCTTTTGAAGGTTTGAAACATTTGATTGTTAATGCTCCTGTGTACAGAGATAACGCAAAATCTATTGTGACAGTAGATGCAAGCAGAGTTGGTTTGGAGGGCAGTGCTTTCACAGATGATGAAGGGGAAAGAATGTACAGTAGCTTTTGCATCCAGGCATTTGTCAGTGGCTAAGCTTTATTATAGAACTATCAAACGTTAGGCACTAGTTTTCTTGTGGGCTACTAGACATTTTTCCACATATTTGTGGGCATGCTAGTTCTCTCTCATTACAGATCACAAACCATTGGAATTTTTGCTCTCTGTAAAGAATTTGAGTAAGGCAAATCTCAGGTTGATTAGGCTACTAGCAAGAATGTACAAATTCATCTTTGATCTAAAGCACATTCCAGGAACCAACAAGGCCACAGCGTTTTTTTCGTCCAGGTGTCCAATAAGGAAAAGTGGTGAGGAGGCAACGGTTGATAATGTTGAATGTGTTGTTGGGGAAGTGGATGGTGAGGTGGTTATAGGCAAAAGTATTTTGTACTTGAAGTGGAAGGAATATGCTGAGAGACAGGTGCTGGGGGTTGCATAATTTTTTCCACGTTTTCTGTTTATTCTGTATTGTTCCACTCTTTCGCGTGCCGACTGAACAAAGCATGTTTAAGTAGTTAAAAACATTTGTAATGATAAGGCGCTCCAATTCCAATCGCACAGCAATAAGAAATTCTCATAACTCTTCTTACTCAAAAAAATCTTCATTGTATTCCATGATATCCTTCTTTCAACAAACTTTACGGTTCACAATAAGACTGGCAGTTGTCCACATTTTTTCAAATGGTGCAAATATGCCCATCCGGGCCTTTTACTGCATCATGTGGGATAACACAATTCATATTTAGGCAGCAATTTTTTTAAAGTGAGGGAGTGAGGGAGTGGGGGCTGAATGCCCCGCAGTGTTGGCGCTGCTTGAGACCCATCACCAGTGCTTGCAGCATTGTTGCGACGTGTTGGGGCATTATTCTTTAAAGGGGAGCCCCGGGAAGGAGAGGCTCCCCAGCCCCTTTGTGCTGCCAGCTATTCCCCCTGCAGTCAGTCCGCTGTACCGTAAAGTGCACCATGGGGGCCAGCTGATATTTGGAAGTCCCGGAGTGGGATTTGCATATTTTGGGGCACAGTTGTTTATTATTAGAGCCCTGCATGGCTCTATTGGTGGCACAGTATTTATAGAATTCCCAAGGAGGACTTGGGGGCACCGTGTTCATAGAAGTCCCACAGTATTTGGGGGCCAGGCCAGTTCTTTCCCTAGTTGGCGCACAGTTATTTCAGGAGCCAGTGTGCTCCCAGGCACATGTTGTTTACAGAGCCTAGAGGGCTCCAACGTTTGGCGCAATTTGTTTAAAGGGCAATGAGAGCCCTTACTGCATTTTTCCCTACCTCACAGCTGCCCAGCAAGTAGTGGGCAGCTGCACCGTTAAGGTTCTACATTTTAAGGGGACATGTTCTTTGGACTCAGGAGTGAGACGCACTCCTTCGCCCCACTCATTTCTCAGTTGCCCAGCAAGTAGTTGGCAGCTGCCCTGACACTGCTGGACAAAGGGCGTTTGAGCCCCACAGAAGGCCAGTTGGCCTGGGGTCAGTATCTAATGTGAATCTTGTGCAAGGTGATTGCCTACTGTGTTTATGCTGATAATTGCCTAATGTGATTTATGCGTAATGTGCAATGCCTTTATGCCTATACCTCTAAATGTGTTTCATAATTAGGAGGTTGTTTTGCCTAGTACAGTTTATGCTAGTCAGTTTATGTTTCACTGCGTGACCTATGCCTTAGGTGATTAGTATTGCGTAGTGTGTTCCGACCTTTTACCAGTGGTTACTGGTTGTGTTCTACAATTGTTATTTTATGCTACAGTTATTCTATGTGCTACATGTACTATTTCTACTAAGTGCTGATTCTGACAGTGGCCCACGTGGCCCTGTCATGTGTAAATAATCCCCTGTAAATACTGCCCAGTTCCAGTTGGCAGAGTATATCTGTGTGATTATGATCTAATGTGTTTATGGTAATACAAAGGCTATTTTTATATATAACCTTGTGTGGCGTTCCTTTTTGTGATGTGCCTAGTGTGTTGCTGCTGTGAGTGTGTGTTGCGCAAACCCTTTAACCATTGCGTCCAGGATAAGCCTGACTGCTCGTGCCAGGCTGCCAAGGGGATGAGCAGGGGTCATCTTGGCGGGTAACTCCCTTGCCCTGACTAGAGTGGTGGTCTCTGCCTGGCTTTGACGCAAGCCTTAACCAACCAGAGATCCCATTTCTAACATGGCGTGTGCTGCAGCCTGCAGCACATGCAGCAATACAAAAGATACATATTGCGACTGCCTTGAAGAGGTTTGCATCCTATTATGAATAGCGGTACCACTGACAGCTAGTCGGGCGCTCTCATTCCCGACAGGATTAGGTCGGGCTAAAGTCTGACCGCCATCATAATGAGGCCACTAGATCTTTGATGGGCTTATCTAAATGCTCACTCAAGATTGTAATCTCTCAACACAGATCAGCAGACCTTTGGGGTTTATAGTACATTTTACAAATCTATCTATGGTCTAGAAAATAGAATATGTTCCTTTGGAACCAGAAATCTGCACTAATAAGAAATCTGCATGTACCACTTGGATGACACGACTTTAAGAGCTATGTACAACCACACATTGTGTCCAGCGTTTTATTAGCACTGGTCAATAGGAAGATGTGTATCTACTTTTTTCATCTTGAAAACTGTGTCCAATGGGATGCATGGGATGTATGTCTATCTGTCCACTTGGAGATATCTCTAAACTCAGCTTGTATGATTGCTTCACTTTGTAGGTATATAAGACTACATTACCCCTAGATTTCAGAACCTGCACTGGCTACCCATCGCAGCCTGAATCACCTTTAAAAAGACCTGTTCAGTACATAGAGCCATTCACAAAAACATACCTTCCCACCTATCCTATCTACTCATCACCTCCGGTGGTTCAAGTCCCCTCGAAGTCAGAAAAGCCTTTTCCTATGACTGCCTGAATTAAGAACAGCTAAAGCTGAGAAACAACCTTTCTCCGGGACACCGAGGGCAGCATTGAAATCGCTACTCCCCAACCTCAGAACATTGATCCCTCCTTCCAAAAGCAGTGCACAGCTCTCCTTTTGACACAATTTCTAGACTAACCCCTAGTCTCATTTTATAGACTAGTCCTATATGATGGTGCCATGAAGGAAACCTTTTTCTCTAATTTTCTCATTAATTTCCCCCATCTCGATTTACTCCAAATGTTGTATAGCTCAGTGTTTAGTTTGTAAAAAACATAAGTGCCAGAGCTCTATTCAGGAGGCCTCTGCAGCTTGCACCACCCATTTCCACTGCCAGCGTTGCCAATGACAGAATCTACACAACTACTAACCAGCACACTGCTGCAAGTGTGTATTCCAGGACCCTAAAGCTATAAAAATAGCTTGGAGACAGGTATTAGTTGTTTTAATGCATACTGAATTAATAAACAATTGATGTTCTGCTCATCTCTAAATTATACAAACATTGCTACCATGTGGCAGTTTCATAAGTGCTGGTGTTGACAATCAAGTGCCGGTGGCGACAATTAAGTGCTGGTGCCGAGCATCGGAAACCACTGATTCAAATTAAGCACTGGTATAGCTTTGTTGTACCATAAAGATCCATCAGATCGATTGGTCCGGGTGAGCTGCATAAATGGGCAAGTAAGCAACTACATAGGAAAGTAACTAAATAAATAGATACATAAACAAATGTATTACATTTTGCGTTGAATTTGCTGTGTGCCAGCAAATAGATGTGCCTTTAAGGATAAGTGTGTACAAAAATTATTTGGCAAAGCTGATGAAAAATTTGTACCAGTCTGAGGTGAATTCTGTGCAGACCCTTCAAGAACCCAGGCCAGAAGGGTGAAGCTTAGGGTCCAAAAATGAATGTAAGGAGCAGGTAGTGCCAAGTGCCATAAACTCCAGCACAACTCTGGCCTTTTTTTTTTTTTTTACCTCCGGTGGGTGGATGAACATTGAAAGTATACCTCATAGCATCTTGAGTTGAGTAGACCCAGTGCTTTGAAGCTGGTGTCTTATGACAACATGTTAAAGTAAACTATCCTAGGCCGAATATCAGTATCCTGGCATTCTCAGATTATATTACTGCACCTGGTATTAGAGACAGCGATAACATTGGTAATTCTGTGCCTAGGTATAAGCAAGTTTCTTCCTTATGGACTCCTATGAAATGGGGCATAAAGTGGCAACATCTGTGCTATTATACAATGTTCTACCTCTTAACTCGTAATTATGGGCATTGGTCAGGCCAGATTACATAGATTATGAACCTATGTCTCATCTTCACTATACCGTTCTTTCCACCGTCCTTAAATTTTGACCTGGAGGATTTCTCCATTGTAAAAACGTACGATAAAATTATCGCTGCTTTATCGGCAGGAAACTGCTGCTAAAGCAGCGATAATGGGCTTGATAATAGGCCCTTGTGAATTCCCATAGCAGCCCAGGTTCTGGTGTTAACCTGGGCTGCAATGGGAATTCACAAGGACATATTATCAAGCCCATTATCGCCAATAAAGCGGCAACAATTTTATCGCCTGTTCTTGATAATATGCCCCTTAGAGATTACCGCATCTCGGAATACCAGATGCCGTAAAACAGCAACTCTTGTAGTTCTGGGTTCGCCTACAAAATTCCGGTCTCTCATAATGAGGATCTAAACTTGAATTGATATTTGGACATCATTAAGGTTTACAAGGAACATTGATGAGGAACTCTGACAAACACTTCATTTTTACATAAATAACAATATAAGATAATAAATGAAAATCCAAAATAAGAAACATCAGTTCACAAATCTGAATACCAAGCTTGACTAAGAACACATTGCTGAGCTAATCTGGCTTGTAAAGACTCAATACGCATAATGCTGGGGTGATGACAAGCAGAACATATTGAACACAAAGACCTTAGGTAGAAGTAGCTATGAGTAATATTTGCTAAACCAGCTCCACCAATACCAATACCGCTTTTATCGCATTAGTCTCCAGCATCACAAAGACAGCAATAGAAATAGAAAGTATCCAGTCATCTATGAGCCATGTTCAATTTCTTTACTTTCCTCTCCATACCCTTCTTAGCCTTACAACAATAAGGCTTGTAATAGACTAAGGTTGGGATGAAAGGTCAAATTATAGCTGTCTGCTGGGAATGTAATGTCACTTTCAGTACCCCTGACATTTAAGTGAATCATCGTCCAATATAGTAACAAAATTGACACATTAAATGCGAGGATTCAGTCCTCAGTCAAAAAATGTCTGTCCATCTCATGTTTACCCATAATCTTCTATCTCTTTCAAATATATCAGTCCCATAAACAACCTCAAAGATTTAGGCCAACCTTTGAACCTATACCTCAAACTAACCCCTCTTTCCTATATTTTGAACATACTCCTGATTACTTCTTATGACAAGTTTTTATTCTTTTTAACTTTATTTATCAATTTTCTCAGAATCAGTACATTTTAAGTCTCAACCAATGTTTCGTATTATAACATAAAATACAGAAACGATAACTTCACAGCCTGTGGATAGTTGCTCTCATTCAGAGCATAATAGCATTGTTTTTTTTCTATTTGCATCATAAGGGAAAGGGATGCATGAGAAAGAAGTTGAAAGCATTCACACCAAACATGGTTTGTTAACATTTCTTATTTTTCTTATATCGAGTTCAACCTGTAATACAATGGGCATAGTTGGATAATGTCTTGACAAAATTATCTGTGTTATAATCGAGCAACACCTCAACATCTGCCAAGTCTACACTTGTTGAGGCCAAGTAGAATTTGGCTTACGTGTTGACCTTGCAGGATGTTATTTAAACTACCCCCTGTATTTCGTCTCTTATTGCATCTACCCTTCTATCATCTTGAAAAGTGTCTGGTATGGCATCTGGAATGGAGAGAAGGGAAGCCTTAAGGGGGTCCCATATGTCTTTGGGTTTAGAGGAGAGCGGAAGTAGTTATGCATATATGAGGGCCTGTTCCTGCTATGTTGTCATTTCCAAAAGCCATTCTTTCAATTTAGAGGCTCTACCCCTGCCCCATTTGCAGGCAACTTTGCGTTTCGCAATCAGAAGACCTAGCACTAAAATCTTCGTTTGTGGAGTGTCCACCTCTTCTGAGTATCCCAGTAATGCTGTAATTGGGGAGATCTGTAAGGGAGCACCCACTATTTGTTCCATTGCCACAAACACCTGGTGCCAATAGTCTTTAACAGGTGAATATTCCCAGGCCAAATGCAGAATCCCCCCTCCTGCTTACAGCGAGCAACACCTATAATAATTTTTCAGGTGGAGCCTTACAGTCTAGCCAGCGAGTAATAAAGTTGATGTAGGAACTTATAGTGTATCAGTTTTAACCTGCTATTAGCTGAAATATATCCCGTTTATTTGCAACAAAAGTCCCACTGTTTATCTGATATTGCTGTGCCGAGATCTGCCTACCATGCATGTCGGGACATTATCTTGGGCATTTTGGTAGCATTCTAGGTGTTGTGATAAATGTGTGATGTCACATGGGGGTGGCTCTGTCTGGAGTATGTCATGGAGTAGTAATAAGGTCTGAGGTTCCTGAGAGTACTCCTGCGTGAGGGCGCAAATGCTTTGTCTAAGTCTCACATATATGAACAGCTCCATCGCTGTAGGAGCTCTACTTCTGAAGAACTGCTCACTGTTTAAAAACCTCCCATTTTCACATAAATCCCCCTATGTGTTCCTTTTGGGATTCTCAAGGGTCTGTCTGCAGGCCTTCTTGTAGGTAAGCTGCAATTCAGGGTGATACACAATTGGTAGGCAAGGGGAGTATAGCATAGGTATTTCTAGTCATGTAGCTATTTTCCTCCACACAACACTGGTACATTCCACAGTCGACTGGATTATTTTGCGTTTTGTAAGTTTATCCAAAATGAAACTTGATGGGGGAATTGGGTTTATATATCCCATCTCTACTGCTAGGTGAGGCATGAAACGTGGTGGGTGGAACCAATATGCAGCGTAATGTGCTTGCGTACAATAATATAATTCAAGGTCTGGCCCTTCAAAGCCACCCCATGAGTACCGGAGAGTGAGGACCACCCACTTTAGTGGGGGTTGCTTGTCTACCCATGCCAGACAGATCATTTGTGTTCCCAGGGTTTTAAAGACGTTCCTTCCTGAGTTAAATGTGATATTAGTGAATAAGTAAAGCATTTTTGGAAGTATGACCATCTTTATTAACAATATCCGTCCTGCTATAAGTGGTATTGCAATCCAGCAGGATATAGAATCTGTTATGGTGTCTATGGCGCTACCATAATACATATGCATCAATGTACTCTTTTCTCTCGTTACTTTGATCCCCAGATATATGACCTCCATCTCGTTCCATTCTAGGGGATAGTCTAGTGCATATGGCATGATGTTATCTGTGAGGGGGAATATCATTGTTTTTTCCAGTTGATTTGAATGCCCGAGTAGTCTCCAAATTTAATGAGCTACCCCAGCAAGGGGTTCAGGTTATCCTGAGGATTTTTTTACATAAAGTGTCATATTGTCTGCATACAGAGATATAAGGACATGTCTGGAGGGGTACGCTAATGTTTGAGCCTTGTGATGCTGCCTTAGTTTAGCCGCCAAAGGTTCGATTTCTAGAGCAAATATTATGGGGGATAATGGGCAACCTTGTCTCGTGCCCCTTGTGATTGCAAATGGGGTGATCGGGATCCATTAAGAAGAACAGTGGTGGGAGGTTTATGATGCAGAAGCTCTATCCATCGTAAAACACCCAGGGACAGTCCCATGTGCTGCAGTATTCAACTGAGAAAATCCCATTCCACAGAGTTAATGCTTTGGTGGCGTCAAGAAATACCACAGCCGCAGCAATATCTGAATCTATGTCTTGTAAACTTCCGAACAGGGTTCTGAGATTGTGTGATGTCGTTCTAGCTCAGATAAACCCAGCCGGGTCCGGTAGGACCAATCTATCCATCAGCAAATTTAGTCTCTTAGACAGTACCTTGGCAAGGATTTTAGTATCACAATTGATCAGCGAAAGTGGCCTATATATTACTCACAATGCTCAGCCAGCTTACCTAGCTTGAGCAGAGAGGTGATCATTGCTTCCCTCATTGTTATGGGGAGCTGCCGGTTTTATATACTTACTCAAACACCTGTTTAAGCATTGGGGCTAGTTGTAGGATGTATGTTTTGCAAAAGGAGCCCATCTGCATTACTGCATTAGTGATTTCGTCCAATTCTATTTTGGCTGCAAGAAAGTCCCTTTGGGAGTTTCATAAGCATGCTAATGAGATATCTGCAAGATAAAGCAAAAGATTCAGAGGCTGTGTCCTCTGTGAAGTATAGAGGGTAGAGTAGTACATTGTAAATATATTTAGCAAGTCAGATGCTTCCCTGTGTGTTTCCTTCATAGCCATAAAGTTCTGTGACGTAGTTAGAGAACTGTGGCTGTCTCATGTGATCAGCAATAACCTTCCCTGGATGGTCACCTTTCCCATTCGCCCGGGCTTTATGGTATTTGCTTCTGAACTTACACTCTCGATCAGCCGTATCTCTGTATTCCGTGATCTTATCTAGCAAAACGGCTTTCGTGTGCCCACCACTATGAGTCATTTGCCCTCCTTTCTATCTCTTTTATGTCCTTCTCCAGCTTATTAAGTTGTGTGCGGATGTCCCTTAGTATCCCCCCACCCTTCGCGATGCAGAGTCCTTGCACGGTAACCTTAAATGCTTCCCATATCGTGGCGATTTTAGGGACATTGTCTATATTACTCTTGAAGAATTCCTGTATCTCTTGCTCCACCTCTTCCTTGAATGCGGGATTTAACAGGATTTCCGGGTTCAGTCTCCATTTACTATATGGGAGTTTGCACCTTGGGACCAATAGTGTCAATCGTACTGGGAATGGTCAGAGTATGTTCTTGCTAAGTATACAGCCTGCTCTATCCAAGTGCTCATTCCTCTGGTGAGTAGCCGGAAGTCGATTCTCGACCACGTTGAGTGCACTGCTGAGTAATTGGTCCCTTCCCTCATAGTGGGGTGTAGATGGCTCCACGCATACAGGAGGCAATTATCCGTTATAGTCCCAGCTAGTTGGGTCTGTGCTTGAGTGTGATGTTGTGTCTTCAGGTGTGATCTGTCCAGGGTGGGCGAGACAGCTAGGTTAATGTTGCCTCCCCAAATAACATAAGTTGTTCCTATGTATAGTATTTTTTCCCCACAACATAGCAAAAAAATGGGGATCGTCAACTTTGGGGCCATAGCCGTTGGCAATGGTAACTATGTGGGATCCTAAACAACCTCATGCTATACAATGTCGACCCTGGTGGTCTGTCTTCGATCCTCTGGGGACAAAGGGTGTATTCTTTTGATTGAGAGTCGTCACCCCACGTGAGCACATAGAATGATGAAAAGTAGCTATGGGATGCCCAGCGAGCAGGAAAACTTGGCTGTGCAGATGAGTTGAAATGGGTCTCTTGTAGGAGTGCTATTTTAATTTGGTGTCTGTCTAGGTATGCTAATATGTGCTGCCTTTTACAAGGGGTTTTTAACCCGCATACATTCCATGTAATGCATTGAATATTGACTTGTGTTCCAGTATTACTCATGATCCCATAGCTTGAGCGGGAAAGTGTGTGGTGTATTAGTCACTCTATGCATTTTATCTAACATACCCTGATCGGAGTGGGGGTATCAACCTGTTGTGACTGTGTTCTCCAACCAACCCTCTCCCACGCCAAAATCCCCAACTTGTCAGGTATGCATGTCCCATCTGTTCCCATTCTGGAAAACAAAAGAGAAAAGCAGAACCTAACTTTTCATGCGCTGTCATCATTACTGACTGCAAATTTCAAAAAGTCTATTTAAGGGGGGAATCTCCCACAGAGGTACCACTGGGGGGAGCGGAACCACCCTCTATCTCAACTGTCCCGGTGACCAGGGAGAGTGACCTCCGATCAAGCAGGGCACGTGGGGACTAGGAGGGGAAGGATCCGGGCCTTTAGTACAGATCCGTACCACTTAAGGGGAATGGAGTAAAGATGACCACATTAACAAAAATATAGCAATAGAATAGAAGAAGTAGCAGGGGGCACTTCTACTCCACACAGTGAGTTCCATGTTCTTTACCATCCATCTGACCATGCCAACATCAACCTTACCACTGCTTCAAATATCCCGGACTGGCCTGAGGTTCACTGCAGCTCGTAATTAGGGTGGGGGTAAGCATGCTGCGCGATCACGCAGTGCATGTTAGCCCAGCCCCTGCAGGTATATTGTAAGTTCAGTCTATTTTTGCTAGGGGCGATGATGATCTGGATCCGAAACAACTTTAAGTGCCCCCAGGTGACGAGCACAGATGCTGTTTAAGAAAGTCCTCAGCCTGCTGAGAAGTGTGGCTCACTGGTTAGAGCGGCAGTCCCTGATGCAGAGGTCTGGCCCGGGCCACAAAATCGATAAAATATACAAAACTCTCTTTCATTTAATAAGTATTCATATTAAAACCAACCATCATAAACACTAATATGACAAAGAATAAGACAGAAATTAAAAAAGCAATTTATACAATATGGACAAAAATTAAAAAAGCAATTTATACAATTTCAATGCAATACAATCACATAATATTAAAAAAACAAAATAGTGGCAATCAAATGTTTTCCGACGCGCGTTTCGGCTTTGCAAGGAACGCCTTCTTAAGGAGCCACAATTTCCAATACTAACGTTAAGGCGATCGACTCACTATGGTATTCGAACTAAAAACAGCGCCTTCTTTTTCCCACGATTAATTTCTGTGTTGATGTAAATGTAATTACTTTAACCTCAGCTGGCAACCGTGTCCAATTTACTCAATGCAGGGGGAACTAATTGTTCATAAAAACGGGTATCGATCTCCTGTTTATACTTCAAATATCTGCATCCCTTTTCTGTTCAAGCAGACATCAATCGGTTTCAGTAAGAGTATTAAAGATTGCATACAGCAATGTCACAACGTCGCATACGGTAGTTACTGTTCCCCCTTCCTAGTTAAAATTCACTCGACAAGATTTGATAAAAGGAACCGTGTGCTGTATATATAAAACTATTTCCAACGGCCGCGGGATGCCAGCAGCTATCTTTTGCAGCGCCCGGGCGTTTTTATATATACAGCACATGGTTCCTTTTATCGATTCTTGTCGAGTGAATTTTAACTAGGAAGGGGGAACAGTAACTACCGTATGCGACGTTGTGGCATTGCTGTATGCAATCTTTAATACTCTTACTGAAACCGATTGATGTCTGCTTGAACAGAAAAGTGATGCAGATATTTGAAATATACACGGGAGATCGATACCCGTTTTTATGAACAATTAGTTCCCCCAGCGTTGAGTAAATTGGACTCGGTTGCCAGCTGAGGTTAAAGTAATTACGTTTACATCAACACAGAAATGAATCGTGGGAAAAAGAAAGCGCTGTTTTTAGTTTGAATACCATAGTGAATCGATCGCCTTAACGTTAGTATTGGAAATTGTGGCTCCTGAAGAAGGCGTTCCTTGCAACGCCAAAACGTGCGTCGGAAAACATTTGATTGCCACTATTTTGTTTTTTTAATATTATGTGATTGTATTGCATTGAAATTGTATAAATTGCTTTTTTAATTTTTGTCCATATTGTATAAATTGCTTTTTTAATTTCTGTCTTATTCTTTGTCATATTAGTGTTTATGATGGTTGGTTTTAATATGAATACTTATTAAATGAAAGAGAGTTTTGTATATTGTATCGATTTTGTGGTTCCTTTATGTATCTATCTTCCCTTTGTCTTGCCAAAATTATGCTATGATATGCACACAGTGTAATTCCCTGCCTTAGGAACTAATCATTCTGAACAGGGGGTCCTTGTTGTTTACATTATAGAGGTCTGGCCAGGGACCAGGGTTCAATTCCTGCCTCGGCTGGTCTTGGCGGATCTTGGGCTCATAATTCCTCAGACCTGATTTCTCGCCTCGGTGCCTACTCTAAGCATGGGTCCCACGCTGCAACTCTGGGCAATAGCTTGCTTAGTCTCCACAACGGCCCCCTACAGCGCTAGGGATGCCTGGTTGCACCCTGAGGATGCCCAGGAGTGGACATTTCACTGGGAAAAACCAGGAAGGGTTCCCTAGCGGTATGAGTGCAGCGCCAGGACACTCTGGAGTATCAGTGCGCTTTACAAGTATGTCTACATTACATTACATTACATTGCTGTGGGTTCTGGAAGAAATGCTCTTTCCCTTTGTGGACAACACACAGCGGTGCAGGATGGAGCATGGCGTATTTGACATGGGCCTGTTGAAGTTTTTGTTTAACCACAGTAAATGTTTGTCGTGCGTCTTGAACAGCTTGGGTAAAATCTGGGGAGAAGCTAAGGACGATTTTTTCGTATTCCACCTTCTGCTTTTCTTGGGCCAGATGCAGCACCGTGTCCCTGTCACGGTAGTTAAGAAATCTTACCTGGAGGTCTCGTTGCTAGTGTTCTTTGGGGTGTTTCGATTACCAGGTGCTTAGGAAAGGTGTCAGCCCCAAACACCTCGCAGAGCAGCCGCTTCATGTAATCTTCCATTCGCCCTGTGTATGTCGATTTGCTCAGACCAAGCACACGGACGTTATTTTGGTGCAAGCGTGCTTCCAAATCTTCATTTTTTGGGGGAATTACTCTCAAAACTTTGTCCATCTGGGAAATCTGTTCATTATAGTTAGTCATAGCATCTTCAAAAGTCTGAGATTCTGGTCTCAGTTTCTTTGATTCGACGATCATGTTTCTCGCTATTCTGGACTATCGTGTCCATGTGTGTGGACATTGTGTCCTTTTTCGATTCGATAGAGGTGAGACTGCTTCTCATGGTGAGGAATATCGCTTTCCAGTCGTCCTCCTGATCGTCAAGGGGATGCCCGCTTCAGAGTGTTCCCCTGGCTGCGATCGTGCTGACTTGCGGGCTTGAAACAGCAGTTTAGACTGCTTTCCATCCATTCACCCCATCTTATTCGTGGTAATCCGCCACGCGGGGCACTGTAATTTGTCAACCTATCCTGCCAGACGCCTGCTCAGTTCCACAACAGGTGTTGCTAATGCGCTTTAAGTAACTATTCCTTAAAGCAGCGCTGTTCCTCTGCAATGGTATTCTGTGCCAGTTATAGTAATGTCCGTCTGTACCGCAGCAGCTGCAGTTGGTGTTGCGGAGGTAGGGCCAGCGGGGGACAGAGCTGGCCAGATGTTAAAAGAGTAGTGGGGGCAGAGCTAGTCCATCCCCCACTGCAATCTGTAATAGGGGGAATTGTTGTGCCGTGCCTTGTTCACCCTAACGTGTGGAGGCAGTTTCTCGCTTTCACCCGTGCCAGTGCCGCAGCTGCGAGAAATGATCTCTTATGATATCAAGTAGTGGTAGTCTCCCCTCTGGTCAGCCACCCAGTCGGTTGCATATCACAGGCATTTGGCTCATTCGCCAGTACACATATCTGCACTTTCCACGCTTCTCCTTATTTGGAGCCAGGGGAGGAGAGAGAAGGGAGAAGGGAGCAAACCCACCCCAGCTTCTGTCCGTGATAGCCGGGAGGTTTTAATGCAGGCGGTGAATGTCCAGGGCCCCCCTGGTAAAAACATTGTGGCAGTGATACATGTCCCGGTCATAGCGCTGAAGCCGGGTGGGGGCCACAACATTATCGCCGCAGGTCCCTATCTCCCAGACCAGCAGAGAAGAAGCATAATTTGCGGCTGGTGTTTTTCTCGCCCCCAGCCCATGCAGGATCGTTCTCCTCACCTTATCTACAGCAAGGAGAGGGCACAATGAGCTCTGGTTTGTGCTGCCGGAGTACCACATTTTTAATTAGTTGTCCCTGGAGAGGGAGGCAGAGGGCCAGCTTCAAGCGCGGCCCACTCCACGGGCATGGCCACGAGCTCAATTAGCTTGAACGTCCACTCCAGGGATCCACTGAGAACATCTCCGTCTTTGGTGATACTGCCAGTCAGCTATTTCCCCGCTGTCTGGCATCCATCAGTGATTCACAGCACATCAGCAGGTACCTGCAGTATTGTGGCTTTAGTCATGATGGTTTTGGAGTGTGATTCCTAAGTCTTGTAGAGTATTCATTCAGGCAGATTTATGACCTGGAGTGCCTGAGCCCCGGTTTCAAGCGGCCATCTTGGTCGCACGCCTCCTAGCGCCCATCTTCTTAAGACAAGTTAACAAACCTTTGGAGTGTCTGAGTTTAGCATTGTGAAATACTGAAGCTGGTTTAACACTGAATACTTTAATGTGATTTTGCTCAGAACTTTAAAAACCTCCTAAGCAATATGAACTTACAAAAAATTTCGTGGTTTGAGATTAATTCAAACTGACGTCCCATTCCTGTGTTGATAACCATCTTCGGAGATGTTGGGCACAGCAGTTATTAATGTCATACATATGTACCTGTAGATTTACTCAGAACTTTGGATGTAGATTTAGGAACTTTTGGAATTCACAAAGGTTTCTGAGATTACCTTAGGAAGCAGCAAGAGTGGCAGCATTCTAACAGTATGCTGGAAATCCTTTGCAAATGCCCATTTCGTCCATAGATAGACATTTTCACATGCATAATTGTACATAAAATACAACTGCACACCTAAAAATGCCTCACATTAGTGCAAATGCATTTTCTAGATCTGGAAGATATCATGCCATCAATGTTCCACGCAAGTAAAAGAGAAGAGAGAGTGGGCTTCGGGTCAGCCTGCTTCATCCATTGCGTATATGGGAAGTCCATCAAGACTCTGCCATTTAGTGATTGCCTCTTGTGTTTCCATTAGGATCTGGTGATGGAGCATCAAATAGCCATTTAGTTACGCTGCAGATGTGAAATGGGGTGTAGCTTGTAATTGAAAGCCTTTTCCATTTTGGACGTGTATGCTGTTTAGATGCCTAAGAATGTCATTAAAGACATTAAAGACAAGCCCTATTCTTCATTAATCGCCCCTGCAGTTTCATTTGTTTTAGCTTGTTGCCATGAAAACAGGTTGGATGTACAGATTTTTTCCCCACAAAATAAAATATGCTCACAAATAGGCTTCTTTAATGCTGTATCGTAAATACATATTCGCTCTATAAATTAGCTCCTGTGCAATATTTTGTTGTATGTTTTAGGTTCTCCACTTACTACATAAACTTCATCTTTTGTCTCCTTTTTCATAACCCTGTTTATTGAGGGTATGACTAGTTCTGAAATGCACTTTGTTCCACAAAGTGTCCAATTTTATTATCAAAGAAAAGCATGTACATGTAATTTATTACTCAGTGAGTATCATAATTATCATATCGCTGTCATTTTATTATTTTCTGCTCTCAAGTGCAAGCAGAACACATTATTGCATGAAATATAATAATACCACATATCTACAAGTCAAAAAGGTGTGCTTTATTGATAACAGTACTGTTGGAGTTGGTCCACTCTGCAGGGACACCACTTTTGCCTTCATCCCTCCAACTTTTCTGATTTTGTTTTTAGTGGCTTTAGGACTCTGCTAAACATTGCTAAGAAGTACTTGCACTCTCACTAAAAAATGGTAAATTCTGCCTACACCCGATTGGCTTATTTAATTTACTTGTAAGTTCCTAGTATATTGTACTACATGTATCCAAGATCTGTGGTTAAATGCTACTAGTGGGCCTGCAGCATTCAATGTGTGTGCCATCCACTGAAGTAGGCTTTTCAATCTTGGCTCAAGCCTCTCACTTCAGCCTGTGTGCAGTTTTAAACTCTCAGTTTGACTTGGCAAAATAACCCTTTCGCCAAGCCTATAGCACCACTTTTACTACATATAAGTAACCACTAAGGCGTCCCTACACATCCATAGAGCAGGGTGCATTGCATTTAAAAAGTTTGACATGTAGTTTTAAGTTCTACATGTCCTAGTAGTGAATCACACACCAATTGTTTTTTTTCTACTGTAAGGCCTACCTCTTCAATAGGATAACTTTGTGTTACCTTATCACATTTAACAAGTGATAATAAGTAATAAAGTTTGTTGGGGAAAAGGTAGAAATGTCATGTTTGCTGTCTAAGGAATTGCAATTTAAAGCCTCTTTAATGGTAAATTTGGGTTTTAAGTCATAATTCTGAATAGGCCACACATAGAAAAGTGGTATTTTCTCATCCTAATCTTTTGACCATGCAGTCTGTATCCTGAGTCACATGACTCAGCGTAGTTGGCAGTTAGCCTTTATGTATTCCTCCCAGACAGTAACAAAAATGGGGTCTAGGTGCTGGCAGGATGAGTGGGGTGGAGCTGTGCACACCCCAACATACATTTCAAAGTAGCTTCCTCAGCTAATTTTTATGAAAAGGAACATTAGGAACGTGTGATAAACGGTAGAAGAGGTCATGAAAATCAGTTTCGGCAGGGAAAAGGGTTTGGTTGGACCTTACATCCTATCCCAGAAACGTTTGCTCCTTTGCATCATAGTACATACAGTCCACAAATTGCATTCCCCTCAGTGTTCCATTTTGTAAAAAGTGCATTCTGGCCCATTGATTACACATAATCTGGCCCGAGCCGGAGAGTATGGCCCAGGTGGGAAGAGTACGGTCCGGGTGTGGAGAATATGGCCCAAGCTGGAGATTACAGCCCGACTGCTGACGTAAAGATACGACTTGTAAATGACTTGTGTGAATACCAAAAGTCATAAAGTTAGACTTTTGTCTCAGATTGCCTTTGTGAATCGGGCCCTAAGTCTGTGTGTAGAAATCTTCACCACAACTTCATCCAGCAGCCCTCAACGATCATGCCTCCTCCTCAGTCACCGACAGCTGCCTTGCCCTGCTGAACTTTACCTTCTCAGAAATGTTTCCTTGAAATTTCTTTTAAGTCCTCATGTAAGCTGAGACCAGGCTCATTTCACTTCTTGCATCCTGACTACACTCCATCGTGGTCACCAATAACTTTCTACTTTCCCCTGGTCTTTCATGACTAGATATCCATGATTGGCAATCTGATCTTTTAGGCATTAGATTGCACTAAAACAATTCAAAATTAAAAACTCCGAAACTACTGATTTGACTTTTGTTGTTTTGGTGGCAAATAATCTACAAAAGTATGTCTGTTTGTCCTTTATGCATTACTACACCATTCATCTGATCGCCATGAAACTTTGGGAAGTTCTTGAGTACACTCCAGCGAAGGTTTCTGGCAAAATTTTTTTTTTTTTTAAAGTTGTTGAGTACACTCCCGCGAAGGTTTCTGGCAAAACAAAAAAAAAAGAAAATGTTGTTAAATATCTGCCCCCCCGGCCCACAGGGCCCTCATAATCTTTCCAATACTGAACGTTTACAGTTTACGGTGCGACTCGCTTTTGCAATGACCATCAACAAAGCACAAGGACAATCGCTGCAAGTGTGTGGACTACATTTGGAGAATCCGTGCTTCTCACATGGACAACTGTATGTGGCCAGCTCACACGTCGGAAAACCTTCTGATTTATTTGTGTACGCACTAGACGGGAAAAAAAATACCGTGTATCCACAAGCACTCAAATAAATAAACAGAATTAAAACAACACTTTCAAATGTTTTCCATAGTAAAATGAATAAGTTTCAATAAAAATGACACAATGTAAATTGAATGTTATCATAACATGTTTCCTTAAATTTCCTTTCTTCTGAGATCGCAGCAACGCGCGACGGGTAAGCTAGTGTATTATATTTCAGAGTTATTTTCTAAATTATTGTGGGATTTATTTCTTGTGCTGTGTATTCATTGTATTAATGCTGCAAAAATACTTTACACATTACCTCTAGGTTAATCCTGATTGATTTTGTGCCAAGGTACCAGATGGTTAAGCACAGGTTAATTTTGTGACTTTTGTGGTTCTCCTTTTCTTTTGTTTAACGAGACAAGCTTGCATCTTTATTTGTCTATTAAACAGTGCAAGGCCCGACGGTGTAAGGCATGCTAATAAGGAGGCACTTTCATATTGAATTCCTGTGGGAGCAGAAGGCGCGCTACCCGCCAGCTGAGAGCAGAGACAGATTATCTGACCTGCTGGGCCAGCCTCCCACCCTTTTACCAAGTCATTTAGTTTCCTGGGGCTTTTGAACTGAAATTCAGTATAATTGAGGCCAGGTGTAGTTGGTGGGTAGGAAATATTTCCAGGAGACATGATGATGTCCATGCGTTTAGCTCAAAGCCAGGCAAGTGGGTTGGTTACAAAAATGCACAACAGAGAACCCCAGAAAGTCCTAGCACACACTTGTCCAACATACAGCCTAGGGGGTGGGGAACCATGAGGCCCCCTGAAACATTTCATTGTGGTTTATTCTGGATGCCTAGTAGGAGATCCTACTAGTAGGGGGCACCTGCTACACCTTCAGTGCAAGTCTGTTAAATTGACATAAAATACGCTGACTCTTTTTAGCCCCACTCGGGCAGATAGCACCTCCCGGTTTGATCACTAACTGGTTTAAAATATAAAAGAAATGGTCGTACTCTGCAACAGAAACATCACTGGTCATGAACTTGTGTATTATACCTACTACCCAAGGACCAGAAGGGAGATAAACCACCCCTCACTGCCGGTGACGTGGCGATGCATGCTGGGCTACTTGCTTGGAAACATGCCCCATTAACCACATGCATGCGGTGCATTTTCCCGCTGTGCGCTGAAGATTGTAAAAACCCATTGTTCATGACGAGCTCAGCTCGTCATGAGTGTACGAGAGGTGTACCTCATGACGAGCTGAGCTCGTCATGAGCGTCGAATGGGTTAAGGGAAGTCTTGTGTCTCAACTTTAATAGTACTCAAGTCAATTTTCGGAATACAGTGCTGTTTTTTTCTAGTCTAAATCTGGGTGGTGTCCCTGGTTAGTAGTTTTGAATATCCTAGAGACCTGCTTAAGTGTCAAATTAGTGGGCCCCACACGCTATCATGATCCAAGGCCCCACGCTCAATCATGGGCTAAGGGTGCACACACAATCTTGGTCTAAGGCCCCACACACAGTCATGGTCTCAGGGCCCACGCATGATGATTATTTAGCCCCCATGCACATTTATGGTTTAAGCCCCCACGCATAATCATTGTCTTAGCCCGCCACGCACAGTAATGTAATTGAAAGTCAGGATAATTGAGTCCAGGTGTGGCTGGTGACGCGAAAACATTTCCAGAAGACATGATGATGCTGGTCCACAGCACAGCCTTTTTGCTGGAAGATGCTATTTCAAAGTCCAGAGTGCTATATCAGAGAGATTCATGCTGCGGAAGAGTGATTATAAATTACACCCTGCCACTATTAATTCATCAAAAAAACTCCAGGGGCCTGATTATGAGTTTGGCGTTGCATGAGCAAGACCACTACACCAACGCCGGTCCTGCACCACCAAAACTGCCCTTATGACTTTTTATGTCACTGGCGGGCAGCTGTTTGGTGTTCCCAAAGCGGTGCATGCATGCACCTCATGGCCCTAAGGCAACACGGGGCCTGTAGGGCCAATTGTGTGACCTCTCCACCATGGTTTTCATAGAGTAGGAATCACCATAAAAACTGTGGAGGAGAGTTAATTTGTAATATGCTTGGTGGAACCACATTGGTCCCACCAAGTATTCTGAGGCCTAAAGACCACTGGGCCACAGCCAGGGATCTCTGATCCCTGGCAGTGACAGTGGTGCAATGACAGGCCGACCGCCCTAGATGTAATAGGGCGGTCAGACCACAGGTATGGCAGTGGCTGGATCGTTACCACCGTGCCACAATGAGTCTGCCAGTCCCTAGACTGCCAGACACAAACATGTGTATGGATTTCCATCTTCTGACTAGGCAATCTGAGACCCTAGTTTTCTTCGGAAAGCTTTAAAAAAACAGGGAATAAGACATAATTTTAAATTGTTCCTCTATAAGGATAGCTTTTCAGCCCTCTTGACAGAAAGGTGGTCATTAATTTAGACAGTTTTCTTAATTCTGCTTTGTTGAACAGCAAATGCAGCCCTTCTTTCTATTTAGGCAAAGCAGCACTGGCCTATAAAGCCAAATTAAGTGGGGTCTATATTCAAGATAAAATGTATTAATACACAAAAACAAGTGTGCCAATTTAATAGTTTTTCTAGGGCACCAGAGCTGACAACTGGATGAGTGATATACCAACGATATTAATAACACAAGGAACTGGAGGTCTCGCAAAAAAGCCACCAAATGCCAAAGAACAGAAAGAAGAAAAAGTGAAAGAACGGGAGTGTTGTGAAGAACAAGGGACCCTTGAGCAGAGCTTGGATTCCCATCAATTGTCTCAGTGATCAGTATTATCATCTGGTCATCCACCCAGTTGAATGATATGTCTCTTGATCATAGAGACTATCTTCTTTGGAAAAACTCTCTCACTTGGGGGAACAAGAGAGGGCCAGACGCAGTGAACAAGCAGATCATTTGTTACTTTAATCAGTGATCACAAAGAACTCGTGCAGTGCAGGAAATAGTAAGTGCAATATTAAAAATAGAGTTGTTAGAAGAAAAACAAATTTTATTCCACACTCTAAATAAAAACAGTGCAAAAAGCAGTGTTAACAAATAACTGCTAGCTATTAAGGTCGACATGTTTCAGCCATGTGGGTAAAATTGCCCAAGGCTTTCCTTAGGACCTACGTTCGTCAAAGTTTGCTACTGCAACATCACACCAACAAAAAATCTCTAGGGTGTCAAAAGTAAAGATATACCTACGAAGCAGATCTCGTAAGCTTCACAGTTTTTCCCATTTCCTCATGGCACACATGTTCTCTGGGCCAATATTAGGCATGCAATTTTCTGTTTTGTTCTCAGCATCTACACCCATGTATTGTGCATAAAAGGGCTATTTCTGATACAGAATACCTAGGAAAAACTTCTATAGCTACAACATTTTCCCTGAGTACCTTGTGCCCGTGAATCAAGCACCAGCACTGAGCAAAACCTCCATCTTTTGTACATGACTCGCTACTTTGAAAGCATTTGCAAATGAGAAATGAGCAAACAAGTTTGAGGTGTATGTCTAAAAACAAACCAATTTGCAAAAAGAGTTTATTAAAGACCAGGTATTGGAACAGAGTAAATAAACTCAGCAATTCTTTTGTCTGTGTGTGCTGTGGGGTGGAATGTGGTGATAGAAAGCATGTAGAGGTGTGACGTAACCAAATCTGTTTAGACAGTCAATATGTTACTCTCACTACTGCCATGGAATGTTTCACTTTGGCGAGCCCACTAAAAAGTGGACTGTACAGGTTAAATGGGCCACAGTCCTGATTCTTTATACTGGCAGGGGCCACCTCTCTTTATTTTACATGTTTCCTTTCAGTGCGCCCCCACATTTTTGTTCCACTGAAAGACGTGTCTGCACATATTTACATATGACTAACTGCAGCCAGCAGCTGTGGGTGCTTCCTGAAGCCTGGTAAGACTTTTTTCTTTAAAAATTGATGCTGCATGCAGTGTGACCACACACTTTAAAGGACCTTTAAATTTGTCAATCTGTATGATTTGCACGTTAAAGTAACTGTTGAACATATTACTGCAGTAAGATAAAGGACAGTTTTTAATGTTTAATATTATATTATACGTTTCCACTGCTTTATAAACCTTGCTTTCTCTCTACATTTATTTGCTTTCAAATGCATAACATGTCAATCTTTTTCAGTTTTTTCTCGGGATGGGGGCCCACCCTGGACTCCACATTTGTTCATTAAGCTTGCTTGCTTTGCTCGCAACACAGTCATACCCAACTTTTATGCCTAACCACTTTCAAATCTCACCAGCTGCCACTGTTAAGGATGCATGGTTACACTGCATGGTGGTGAATGCAGGTAAGATGATGTTCCTGTTGCGATAGGGGCATCCCATTCTTTACAAGGTAGAGTTAAGCCACTTAACGTGGCTTATCGGCACCTTGTATATAAGGCTCCCTTTCCAATAAACTTAGAGTGACATGGGTGGGCAATGGGTGTTGCATGGGCACTCTGTTGCAACATCCGTTGATGCTGCCCCCTATTTACAAGTGTGGCGTAAATGGGAGGCAGTGCCAACATTGAAACCAGGGAAAACCTTGTCTTAACATGGCCAAATGAGGAGAAATTATTTATTTGTCCTCAAATTTGCTGTTTCTATGTGTGATGCATTGTGCAGCACATTTAGAAACAGCAAAACGCCATGAATGATTGTTTATGTGCATACATTTGAAAACCAACTACCTGAAGAAAAAACACTATTTGTTAGATTCTTCCATACACTGTCAACTTCCGGTGGTTTCAATTCCTCTTCCAAATTTGTGATATTTTTGACATTCTTTCCAATTTCAACACTTTTGTCAGGTATGTAGGTGTAACAATGTTGCACTTTCAACATTTTACAGACTGTGCCCTCTTTTGCTAATAATATATCATGAGCAAGTCGATTTTTCAAAACCATAGATCTTACCACAACCAATTCAGTATTGATCAATAAAAATCGTCCAGCAGTGTCAGTCGAAAAGTGATCCACCACTGTTGATAATTTACAAATTCTTTGTGTATTCAGAATTACTCCCACTGAAGGTATCAATGCTCTGAATATTTCTCCTACAATTTCTGAAAAACTAGATCTTCTCTTGCGTGTTAGTCCGTTATTTTCTTCATTGCTTCCAGGGATTCTTTTTACATGGTACACCTTTGGGAATACTGTTCCGAAATAGCAACACCCATACCAGTGATCAGGCAGCTTAAAATAAGCTTTATTCCCACATACATAATAAATTCCAGGAAATACTGAATCTGTTCCACCTTTTAGTCCTCATCTTCCTATTATCAGAAAATTGTGCTCACATTCACTGGAACCAATAAATATATTGGTATACTCTGTATTTAACCTATGGAGACAGATTGTGCCTTTCTTTTCAAGGTCCAGGGACATAGTAGCATGAGTATTGCCAGTTGCAATAAAGACTTCTCTCTCAACCCATTTAGGTATCTGAGGTTTCGGTTCAGTAGCCCTTTTATTGAAATCCTGTCTCATTTTCTCTACTAAATTAAAAAATATATTTTCTTCTTCATGTAACTTACAAGTTAGATTGTGCTTATATACTTCAGCTATATCTATTGTCTTTATAGTTTGAAAATATTCACCCATGAATTGTGAAGGACAGGGTTCATGTTTTTCCGTAAAGGAATTTCAGAGAAAATCACGTCTACATTAGAATAATATTTACAACAAGGGGTGGTGAGGGACAGAGTCTCTGAATTAAGCAGAAATCTCTCACCCAGTCAAGAGATCAGGGCTAGATCCAACACCGTTTTTTAGCTCACTGCACCATCCCAGTTTCAGAACCTGGCTGTATGCAAATTAGTCTGTTCCTGTCCCAGTGCATGATGGGAACAGGGCAAACCAAACTACAAAAGCCAATTCTTTCACTGGGAAGGAAACAAGCTCCCGGGGACCGGTTTCTGGCATTACAGCCGTCTTCGGCCCGGTTTGCTTGAATCCTGATGGTGCAATGAGCAAGGGACTCACATCTGAGTATACCCTTCCACGCTTAGGGTGGACAAAAATATTTACAACAAGGGGTGGTGAGGGACAGAGTCTCTGAATTAAGCAGAAATCTCTCACCCAGTCAAGAGATCAGGGCTAGATCCAACACCGTTTTTTAGCTCACTGCACCATCCCAGTTTCAGAACCTGGCTGTATGCAAATTAGTCTGTTCCTGTCCCAGTGCATGATGGGAACAGGGCAAACCAAACTACAAAAGCCAATTCTTTCACTGGGAAGGAAACAAGCTCCCGGGACCCGGTTTCTGGCATTACAGCCGTCTTCGGCCCGGTTTGCTTGAATCCTGATGGTGCAATGAGCAAGGGACTCACATCTGAGTATACCCTTCCACGCTTAGGGTGGACAAAAATATTTACAACAAGGGGTGGTGAGGGACAGAGTCTCTGAATTAAGCAGAAATCTCTCACCCAGTCAAGAGATCAGGGCTAGATCCAACACCGTTTTTTAGCTCACTGCACCATCCCAGTTTCAGAACCTGGCTGTATGCAAATTAGTCTGTTCCTGTCCCAGTGCATGATGGGAACAGGGCAAACCAAACTACAAAAGCCAATTCTTTCACTGGGAAGGAAACAAGCTCCCGGGGACCGGTTTCTGGCATTACAGCCGTCTTCGGCCCGGTTTGCTTGAATCCTGATGGTGCAATGAGCAAGGGACTCACATCTGAGTATACCCTTCCACGCTTAGGGTGGACAAAAATATTTACAACAAGGGGTGGTGAGGGACAGAGTCTCTGAATTAAGCAGAAATCTCTCACCCAGTCAAGAGATCAGGGCTAGATCCAACACCGTTTTTTAGCTCACTGCACCATCCCAGTTTCAGAACCTGGCTGTATGCAAATTAGTCTGTTCCTGTCCCAGTGCATGATGGGAACAGGGCAAACCAAACTACAAAAGCCAATTCTTTCACTGGGAAGGAAACAAGCTCCCGGGGACCGGTTTCTGGCATTACAGCCGTCTTCGGCCCGGTTTGCTTGAATCCTGATGGTGCAATGAGCAAGGGACTCACATCTGAGTATACCCTTCCACGCTTAGGGTGGACAAAAATATTTACAACAAGGGGTGGTGAGGGACAGAGTCTCTGAATTAAGCAGAAATCTCTCACCCAGTCAAGAGATCAGGGCTAGATCCAACACCGTTTTTTAGCTCACTGCACCATCCCAGTTTCAGAACCTGGCTGTATGCAAATTAGTCTGTTCCTGTCCCAGTGCATGATGGGAACAGGGCAAACCAAACTACAAAAGCCAATTCTTTCACTGGGAAGGAAACAAGCTCCCGGGGACCGGTTTCTGGCATTACAGCCGTCTTCGGCCCGGTTTGCTTGAATCCTGATGGTGCAATGAGCAAGGGACTCACATCTGAGTATACCCTTCCACGCTTAGGGTGGACAAAAATATTTACAACAAGGGGTGGTGAGGGACAGAGTCTCTGAATTAAGCAGAAATCTCTCACCCAGTCAAGAGATCAGGGCTAGATCCAACACCGTTTTTTAGCTCACTGCACCATCCCAGTTTCAGAACCTGGCTGTATGCAAATTAGTCTGCCCTGTTCCCATGATGCACTGGGCCAGGGACAGACTGATTTGCATATAGCCAGGTTCTGAGCTGGGATGGGGCAGTGAGATAAATAACGGTGATGGATCAAGCCCTGATCTTTGGACTGGGTAAGAGTGGTCTGCTCAATTCAGACACTCTGTTCATCACCACCCCCTTTTGTAAATCGATTTTGGCCACTATAGGTGTGGCAGGGTATACTCAGACATGAGTCCCTTTCTCACTGCTCCATCAGGATTCAAGCAAGCCGGGCCGAAGAGGCTGAAATGCCAGAAACCGGTCCCCGGTAGCTTGTCTCCTTTCTGGTAAAGAATTGGCTTGGTAGTTTAGTCTGCCCTGTTCCCATGATGCACTGGGCCAGGGACAGACTGATTTGCATATAGCCAGGTTCTGAGCTGGGATGGGGCAGTGAGATAAATAACGGTGATGGATCAAGCCCTGATCTTTGGACTGGGTAAGAGTGGTCTGCTCAATTCAGACACTCTGTTCATCACCACCCCCTTTTGTAAATCGATTTTGGCCACTATAGGTGTGGCAGGGTATACTCAGACATGAGTCCCTTTCTCACTGCTCCATCAGGATTCAAGCAAGCCGGGCCGAAGAGGCTGAAATGCCAGAAACCGGTCCCCGGTAGCTTGTCTCCTTTCTGGTAAAGAATTGGCTTGGTAGTTTAGTCTGCCCTGTTCCCATGATGCACTGGGCCAGGGACAGACTGATTTGCATATAGCCAGGTTCTGAGCTGGGATGGGGCAGTGAGATAAATAACGGTGATGGATCAAGCCCTGATCTTTGGACTGGGTAAGAGTGGTCTGCTCAATTCAGACACTCTGTTCATCACCACCCCCTTTTGTAAATCGATTTTGGCCACTATAGGTGTGGCAGGGTATACTCAGACATGAGTCCCTTTCTCACTGCTCCATCAGGATTCAAGCAAGCCGGGCCGAAGAGGCTGAAATGCCAGAAACCGGTCCCCGGTAGCTTGTCTCCTTTCTGGTAAAGAATTGGCTTGGTAGTTTAGTCTGCCCTGTTCCCATGATGCACTGGGCCAGGGACAGACTGATTTGCATATAGCCAGGTTCTGAGCTGGGATGGGGCAGTGAGATAAATAACGGTGATGGATCAAGCCCTGATCTTTGGACTGGGTAAGAGTGGTCTGCTCAATTCAGACACTCTGTTCATCACCACCCCCTTTTGTAAATCGATTTTGGCCACTATAGGTGTGGCAGGGTATACTCAGACATGAGTCCCTTTCTCACTGCTCCATCAGGATTCAAGCAAGCCGGGCCGAAGAGGCTGAAATGCCAGAAACCGGTCCCCGGTAGCTTGTCTCCTTTCTGGTAAAGAATTGGCTTGGTAGTTTAGTCTGCCCTGTTCCCATGATGCACTGGGCCAGGGACAGACTGATTTGCATATAGCCAGGTTCTGAGCTGGGATGGGGCAGTGAGATAAATAACGGTGATGGATCAAGCCCTGATCTTTGGACTGGGTAAGAGTGGTCTGCTCAATTCAGACACTCTGTTCATCACCACCCCCTTTTGTAAATCGATTTTGGCCACTATAGGTGTGGCAGGGTATACTCAGACATGAGTCCCTTTCTCACTGCTCCATCAGGATTCAAGCAAGCCGGGCCGAAGAGGCTGAAATGCCAGAAACCGGTCCCCGGTAGCTTGTCTCCTTTCTGGTAAAGAATTGGCTTGGTAGTTTAGTCTGCCCTGTTCCCATGATGCACTGGGCCAGGGACAGACTGATTTGCATATAGCCAGGTTCTGAGCTGGGATGGGGCAGTGAGATAAATAACGGTGATGGATCAAGCCCTGATCTTTGGACTGGGTAAGAGTGGTCTGCTCAATTCAGACACTCTGTTCATCACCACCCCCTTTTGTAAATCGATTTTGGCCACTATAGGTGTGGCAGGGTATACTCAGACATGAGTCCCTTTCTCACTGCTCCATCAGGATTCAAGCAAGCCGGGCCGAAGAGGCTGAAATGCCAGAAACCGGTCCCCGGTAGCTTGTCTCCTTTCTGGTAAAGAATTGGCTTGGTAGTTTAGTCTGCCCTGTTCCCATGATGCACTGGGCCAGGGACAGACTGATTTGCATATAGCCAGGTTCTGAGCTGGGATGGGGCAGTGAGATAAATAACGGTGATGGATCAAGCCCTGATCTTTGGACTGGGTAAGAGTGGTCTGCTCAATTCAGACACTCTGTTCATCACCACCCCCTTTTGTAAATCGATTTTGGCCACTATAGGTGTGGCAGGGTATACTCAGACATGAGTCCCTTTCTCACTGCTCCATCAGGATTCAAGCAAGCCGGGCCGAAGAGGCTGAAATGCCAGAAACCGGTCCCCGGTAGCTTGTCTCCTTTCTGGTAAAGAATTGGCTTGGTAGTTTAGTCTGCCCTGTTCCCATGATGCACTGGGCCAGGGACAGACTGATTTGCATATAGCCAGGTTCTGAGCTGGGATGGGGCAGTGAGATAAATAACGGTGATGGATCAAGCCCTGATCTTTGGACTGGGTAAGAGTGGTCTGCTCAATTCAGACACTCTGTTCATCACAACCCCCTTTTGTAAATCGATTTTGGCCACTATAGGTGTGGCAGGGTATACTCAGACATGAGTCCCTTTCTCACTGCTCCATCAGGATTCAAGCAAGCCGGGCCGAAGAGGCTGAAATGCCAGAAACCGGTCCCCGGTAGCTTGTCTCCTTTCTGGTAAAGAATTGGCTTGGTAGTTTAGTCTGCCCTGTTCCCATGATGCACTGGGCCAGGGACAGACTGATTTGCATATAGCCAGGTTCTGAGCTGGGATGGGGCAGTGAGATAAATAACGGTGATGGATCAAGCCCTGATCTTTGGACTGGGTAAGAGTGGTCTGCTCAATTCAGACACTCTGTTCATCACCACCCCCTTTTGTAAATCGATTTTGGCCACTATAGGTGTGGCAGGGTATACTCAGACATGAGTCCCTTTCTCACTGCTCCATCAGGATTCAAGCAAGCCGGGCCGAAGAGGCTGAAATGCCAGAAACCGGTCCCCGGTAGCTTGTCTCCTTTCTGGTAAAGAATTGGCTTGGTAGTTTAGTCTGCCCTGTTCCCATGATGCACTGGGCCAGGGACAGACTGATTTGCATATAGCCAGGTTCTGAGCTGGGATGGGGCAGTGAGATAAATAACGGTGATGGATCAAGCCCTGATCTTTGGACTGGGTAAGAGTGGTCTGCTCAATTCAGACACTCTGTTCATCACCACCCCCTTTTGTAAATCGATTTTGGCCACTATAGGTGTGGCAGGGTATACTCAGACATGAGTCCCTTTCTCACTGCTCCATCAGGATTCAAGCAAGCCGGGCCGAAGAGGCTAAAATGCCAGAAACCGGTCCCCGGTAGCTTGTCTCCTTTCTGGTAAAGAATTGGCTTGGTAGTTTAGTCTGCCCTGTTCCCATGATGCACTGGGCCAGGGACAGACTGATTTGCATATAGCCAGGTTCTGAGCTGGGATGGGGCAGTGAGATAAATAACGGTGATGGATCAAGCCCTGATCTTTGGACTGGGTAAGAGTGGTCTGCTCAATTCAGACACTCTGTTCATCACCACCCCCTTTTGTAAATCGATTTTGGCCACTATAGGTGTGGCAGGGTATACTCAGACATGAGTCCCTTTCTCACTGCTCCATCAGGATTCAAGCAAGCCGGGCCGAAGAGGCTGAAATGCCAGAAACCGGTCCCCGGTAGCTTGTCTCCTTTCTGGTAAAGAATTGGTTGGTAGTTTAGTCTGCCCTGTTCCCATGATGCACTGGGCCAGGGACAGACTGATTTGCATATAGCCAGGTTCTGAGCTGGGATGGGGCAGTGAGATAAATAACGGTGATGGATCAAGCCCTGATCTTTGGACTGGGTAAGAGTGGTCTGCTCAATTCAGACACTCTGTTCATCACCACCCCCTTTTGTAAATACATTAGAATAATAACATTGTAAAATAGACAAGCTAAAATGCTACATGAACTACCATATGTCAATCGTAAATGATTATATGTTACTACTTCTGCTACAGATGTTGGCATTTTCATGCACACATAACAATCATTAACTTCTATGGTTTCTACATAGTGTACTAACAGGCATTTAAATCTGTATTATTTTTATATACGCTGTGATGTAAATCTTCTCATCTGGCGCTTCTAATTCTACTCTGTCTTGCTTAATGTTAGCTACTTTTCCATGTGCACTAGTGTTATTCTGCTTACTTTCGGCCATTAGGTAGGGAATGGCTATTGTCAATTCTAACCATACTATAAGTACTACAAATATGCTACATATACACAATTTTCAGCATCTTTCAACACAATTCTATTTTGGTTTTCCTGTAACTCTTTTATCACTCATTTTTAAACTAAGAAGATGTTCTCCCCTCTTTTTAATTTTGTACAGGGTGCAACCTAGGGAATTTATTCCTTTCAAATTGGTCTCTTTTCTTCGTCTACTCGATCAGCATTTAATTCTTCATCACTTTCTCCACTTATTTCCAGATACTCAAAATCCTTAAGAATTACATATGTCCATTCAGGACCCTTGAATTTATTATTCAGTCTTTGCAATCGTGGACTTCTCCTTCTTGGCTGTTCAGTGGACGGTTCAGATTGGCTTGTTACTTCATTTACTTGGTAAGGTTCTTCATTTATTGTCTTAAGGCGATGTTTCAGTCTATTGATAATACTAGGCCAAGTATCACCTTTTCTGAGTCTTTTAGCTTTCACTGTGCTTTCAGTTTCTTTAAGTGCTCTTTTGTTTTCATTGATTTGTGGCACAACTTGATTTTGTTCGTCTTCTGAATTCCTTTCTATCTGACCTTGTCTAGGGCTTATTACCTTAGCCGTTTCTGCCTGGATGGGTTATTCTTCACTAGTATGACCCTGTTCAGGAGTTCTTTTGATTTGACTTTGTGCTCCTTCTTTTTTCCTGAACTTGTTTCTCTTTATCTAACTGGTCCTGCTCAGGTCTTTTAATTTCTTGATTTTTTTCTGCCTGGGCGTTTTCTCTAATGCCTATCCGTCCCTCCTCAGTCTCACAGGTGTTGCTTTCATTTGCTTCGGTCTGAGTACATTGCTCTTTCCTTATCTGGTCCTCCTTAGATTTGATATTAGCTTTATTTTCTGTAATCTAAGTGTGTTCTTCTATTCCTGTCTCGTCCTCATTCTCGTTCTGTCTTTCTAATCGATTTTGACTGCTTGTTCTCACGATGATTTGAGGTATGTCTACCACTGGGATCCAGTCATCCTGACAAGTGCTAGGTTGTTCTTGATCAGCTACTTTGGAATCTATTGCCTGTGATTCTTCAGCTGTGCAACCATTAGCCCTTTCAACCGTTTGAGCTTGTTTTGAATCTACTTCTTCAGGTGCTGGTACTCTCTTCGTATGGCTTGCATGAATCCAATTAGGCAAGCCTGCACATTTTACAGCTGTTACTGTAACCAATATAACCTGATATGGCTTTCCCCACCTTGGTGCTAAGCACAATTCTCGAGTGTGATCTTTCACTACTACCCAGTCACCAGAATTCAGATCATGCGCTTGGTTCGGCTGCATGGCAACAGCGTCTTCCCCAACCTGGTGAGAGACAGAATGTACTTGGTCAACCAACTCTTTGCAATTTTCCAGCACTAAATCATCAGATATATTCAACAGCTTGTGTCCTGGTATACATGCTTGCCTCATTGCCCTTCCCATGAGTATTTCATGGGGACTCAAGCCTGTATTTTTGTCTGGGATACTTCTGAGTTCCATCAAGACAAGAGGTAAAGCATAAGGCCACTCCAGTGGGGGGGATGCACACACCTTTCCCAGTCTTGACTTGATAGTGCCATTCAGTTGTTCTACCACTCCAGAAGCTTCTGGACGGTGTGCACTGTGCAGTTTTTGTTCAATTTTGAATGCTTCACAAATTAATTGAATTATTTCATTGTTTTTTTTTTTTTTTTTTTTTTGAACCTTTATTTATGTTGCATGTAGTTACAGGTATGGGCCTACAACCATCCCGGCCGGCCGCTAAACAGGAGTAGAGCAAGCATTACGCATGGTTATAGCAGTGTGGCCCCCAGGGAAAAGGAGAACAGTGCGCAACTTGTATTCATACACAACAGCTGAAAATCAGGATTCGAGAGGTTCATTTTTCAAATAAGAAACTAAGAAGGTGTCGCACAATCGTACACTGTCTCGCATCAATGCGCAAATCAGGATATCGGCAAACAGCAATGATACGAAGGAGTCATCGGGGGGGGCAGGATATACAAAGCAGGAGAAAGGTGGGCCGCGCCCCATCGGGTAACAGACCTAACCCCCGCCCCTCAACACCAAACATATCGCAAATAGCATGCGCGACGACGACACTAAAAAAGGAAAGAAAGACTAAAGGGCCATAGAAACAAAAAATTAAACAAACACCCATCCCGCTACCCCCACCCTGCACACCCGCAGAAGGTCATGGCCTACCCCCCCAGCCGCGTGCCTGTCGCCCTAATGGAACCCGAAATATAGAAAGAAAGGAAGAAGAACAAAGAAAATAAGCGGAGGAGGGCCCTCATCGTGTCGCCCAGCCCCGCCCTTCACCCCTACACCACAGAAATCCCAAAATAGGAAGCAATACTATACTGGAGAATAACCAGCCACTAGTATAAACACGATACAATATCAATTGAATACACCCACTGCACCGTCGAACAATAATAGCACCAATAGACATGACCCACATCATCCCTGACCCTGTCTAGCAGTAACACAGCCAGAAGTCCTCTCGTTGATCAATTTGGAGCACAATCCTGAAAGTCCGTACAGTACAAGTGGGTCCGGCTGGGACGCAACCATGGAAAAGTTTGATAATCCAAGCCTATCAAAGTGTAAACCGTCAAGAACAAATGATGTTAACGTCGGTCCCGAAAGATTCCTAAAGCTCACGGGCGACAATGCCAACCAGGAGAAGAGAGTCACACAATCCATCCACCGCTGCGACACGACCATTCCATTCCAAAAAGAGAAACGGCACTCCATCTCCAGCCGCCGGCCAGGCAAATGTCCCAAGGTGACATCCAAATAAGCAATCGAGTCGGCCCGCACTGGAGTACGGACCTCAGGCGGTCCCCAGTGCCTACGTGAAGCCAGAGTTTCCTCCAGTGGGTCAGCAGCAAATTCACCGGCAGTCCCGTGGAGTCGGGGCATGGCCGCCAAGGACGGCGAAACCGCGATGGCGTCCATTCTTCCGCCCAAGTCTCGGGCGTGGCAAAGCATAGTGTGGTGTAAAACAGTAAGAGCAGCCATCACGTCCCGGGAAATGAACTCCTTTGTAGGATGCGAGCATCTCAGCCCCATCTGCAGATCAGCCATCCGATCCGGACTCGGGTCATAGAGAAGGGCATCCGCCGCCATCTTGATCCAGCCGGCCCCGTCCCTCTTCACCACACTCAGGGACTATGCCTCACCATGAGGGCTCCACGGGACGTGCCTCCAGGGCAAACAAACTGTGGGGCAGGCCCCAGAAAGGAGAACCACCAAAAGGCTAAAGTCCCGGTCGGGAGCCGCCCACCTATATCGGGGGTAAACCTCGGTTATGTCCGGGCAGCAAAGTTTGGGGATGGGGGGCAAGATTCAGGCGCCCCCTCCGGTCCAATGTCTCCCCTCTGCTCCCCAAGAGTCGCCAACAAGCGGACCGGGTCTTCACCGCCAGAAGCGGTCTTTCACGTCAACGGCAACCAACGGCAGGCTCCTCGTCGCCATCAACGGCCGTCGACGCTACAGGCGTGGCCGGAGACCCCGCCGAGGCAACGCCCCGGTCTCGGAGCCGTTTAGGCCGCGGAGCAGACGGGGATTATTCGAAGGCTCCGCTGCACACCGGAGCTCCGGGAACACGCGGTAGGTGTTCGTAGGTCTTCTCCTATCAAAGTATGTTCTCTCAGGTCAGGATAAACGCCAGGATAGTCATGTGGGGCGAAAGGGCTCACGGAGCCGAGCGACTATGCGGCCATTTCGAAGGCCTGCTTGGCTCCTCCCCCCAATTATTTCATTGTTAAAATGAGACCCTCTGTCTGATTCAATAGTTACTGGAAAATCAAATCGTGGAATGAGTTCCCTCAGTAAGAATTTGGCCACTGTCAAGCTGTCATTTCTTCTGGTAGGGTATTCCTCCACCCACTTTGAAAACAAACAAACAATGACAAGTACATATTTTAATCCTTCACAGCCAGGTAACTGGATGAAATCAATCTGAAGTCATATAAATGGACCCTCAGCCTTCCCAATCTTTCCTGTGCAGACATATTTTAATCCTTCACAGCCAGGTAACTGGATGAAATCAATCTGAAGTCTTATAAATGGACCCTCAGCCTTCCTAATCTTTCCTGTGCAGACTACAGTTTTCCTGCCTGGGTTAATTTGCTGACACGTTAAGCATCTCTGGCAAAGACTCTCTGCGACATTCCTGAACCTTGCATTAAACCAATCTTAACGTAAAACTCTAATCATAGCATCTCTGCCTATGTGTGTGTCTCCATGATACATTCTAGCTATTGGTGCAAGCATACAGTCTGGTAAAACAGGTCTTCCATCTAGGTAAGTCCACACCCCATCATCAGCTCTTCTCTGACAACCAATTTTCTCCCATTCTTCCTTTTCTTTTGTATCTGCTTCATCTTGTAATTCTCTTACTTCTTCCCATTTTCCTATACCCTCAAGTAGCATAGGCTGGCAGCTGATTCCATATGCATCCATTTTTTTGTTTACTGCTATTTTGTATTTAGCACATTGTTGGGCAACTTGGTCAGCATAACGATTTCCAGCTGTCACCTTATCATTTCCTGACTGATGAGCAGCACACTTGACCACGGCCACTTCTATTGGCAATTGAATTGCTTCAATTAATTCTTTCACAAAATTTCCATTTTTAATAGGGGTTCCTGAAGAAGTCATGAAATCCCTCTGCATCCAGAGCTGGGCAAAGTCAAGCACCACCCCGTAACCATACAGACTAAGGGGCAGATTTATGAAGGGCATGCGCCACGTTTACGCCGCCGTTGCGTGACGCAACGGCGCGGAAACGTGGCGCATCCCTGCGCCCTATTTACAACGTGACGCATCTAGGAGATGCGTCACGTTGTACAGCACTGCGCCATGAGGAGGCGTTCCTGCGCAGGGGGGGGGGGCGTTCCTGCGCAGGAACGCCTCTTGAAAGTGGCTGAGTGAAATCTATGAGATTTCACTCAGTCTCTTTCAGGGCAATGCTGCGTCAAAACCCTGCGCCTGCTTGAAGCAGGCGTAAGGCTTGAGGCAGCATTGAAAGAATAGGCCCCCCCTGAGCATTGCTGGAGCTGCGTCGCGCTTGCGACGCAACTCCAGCAATGCGCCACATTTCCGGCACAGATGCGTCACGCATCTGTGCCGTTTTTGCCCCATGGTGCGCCGCATCAGAAATGCGGCGCACCATGGGTGGCGTAGCTGTGGCGCACTGTGGCGCATGTTAACTGGCGCATCCCTCGGGATGCGCCAGTTAACATAAATCTGCCCCCAAAAGTGTAAATGGTTACTCTCCAATGTTTCCCAATTTTGCATGCTTTAATTGGAGCCACCAATTTGGCTATTTGTGCAGATTTGACTACTGGTAAATAGGATGCTTCAACTAATCCAGTCAATGTGCATAAATCATAAGCAGCGCTTAATCCTCCTTCCTCATGGCAAATACAAGAGCCATATCATACAGTTCATGTTCTGTATTCTTTAAAGGTTCTTTCTGTATGCCTGGATGAGTCTTGGTACTTAGTTCAGTGACGTCGGGCATTCATGTTCGACTTCATTTTTTACTTCTTCAAAATATGGATCAGGCAACAGAGTTGTGGGGTTTAAGAGAGTACACGTGACTATCGTTACATTCTCAGCACTTAATATAACTCAGTCATATTTAGTCAGCCGACTAGGAGTAAGATACTGAGTTTGAGTTTGTGTCAACAGAATTACGACTGCATGGGGAACATACACCTTTACAGGGTGTCCCATCACAATGGATTCAGTTTGTTCCGGACTCATACACGTTGCAGCTACAGCTTTTAGACACCCTGGCAATGCAGATGCCACTGGGTCCAAAGTAGCAGAGAAATATGCCACAGGACGTCGCAATAGGCCACGTCAAACAGCGTTGGTGAACAGGAAAAAAGCATTGCAAATGGGCAGAACAAGCAATTCCGCATGTTCGCGGAACTTTTGCATGCTCGTGGAGACTTTTTACCATTTTGTGGAGCTTTGCGTAGCGCGACTAGGCAAATTCTGCCCACCCCTACACTTTATGTCCACCTTCAGCCAAGTGATTCCATAATGCAATGGAATCAATAACACAATCACTTTGAGTTTTTGATGCGACTAATAAGTAGTCAATGTATTGCACCAAAACTGATTGTCTGGGCAACACCAGAGATTCAAGAAAATGTTTCAGAATCTGATTAAAAATTGAAGGACTTTCAGTGTACCCTTGTGGAACAAGGTTCCAAATGTAAACATGCTCATCAAATTTGAACGAAAATTTAAATTGGCTATCAGGATGCAATGGAATGGGGATGAAGGCATGGCATAAATCAATTACAGTGAACCATCCTGCTTTCCACAGTATCTGATATAGGATTACTGCTGGATTTGGCACTGCCGGACAACATGGTACGACAGCTTTGTTAATTTTCATCAAATCTTGGACCCCTTCTATATTTTTAGAATTACAAGGGCTACTCATTATTTCTTTTAATATGCCTTGCTTAACCAATTTCTGCTGCAATACCAGCTTTAATTTCCGTGCTCATTTTGTACTGTCAAATATTTGAGTAAACTGCACCTTCCTTTACAATTACTTTTACTGGGTCTTCTACATTTGCCATTAATCCTACTTCTTTTCCAGTAAAATCCCACACAACAGGATTTATTGTAGTTTGGACTTCGTCTGGTAACTCATTTGGTGTCATCATGGAAAACATGTCATTCACTTCTGTTCCCTGTTTAGCTAACATGATCTTGTATACTCCGTCTTCATGGAGTCTGATTTGCAACGCTATCTGGTGTGCAAAATATTGTGCAGTTCATTTTGTACAATAAATCCATTCCTAATAAGTTTACAGGACTTGAGTCACACACAACAAACTTGTGCATTTCTCTAAAGTTGCCAATACATACCTCCATTGGTTCGGTAATTGGGGTCCTAATTTGTTTATTAGAAATGCCCACTACTTGGATCGCTTCTCCCGAGAGGGGTAGGTTTGTAATATCTGCTGTTCTCACAGTAGAACTGGGAGCACCAGTATCCAATAAGAAGGTGATGTAATTTCCTTCTACATATAGACCTGACTGATCTACTGGCAAGGACGCGCCAAGTATGCACTCCTCTTTTTCCCCCTTTCAGGCACCATCATTGTAATTCTGCCTCAAAAAATGAATCCTGTAAAAGAAACTGTGGTGTTAAAGAATTTTTCTTACCACTTCCCTCCCAGAATCCAGCGTCCACACTGTACTTGGCTTAACTCACAAAATCTAGCACAGGGGCAGGTGGGAATTGACTCTGAACAACCTGCTGCGGTTGCCTCATTAAACCTCATTATGCGTCTGTGGATTTAAATTTTGAGTTGGACATTATTATTCTGTATAAGTTTACACTCGTTTCTCCAATGCCCCAATTTTCTGCACCCGTGACAGGAAAACTTTTTCTTTGCCTTCTCTTTGCTCATTTGCCCTCTTTGTTTGTCCCCAATGTTTTCACCTTGACCTTGCCCCTTTTCTAGGTTTTCTGTCTGATTACTTAGTTGAAGTTCTTGCTGTTCTGCTAATTTTACTTGGGTAGTTCTGTCTATTTTTATCCAATCAGTTTCTTTTGGTGGAATTTTCCCTTTTAGAAAAGTAATCACCTGATGATATTGTTTCATCACTTCTGTTTTTGCATCTCTTGATTACTCATTCTTAGGCCAATCTACTGTGATTTTACATTCTGCCCATAAATCGGCAGGAACAACAATGTCAAATAAACCATCTAGATCTTTTAACAAAACTTTTGAGACCTTCACAAACCTTTCAACTTCCCTGTAACATTCTACTGGTTTTTCTCTAAGCTTTGGGAAATCATTTGTAAATAATAAAATATCTTGTCAGGTCCTTTGGACATATACATAACCTCCTCCCGGAACTTCTCTCCTTGGGCACAACTTTTCAACCCTTTCTGTTTCTTTCATTAAGTACTCAGATATCGTTCGATTTGCCTGTGCTTCTTCCTTTTTCTTTGTCCACCTAACTTTCCATCTGTCAAAGTCTCCCCATGTTTGCAATAATGTCAATAATTATTTTATCTGTAACTTCCTACCTGACACATTCATGTTTTCTAAATCGTTGTCAGAGAATTCTGCTCTATAGGGTTTCTGCAAAACATTGGATTTACCTATGTTGATTACCATTTCTGAAGCCAAATTCATCAATTTTTCGTGAAATATTTTCGTATTTCGGGTGATACTTCTGCATATAAATAGTAACTCTTTTTCACTGAAAGTATTTAATCTTTCTATCCCTACATATCCAGCAATCCTTAATTCCAATTCTACTCATAATTTAAATATATCCAATATCGTTGGTTGGGTTTTGGCTTTTCTATATCTCGTGTCCATCTTTGTATTTCCTCTGGGGTTACTACAGTAGTACTTCTTGTTCCTGTGGGTGTTTCGATCTGTACCTCTTTTGAGCATCCTGGTGTAACTTTTCTTAATGAATCGTTTATTGTCGACTCACACTCACTTGCCTAATCATCAATTATTACATTTTCTTTTCTAGGTTTTGAGATCGGTGTGGTTGGAACAGGAGTTTTAGGACAATTAGGCTTATCCCCATAAAAGGGAACAGCGGGACCTATAGTCACCGGTATCATTAGTGCTTAAGGATTAGTACTTAACTGGGTTATTTTCTGAATTAACTCACTTCTATTTTTATTTCTTGATTTCTTGAAGTACCCTTTCCATTGTAGTCTCATGTGGAACCAAAGGTGTTTTCAGAAGCAGGGCACTAGGGGTAATTCTATTTAATTCTTCTTAGTAACGTGGAGGATGTTACATTAAAATATCTTCAATATAATCATCTTCTGAATTTCCACTACCAGTCATTAAATGTTTTGTTTTCTCTGTACATTTACTCAGTGGTTTCTTTTGTGGTCAGCACAGGATATAATCCTTCCACCACCATGGCCTGTCTCCATTGTTTCATCTGACTATCTTGATTTTCTCAATTTCCTCATGTTATTATTACTCCGAGATCGGTCTTGCTCAAAAGCCTCATTTTCCCATTCTTCTAAGGCTTTGTACTGGGTTAATCTAGGTCTTGGTTCTAACTCATTCATGCGAGTTCGTAAATTGTGTAGGATTCTCTCATTGAATTTTCCGTACTTAGGGAATGCTAATACTCCATCATCTTTTGTGTATTCTATCCAATTTTCTAATCATACACAAGTATGGTAGCCTCTTTCTATCATCATATATGATGCAGGTGTTTTTTGGGGAGGAATAATAGTTCCTTTTCTAGTTTTAATGGGTTCATCCTTTTTAAAATAATTCTTAATTTTCTGCATAAATGTCATTTTTCTTTTCTCTCCACACATGTTGCGTGGATTCCCTCTAATATATTGTTCGAGAGCAAATCCTAAAAATCTTCTCTCTGGTTGAGTCCCTATTATAGTTGGATCATGTCTTGACATACAAAACCCACTGTCTATTAACACAAAAAATTATATTTTGGCAATGACCTATTTGTTTTATTTCTATTTCAATGCCTCTTCAATACCAGTGCATCTTCTATTCTGGTGACCAATTAACGTTTGGTTTACTGTTTTTCTTTAACAGATGCTTGTGCAACTTTTCTGTGACGTCAAGTTCAATCCTCCTGACTCACCTCCCCTTTATAAATTTTCCTCGGCTAAACAACCGCTGTTTCTACCAATCCCAGCGTGGCTCTCAGTGACGTCAATGCAGCACCCGCAACTGGCCCCTCCTTTGCAAGTTAATGTGAAACTCAATTTCTTTCAATTTTACTTACTAATTTCATTAACAACATAGAAACGCTCTCTACTGTGCCTGATTTACTAATTCAAAGAAAAGTCCATTTCTTTTTCTGCGAGTAAAACTTTCAGTTTACCCTTCACACACTATGAGTAAAACCTCTTCCGCTTACTCTTCACTCAAGCATCAAAGAACGTGCTACTCCTTCAATATTACCCTTTCTAGGTGATATATGACCAAAGTTTCACCAGCGATTTTCTTTGCTACCAGTCACTCTCACTTGTATACAAGAAAAAAAACCTAATTAGTGCTTCAAGTTTTACCTAACTTTTCACACTTTCTTCATCAAGGCCAGTAACTTCACTGCAGTGTGGCTTCCATTTACCACCTGCTTTTCAATATCCCAGGGGACTTCTGAACAACATGAAACAATACATACAGGTTTTGGTTAATACATAAATCAATCTTCCAATACACAACTAACTACCTATCTTAACTAAAACCTAACCATAGCTCTGCTACCAAGAAATCCTGATGGAGCTGGATTACCAGCTTGGGTTTATCTCTAAAACACCATACTCACCTGGGCCCATAAAAACATTCATACAATAAGCTGGCAATCTTACGCTGGTGATCAGGGCTTATTTAACTGTTAGTGAATTACACCTGTACACCAATTCTTATTGATACCTTATCACCTTAGTTCTCAATTTCCTCTGGTCGATAGATCAGGTTGTTAGCATAATAGGCAAAAATGTAATTTACCTTCATTTGAATAACCATAGACTCTGGAGAGTTTTCATAAGTTTGTCTATGCAATAATTTTGTGCATCAAATATCAATACATGTCAAACACCAAACTCTTTGAAGAGAAAATAATGATCTAAATAAAGGCATAAAGACTTAAAATCTCATGACGTTGGAACCTGGGATGGGTGGAAAAGGAAACAGTACAAGGACCTACCACACAGATTTATATTTACCCAGAATGGTGTGAGGACTAACCCCTGGCCAAGAAGCTGGCAAAGGGACTTCTGAGTATTCAGGAACCGACAGTTCATGAAAGGTTCAGGACAGGACAGGTAACCTCTTCTAAGTGCAACACCAGCGTCACACCCCTCTCTGGTACTGCTCTTGATTCTCTCCTTCTAGATGGACAGGTTTGTCTTCTTCAGTGATCACCCTGGTTCTTCTCTCTCTCCGTCTCTCCTTTCTCGATTCTTCTGTCAGAGTGCTCGGGCAGTGTCTCTGACCTCCGTTGCCTCCAGCCTCTTCTGCAGCAATGATGGGTCGGTGACAGGTCAGTGACAATTCTGACAAGTCGGTGACTATCTTACTGGCTGAGCCTACCTTAGTTATACTATTCTCTGTGTATGTACCACCCCCTAATGTTTCAATGTTCGTTAATCCCTTACTGGTGATTGAACAATGGGATGGGTAGAAGTCATCACACCATACTGTGTAATGTTAATTTTCTTAGGTTCATTGTTCTATGTTCCCTCCCTTACTTAATTTCCCATGCTTTATTTTCCCACCCGCATTTCACATTGGGTTTACAACATTGTTTGCAAAATTTTGTTTTCTTCTTCCCCTCTCCGGGTCAAGAGGTGATGAACCCAGGCGCGTCCTCTGGTCACTGTACTTTTGGCAGAAATTCAATGTCATATCGTGAAGTTTTACAACGTCCAATGCGCCTGCGTCCCCCACGACAAGATGGCTCTTTCAGTCTCCTTCAGGGCCCAAATAGGAGCTAATAATAAAGTCAAAGATAAACATGTTAGAATACAAATATTATTGAATGAACTGTAAACCATTATTCCAACTCTAATTCCCTTAATTTATTTTAGCTATTGCATTAGCAGTTTAGTAAGACAAGGATTGCTTAGTTTCAGCATAGCCATGTGCATTAACATGTGAGATTCAAAGCAGCCTTCTTTAATACTACTGCGCAGCTGCAAAGATTTTCCACCAAAGCAAAAGACGTCATACAACGTAGATGCAGTAGACGCATGCGCCGAAGAGTTCCCGCGTTTTCAGCAGCCACTTGGGTTACTTGTTAGTAAAGCACATTTATAAGCTTCTCTTTGATAAAGTAAATGTTGTGTAATGCAATAATTAGTACTTACAAAACATGTTGGTTACATTATTACATTTTATTTCGAGAGGATTGAATTCAAGCAAGTTTCTTTACGTACGAAACCTTGCTCCATCACTAGCTTCTTTGCATTAGCTCTACTACCAGTACAAAAAAGCAACCCCAGGGTGTTATGTTTGAAGGCAGTTAATCCTTTGGTTCCCAGATACAATGCATTGGCTAAGGCAGCAAAGTTCTGAGACAAGAAGAAAAATTATATCACTGCTCCACGCAAACTGCAACGTGAAGCTAACCAACTCCCCAGTTTCATTGTCATTAAACTCCTACAGTTTGTTGTGCTTGAGATACCTTAAGCCACAAAAACAAAAAAATACAAACAATACGAAACCAAACAGCAATATTGTGCCTAAATGTAAAGAAAACAAAATCACATAAAACTAATACTTCCACTAGAGCACTCTGAAAAAGAATGCTATTTGACGAATTGTGGCACCCTAACAATGATCTATAGGCACTGGCCCCATACAATATGGACACCAAAAGGTTGTGATCAAGTCATGTCCTTCTGATTTTCAGTAAAATATTGAGGCTAAAGACCCTTGGCAAAGACCATCAGGAAGCAGAGTGTTATGCAGCGGCAAAGCACAAGCCAACCACTCTGAATACCTTAAGTCTGGCAAACATTTACAACTACTCTATTAAACAAAAGCATTGGAGGTTGCATGTTTTAGTACAAGCTGCCAAATTCCCCATCAAAAGGACCGCCTTACTATAACCTAAGTGTCTCCGGCTTTGGACTAAATGTAACTACCATTCCCCCCCACCTGTGAAAGACCCAACTTCAAAGAAGTGTTCTGATCTCTGTTCTCTGAGGCTCAAATTACTTACCAATATTGATATATCAAAAGCCATACCCATAAGTCACCATGCTCTTTAGCATACATCACCTTGTTCCCATCCATAATAAAAATGCATACACACCTCAACCAACTTCTGCAAAATTAATTAAAAGACCAAGGGCCAGATGTAGGTAATCCCAATTTACCTATTCTTAAATACCAAATGTTACCGATTCGGTATTTAAGAATAGGTAAATGGGATGCAGATACATTTTCGGTAAAAATTACTGAATCAGTAGGATTCGGTATTTACCGAATCGGTATTTACCGATTCAGTAATTGCCATTCAATCCTATGGGCCTGGAGGCCCATAGGAATGAATGGCAATTACCGAATCGGTAAATACCGATTCGGTAAAATGGGGGAAACATTCAAGGGTGCCAGGGTGTCACTTTGACACCCTGTTGCACCCCTGAATCATGCTTGTGTGCAGATGTGGCGTGGCACACATACATGCCCTAAGGGCATGTATGTCTGCCACATGGCACAGTTGAAAATGCACAGATTTGCATTTTCAAAGGTATTCCTTATTTACCACCAACTTATAGTTGGTGGTAAATAACGATTCCTAAAATGGGAAAAGCATTCACTTGAGTGCTCCCTACATTGCAAATTCGATAATTTACCGATTCGGTATTTTAAGGAATCGGTAATTTACTGATTCCTTAAAATACCGAATCGGTAAATTACCGAATTTGCAATTTAGGCCACCAACATCCCAAATGCCCAATACCGGTCGGTAACGGACGAAATTCGGTAATTTCGGCCGTTACCGATCGGTATTGGGCCACCTACATCTGGGCCCAAAAGTAGAAGAAATGAAAAATGCTGCTACCTAAATAAGTATGGCAGGCAGATGCTTCCAAAAAAGATAAGTAATTAATTAAACTTAACGGCAGACAGCTATCTTGGAAAGGTAATGTGTACAATGGATCATCATTTTAAAGATCCACAAAGGCAAGTTAACAAGCAACGTTTCTGCCACCTTAGAACAGTAAAAGATTAATACAGTTTGTACAATGGAAGTAAAAAATGGGTACTCAGTAAACTTCAATGGCTGACCAGATTGGAATCGTGTTGTCCATAGTGTATCATTCTTATACAGACAAACATGACCACCATGTTACTTCTGAGACGATGGCCGCATTGGAATGGTGAAATAATAATACACTATAGCGAATACCATTGCAAAATAGCCAAATGCTTTTGAAACAGTCACTGCGCAAGATGCAGCACACTGAATATTCAATGAGTGGCATGCAACTGGCCCAGTAATACTGTCAGAAGACAGCTCTAACAAAATAAAAAAAATGAAAAGAGGAGGAAAAAAATGAAAATGAAAGGGTGCTGTGAAGGGAGAAGAGTAAAATTTAAGGAATGGGCCTTCAACCTTCATTTTAAGGCACATGTGTGTCTATGTCCAGGTGAAATGCTGTCACTCAAAGGACAACATAGCTAACTGGCTCATGTGAACTGACTAATTTCCTCACACAATCTTCTACAACTAGGGTTTGTCAGAACGGGAACCAACACCACATACCTTGCCTATTGCCACAATCTGTGAGCCTACCAGTAGCAAATTAAAATTCAGCTGCCTTGAACACACTGTAATTACAATGCATCATCAAAGGTCTATTAGATTCAACGTATGCTTTATACAAAAATGATCCACTGCCAGTTGCATAATTATTCATAATACACAAATTAGACCTTTGACATCTGACATAATGTTTCCCAATACCCCATTCTGAACTTTAACATTTATCATTTCCTTGTCACTATACCGAACTCAGCCCCATTGTTTCGAATACATGTTTTATCACAGGAAACCATTAGGCATAGTCACAAAATTACAAATATATACACATTTACAGTTGACCAAATAATATGCAATCCTCTGATAAACAGACCTAAAAAATATTCTAACAATGAAATCTTCTATTCCCTAGGTTAATCAGGAGGATAATCAAAACCAAAATCCTTGCATTTGAATGTGATTTATAACATTCCTGGTAACAACATACCTGTGTTCTGTCTTTACCATAGTGTAATAACAATTCAGCAACCTATTGGCTTTAGCATGTGTGTTCACAATAAATAAGTCAGGCCTAATGCCTTTGTCTTAACCTTTCTTAATAAGTTTATCATTCTTGTAACATCCGTCAAACTGCGCTGTCAGGCTAAACTGAAAAAGATGCAGTTAAATACTCTTAATACAGCAAATATCGCAGGAATAAATTCGAGTTTAAGAAAGAGCACATTTGTTTGTTCGACCCAGCGCGAGACACACAGTTATCTCTAGAAGAATGATTTACAATGGTGCATAGTGCTTCAGTTCCCTTAGCTGCAAATTGGCAAATGTACACTTTAAGAGAGGAAATATGTGTTTCTGCTTGAACAAAAGAGGCATTATCCTTGCGTTTACATATCATTACCTCGCTATTGCTGGAGATACCAGACACTACAGTCAAGCTCTCACTACTCACATTTCTTCCTGACAAGCCTCCATTCAACAGAGCAATAAATAAAGTTAAGAAATACAACTGCTTCGTATTCATGGCAGTAATGTTCGCCTCTCTCAGGGATGCAGTAAGTGAAACAATCAAAAGCTACAGTGCCTACCACCATAAAACATTGAAAATTGATTTGTGAGTGAGAAAAAAATACATTGTAAGTATGTATGCATGTAGGCGGGATTTGTATAGCCTGGCCACTGGGCAATGCAGCGCTCTATTGGGTTAGAGGTACTTATGCAATCACTGAGTGAACAGAGCAGTAGTTTGTTTTCAAGAGTGAATGTGGGGGCATATTATCAAGGACCGTTGTTAAAATTATCGCCGTTTTATCGGCAGGAAACTGCCGATAAAATGGCGATAATGGGCTTGATAATACTCCCTTGTTAATTCCCATAGAAGCCCATGTTTTGGTGTTAACATGGGCTTCTATGGGAATTAACAAGGGCGTATTATCAAACCCATTATCGCCGTTTTATCGGCAGTTTCCTGCCGATAAAACGGCGATAATATTAACAACGGTCCTTCATAATATGCCCCGCGGATCGTTAAAGCATCATAATTTAGCGCCCGTCACTAAAAAGCATTGAATAACTTGGGGACATATTATCAAGGACCGGTGTTAAAATTATCGCCGTTTTATCGTCAGGAAACTGCCGATAAAACGGCGATAATGGGCTTGATAATACTCCCTTGTTAATTCCCATAGAAGCCCATGTTTTGGTGTTAACATGGGCTTCTATGGGAATTAACAAGGGCGTATTATCAAACCCATTATCGCCGTTTTATCGGCAGTTTCCTGCCGATAAAACCGCGATAATTTTAACACCGGTCCTTGATAATATGCCCCCCCCGAATTTTATAGAAAGAATTAAGAATAGACAGAAAATAGTCCTCAAATAAGCAATAAAAGCCTAATTCCAGATTTCATGTTCGGACTGTCACTGCAATTGAGAAAAATTGAGAGATATGAATTAGATGCAATCAGTCACACTCATTGAGACTGAAAGCAAGGCGTCCTCGGTAAGTACAAATGTAAACCAAAGTGCAATGGTTCCTGCGGTGCCATTTGTTGTCATTACAACCAGCAGAGCCATGAAGTGTAAGTTGTTAGGAATTATAGAGTTTTAACCCTAAATGGTAAAATACACAAAAGCAAATAATAGGATTCGAACAAAAAAAATGCATAAAACTTCCACATGCGTGACCTAGCATTTTTGTTTTTAAATACTCAAAGAGGTAGATGCATTATAAGTTCTGTTTTGTAAATGCCACAATTTACCCTTATGGCCAAGTTTGGAAACTCCTTGCTCTTATGTTATTACTGTCAGCATGCCTTTTACTGAAGACCTTTCTGTAACATCTACCACACAGTGATTGATTGAGTGGAAGTAGTGTTGGGCCTTTTTAAAGCAGCACTTAACAAGGAGAAAACTGCTTGCCAAAAGGTTGGATGTGAGAGTGAAAGGCAAACATGTAGTTGAGCAAAGAGCATGTACAAGTGCGAGAATTTGCAGGTGCGAGAAATGAGTGCCTGAGTGGTTATAATGGAAATCAGGGATTCTACTAGCTGGAGCTGCCTACAGTAATACATATTTGGAGAGCAAATAGAACTTTTACTCAGCACGAACCATATATGGAAACTTCTGGTCCAAGAGTCGTCTTTATATTAAACAATTAAGCAAAGAAGCTCTGATCAGATGTCTACCTACCTAACTAGGATTGTGTATAATGTCTTTGGACTTCATGTCATCAGTGTTCATAAACATCTTTGAAATTTCATGAAATTGTACGTTGTCACTTTCATTTGAAATATCACTTTAAAATACACATATTCCTACAAAAAAATAAGACATACACAACTTCGATTCATCGAAGTTTTTTTAAATGTCCAGATAACTATAAACGAAACGCTTAGCAATTAAGTAAAAACATTTGCAGACGCTTGACTAGAAGTTTACAGTTTACCTTTCCTATTCAGTCCTATTGCGAACTTTAATTATATTTATATATTCAATATTGCAGTTTTATATAACGTAAACTGGACCTGAGCATGACAGAGTGCTTTACTCTAGTTACAAATTACATACGAAAGACATCCTTTACCATGCAGTCTTTTACAGGCAATGAGATTACAATGCAGTCTTTAATACGCATATGTTTTTACCACGCATGTTTTACCACACCTATGCCTAAACAGTGCAAATCTTTTACCACACATTATTGCAGGTATACATGCGTTTTAATAACTTTTTCTTTAAATAGTAATTTAAAATAGGTTTAATATATATTATGTTTTTTAAAACATTTAGGTGCCGGATGGAAGGGATCTAGCAGTAATGAGTGGGGAAGTGTATTAATACTCATGTATCGTTTATGATACCTAAATATTAAATATGTTAAAAAAATTAACAGAATTATTAATATAATATTTTTGGTGTGTAAATTATTCAAATATTAGGTGAATAAGACTGCAGGGATATAGTGGCAATGGGAAGGAAAGTGTATTAGTACTCAGGTATCAACAAAATTACCTTAATATAAAATACATAATTTTAAATTATTTAATAATATTAACATTCTATGCAAATTATTGAATAAGGTGTTATAAAGTTTTAGGAGCGGGACTAAGAGATACAGCTGTAATTGATGGGGAAGGGTAAACATTCTCATGTATTAACTAAGATTCATGTGTATTAAATTTGTAATTTCATTTAAAATACATTATTTTTACTAAAATAATTCATGAACATTTTTTAATTAAAATAGAAATAACGTTTTAATGGGTTGTAAGGGATATTGGGGTAATGGGTAGGCAACTATGATACCTGAACATTAAATATATAATTTAGTTAACAACAGCTATTAAAATAATAATGCAAATTATATTCATAGAAGTTTGAGTAGAGTGATGTAAGGAATATAGGGACAATGGGTGGAAAAAATGTATTCATACTCAGGTGTCCACTATGCTACCTGAGTATTAACTGTGCTAATTAATTTACAAACAAATAGTATCAAAAAAATAATTGAGGATTTTTTTTTTAATTGAAATACAGTTTTAGGAGTAGAATGTAAGAGATATATAGGTAATGGGTGTGCATTAATATTCAGATATAAACTATGATACCTGAGTATTACATATGTATTCACATATGTATTAAAATGTTAATTGATTTATACTACTGAAAATAATTTACGAAACATGTTTTAAAAATATGTAGGTAAAGTTTTAGGTGCAGGATGTAAGGGATATAGGGGCAATGGATAAGTATACAGGGGTCTTATTGATGATTCCTGATTATTTTGTATATAATTAAGATACACTTATTTATAATATATATTTAGAAAATAGTTATTAATTAATTTCCAGAAAACTTCACATTTAAAAAAAACAAAGGAATTTTACTTATAAACTAATACATTTTAATAAAATGTACAATATTGAAACATTTTAAAAAATACACTACATTAAATTATAATAACAGGTTTATAAAATAATTTATAATTAAATTGTTTATAACTAAATGCAAAAAAATCATATATTTATTAAAAATAAAAAAACATAAATATAATATAACAGAGCAATTTATTTAACATTTTGAATTCAATTTTTTTATGTTTTTCATTACTTTCAATGGGTCTAATTGTCCTTTTTTATTTTTTATTTTTCAACATTACGTAAACTTTTTAACGTCTTTTTCTACAATCAGTAGAGTGTTGCTGTCAAGATCAGAACCAATGAGGAGCTTTGGTCAGGTAAGAACAATCTAATTTACTTTTTACATCATTTTGGTTGGGGGTTCCAGAGAGCCAGAAGATCTCTTAGATGGTGTGTAATGCCCAAAGAAAGGGGAGGGCTAGGGTTTCCGAATTTTTCGCCTATACAATTGGGCAATTTTTCGAAAAAATATGGGTATCTTAATTTTTCCGGATTTTAAGCTGGATGAAGCTATGGCACCCTCAATTTACGAAATGCTACTTGGAGCTGAAGCTCGACTATGTCTGCTTAGGTTTATAGAACAGAGTTATTATAAAAAAACGAAGTTAAAAGTATTGATTACGGCGTGGGAAATCTAGAAAATAATTTAATAAAAAATGTTGTGCTTGTATAAAATGGAATTATTATACGCCTTTTTTGGGGAACCCTCGACTTCCTGAAATCTTCAGGGATTCTGTTATGCAGAGGTGGCAAAATCTTAAAATCTGTTCATTCGGTGATTTATATCAGAATGGGCAATTGGTATTATTCTCTCATTTACAAAAAAAGATATAGTCTTACAAGAGGGGATTTTTTTAAATATCTCCAAATCCGCAGCTTTCTAGAGACCAAAAACTTAAATGCCAGCTCTATGAGTAAAATGGAGATACTGGAAAGCTGCTGGAGAAAAAGTAGAATTGGCACGATTTATCAACTGATGCTTAACAGAATCAAAGATGATTTAGAGGTCTATACTGCCAAATGGCGTAGATATCTTGGAATAGAGCAAGTGGGCATACCTAGATCTCTAAAAATGGCTAGTATTGTTTTGTTCAATGGGTCATTTAAAAGCCAGCACTTTATGTCTGTTTTTGATTTGTATTACACACCATCTAAGTTGGCGAAATGGCAAGCATCAAAAGGTACTAATTGTAGTCGCTGTGGACACATGGCTGCCGAGGTAGCTCACATGTTTTTTCAGTGCCCAAAATTAGCTCAGTTTATATCAGAAGTGCAAGGTTTTTTTAAATAATATAATGGAGTCATCACCAATACTATCATCAGAACTAGTGATATTAGAAGTTCAAGCTGAGCAAACGGGTATTATAACGATGGAAGAGGAAGGCTTTTTATTTATAGCTATGTCTGTTTATAGATATTGCATAACATCCCGATGGTTAGAAGCTGATCCTCCAGTTTTCTTTTACTGGCAGTCTAAATTACTAAACATTTACCAGCTTGAAATAGCTGTATACAGACTCAAGGGCCGGAATAAAGTGGTTTGGACAAAAATTATGGGCACCTATTAGTAACTGGATATAATTCCTTAGCCTGGATTCAATTTTATTTTAAAATATTGTACATCTTTTTGCTGTATTACTTTGTCTATATACCTACTGTGATAATGCTGATTATGTTTTTCTCTGTGATGAATTTAATTAATGATGATATAATTGTGATTCTTTTTGTCTTTTTCTTTTCTATGTATCAAATATTCATCCACTGCCATAAAATTCAATAAAAATATATATTTTTTAAAATACATCATTTTGGTTGGGCAATTTATTGTAAGGAGAAATGGAGGGAGGTAGATAGATGTTATCACTAAAAAACACCTTTGTGTTTTATGGTTGAACCCATTTTACATCTCCATACAGGTTGTTAACACATGTGCACGTAGGGCTGATTGTTTTTTTAAAATTAGGTTTAAAAAAGAAAAGAAAATATAAATATATTCCATTTTAAATCTACATAAAACCAACATTTTAATTTTTTATGATGTGTTTTTATGTAGTTAAACTTTGGTAGAAAAAGAAAACTCCTTTGAAAGGGAAAAATGCTCAGTTTTGTCAATTAAAAAAAATATATATATTTTAGAATAACATTTGTTTGGGGATTCTTTTCCAATTTTTTTTTTTTTTTTAAAGTTTACAAAATTTTTAGGGCAGAATGGTTTTAAGAATTTTGGCGTTCCGTTAGTCAGGAAGAAAGTAACGAGAACATTGGATTGTGTTTTTTTTGTTGTGGGTCTTGCTTTTTTGGGACTATATGGATTGTTGGAATATCACTGGCTCTTCGTGAAAGCTCCTAAGAAAATCTCCAAGAGTTGAAGAAAGAAGACAATAACATATATTTTGATCATTTTGAAATGCACAGATATAATGTTGGAAATTGCCACCTACTTTATATCACAAAAGGGAAAACTACTAAGTCATGGAGTTATTCCAAAAGCAAAGAAAGACCTTCTTGGTAATGGATGCATTGGAAATGCACTGAATATATTCAATGATTGCTAGAGCAGTGCCACCACCAGAGGACATAAAGTTGAACCTGAAATGGAACACAATCATCCTCGAACACCCCTGAAGTTCAAGTTAGGAATATCCCACAAGACGTAGGAGTGAACATAATCTCACAAGCACCAAAAGGAACTGTACAATAGCCTTATAGCCAGCTGTCAAGGACTATATTGGTAGTTAAAGGCCCTGAACCCAAGTTTCCTATAATGAGTGGGAGGGTGTTTAACAATCAGAATAGACTGAGGCAGAAGGGCCTGTAAGGCTATTAGTACATTTCACCCACGGATGGAAGAACGATCTAAGTTAAAAAGGAAGAGCCACAAAAATCAAACATTTGAGTGTTGGAACAGTAGGCTTATACCAGCCATGAGAAAATCCATTGTCTTCAGTGGAGCTCCTAATATCCCAACGGTCTAATAAAAAAAATGCAGACTAATCCTCAGGTTCATCAAAAAGTGGCTGGTTAACTCTCAATTAGGGAGGAGGGCAGAGCCTGAAAATATATCTGTAGGCCAAATATTGCACTGTGAATTCCTTCCAGGTAGGTCACCATCTTCTGCTGATGGCCGCCTTGCCCCGGGATGGCATTCAGTGGTGCAGTCTGATCCACCGAGATGTTTCTCAGGAGGTCAATAGCCTCCACACTCTGTGCAGTGGTGGGGCAGGGGCTGTGGTGCCTGGAGCAAAGGAGACTGCTCCCTTTTAGGGGAGTGACCCCAGCCAACTGATTGGTAAGAAACAGGGAGGTTGGAGGTGGAACTGGTGTTGACAGACAAGGATGAAGTCAGAACTGATCCTGTGGGGTCCGCCACTACTCTGGAGTGTCCACTGGAAGATGACTATGAAGATGATGAAGTAGAGCTTGCGTTCTCTGTGGCCCTCCCCACACCCTCTTGGTCACTGTGTTCCTCTGTGTTCATTCTGTCAGAATCAGAACCACTGTGGTCAGCTTCCTCCCCAATGAGGTTGGCCCTTTCTCCTTTACTTGCCCGGAAGGAACATGACATCACATATAACATTGGCTTATTGAATTGCATTAACACACCAGACCATCAGATGTAAACACAAACATTTCTAAAGTGCACAGATTACACCAGCTTCATGGTTCATTATTTAGGCTTCCACATTAGCATGTGTAAATGTATGCATGCTACACTTCCAGAAAACAGTTGGTCACAGTAATGTCATAACCCCAGACAGCTCTAATACAATTAATACCATCCCTAGGTTTATACTATAGGATGATAAACTTGTGTACTTTGGTCCTTGTAGCTTACCATAGTGAACTGATGTTACCAAATAGGATGGCTACAAAAATATATTATCACACTGTTCACACAAGCCCCTGAATCCAGCAAATGTTAATTTACCTTAAACGACATCATGATGTAATGAAAGTCAAGTAATACAGCAATGTGGAAGCAATATGTGCTGTAGCAGAAATAATGTCACATGCAAATGCTGATTGGACTTTTTAGTAGAAACTTCATCATATGTCCACTGACAAAAAGGACAAATGAAAGCTGTACTGTAGTAGTTTTGCTACGTATAACATGAACTCAGAATAGTAGCCTGGAGTCATTCAGGGCCATAGTATTGGGCGATATATACTACAATTGCGCATATCATAAGATTTCATATAGCCCTATGATCATCCCCAATCATTTTTGGCACAGGTGACAATACCATTCTTAGATTGCATTCCTAAAGGTTAATACACCTTTGAAGGTTGTTGTGTGTTAGGGAATATCTATAACATGAAGAGGTGGAATCACTTTAGTCCTAATGGGATGACACATCACAGCACTATTTTGTATTGAAAACACCCATTGTCTCGTAAAACAGAGTGTAGGCACTCACATATGATCCCTTCATTTCAACATCTCACTCACTGTTGCATATCACCAGTCAGTGCATGAATCTTGAAACAGTATTGCAGATGAAACAACAACAGGGAAAGGTACACGGAAAAAACATTAAGGCACTAATGCTGTTGGCACCATGATATTTGTACACTCATGTTACTGTAGAATCCTGACTTACCATTAGGAAGTGTTGTCCAGTCACTGCATCATCAAAAATCCACCTTATACATCCCCAGTAATATGAAATAATAACATAACATGTGATAGGGCTACCATCACATGAGACACAGTAGTGAGGGAGGTATCACTCCTGACACAACGGAGACAAGTGGCCTGTTTGGTCCAACTGTCACCCAGAGCATAAAAAAACATGAGGTGATGAATGACTTTACTTAGCCATGTGTCTGCTCAAAACAGTAAATTGGTAGTAGACTGGATTCTGCTAGGTTCCTAGTCACAAAGGCAATACACAAAGCATATCATCATGCACCTACTACCAGACCTACACAATCCAGAACTCTTCTTATGCGTTGGACATGGGTTGATGGGGAAATGCCTGCCTGTAACAAAAAGGTTGGTCATTTAACATCTATAACTCTGGCCCACTCACTCACCCCCTTGAAGCTGCTGTTGGGCCCTCAACTGTCCATCAAGCTCCAGATAGGCCACCGCCAGTATGCAGGCCATTTGGGGTGTCAGGGTGTGGTGCATACCCCTCCATGTTGGGAGGACGTCCCTAGCTTGACCCCTGCGATTGTCTGGGTCCACTGCCTCAGGTTCCCCCTCCTTTTCCTGCAATGGATGCTGCACCAGCCATTGACCCCTAGAGTCTGCACCTTCTGGGTGATGGCCTTCCAAATGGCCCACTTCAAATGAGTGTTGACTTGTATGGATACAAGTTAGGAAAAATCCGAATTTTACAGCAAGTTTTTGGATATCTGTTTTGTTGTCTCATAATTGGTCTACAGCTAGTGCAAGCATAAACCAAAAATTAACACCAAACATATATAGTTTGCACATGCTGAGCAATACAAAGACGTGAATAAACACATTTTTAGTCATCTGCTTTCCTTATCCCTGGTCCTGGTCTACACTGACTAAGCCTGCCCACTAGAATCATGTAGCCCCTCTGTGATCTATGATGTGAGTTACTATGAAACATAACACACCATTGTGACCTTTACAGCCAGGCCCATTGACTTGATGCATACAATCCATAGAGGATGACACCATAGTACAGACTACATCCTAAGACTTAGGACACTATGAAAGGACTGTCATTTGTGTCAGTGAGAGTTTCCTCTCTGGGGATGTGTGGATATGTGGACTATTTAATGGGATGTCATACTACATCTGACTGAGTTTGTGTGGTATGCACTGGCATCACAGGACACATCTTTTGCCATATGTGGCTCTGTTACATGGATGACATCAACATACCATTGTATTTCTGTTTGGTTGGTTGAACATAAAAAAGCTGGTGATTCACATATGAAGACCTCTTCTAAAGTAACCAACTATATGCATTATTAATGAGTCACATGTGAAATAGGCCTGTATATCGAAAAGTGAAAACAGCTCAGTGGGAGTAATGGGCCTGTCATTAGTAAAATGACACACATTGACAATGTGGGGCAATGGAATGAAGTATCAGGTCAAGGAGTTTCCTTAGTCAAAATTCCAAATGCTTTCAGGTTTAAAACCGTGTTAGGAAAGTGTATGTAACTCTTGTTGTTGGCAAGAAAAAGAGATTTATTGAAGTGGGCAAAAGACAGTATTTAAGTGGCTTATATTTGGGTCTTCCTGCAGGGTGAACCAGGATCAGCAAAGTGTGAATTGAGCCTGTCTGTACTCAATGAGATTCTGTTTGTTAGGAGCAGCTCACTGCCTCCTGCCCATCAGCCTGGGCATTTCCTGATTGGCCCTCTAGCTGCCAAGCAACCCTGAGCCCACCCCCACCTGCAGTATCCCTTAAGGTGTGTGCAGGGCACCTCAAGACAGGCACCTCCATATTCTAGCCTCATGCTCTCTGTGCCCCACAGAGCACAGTGAAGAAAGGAGAGAGAGAAGGAGGTAAGAAGACAGACTTGTGCTGTATTTTAATTATTAAAAGAGCTGTTTTTTTCTACCCATAACTGTTTGAATGTAATCTCTTGTCCTGTGTGCAATTGGTACTGTTAAAAACTACAGAACATATTTACTAGTCCCTATTGTCACTGGAGCGTCTCTTCATGTGACGCTCTGGTGGCATGGTGGTATTTCCCATATTTGCAAGGTGTCGCTAAGCCACTTAACATGGCTTAATGCCACCTTGTGTAAATATGCCCCTTTCCGCCACAGACCTCTGCGGCAAAGGTACGTGCAATGGGTATTGCTTTGGGCATTACACCACAACACCCATTGATTTTTTACACTGCCCCAGATTTACTAGGCTGGGGCAGCACCAAATCTAAGGCTAGGGAATACCTGGTCTTAGGATGGTGATACAAGGAGAAATTATTAATTTCTACTCATTTTTTGTTTTTTCTATGTGTGCTGCAGAATGCAGCACACATGGTAAGAGGAAATCACCATAACGGATTGTTTGTGTACAGGAAGGTGTCCCCTCCTGCACAAAAACAATTGCCCCTGCAGCAGAGACACCCTTGCAACATGGCGGCAGGGAGCCTGCATTGGCGCTAAGCAGCTATTTTTGCGCCATTGCTAGAAAAAACTCAGGGGTGTGCTGAATTGTTGTGAATAAAGCGCATCCCTCCATTTAAAAAATGTCGGAGGGTGGTGTTGCCTAACTTGGCTTAGCACCACACTTCAACAATTCTTTGTCAATATACCCATGCGTTCCTTGCTGATGAGTGATTGAATTGAACTCTTGGTTTCTGTGAATTTGACACTGTTTTAAACTGCTGGTTTTTCTACCCATGACTGTTTCAAAATCTTTCCTAGTTTCCTCTGTAATGTGCTTAGAGGTGTAGGCCAGGGGCAACACCTCAGCCCAATCAATCAATCAATCAAGGCATTTGTATAGCGCGCTACTCACCCGGAGGGTCTCAAGGCGCTTGGGGGGGGGGGGGGTCCGCTACTGCTCGAACAGCTAGGTCTTGAGTTGCTTCCTGAAGGAGAGGTGGTCTTGGGTCAGGGGGAGGTGGATGGGGAGGGAGTTCCACGTCTTGGCCGCCAGGTAGGAGAAGGATCTTCCTCCCGTTGTGGCTCTTCGGATGCGGGGAACGGTGGCGAGGGCGTGGTTGGTCGATCGTAGCTGGCGAGTTGGAGTGTAGATGATCAGGCGGTTGTTGAGGTATCTGGGTCCTTGGTTGTGGAGAGATTTGTGTGCATGGGTGAGGAGTCGAAACGTGATTCTCTTGCTGACGGGGAGCCAGTGTAGGTCTCTCAGGTGTGCGGAGATGTGGCTGTGTCGGGGGATGTCCAGGATGAGTCGTGCGGAGGCGTTCTGAATGTGCTGGAGTCTTTTCTGAAGTTTGGCTGTGCTTCCGGCGTAGAGGGAGTTCCCGTAGTCCAGTCGGCTGGTGACGAGCACCTGGGTGACCGTCTTCTGGTTTCGGTGGGGATCCACCGGAAGATCTTCCGTAGCATGCGTAGGATGTAGAAGCATGACGAGGAGACGGCGTTGACTTGTCTGGTCATCGAGAGGGGGGAGTCCAGGATGAAGCCCAGGTTGCGTGCATGGTCCGTTGGTTTGGGTGCGCTGTCCAGGGCAGGGGGCCACCAGGAGTCGTCCCAGGCGGAGGGTGATGATCCCAGGATGAGGACTTCTGTCTTATCGGAGTTCAGTTTCAGGCGGCTGTTCATCATCCACTCGGCTACGTCTTTCATCCCTTTGTGTAGGTTGGTTCTGGCGGTTGCTGGGTCGTTGGTGAGGGAGAGGATCAGCTGGGTGTCGTCGGCGTAGGAGATGATGTTGAGGTTGTGTTGGCGTGCGATGGCCGCGTGGGGGCTCATGTAGATGTTGAACAGCGTGGGGCTGAGCGATGATCCTTGTGGTACGCCGCAGATGACTTCCGTGGCCTCTGATCTGAATGGGGGGAGGCGGACTCTCTGGGTTCTTCCGGTGAGGAAGGAGATGATCCACTCCAGTGCCTTCTCCTGGATTCCGATGTTGCTGAGGCGCTGCACTAGGGTGCGGTGGCAGACCGTGTCGAACGCCGCGGAGAGGTCCAGGAGGATGAGTGCTGCTGTTTCCCCGTTGTCGAGCAGGGCTCGGATGTCGTCTGTGGCTGCGATGAGGGCGGTTTCAGTGCTGTGGTTGGGTCTGAAACCGGACTGCAAGTGGTCGAGGGATCCATTCGTCTCGAGGAAGGAGGCCAGCTGTCTGTTGACGGTCTTCTCGATGACTTTGGCAGGAAAAGGAAGGAGCGAGATGGGGCGGTAGTTTTTGAGGTCGGTGGGGTCCGCTGATGGTTTCTTCAGTAGGGCACTGAGTTCGGCATGCTTCCAGCTCTCTGGGAAGGTGGTGGTGTCAAAGGAGGTGTTGATGATGTCCCGGAGATGGGGTGCGATGATGGAGTCGGCCTTGTTGAAGACGTGGTGAGGGCAGGGGTCGGTTGGTGATCCGGAGTGGATGGAGTTCATTGTGCAGATGGTGCCTTCGGTGTTGATCGGGGTCCAGGCGCGGAGGGTGGTGGTGGGGGCGTTGGTGTGGTCGTAGGGTGCGTCGGCTGTGTGCTGAAACTGTTGTGTATATCTGCGATCTTGCTGTGGAAGAACGAGGCGAGCGAGTTGCAGAGGTCTTGCGATGGGGTGATGTCGTTGTTTCCGGCGCTAGGATTCGAGAGCTCTTTGACGATGTTGAAGAGTTCCTTGCTGTTGTGGGCGTTGTTGTCTAGTCGTTCCTTGAATGCGGTTTTCTTGGTGGTGTGGATCAGCTGGTGGTGTTTTCGAGTGGCGAGCTTGAGGGTGGTCATGTTGTCTGGTGTCGGGTCTCTGCGCCAGGCTTTCTCGAGGGCTCAGCAGTTCTTCTTAGAGCTCTTGAGTTCGTCGGTGAACCAGGATGCTTTCTTGTTGCCGGGTCTGACGGGGGGGTCTTCAGTGGTGCGAGGTCGTCTGCGCAGTTGCTGATCCACCTTGTGAGGTTGTTGGCGGCTTGGTTGGGGTTCGCTGAGCTGGCAGGGGGGTTCTTGCTCAGGGATGTGGCGAGCTGGTCGGCTGTGATCTTGTTCCAGCTTCTGCGGGGAACCAGTTGTGGGTGGTGGTGGAGCGTGGTCCTTCTGAAGCTGAAGTGTACGCAGCTGTGGTCTGTCCAGTGGAATCCGGTGGCGTGGCTGAAGGAGATGTCCTTGCTGGAGGAGAAGACGGGGTCGAGCGTGTGGCCGGCGTAGTGGGTGGGGCTGGTCACCAGTTGCTTGAGTCCGAGGTTGGCGAGGTTGTCCAGCAGGGTGGTGGTGTTGCGGTCGTTGTTGTTCTCTAGGTGGAAGTTGAGGTCCCCAAGTAGAATGTAGTCAGCGGAGGGGAAGGCGTGCCGGCTGATGAAGTCGGCGATGTCTTCGCTGAATTGTGTGCGTGGTCCCGGGGGTCTGTAGATGGGGGTGCCTCTGAGGGTGGTCTTGGGGTCGGTGTGTATCTGGAAGTGCAGGTGTTCGGCGGCGGTGAAGGTGTCGTCGGGGTTGGTCGTGATGCGGATGGTGTTCTTGTGGACGATAGCAATGCCTCCTCCGGTCTGGTTGACGCGGTCCCGCCGGGCGATCTTGTATCCGTCTGGGATGGCGATGGCGATGTCTGGTGCTGAGGAGGCGTTCATCCAGGTTTCCGTGAGGAAGGCGACGTCTGGGGATGTGGAGTCGAGGAGGTTCCAGAGTTCGACGGCGTGTCTGTGGACGGAGCGGGTGTTCAGCAGGATGCACTTCAGGTGGTTGCTGCTGTTGCTTGGCTTGGCGGGTGCGGTGCAGGTTTGGATGCAGGAGAACTTGCAGGATTGGCAGGTGAAGGGTCCGTGGGTGCGTCCTGGGGTGGCTCGGTGGCAGCCGGGGGCCCGCCCGGTGTTGAGTGCGTTAAGGGTGGCTGCGTCGTAGGTCCGGCGGGCGGGCTGGCATCTGCGGGGGCCAGGGGTTCTGACATTGGGCGCGGTCCGGGCGCGGACGGGCGCAGACGGGCTTACCTTTGGCGCGCCTTCGGCGCATAATCAGCGCGCCCGCTGCGCGTACGCATGCCCTCTGCCATAAGTGGAGAGGGGGCGGAGCCAGGGAAGAGCAGCTGGGAGGTGGGAGCGGGGTGGCGAGTGGGGAGGGGAGCGGTGATGCTGGAGGGGACGGGGTGGGTCCGCGGGGGAGCAGCGGCAGGGAGCGGGGTGGGTCAGAAGCGGCGGTGGAGGCACAGAAGGGAACAGGGGCCCAACGAAGCAAACGGTCACTTGACGAGTATCGGTACAATACTAAGAAACAATCCTGGCGCAACACTGGGGCACAGGGGAACAGGGGTACAGTGGATGAACAAAAAAACAATTACAATTACAGGCACAGAACCGGGGGCAGATACAAACTAGGCAAGGAGCAATTACAGGCACAATTCAGGGGCAGATACCGACTTGGCAGCAGCGGCAAGCGGAAACGGGCACACTCTGGGTGGGCCACGCGGCGGGAGGATCGACCGGCTCTGACCAGGTCAGGTCAGGTCACAGCTCCCCGCCTCGTGGACACCACCTTTTGTGATCAGTGGGAGGGAGGAGCAGCTGGGAGGCGGGAGCGGGGTGGCGAGTGGGGAGGGGAGCGGTGATGCTGGAGGGGACGGGGGTGGGGCCGCGGGGAGCAGCGGCAGGGAGCGGGGTGGGTCAGAAGCGGCGGTGGAGGCACAGAAGCGAACTGGGGCACAACGAATCAAACGGTCACTTGACGAGTATAGGCACAATACTAAGAAACAATCCTGGCGCAACACTGGGGCACAGGGGAACAGGGGTGCAGTGGATGAACAAAAAAACTATTACAATTACAGGCACAGAACCGGGGGCAGATACAAACTAGGCAAGGAGCAATTACAGGCACAATTCAGGGGCAGATACCGACTTGGCAGCAGCGGCGGCGGCAAGCGGAAACGGGCACACTCGGGGTGGGCCACGCGGCGGGAGGAGCGACCGGCTCTGACCAGGTCAGGTCAGGTCACAGCTCCCTGACTCGCGGACACCACCTTTTGTGATCAGTGGGAGGGAGGAGAAGTTGGGAGGCGGAAGCGGGGTGGCGAGTGGGGAGGGGAGCGGTGATGCTGGAGGGGACGGGGGTGGGGCCGCGGGGGAGCAGCGGCAGGGAGCGGGGTGGGTCATAAGCGGCGGTGGAGGCACAGAAGCAAACAGGGGCACAATGAAGCAAACAGTCACTTGACGAGTATAGGCACAATACTAAGAAACAATCCTGGCGCAACACTGGGGCACAGGGGAACAGGGGTACAGTGGATGAACAAAAAAACAGTTACAATTACAGGCACAGAACCGGGGGCAGATACAAACTAGGCAAGGAGCAATTACAGGCACAATTCAGGGGCAGATACCGACTTGGCAGCAGCGGCGGCGGCAAGCGGAAACGGGCACACTCGGGGTGGGCCACGCGGCGGGAGGATCGACCGGCTCTGACCAGGTCAGGTCAGGTCACCTCCTCTTTTGAGTCTTTCAAAGTAAAAAAGGCAAACTGCAAACTCAGAGACTAAGCAGAGTGTGTTTATGAGGCTGCTAAATCTGCTTTAAGTTTTAAAACTGTGTTTGGAAAGTGTATGTAACCCTTGTTTTTGGCTAGAAAAAGGGATTTGTTGAAGGGCATGAAAAGCAGGATTAAAGTGGCTTAGATTTGGGCCTCCCTGCAGGGTGACCCAGGACCAGCAAAGTGTGGATTGAGCCTGTCTGTATCCAAGGAGATTCTGTTCCTAAGGAGCTTGCGCTTGAGGTCACACGCTCCTTCTATAAGTGTGCCATTGAACGTTACATCTGTGCTCTGTTTGGCTTTTTTCTGTTGTTTCTATTGGGCTTAGGGTTAGGTTTCTGATTGACTGATAGGTCTGGTGTTCTGATTGGTCCTGGGGTAGTGATTGTATTGAACATAAGGCTTAGGGTTCTGATTGATGGATAGATGTAGGGTTTATGTAGTTTCCTGGGGCAAGGGTTTCTATTGGGCCTAGGGCTTATGGTTTGTTCTCTGATTGTCTGCTAGGACTTAGACTGTGATTGGCTGTAAGGACCAGGGGCCAGATGTACGTCGCCAATTACCGGTCGGTAATGGCCGATTTCGCCGTTACCGACCGGTAATTGGTTTTTGAGATGTAGGGGGCCAGAATTTTACAGAATCTGTAAATTTACTGATTCGGTAAATTTACAGATTCGGTAAAATACCGACTCGGTATATTTACCGAATCGGTAATTCTAGATGTAGGTGGCACAGTTTGCAGTGTCCCTTAGGAATTCTTATTTTACCACCCAATCCTATTGGGTGGTAAAATACCGAATTCCAGTGTACGTGTTGTGAATGGTTAGGGTTAGGGCTAGAGTTTGCATAGGCTGTAACTGTCACCAGACCACTAGGGCTAATTAAGCCTAGGGTTCAGGGCATCTCAGTCCGGGCATCGAGGCTAAAGGCAGAGACGACAAGGGAAGTTGCCTGTTTGGACCTGTTTGAGACTGGTCAGTCTTGGGGCCAGAGTTGCTGCCTTTTTTTCCAGTCACCAACAACCACCTTAAGCCATCAAAATCCACAAACATAATAATACGGTCACAACAAATGCACTCTACTTTTTTACTACAAACAAACCCTAACCCGTTTTCATTGCCACAACAAACACCACAAACCACACTTATGCACCCTTCTACCCCATTTACCACACAATGGCACCTTCACTCACACACAAAACACCACACTATCCAATACCAGTATCAAATCCACACTTCGCTAACACAACCCAAATTCACACTACATGTAACCATATCTCATTTAGACACACCCTCTCTGCTCATACAAAGTACCAGCTCTGCCTTCTACTTTCTCCAACCAGACTCCTTTCTGTCGCCACTAAGCTTATATTCAACCTTCCATCATTTCATCCACCAACATTCTCTTTTTACCAATAAAATATAACCACACAATCGTTACAATCGATTCTAGCACACGTTACCTCTTTCAGTGATCATATCTAACACAAACACTCCTAACTCATGTCCAGCCACGCTCACACACCACATGTACTCCTGGCCAAAACACATCAACACCCCGTTTACCATTCAGCTTCCAAACACCAACAATACTTTACATATAAATACTTCTCAGAAAACAACTACATCATCATATGCTCTCACTACTCCTTAAATACTTTACATATAAATACTTCTCAGAAAACAACTACATCATCATATGCTCTCACTACTCCTTAAAATCAAAACATAATAACCACACCAACAGAACAAAATCACACACACTACCTTATAATACTTTTTATCACAAACTAGAAACATACATCCGCTCTTACTCTCCTGCCTACACAAATAATGCACACCATAAACCAACTCTACTGCAAAGCTTTCTCTCTTCCTCCACACCTAACAGATATACAGCAACATAACAATTCTCTTTCAACCGCTTGTCATATATTGAGCCTTGCAACATGACCCATATGTTGCACCACCACCACTAACTCATACGCCTTCCACCCAAAACAGATGCAAATATAATAAACAACATGCCACTCTTCACAACTTTCCATCTCCATATCTACTGCATAACAAGGCTACCCTACAAAAACAACACAGCTCACCAACTCACTTTTCACCACCATCTCCACCACTTACACACACACACCCAACAAAATACCATCTTATCCCGCTAGATGAGGACTACAATACAGAAAAGCTACACTGCTGCTATTGTCATACAGCTAATACCAGCACTCAAGACACACCTGCTTCAATTCCACAAAATACTACTAATTTTTCTACAAATCTAATTCACACCATCACCATAACAGATTTTCTAAACTGCCTACTAATTAATGCTCAATCACTCTCTAAAACAATCATCACATCTATGGCCTTCTCACTGACAAACAACCTGACCTACTTTTCATAACTGAATCATGGTAGGGAGATGGCATGACTCCAGTGTTCCATGAAGCTGTTTCTCTAGGCTATCACATAAAATTATATAGGCAAAAGAGGAGGTGGCCTAGCTGTTGTACTCAAGCAAAACATCAAATATTACTAAAGAGGACAATGTCTCCATACAAGGTTCTGGGTCCCACTTTACCAGATGCAATCCTTCATCATCTTTTTCCTGTAACTTCCTTCTCCTTTACAGACCTCCACCTAGCAATGCAACATTCCCATGCAGACTTCTAGACACAGCTTCAAACCTGATTACACAACACTCCAACCCATGCATTGTTGGTGACCTAAACATTTGGTTTGACAAATCCAATATGCCTGATCCGAAAACAATCATCACTGGCCTAGATGCACTGAACCTACATCAGATCATCCACAAACCCACACACATTGCTGGACATATCCTAGATGCTGTATTTGTAAATACAGAACTAGTTAGCTTTCAAACAATGACTCCAGTCACATGGTCAGACTACCATTTGTTTGCTTACCAACATAAAAAAGCACAAAGCAACACACCGAAAACAAACCACCTTGCATGCATCCACCCATAGACCATGGAATAAAATCAATTTGAACACTTAGAAACACAACTATCATCTATTTCAGATCTAGACACAATAAATTCAGTTTAAAAACTATATGACTGGCTACAGGAAGCTTTTGATATCCTAATACCACTAAGGAAAACAAACAGGTAAACGAAAACAGGCATCTTGGAGAGATAAAGAGCTAAAAGAGATAAAACAGCAAATTAGAAACAACAGCACAGATGACACAAAACAACCACCAATCAAGACAAACTTCACCTACAGAAACTTAACAGATTATACAAGTCAGCAATCAAAAAGCCAAAAAAAAGATACTATTTATACAGAATTCAAAATGCTATATTTGCAAATACAAAACAAAATTGCCTAGAAGAAACTCATTCCATTACTAAAGAATTCACAGACAAACTGGCAAATCATTACACAACCAAAGAAGACTCATTGGACTCCTATTTAAAACAACGGAAAACCACCAGCCCGCCCCTTTTCCCCAAAAAAACTCAAAGAGTAGTCTAAACCAGCCTTCTCATACTTTCCAACAAATATCACACAGTGAATGCATGGATCTGGTGAAATCAATCAAGCCTGCTGGCAGCCCTTATGACCATGTCCACCACAAACCTTCCAAAAAATTATTCTAACTACCACTGCTGCCACACCAGTAAGATGAATTATCAACAATTCCTTTACAATGGGCATATTTTTACAAGTCCCAAAAAAGTCATACTTACGTCCATTAATGAAGAAAAAAAACATGGTCCCCCTTAACCCCAACAATTACAGACCAATTACAAATGGACCTTTCCTTGGAAAGCTGATAGAAATAGTAGTATTCACCCAGATTTCCTAATTCATTGAAGATAAATCCATACTTTCAGACTTCCAAATAGGATACCATCCAGGAAGAGGCTCAAAATCTGCCCTCATTGCCATCTGGGATGACTTTAAGAACACAGTTGACCGGAACACGGTTGCTGCACTATTTCTCTTGGAAATCTCAGCTGCCTTTGACATAGTTGACCATGACTCTCTAATACAAAGACTCTACAAAACTGGCATAGAGGGGACTGCTTTTGACTGGATCACATCCTACCTTCAAAACAGAACGAATGTCATTCATTCTCCCCCATTCTCATCTAAACCATACTTCACAAAAGTAGGGGTCCCTCAAAGCTCTATCAGCTCACCCATGCTTTTCAACATCTACATGAAGTCATTATTGACACTGATCAATGAATTTGACCTCACAGCTATAACTATGCAGAAGACACACAAATACTTCTTAAACTGGAAATTCCCCAAAGACATGGAATGCTCACAAATGTTCAGTGGCCTCAGAGCTGTGGATCAGTGAATGACACAGGGCCATCTCAAAATGAATGCTTTCAAAATAGAAATACTCACATGTGATGATTGGAAAAGTTATGACCCACTCGCCACCTGGCCTGACCGGCTGGGAACACTGCCTAAAGTATTTAAGGAAGTAAAAGCCTCAGAATTACTATGGACTCCAAGCTATTAATGAATGCCCAAGTAGACAAACTCAAAAGATCTACCTTCATTACTTAAAAACTCTGAGATGCATCTTCCTCCACCTGGGATTTCCATAAAAGTACTAGGCTACTATCTCTTTTATACTGTCTAAACTCGACTACACCATTAGCTTCTACCACAGATGATCTTTAACAACTACATAAAGACTACAACAGAGTCAGAACTCTACTGCCAGACTACTCTTACAGGTAAAATCACAAGCCCATATCTCCCCTGCCTTAAAGCCCCTACATTGTTTACTGGTTGCCAGAAGATCCACATTCAAGCTGCTTTGTATCATCCACAAAGCAATACATGGAACAGGACCTCTCTTCATCAGCAATTAAGTCACCAAAAACTTTCCCCACAGGAACCTCCAAACTAGTTTGGCACCTCTGCTCAAAATTCCACCATACAAGAAAAAAAACATAGGTGGCACATCCCTCTCTGTTCAAGCATCCAAACTGTGGAACTATTAACCCCAAACATAAGATTCACAGATAACTATCTGATCTTCAGAAGAGTTGGCTCTTCCCACATAACCACCATGCTCAAACATACATGTACAACAAATCCTTGTATATAAGCATTTCGTTGGATTATAGCTATATATCTAGACATGTCTATTCCTTTGTATAAATGTGTACAATAATTATGTTTATAAATATATAGATACTCATTTGATCTGCTTAACAAATATAGACATTACTTATGGTTATATTATTCTCTATTTAACATGTATATAGGTCACTGCATAAATATGCACATTTTCTCATAAATATCTATCATTGCTTCACTATTGAATATTGAAAGGAAAAAAATAGGAAAAAGTAAAAGAGTTTTTTTATTAAATACAACTTAAATCTATATATATTACCTTCCTTATTCATATATACCTTCCTTGTACTTATGTATCCTTATATGTATTACTTTATGCGTAATTCAGCATCTGCAATGCACTACCCTATATCTCTCACTGTACCTCTCTTAATATATCCTCTCACTCCACTCCCTGACTCATTTCAAATCTCATTCTACTGCTATGATCTCCAAAATAACCCTTTTCTAGACTATTTGATATTTGATATTTATGAATTTATATAGCGCCTGAATAACCCCGACAGGTGTATCTCAGCGCTGAGGACGCGTGCTTCGGCCAGATAAACACACCTCAGAAGAGATAGGTTTTTAACAGCTTCCTGGAATGTAGGAGGTTCTGGCATTCTCGTAGTTGGCAAGGAAGTTTGTTCCAGAGGGTAGGGGCATGGTGCGTAAAGGCCCTGCCACCCATGCAAGCTTTTGTAATTCTCGGGGTGCAGAGAAGTGACTTGGATCCTGACCGAAGGGACCTATAGGGTGTGTACCTTGATAGTTTGTTGGACAGGTAAGTGGGTCCCAGCCCTTTAAGAGCTTTGAAAACGGTACTACAGATCTTGAATTTCACTTGTTTTCTCACAGGGAACCAGTGGAGTTTGTTTAGAAGCGGTATTGAGGCTGTTCTGGGACAGGCACTTGTTACTAATAGTTCCACGGTTTCCGGGACTACTTGCAAATTGTCCAGAGAGGCCTCGTTGGCAGAAGCCAACAATGCATTGCAGTAGTCCAGTCGGCTTAACACTGGAGCTTGCATCAGTGTTTTTCTTGTGGAAGATGGTAGTAGAGGGAACACTCTTCTAAGGAGACTGAGTATGTGGAAGCATGTTCGAGCAGTACTGGTGGAATGTGCCCTCCCTCCTCTACCCCTCATTGCTTCATCTCAAACCTCTTTTACTACTCAGATCCCCCAGATAAGCCTTTCTAAACCCTTCTCTCAAATATCACTCCTAAACTCATCCGATACCTCAGCTTTCTCCCTAATCCAATTCTGGAGAGTCTTCCTTCCTCCATCTCTCCTTTACCAATTCCAAATCTTCTCCTATTGCTATGATCTCCAAATAAACACTTTCTAGACCCTTCCCTCTTAATCCCTCCACTATCCTTTTCAATTCAAGTAACAGACCCACATGTCCACTGCTCAAATTAATTTAATATTTTCTTATATCAATTCAATGCTAATACTGTTTGGGTTCCAGAGTAGCAAGCTACTTACCTAAAAGCAGTGCAACACCTCATCAGGGGTAGTAGGCACTATTTGAATGCAATTACAATTACACATGTATTCCAAGTAAAAACCAATGATCTTCTGGTCTAAAGGAATTTTACTCTGTGCATCAGTTGGATAGCCACAGAAACTCGGCCCCAGCCTGGCACATGGTTCAGACTGGGGACAACTCATTGTCAGGCCTTTATTTCTGTAGGATGAACATGAACATACTGATCCCACATGAAAATCACATTTTTTTTCACCAGCTCGAAATAATAAAGTTCAGCTTGTGGCCATCCAATATGTGAGCTCAAGGCTGTGTGGCACCCTGAAGGGGTCTGTGAGTTATTGCTAGTTCCCAGGCAAAAGTGTGGCGACCCCCCTGATCTAGGCTGAGTTATATGTGGGACTGTACACATAGCTAACATGATCCTCACCTGCTTTTTACAGACTACATACACAGCTCATGCTGCAAAGGCTATACATTTGTTAACACATGTATCATGGTCTGATTAGTAAATAGGTCATAGGTACCCTGAAAAGTATACATGCATAGATGTGTACATGCACCACAAGTAGAATTCAGGGCTTTCCACATATCACATATCCCAATGGTAATGTTAAGTACAACATGTATAGTGCTCAATAATCCCTGACATGAGTGTCCTATGCAGGGACCACAAAATGTTTTAACGGTAGTCACACTTAACTCTGGAACTCGAGGCACATTGGAGCCTGTGAGCTGGGAAATAATGGAATTAAACAGAGTGACATTTGTATTTCAGATAGTTACCTGTTCTTCTGGTAAGCCATACAGCTAGTCATCAGGGAAAGGACCACACCAGCCAGGTGCTCCAGCTCCTCTGCAGAGAAGGCACAGGCACTCTCACCTACCTGGCATGATTGCTCCAAGAGATGTAAATCAGTAGCTAAAGTGGAAGAGGTCTTGATAGCAGCAGTGTCAGGAGGCAAGTGAGGTAATTTTCAAACCAGGACATATAGGTACACATCGTTCACGGTCATTAGCGTATAAGGACAGAGCCATTGGCCCTCTACCATCACAATCAACAATGTTAGCCTATGGCTGTGTCCATTGTGGAGTCAACTACCCGCTGCACGGCTGACTTCTGCCTGCAGCATCAGATGCACAATGTCCAATATGCGAGGTCAGGCAGCCGCCATTATAGTGATTGAAAGTACTGTACTGGTGACTGCTAACTGCATCACTACCCCTTCAGATGAGGGGTTACATGTTTAAATATGTACAAATCCATTTCCATTAAACATTTACTACACTTTTAATTTGTGTAGTGTGTTACTCTGCAGTAAGGATATATTAGCGCATTGTAGTGTGGAGAAGTGTGGCTCAGGGGTTAGAGGCGGCAGACCCGGAAGCTGAGATCGGCCCTGGACCAGGGTTCAATTCCCCGCCTCGGTGGGTCTTGGGCTCAAAAAATTCCACGGACTCGATAATTCTTGCTCCGGTGCCTTCTCAACTCACGGGTTCACACTCTGCGACTCTGGGCAATAGCTTGCTTAATCTCTACAACGGCCCCTCGCGGCGGGATGCCTGGCTTTCACCTTGTGGATACCCTGCCGGGGTTATCTCACAGGGGAATACCAGGACGGGTTCCCTAAGCAAGCGCCGGGAAACCCTTTGTGGGTAGCTGTGCGCTATATAAGCTCACATACATTTACATTTACATACATTTACCACCATTGACAGTACTTGGCCCCAAAAAAAAAATTAAAGGTGGAAATAATACATCCATGATGTATTATTTACACATTAATGGCCAAGACATGTGTCAAGGCCACAATGGGAATTTGTGATGGATGTTGCACAATATACTATTTTAAAGTAATACATGTATATAACTTACAGCAGTATTGAATTTTCTGGCCACATGTTCCTTTCAATACACAGTGGCAATATCTGGTGGTATGTCACAACAAAGTTTCCGTGGAGTACTACAAGATGTGCTTCCGACGATGATAAGACACAGTGACACTATATGCAGTTCCACAGACATGAGGATTTAGCCAATGTGAATGTTGACTTCTATGGATTTAGTCGCCTCCCACATGTGGTTGGATCCAATGATGGCACGCATTTTGCCTTAGCTGCACCACAAGCTAGGTAACAAGTTTACCATAATAGGAAGCACCTCTATTCTATCAATGTGCAAGTTGTCAGCTTACCGGATCTGTATATCTCCACCATCTGTGCCCAATTACCAGGATCAGCCCATGATTCCTTTGTACTGTGGAACAGATCCATACCCCAGCTGATTTCAAAACTACTACAGAAGAGGGCCTGGTTGTTGGTAAGTATGATCAGTCATAACTTTGTGTGGGTAATGTCAGATCGTATCTTCAGAAAGTGTGTAACTTCTTGTTGCACTTTATCTGTCTTCTGTTAGAACTGGGGGTCTCTAGTTGGCAATGGTATACACCTTTGACCAAATAGGGACCCTTGCTTCTAAGTCAGGGAAAAGGGGATTACACTACGAGATAACCCCTGCTCACCCCCTTGGTAGCTTGACATGAGCAGACAGGCTTATCTCAGAGGCAGTGTGTTAAGCATGTGTGAGCACATACAGTAATACAGATGGACACCACACAGGTTTTATAAAAATAAGTATTCTTTATATAGATTTATCACAAGACCACAAACGACAATAATCCATAATACTTTAATCAATAATAATTCTTCAAGATGGTAGGAATAATTCAAAATTAGGTTATTCGCTTAAAAGTAGTCTTTAGCAACAGATAACCCCAACTGGAGTTATCACGACGTCAAGGTCAGAGAAATCTCAAAGTACAGTGCCGACCGTGAGGTGTGCAGCATCGGGCCCGGAGTCAAAACAGACCCACACAAAACAGTAACTTGGAAAAGTGAAAACAAAGACAGCTCACGGCGTCGGGTGGTGCAGCATCGTTGGCGCATTGTGGCGTCAGTTTCTTGCTTCGGGGGAGATGATGCGTCGGTGTCCTGGATGCTGGCGCAGGCGGGACTGGATGCTGGCACAGGCAGGAGAGGCATCAGTTCCTGAAAGGAGAGGAGGTGACATCACGATGGCGCAAAAAGCATGGTTCCGTTCAATGTCTCGATCCTGATGGATTCTTGGTCACCCACGTCGACGATCGGCTCTGCGATGATGTCGGCTTCGGAGTCGATGCAGCACAGCAGCAGGCATCGGGCCTACGTCGCAAGTCAGAGCATTGCTCACGGCTATGGCAGGCTTACGATGTCGCTCGCTGGCATCAATGAGGCACGGCGGACGGTGTTGGGTCTACGTTGCAAGTCAGAGCAGCGCTCACGGTTTCGATGCAGATGACAGCGTTGCTTGTCGGCATTGGTGTTGCAGATTTCCTTCTGTAGCAGCTGTAACAGCAAGTTCCAGATGCAGGCAAACAGAAGGGGTAAGTCTGGTATCCCTGAGACTTTGGTCAGGAGGCAAGCTCAAATCAAGCCCTTGGAGTAATATTCTACAAGATGATGAAAGTTCTTAAAAAGTTCCTTCTCCTTTCCTTGGCAATAAAGAAACCACTGCAGGCCAACCCAGCAAACAGCACACTGGCAGAGCGGCAGTCCAAACGTATGCAGCTTCCTTGGTTCTTCTCATTGGGAAAGGTGTGTCTTGGGTTTCCAGAAGTGATCTAAAGTCCTGGGGTCTGGGCCCCAATATTTTTACTGCAAAATCCTTTGTCCTCTGAAGGCAGAGGCTCCTGTACCTACTCCAAACCAGTTCTGTGCAGTCCTGGAGTACTTTGTTTACACGACTCCTTCTTTCTTTTGGCTGCTACTCCTCTCACTGCTCTACATGCAGATAGGTCTATTCAGTCCTGAACTGATTCACCCTATCTCCTTGAGCCACCCCAGCCCCTGTCACTCACAAACCCAGGCATACAATACACAACCTAGCAGAGGCAGGCTGGATGGTTAGGCAAGAAAATACCTACTTTCTAAAAGTGGTATTCTCAAACACAGAATGTTATAACCAACTTTACTAAAAGATGTATTTTATCATTTTGAGTTTCGGCATCCTAAATTTGAATATCTACCGTGTTCCCTGGGTCAGTTAGGATTATAAGATGTTATAATCAAACTGCCCATTCTGGCCTTTGAGGACAGGTAGCCTTGCAATAGTTAAAAACAAAAATGGTTGTAATTCACTATTAGGACATGCCACACACATCAGGGCATGTTCTACCTTTTACATACAATGCACCCTGCCCTTAGCCTACCTTAGGTGTAACTAAAATGTAGAAAAGGAAAGGTTTAGGGACTGGCAAGTGAGTGCACTTACCAAGCCGACATGGCAGTACTAGACTGCACACAGGCTCTGCAATGGCAGGCATGAGACACACTTTACGAGCTGCTTCTGTGGGTGGCACAGCCAGTGCTGCGAGCCCACCAGCAGCATTTGATTTACAGGCCCTGGGCACACATGGTGCACTGTACTAGGGTCTAACAAGTAAATCAAATAGGCCAATCATGGAGTTACTAATCAATACATCGATTTAACATAGGGAACACTTGCACAGTGGCACTGAATAGCAGTGGCACAGTGCCCAAAGCATCTAAACCAGCAACACATATCAATAATGGTTTAGGCAATCAGTAAATATGGAAGGGAGACTCACGCTAATGGTACCAGGTCTAACATCTTCCATCTAGGAGACTCAGCCTATCCCAACTGACCATGGTTGTTGGCACTGCTGAGGAATCCAACAATGCCAAAGGAAGTCCACTTCAATGAGGGCCATAGAGAGATACTGCGGCCAGTGGAGCGGGTTTTCAGACTCCTGAAGGCCAGATTTAAATGTCTGGACAAAACTGGGGGAGCCCTCTTCTACTCACCCGGGAAGGTGCGGGAAGTCATCATGGCCTGTTGCATACTCCACAACATCACCCTGCGATGGAACATCCTGCATGAGGATATTGAAATGCCAAATGATGATGATAGGGGTGAAGAAGAAGGAGCTGACATGCATCAAGATCTCATCAACAACCTCTTCTGAGTACAAGTATTTTGTCAAATGTCATCACTTTGACTGTTAAAGCAACTCTTGTTGTGATGATGAGAGAAGTATGTTAAGGTATAATATTTATTTATTTATTTATTTATTCCCCTCATATGACCAAAGAGAGTCTGCAATAATAAAAAGAACTGCATCGTCTAACTATCTTCCAAGTGGTCACTGCATTGGCCTGGGTCTATTCTCAACCTAGACAATCACCTTTGCCAGTGAGTCAGTGTAATGTTAGGGACGGATAACCAACACCCAAGGAGCAACACCAGATTAAGAAGTCAGACCATATAGTTAAATTAGGGCTCTTGCTTTTCCATGGTCTAAACAACAGATCCTAACAGCGGCCCTGACCCAATCTTATACTCTTGGAGGCAAGGGGTCAAACAGATTTCTCTCCTGGCAATAAGAATTAGATAGAAGAGCAACCTTATGTGGGACCGCCTCAACAACATAGTTGGAGCTCCATCTTCTCTAGGAGGATAAGCATTGTGTTCAGTTTGACCTACCGATCAAAGATACCTTTTAGTGCAAGTTCTATACCACCCGATAATGTCTCTCAATCACGAACATTTGACAAAAATGTGGACATCGTTAGCTCCAATGCAACCACACCTCACAAATTTAAGAGGAGGTTGAGGGGCAAACTTGGATATTTTGTGTGGAGTCCAGTAAAGGTGATTCATAGTGAAGAAATGGTCCTCTTCAAATTAGCTGGTTTAACGATTGAGTAAAAAGTCTTCAATGAATTGTCCCATGCTGACTCAATATCTCCCTCTAGGTGGGTTCCTCTCCACACAGAATTGGGGGGGGGGGCAGTAGCATATTTTCCTCTGCCACCAGGAATCTCTCATACCACCTGGCCACCTCCTTGTTCTTAGGTCTAATATCCTGAAGAGTCGACTCCAATTCATGGTCCCTCGATCTCCTTTTTTGATGCCACAAACCAGGAGGATAGTTGGATACATTAAAATCTGAACAACACATTGCTGGTTTTAGCCTTTAATACTTCCCAGGGGTATACTCCCTCCACTGACACCATATCTTACCAAGGTGTGCCCCCGCCTTCATAAGTGGAAGACTTAAGGCATCCTTTAAACAATCTGGGGTTCTGGGGGAGTCCCAAACTGCCTCACCTCCTCCTGACTCTATCAGTATAATATTTGAAAGGGCAAGCCTCATCAGTCTCATTGTTCGCTCCGCTCTTGAATTTCGTGTCCTCGCCAGCAGAGTTCGAGCCGGCAGCCAGCCTCTGTGCTCAGGTTTATTTACCATCTGCCTGCTAAACCTTGCATTTTACCACCTTTTACCGCATTTGGCGGTTTAACTGTACTACTTGGATGTTTTAGATTACTACTGCCTTTTTTCCAGGTTCCTCGCATCACTGTTATTTATTTTCGGACTTCCCGCAGTTGGTTAGTTTCCTACCGCTACTGCCCTTGCAGCCCTGACCCCCTACTCAGGCCCGCTCCCGCCTCCTACCTGCTCCCACCCCGTCCCCTACTTATAGGGACCACTGTGTTGTCACGCAGTTGGCACGTCAATGGTGCACCTAAGGCAAGTCCGTCCGCGACCCGTGCGCCTGTCCGTGACCTGAACACGTTCCGCGCCACAAACCCTGGCCGTCTGGGGCCTCACCGCTATGACTCATGCTCCCTTCACGCACTCAACCTCAGAAGACACGCCGACTGCGCTAGATCCTCGCCGGCCAACACCCGCGGGCAGTTCTCGTGCCAACCCTGCTGCAAATCATTCACCATCGACATAGCCCCCGGGTCCACCGAGAGAATGCCCAGGACGGACACCACTGAAACCCTGACCTGCATCCTGCTCAACGTGCTCTCCCTGCACCAACACACCGTTGAGATCTGGAACCTGCTCGACACCCTCTCGCCCGACATCGCTATTTCACGGACACCTGGCCCAAAACACCACCTCCGGCCCCGATATCGCCACCGCCATCCTGGATGGCTACAAGATCCAGAAAAAGGACCATCCACACCACCCAGGAGGAAGCCTCGCCATCGCACACAAAACCCTTCTCCGACTCACCACATCCACCACGAATGACCCCCACTCCAACACAGAACACCTCCACTTCCAGATCCAGACAAGCCCCAGGACCACCCTATCCGGCACCCTCATCTACAGCCCCCAGGACCTTGCACCCACCACGCAACCACCATCGCCAAGCTCTTAGAGACTACATCCTACTCGGGGACCTGAACTTCCACCTAGACAACAGAAATGACCCAGACTTGACTACTCTCCTCGACAACCTCACCGACCTTGGATTGAACCACTCGTCAACACACCCACCCACAGAACAGGGCACACCCTCGACTCCATCTTCGATGGAGGAACTAACTTCTGCTTCAGCCATATGACCCAGTCACCCTGGACTGACCACCACTGCGTCAATTTCACTTTCAACATCACCACCGTACCCAATCCCCCCCCACGCCCGCCACAATGAAACTAGAGAAAGGTCACGGAGAAGCACCTCAACACCACCCTCTGTCAATACCCCCCATTGAGGCGACCAACACAAACTCCGCAGCCAGAGAGTTTCACAGCTGGATCTCCTGCTGTGCTGACAAGCTCACACTCCTTCGACGCTGCCAAAAAACGCCCGCAGAAAGCCGCCTGGTTCCCCACAGAACTCTAAGCTGCCAGACGCTCCTGCAGATGCCTAGAAAAGACCTGGTGAAACCTGAAAACCAAGGAAGCACAGCACGACCACAAGAACACCCTAAAAGAATACCACCAGCGCATAAGAGACACCAAATCGACCTTTATAAGAGACAAAATCCAGACCAATGTGACCAACACCAAGGAACTGTTCAAGGTCATACAGCAGTTCGCAAAACCCACCTGCGAAGCCACAGATGTCACTCATTCCCAGGAACTCTGTGATAAACTCATCTCCTACTTCCACCTCAAGATCAAGGTGTTCTACGACAACTTCAGCAAGCCTACGACAAGCACCACCCCACTACCCACCACCGACAATAAGCAGACCTGGGATCCCGGTACCATTAAAATCATCACAACATCCATGAAGAAATCCCACTCAGGAGCCCCAACCGACCCCTGCCCTCTGCATATCTTCCAGAGAGCTGCCACCGTCATCGCACCCGAACTAGGAAACACCATCACCGCCTCCCTCAGTTCAGGCATCTGCCCTGACAACTTGAAACGGGCAGAGGTAAAACCCCTCCTCAAGAAACCATTGGCCGACCCAACAGACCCGAAAAACTACTGGCCCATCTCTCTCCTCCCCTTTGCGGCCAAGGTCACAGAGCGACTCGTGAATGCCCAGCTGACCGCCTTCATAGAAGATAACTCCATCATAGATGCCTCCCAATCTGGATTCCGCAGCAACCACAGCACAGAGACTGCCCTCCTCAAAACCACTGATGACATCTGCACGTTACTTGACCAGGGACACACCGTAGCCCTTCTTGACCTCGCCGCAGCCTTTGACACTGTGTCTGATTGCTCTCTCGCTGCCAGACTGGACGACGCAGGAATACAGAGAGCAGCCCTAGCCTGGATCCAGTCCATCCTCTCCGGCAGAACCCAGAGGTTCCGACTCCCTCCCTTCCTCTCCAAACCCACTGAAATCAACTGAGGAGTTCCACAGGGATCATCACTCCCCACGCTCTTCAACGTCCACATGGCCCCCCTCGCCACCATCGTCAGACAACATGGGCTCAGCATCGTATCCTATGCCGATGACACCCAGCTCATCCTTTTGCTCACGAACAATCCTGATGACACCAGACTCCATTTCCAGGACAGTATGAAAGGCGTGGTAGCCTGGATGAAGCACAGCTGCCTGAATCTAAACTCAGAGAAGACCGAGGTCCTCATCCTCGGGCCCTGCACATCCGCCTGGGACAACACTTGGTGGCCCTCCGCTCTCAGGAACCCACCCACCCCCACAGACCACGCTTGGAACCTCAGCATCATCATTGACTCTGCACTCTCCATGAACCGCCAGATCAAGTCCATGGCCTCCACTAGTTTCAACTGCCTTTGCATCCTCCGAAAGGCCTTCAATTGGATCCCCCCTGACTGCAGAAGGATCATCACCCACGCACTCATCACTAGCAGGCTGGACTACGGTAACGCCCTATTTGCTGGAATCAACAAGACTCTTCTACACAGGCTCCAGACCATACAGAATGCCGCAGCCAGACTCATCCTCGGGACACAGCACCATGAGCATATGACCTAACACCTACAAGACCTCCACTGGATCCCCGTCGACAAGCGGGTCACCTTCAAACTCCTCAACCACGCCTACAAATCCCTCCACAACATCGGACCCAAATACCTCAACGAGCGGCTATCCTTCCACGTACCCAAGAGAAATAACTCTGCTCCGCCGACCTCACCCTGGCACAGGTCCCCGCATCCGCAGCAACAGGACCGGTGGTAGAGCTTTCGCCTACATCGCAGCCAAAGCCTGGAACAAGTTCTAAGTGAACATCAGACGCACCCCGACCTGCACATGTTTAGGCAGGACCTCAAGACCTGGCTGTTCGACTGATCCGGAGCCGCCCCCCCTCAGCGCCTTGAGACCCTTGGGTAAGTAGCGTGCTTTACAAACCCTGATTGATTGATTGATTGAAGCTCTGAGAAACCCAGGCAAAAGGTTTTGACACATGGTCATTTTTTTTGTGTTGCTTTGTTTTGCTCATATTGTTGTCATGGACTGTGTTCTCCAGAAGTTGACTATGTGAATTATCAAATATATATGGTTTGATAGCTAATTTCTTGTTTTTGATCTGTTTTAGGTACCTTCACCATAGCATCTCCATTTGGACATTTCAGAGTTGTGACATTTGCGGGTATATGATGCTGTTTGTAAGTGCAAAGGGAACATGGGTTGTTCCTGGTAATATCAAACACAGTCTTAGGGTGTACAAATCTTATACCAAGACAGCTTTCACTGTGATAGGATGGAAGTTATGTGCAATCCATTGGGCTTGTTCCTTGTCATGTGGTGGTCGAATCACTGACATAACCTCGACAGACTGAATATCGACTAGACAAAATATCGATGGCAAATTATCGACTACAAAAATATTGACTCCCAATACATAAACAAGAAATAACAAATATATCGAAACAACAATATCGATTAAAAAAATGATCGACTATAACATTATCGACCATTTATATTATCGCATGTAAAAAACATCGACCAGCAATCCTTAACATTAAACACCGTCAAAATATCGACCATCACTATATAGAATACTATAATATCGAAAAATAAATATTATCGACTTTACAAAATACATACAAAATACGCTTTCTTATTTAAAAAACATATTATACACATCACAAATATACATAATATATTGTTTAAAAAGGATACTACATACAATAAACATTTCTAAAATAAAAAAAAACATTCACATCAAATATACATTTCAGAATACATATAAAACATTGCAAATAATTAAACATTGCTTAATACACATAATAAATATTCTTTCTCTTTAAATATAAAAAAAGCCATTAAACATTGAAATAAATTGCTTTACCCATAAAAAAAACATTGATTGGCATCCACCATTTAAGGAAAACAATTACCAAAACAACTAAAAAAATTCAAATAAACCAATAAGAACAAGGTATCAAAGTGGATTACCAATACACTTTCAGAAACAATTTAACACACCCTATAAAAAGAAAAATTACACCTGCTAAAATCGCAATCTAAAACACCAAAAAAGGAAGGAGAAACTCTGCCAGTTTGCTGAAAGAAAACGGATTTACTTCTACCAAAAAGCCGCTACACCTATCTAAAGTAAGTACTACCACCTTTATATCTTTATAAAACGTAAATCTAAAACTTCTAACCAGTATTTAGAAAACAAATAACTGAAACATCTCTTTTATTCCTACTCTATTTTCTACAGATAAAAAGAAATTATAGAAGAACTGCACAACATCAACACTTCAAAGAAAAAATATAAAAAGTAGGTATCTAATCTAAAAAATGACTACAAAACTTAATAAATAGAAAACTAAGGACAAACTAGGTAGCTGACCAAAAACAAAGAAACATTAAAAATATACATTCTTCTAACATATCTTCTCCATCTTAACAGGTACGGAAAAAATACAACAAAAAGAAAACTTCGAAGAAAACCAACAACTGCATTCAACAAAGAAATAAACTGGTAAATAATTAACGTGCAAATCAATATTATTATAATAGTAAATACATGATTTAAAAACTGTTCTAATAATGTAATGTTTAATTTCTCCTAGCACCAAAAAGCAAATATGACTGAAGGAGCTAAATTTGTTTATTCTCAAAAAGGCAAAATGCTTCTGTGTTACATGGGATATGTATACACTCAAGAGAAACAGAAAGATATGAACGTTTTTTGGAAATGCACCAAATACTATTCTAACAGATGTTATGGGAGAGCTATAACTCAGGAAACTACTGTAACTTATACTAAGGAACATAACCACCCACCCAATGTTACAGAAAATGAGATTAGAGAAGTGCTTGATTCCCTTAAAGAAGCTAGCACTACTAGTGATATACCAACAACTACTATTTTAAAACAGCAATTAAGTGCTCTACCCCAACATGCCTCTAGCCAACTACCAAGTATAGATTCCCTTAAAAGAACCATAGCTAGTCAAAAAAGAGCTTCAGCAACTACTCCTCCCACACCTAAAACTTTTGAGAAGTTCAATTTCCCCCTGAACTCTGTGTAACTCATATTAATGAACCATTTATACTATATGACAACAACTCAAAAGATAAAAGAATAATACTGTTTGCCACTGCAGACAACATGACTAAACTAAACCAATGCCAAACTTGGATGATGGGTGGTACTTTGGCAGTATGTCCTAAACCTTTTTCCCAATTGTACACTATCCATGGTCATTTCCAAAATGCTAATATTCCATTCCTATATGCCCTCCTACCAAAAAAACAACAAGCTACCTACCAAGAAATCCTAACCAAAGTCAAACAACTAACTAATGACTCTTTCCCACAAAAATGTATCTTTGATTTCGAAAGAGCAATGATAAACAGTATCCTAAAAATATACCCACACACAGCAATACAAGGTTGCTATTATCATTTTAATCAATGTATATGGCGACATCTACAAAAATCTACATTAAGGGGCCGATTCCGATCCGGTAAAAAGCGCTCCGAATCTCCGTACGGAGCTTTTTTCACCGTACGATTCGTACTCGTAAACGTCCCCGTAGGATTCTGCAAGTACGATCCCAACCCAAAGCGTCACTCCGTATGAATCGTAACAAACTCCGTACAAACCACAAGTCCATACGATTTGCATTCAGCTGACGCTTCACGCCACGTCCGAACGTAAATAGACCGCGTCATCCGTACCAGGAAGTACGATCCGTGTTGAAGACACTCCGTACGGCTCTTTTGCTACGAGAGTTCAAAACTGCTGCAAAAGCAGAGTCCGTCCCGAACCGCACCTCGGTACGCGACAAACAAGACATGAACCCCATCGTCCGTGTCATCCCAGTCCTGTACGCCCACCACCTCGTACATAGAAACCGACGACGGCGCAGACGGTGAGTATAACGAACCCCAACATACCTTTACGTGGTGCCACACGCGCACATCTCCATTGCACACCTGTAATGTTGGGGTACGTTGCGCCACACGCTACCGCATATCGACATTGTAATAGTGGGACGTGCCGCACCTACGTCATCGACCTCGGGGTACGGTACAGTACCGCATATCAGCTGTGTAATAGTGAGACGTGCCGCACCTACGTCATTGACCTCGGGGTACGGTACGCTGCCGCATATCACCAGTGTAATAGTGAGACGTGCCGCAACTACGTCATCCACCTCGGGGTACGGTACGGTACCGCATATCACCATTGTAATAGTGAGACGTGCCGCACCTACGTCATCGACCTCGGGGTACGGTACGCTACCACATATCACCAGTGTAATAGTGAGACGTGCCGCAACTACGTCATCCACCTCGGGGTACGGTACGGTACCGCATATCACCTATGTAACAGTGAGACATGCCGCACCTATGTCATCGACCTTGGGGTACGGTACGGTACCGCATATCACCTGTGTAATAGTGAGACGTGTGGGACATACGTCTGCAATGTCAGTGTAAGTCAAAGTGATGTGTGGAAAACACACCCAGCAGTGCCCAGCATTAGAATGTGTGTGTGGCTAAGACCCCCAGCAGTGCCCACCAGTATAGGGTGTGTGTTGCTAAGACCGCCAGCAGTGCCCAGCAGTGCCCAGCATTAGAGTGTGTGTGTGGCTAAGACCCCCAGCAGTGCCCAGCAGTGCCAATCAGCATAGGGTGTGTGTGTGGCTAAGACCCTCAGCAGTGCCCAGCAGCATAGGGTGTGTGTGGCTAGGACCCCCAGCAGTGCCCAGCAGTGCCCAGCATTAGAGTGTGTGTGTGGATAAGACCCCCAGCAGTGCCCAGCAGTGCCCAGCAGCATAGGGTGTGTGTGGCTAAGACCCCCAGCAGTGCCCAGCAGTGCCCAGCATTAGAGTAGAGTGTGTGTGTGGCTAAGACCCCCGGCAGTGCCCAGCAGCATAGGGGGTGTGTGGCTAAGATCCCCAGCAGTGCCCAGCATAAGAGTGTGTGTGTGGCTAAGACCCCCAGCAGTGCCAAGTAGTGCCCAGCATAAGAGTGTGTGTGTGGCTAATACCCCCAGCAGTGCCCAGCAGTGCCCAGCATTAGAGTGTGTGTGTGGCTAAGACCCCCAGCAGTGCCCACCAGTGCCCAGCAGCATAGGGTGTGTGTGGCTAAGACCCCCAGCAGTGCCCAGCAGTGCCCAGCAGCATAGGGTGTGTGTGGCTAAGACCCCCAGCAGTGCCCAGCATTAGAGTGTGTGTGTGGCTAAGACCCCCAGCAGTGCCCAGCAGTGCCCAGCATTAGAGTTTGTGTGTGGATAAGACCCCCAGCAGTGCCCAGCAGCATAGGGTATGTGTGGCTAAGATCCCCAGCAGTGCCCAGCATAAGAGTGTGTGTGTGGCTAAGACCCCCAGCAGTGCCCAGCAGTGCCCAGCATAAGAGTGTGTGTGTGGCTAAGACCCCCAGCAGTGGCCAGCAGGATAGGGTGTGTGTGGCTAAGACCCCCAGCCTTGCCCAGTAGTGCCCAGCATTAGAGTGTGTGTGTGTGGCTAAGACCCCCAGCAGTGCCCAGCAGTGCCCAGCAGCATAGGGTGTGTGTGGCTAAGACCCCAGCAGTGCCCAGCATAAGAGTGTGTGTGTGGCTAAGACCCCAGCAGTGCCCAGCAGTGCCCAGCATAAGAGTGTGTGTGTGTGGCTAAGACCCCTAGCAGTGCCCAGTAGTGCCCAGCATTAGAGTTTGTGTGTGGCTAAGACCCTCAGCAGTGCCCACCAGTGCCCAGCAGCATAGGGTGTGTGTAGCTAAGACCCCCAGCAGTGCCCAGCAGTGCCCAGCATTAGAGTGTGTGTGTGGCTAAGACCCCCAGCAGTGCCCTGCAGTGCCCAGCATTAGAGTGTGTGTGTGGCTAAGACCCCCAGCAGTGCCCAGCAGTGCCCATCAGCATAGGGTGTATGTGGCTAAGATCCCCAGCAGTGCCCAGCAGTGCCCAGCATAAGAGTGTGTGTGTGGCTAAGACCCCCAGCAGTGCCCAGCATTAAAGTGTGTGTGTGGCTAAGACCCCCAGCAGTGCCCAGCAGCATAGGGTGTGTGTGGCTAAGACCCCCAGCAGTGCCCAGCAGTGCACAGCATTAGAGTGTGTGTGTGGCTAAGACCCCCAGCAGTGCCCAGCAGTGCCCAGCAGCATAGGGTGTGTGTGGCTAAGACCCCCAGCAGTGCCCAGCAGCATAGGGTGTGTGTGGCTAAGACCCCCAGCAGTGCCCAGCATAAGAGTGTGTGTGTGGCTAAGACCCCCAGCAGTGCCCAGCATAAGAGTGTGTGTGTGGCTAAGACCCCCAGCAGTGCCCAGCAGTGCCCAGCATTAGAGTGTGTGTGTGGCTAAGACCCCCAGCAGTGCCCAAAAGCATAGGGTGTGTGTGGCTAAGACCCCCATCAGTGCCCAGCAGTGGCCACCATAAGAGTGTGTGTGTGGCTAAACCCCCAGCACTGCCCAGCATAAGAGTGTGTGGGTGGCTAAGACCCCCAGCAGTGCCCAGCATTAGTGTGTGTGTGTGGCTAAGACCCCCAGCAGTGCCCACCAGTGCCCAGCAGCTTAGGGTGTGTGTGGCTAAGACCCCCAGCAGTGCCCAGCATTAGAGTGTGTGTGTGGCTAAGACCCCCAGCAGTGCCCAGCAGTGCCCAGCATTAGAGTGTGTGTGTGGCTAAGACCCCAAGCAGTGCCCAGGATAAGAGTGTGTCTGTGGCTAAGACCCCCAGCAGTGCCCAGCAGTGCCCAGCATTAGCGTGTGTGTGTGGCTAAGACCACTAGCAGTGCCCAGCAGTGCCCAGCATAAGAGTGTGTGTGTGGCTAAGACCTCCAGCAGTGCCCAGCAGTGCACAGCATTAGAGTGTGTGTGTGGCTAAGACCCCCAGCAGTGCCCACCATTGCCCAGCAGCATAGGGTGTGTGTGGCTAAGACACCCAGCAGTGCCCAGCAGTGCCCAGCATTAGAGTGTGTGTGTGGCTAAGACCCCCAGCAGTGCCCAGCAGCATAGGGTGTGTGTGGCTAAGACACCCAGCAGTGCCCAGCAGTTCCCAGCATAAGAGTGTGTGTGTCGCTAAGACCCCCAGCAGTGCCCAGTATAAGAGTGTGTGTGGCTAAGACCCCCAGCAGTGCACAGCAGTGCCCAGCATTAGAGTGTGTGTATGGCTAAGACCCCCAGCAGTGCCCAGCAGTGCCCAGCATTAGAGTGTGTGTGTGGCTAAGACCCCCAGCAGTGCCCACCCGTGCCCAGCAGCATAGGGTGTGTGTGGCTAAGACCCCCAGCAGTGCCCAGCAGTGCCCAGCATCGGAGTGTGTGTGTGGCTAAGACCCCCAGCAGTGCCCAGCAGTGCTCACCATTCTGGCGAACCCCGAGGCCACGCCCCTTTTCACAGGCCATGCCCCCCCGCCGCCACCTAGAAGTAGACGCTGACTGCTAGCGCCACTTTAGATTGCACTGACCACCTGAGGCGGAAGCCGGGAGCGCGACTTTGTTCTTTTTAACTGATTTGAATGTCACTTGTATAAATTGTTTTTAAAAAACTTACCACTTCGCTTCCGAGTAGCCCACACAGCGGATTTAACGCTGCCGCGGCTTCAGTACCAAAACCACTTCTTGTCGCCATTCCGGCGAGCCCCAAGGCCACGCCCTTTTTCACAGGCCACGCCCCCCGCCACCACCTACAAGTAGACACTGACTACTAGCGCCGCTTTAGATTGCATTGACCTCCTTAGGCAGAAGCCGGGAGCGCGACTTTGTTCTTTTTAACTGATTTGAATGTCACTTGTATAAATTGTTTTTAAAAAACTTACCACTTCGCTTCCGAGTAGCCCGCACAGCGGATTAACGCTGCCGCGGCTTCAGTACCAAAACCACTTCTTGACGCCATTCCGGCGAGCCCCGAGGCCACGCCCCTTTTCACAGGCCACGTCCCCGCCGCCACTCTATTCTCTACAAATCATGTGCATCTTCCGGACGCGCAGCGGGCGCACCTAAGGCAAGCCCGTCTGCGCCCGTCCGCGGCCAGCCGGGCCTAGGGGCTCTCCACCATGCTCAGATTTTACAATACTCTTCTGCGCAGCTCCACAACCTCCAAGGCCTGTGGCCTCTGGATGACTCTGTGATTTCGCACATCGACAGACTGGGATTGACAGCTCCGTGCCCTCCCTCATCTCTCCCGTCCCTGCCCTCCCTTCCCCCTCCCCCCTGCCCCATCTTCCGACCTCCCTGCTCCCCCTGTGCCTACTTCCCTATCCGTCTATTATCTTAACACCAGGTCAGCAGTTAAGCACTGCCACGAACTTTTCATCTTACTGGACTCGCACAAACCAGATCTCTTATTTCTTACAGAGACTTGGTTTTGTGATAATTCCCTTCCCTCCTTATTAGCTGCCCTTCCTGCCTCTTATTACGCTCTGCGCGCCGACCGACCCTCCGGCAAATCGGGCGGCTGCGTTGCTCTGATCGTCCATAGAGAATTCTCCTTTCAGCCTCTAACCTTCTCCGCCATTGGTTCATCAGACTTTTTAGTTGTCCGCTCACCGTCTTTCAGAGTCCCACTTACCTGCCTGCTTGTGTATCGTCCCCCCAACCCTCTCAACTTTTTCTCTCCGGGTTCCAAGATCTAGTGGCCACTTTAGCGGTCAACAACTCCTCCATCTTGGTATTAGGAGATTTCAATTTTTGGCCCTCAGACCCCGCAGAATGCTCGACCTCTAAAGAATTCTCGGATAACCTTCGCTCCCTCAACTTCGATTCCCACGTCCACTCCCCCACTCACTTTCAGGGCCACATCCTTGATCAGATCTGGTCCCTCAATTGTCCTATAGCCTGCTTGTCCATCTCCCCCTGCACCTGGTCCGATCACTTCTTGATGTCCTTCTCCCTACACCTTAGCCTAGTCACCAAGCCCTCTCTTCCTAAAAACATCTGGGCGCGCTCTTGGAGCCAGGTGGATGTGGCCTCTCTGACCGCCACACTCTCTGCTTCCAGTCCGGACCTGCACGGTCTGTCAACTTCTGCACAAGCCGACTCTATCAACTCCTGGCTCCTGTCAGGCTGCGACTCCGTCGCTCCCCTCAGGCGGGTGTCCTCCAGACGTGTGAACGACGCTAACCGCTGGTTCAACGAGGAATTGAAGGCCTTAAAACTAACTGTGCGCCATGCTGAGCGAGCCTGGAGGCGAGACTATTGCCCCAACATTAAAACCCAGTACACCACCCTCCTGTCTCAATACAAAAAATCTATTTTGGCCACTAAGACGGCTTACTTCTCTTCAAAAATCCTGGCTGATGAAAATCAGCCTAGAGAAATTTTCTCCATTGTTCACTACCTCGCCTTCTCCGACAGAGCCAACCGCAAACCTTCCCCCTCCCAGGACTTATGCAACTCCCTTAACACCTATTTCCTGGACAAAATCTCAAACATCAAAGCTAACATCCCCCCCCTCCTTTGTCGACCCCCAGTGTCCGCCAGTCGAGGCACGCCTCGACTTCTTCCCCCTTCTGACAGAAGAGGCTTTTCTCTCCCTCCTTCCTATTGTCAAATCAGGCTCCCCTCTAGACCCCTGTCCCACCCACATCCTCGGGCATATCTACTCGGTCTGTGTGAAACCCCCTCTGACTTTTCTCAACAGTTCACTGTCCCAGGGCACTGTTATTCAACCCTTAAAATCGTCCATCATTGTCCCCATCCTCAAAAAACCCGGCGCTGATCCCTCCGCTCTTGTCAATTACCGCCCCATCTCATTATTGCCCTTTCTGGGGAAGGTACTGGAGCGCCATGTGACCAGAGCGCTCAGTACCTTTGTGGAGGAGAACGGGGTGTTAGCCCCCCGTCAGGCTGGTTTACGCCCCGCACACTCCACGGAGTCCGTGGTGCTGTCGGTCCTCGACAACCTCTGAGAGGGCATGGACACTAATCTCCCCCAGGCCCTGGTCTTCCTCGACCTCTCCGCCGCCTTTGACACGGTCGACTATTCCATCTTACTTTCTCGTGTCAAGGCGGCGGGGGTTGGAGGCTCTGCCTTGGTCTGGCTGTCCTCCTTCCTAAGGGACCGCACCCAGGCAGTGTGCCTGGGTGACTTCTCGGCGGACCTCCGGAAAGTACAATGCGGTGTTCCCCAGGGCTCCTCCCTTTCCCCTCTCTTATTTAACTTGTACATTGCCCCTCTAATTTTTGCTCTTCAGCAAATGGAGGTCTCCGTCTATAACTATGCGGATGACCTTCAGCTTATTTTCACTTTGTCCCCATCCCCCGAGTCCATGGTCAAGTTCCAGTCTATTATGATCTTCATCCGGGACTGGATGAATTACAACCACCTGAAGTTAAACCCAGACAAAACTGAGCTGGTGTTGACAGGTGGCTGCTCCAGTCCCTGGACCTCTCTCTTCTGGCCCCCTCCCTAGGCCCCCCACCCCTCCCCATCCTCCTCTGTGAAAACACTTGGGATCAAGCTGAATGACCAACTCAGTCTGCACTCCCAGGTTAGTCTAGTGGTGTCCTCGTCTTTTCTTTCACTCCGCACCATCCGTACGGTTTCCCGTTTCTTCTCCTTTGCCTTAAAACTCATTGTCCTGGCGATGGTAATTTCTCGCCTAGACTACGGCAACGCTCTATACTGTGGCATGCCTGCTTACAGTATGCGGCGATTACAGCTGGTCCAAAACCAGGCTGCCCGCCTGGTGTATAACCTGGCCAAATTCCACCATGTCACCCCGCTCCTCAAGTCCTTGCACTGGCTCCCCATCCGAGAACGAGCTCAGTTCAAGATGGGATGTATCACTTTTCAGGCCCGGGTCGGCGCAGCCCCCGCCTTCATCTCCTCGGAAATCAAAGCCTACGCCCCCGCGAGGGAACTGCGCTCATCCTCCCAACAATTGTTGACAGTTCCCCGCTTTAGGCGAAAAAAGTGGGGGGGCACGAAATTCTCCACACTTGCCCCTGCCTTCTGGAACTCTCTCCCCGCCCACCTCAGATCTTCCACTCAATATTCTCACTTCCGAAAGGCGCTAAAAACTTTTCTTTTCTCACAATCCTTCCCATTATAACCACCCCATTCTCTGCCTCCCTCCCGATCTTCCTGTCCTTCGAGGTTCAGTACACCACAGCGCCATGAAACCGCTGATGAGCGTGCGCTTTATAAATGTTTTAAACTCAAGCTCTAGAGTGTGTGTGTGGCTAAGACCCCCAGCAGTGCCCAGCAGTGCCCAGCATTAGAGTGTGTGTGTGGCTAAGACCCCAAACAGTGCCCAGCAGTGCCCAGCATTAGAGTGTGTGTGTGGCTAAGACCGCCAGCAGCGCCCAGCAGCATAGGGTGTGTGTGGATATGAGTCCCAGCAGTGCCCAGCAGTTAAAGCAGAAACATACCATTGTTAACCTCATTACCATCAGGAAATAGACACATGTTACAATACCCAAATCTGAACATCACACCAGCTCCCAGGCACACAGCAGTCAAAGCCATTATCGGAAAAACTAAAGTACAGAAACAAAAATAAAAAGCTTTATTCAGCCGCATCCAAATGTAAAACGTAAATATGAGTCCATGCCCACAGAAGGCCAATGGCCAGTCCAAATAACTGAGAAAAAAGGTTGTGGCTTCCTGGATGTTGTCACACCCAAACTTGCCTGCACATAGAGTTCAATCGTCTGTGGAAACAGTGGGGGCATCATCTGGGGAATCCTCCGGCACCGCAGGGACAGGAGAGGGAAGGACAGGTGTAGTGGGTGCAGGTGGTGTGGATTCCTCCACACTGGCCGGTGCCTTGCAAAATGTGGCAAGATATACTTGGCTGCACACTTCAGCCAGTTATGAAAAACTACCACCTGAACCCGGGGACACATTGGGGGTGGAGGTTGTCAAGGTTACAAGTAGTCTTACCTGTAGGCCACTTGTAAGGGGATTCCGCAGAGACGTTATGGACCAACTTCCCCAAATTCTAGGTAATTCCTAGTGATTTCGTAGATTACACTGAGGTATCATATAGAAATCAGGGAGGTAGGCCGGATCGTGGACGCTACCTGCTTCCTTATTGTCGACCTGCGAGGCAATAAAGAAGACTATTGTAATCTCTATTCTCTATTCTTCTGCACAATCATTTACATCCCATAGATTCTCTCTATAAGTCTGATGCAAGCCTACCTGCGACTGTTAAGGCCTAGGCGTCACGTCCGTGTTGTCGTTGTGAAGAGTGAAGTGAAGATGAGTTGGACAGAGTTGAATCGGATGAGTTGCCAGAGAATTCTAATTGACACTGGAAAGGAAATAATTTAAATGAGTTACTTCTTTTCTTGTATTGTTTAATCCTTCCTTTTCTCTATCTCTTATTAATATACACCACTTACGCTCTCTGTATTGGATTGTGTCTCACTTCACCTTTTCTTCCTAGACAAAACTTATAAACAAATACAAGTACAAATGCACACAAAATATTCTACGAGAAATATTGCCCCAAAAGTTAACTTTGATACTTCTCTCAAAGCCTTAATGAGCAAGAAATGTCTATTTCAGAAAGTCTCAGTTCAAGTTCCTTAATGCTTGTCCAAAATATTCTTCAGGTAAGTTACTCGAGTTGAAAGCTGAGTTGCTTGCTTGCGTTGGGCGCCTGCTGGTTTAAACAATAAAGAAAGATTTCACTTAGCTTTCTTAGTTGTCCGTATTCCTTTTCCCTTGTTGCGCGATGCCGAGATGAACACGTCGAGATGCAGACCTTCAAAGATGCAGGGGCGTTGGCTGTGTCTGCTGACTCTGTGCGTTCTCCAAAACGATCCTGTGCTGGAAGACGGAGGAAGGCAAAGCGTGGATCTGCGTTGGGTGTGGCCTTTTATAGTTGTGCCACACCCAGGACTTCTTTACGTTACGCGCACATTTTCCTGCGTGTGCTTTTGTAAACATGCGCTTTCCGATGCGTGCGCTAGTGCCATTCTTCAGTGTGCGCTTCCTTTGCTTGTGCCTGCATCCCTCCCACGCTCTGACAAATGACTAAAAACAACATTACTAGCGAAAACATTACTGGTGATTGTGCAAACAGAAGTAAAGTGATATCCTTATCTTCAATCTCCTCATTATCGGAATCAGCACAGAATTAACAGTGTTTGACTCAAAACGAATATTATGAATCCATACAGTTTTAACAAAAATGAATGCATATACACTTGAAAGTGCGACACGGTTTACATTCTGACACATTACATTTCTGGAGTGCTGGCTGCACGGGACAGGGGTGGGTTTTCTGAGTGGGCAAAACTACCCTCGTAGGAGTTGGTTTTTTAGTGGCGGTGGTGATTCATGAGAGTACTCCCCTCTCAAGAGCCCTCCCAAGATGTGTGGAACAGGTTTTGGTTTGCTTGGATTATGAAGATGATAATTTCTAAGTAATCGAGGAGAATTCTGTAAATTGGAAAGAGGTTCCCAGGTTCGCTCCTCAGGACCATAACCCTTCCAATGTACCAAGTAAAATAGTTTTCCTCGACTTCTCTTTGAATCTAAGATCTTTTGGACTTCAAACTCAGGGACTCCATCGATGTGAAGGGGTACTGGATTCTTTTTAAATCTAGTCTGAGGGTCGCAAGGTTTTAATAATGATACATGGAATACAGAATGAAATTTATACTTGGAGGGTAACTGTAGTTTAACACTGACTGGATTGATTACTTTCTCTACATCAAATGGTCCTATGAATCTTGGACGAAACTTCTTACAAATATTTATTTTTAAGTTCTTTGTGGATAACCACACCTTATCTCCGATAGAATATTTAGGTGGTGGTTTTCTGTGTAAGTCCGAAGATTCTTTTTGATTTTCTTTTGCTTGTGCTAAATGATATTGAGCCTGATTTTGTACATGGATTAATTTCGTAATGTGGTCTTCCAAAGAAGGAATAGCCGAAGGAATCAGTATAGTTTCTGGGATATTTTTAGGGTGAAACCCATAGGTGCAGAAGAAGGGTGAAAGCGTGGTGGAAGAATTATCCAAGTTATTGAATGCAAATTCTAAAACCCATAAAATATCTGACCATTCCTTTTCCTCTTCTACCAAGGCGCATCTTAAAAATTGCTCTATGGTTTGATTGGTTCTTTCTGTTAAACCATCAGTTTGGGGATGATAACCAGAAGATGTGCGAATATCCATATCTAAAGTTTTACCTAATTGTTGCCAAAAATGCGAAACGAATTGTGGACCCCTATCTGAAATGATTACCGAAGGAATACCATGTAGTCGAATTATTTCTTTGGAAAAGATGTGTGTTAACTCCTTTGCAGAGGGAATTTTCTTTAATGGAATGAAATGTGCCATACGAGAGAAATGATCAACTACTGTCAGAATTGTGTTATAACCTTCTTTGGTTTTTTGAAGCTCTACTACAAAATCTAGAGATATCGTGTGCCAAGGTTGAGGGGAAATCGGGAGAGGAAGCAGTTGACCACTTGGTGCTTGATGTTGTGTTTTATTCTGTGCACAAATCACACAAGTCTCAATATAAGACCTAACGTCATTTATCAGGGAAGACCACCAGAATTTTCTTTTAATCAGTTGACTGGTCTTAGTGATTCCGGGGTGTGCAGACATAAGTGTGTCATGATGTAATTGAATTATTCTTTTCTGTAATTCTGGCGTGGGTACAAAAATTTGTTCATTCATATACAACAACCCTTCTCTTAACTGTAACAGAGGATACAAATCATACCAATCTTGTGATGTTTTTTCCTGAATCTTTTTTCTAATGTCTTCCATTATATCAGAAACAATCACTCCAACCTTAAAACAATGGTCTGGTAGGACAGCTTGAGTTCTTTCAGCGGAATTTTCTTTTTCTTCTATTATTCCCAAACGTGACAAGGCATCTGCTTTTAGGTTCTCTTTTCCTGGTCGATAAGTTATCACAAAGTTGTAATCATTAAAGAATAGAGTCCAACGTAATTGCCTAGCAGTGAGTGCCTTAACTGAGCGCAGAAATTGTAGATTTCTGTGATCAGTATAGATCGTTACAGGATGTCTTGCACCTAACAAGTAATGACGCCATTCTTCGAAGACTGCTTTGATGGCTAACAACTCCTTGTCAGCGATTGCGTAGTTTTGTTCTGTAGGGGTTAACTTTCGTGAATAAAATGCAATTGGATGCATTTGACCAGTTTCTTTGTGTCTTTGAGATAAAATCCCTCTGATGGCAAACTGTGAAGCATCTGCTTCCACTATAAAAGGATTAGAGGGATCCGGGTGCATTAATACCGGAGCTGTGGTAAATTGTCTCTTTAGATTCTGAAAAGCTTCCTCTGCATCGTTATTCCAATCAAATTTTACACCTTTCTTCAGAAGCTTGGTAATTGGGGTTATCAAATGAGAAAAGTTACAGATAAATCGCCTATAAAAATTAGCGAACCCCAAAAAACTCTGTACTTGCTTCACTGAAGAAGGACTGCTCCAATCTAGAACTGCTTGGATTTTTTTAGGATCCATTTCGATACCTTCTGGACTTAACACATACCCCAGAAATTCGACTCTAGTAGTATGGAATGTGCTTTTCTCGAGTTTTACATACAAGGAGTTGTCAAGAAGTTTTCGAAGAATCGCTCTTACCTGTTGTACATGTTCTGTGGTATTTTTCGAATAAATGAGAATATCATCTATGTACACAATGCAACAGATATCTAAAAATTCCCTAAGTACCTCATTTATAAAAAATTGGAACGCTGCGGGAGCGTTGCAGAGTCCGAATGGCATAACCTGATACTCATACAGACCAAATTTGGTACGAAATGCGGTTTTCCATTCGTCGCCACTTCGAACTCTAACCAAATGGTAAGCTCCTCGCAAATCCAATTTTGTATAAATGACGGCGTTTTTTACTTGGTCTAAGAGAGTTGGAATTAACGGAAGTGGATATCTGTTCTTGATGGTTACATTGTTAAGAGCTCTGTAGTCGATGCAAGTTCTCAACTCGCCTCCCTTTTTTGGAATAAAAAAGAGAGGAGAGGATACTGGAGATTTCGAATGTCTAATAAATCCATTGGCCAAGTATTCGTCTAAATAGTCCCTTAAATGGTCATTTTCTTTTTCGGTGAGTGCGTAAATTCGACTTCACGGTAAGGTAGCCCCAGGCACTAGATCTATTCGACAATCGAAATCTCGATGTGGTGGTAAGGTATTGGCTTTGGTCTTGTCAAACACATCATGAAGGTCAGAATACTCCTCAGGAATTCCTTCCAAAAGTAACACACTTTTCGAGTTCAGGGGGAAATTACTACCTTGAATCAGTACTTTGGAATCTTGTGACAACAAACAGGTTGATGTACAATAAGTCGAATCCAACAACACTGTCCTCTCTACCCAATCGATTTTGGGATTGTGTTTAGTGAGCCAAGGTATACCTAGAATCAAGCGAAATTGAGGTGCGTCTATGATGTCAAAGGTTATGTTTTCTTTGTGGACATTTAAACAAGTCATGGCAAGTGTTTCGGTGTGGAATTGAATTAAACCTGATGATAACTCCTTACCATCCACAGCTCTGACCACTTCTGGGTGTTCCTTAGATTTGGTTTTAAAGTCTAATTCTTTTAAAAACATTGTGTCTATAAAATTGCCTGTAGCCCCTGAGTCGATTAAGGCGTCTACCGTCCATTTCTTCCCTGATTCTGTAAGAGATTGCAAAGTGACCTTTATACTAAGGTGTTGCGAAGTTATTTCAGGAGTTATGGAGGCCAAACTAGAAATCTTACTCGACAATCTGACCTCTCGATTTGTCGAGCTAGTTAGTTTTCCGACTGTTGTACCACAGCTACCTCTGAACTCTTCCCCTTGGGTTTGTTTGGGCGCACCGGGCATTCTTTAACAAAGTGGCCTGACTTGCCACAATACAAACATTGGTTTAACTTTCTTCTTTTGTCCTTTTCTTCTTTACTTAGAGGACCTTTGATAGTACCTATCTGCATGGGTTCACCTAAATCAATCTTGGGTATGCTTTCTGTTCTCATACTACTGTTTCTTTCTTTAAAAGAAAAGACTTTAACCTCAGTCTTTCCTTTTTCGCCTCTTCGTTCTGATAATCGATGATTCAGTTTTACCACAAGGTCAATAAAATCTTCTATAGTATCGGGCGGATCTAAAATCTGTGTGACCATGTCCTTTAATTCGTCTTTGAGTCCTTTGTAAAAAAGGGAAACCCTTTTTTCTTCTGGCCAGTGAGCTTCAATTACTAGTCTATTAAACTGCGATATATAATGCAGCAAATCCGCAGAACCCTGTTTTAAATGCAAAAGCTCATGGTCTGCTGATTGGACAAAGACATGTTTTGCAAACAGTTTTTTCATGGTATTTTTAAAAGTTCTAAGATTATAGAGAATTGGGTCATCTCGGTCGACTATTGGCACTGACCATAAAGCTGCATCCCCCCCTAAATATGAGAGAATAAAGGCTATTTTAGAAGAGTCATCGGGAAAGGCTGCTGGTTTTGCTATAAAATGTAAATGACATTGATTTAAAAATATAGAAAATTTATTACTGTCTCCATAAAATCTTTCTGGAGGTGCTAAGGGAACAGGTACTGGAGTTACGACTTGAATCTGAGTTGACGTTGAAGAGGAACTAGAATCAGGGTGCAAGGTTTGAAACCCAGGCTGAAAAGTCGCTGGTTTCAACACAGATTTCTGAGTAGGGGAGAAATTCCAAGTACTTGGACCGGATGGAATAGGTTGCATATTACTTCGAATGTCAGCAACCTCCCTACGAAGGGCGGCGTTATCGGCTTGAATTGCAGTTAACAGATTTGCCATGTCTTGCAAAGAACTTGCAATGGAAGGATCCATAACGTCTGGGCGGAATAATTGTCGTGGGCTTTGCCTTCTGTCAAGGTTACAAGTAGTCTTACCTGTAGGCCACTTGTAAGGGGATTCCGCAGAGACGTTATGGACCAACTTCCCCAAATTCTAGGTAATTCCTAGTGATTTCGTAGATTACACTGAGGTATCATATAGAAATCAGGGAGGTAGGCCGGATCGTGGACGCTACCTGCTTCCTTATTGTCGACCTGCGAGGCAATAAAGAAGACTATTGTAATCTCTATTCTCTATTCTTCTGCACAATCATTTACATCCCATAGATTCTCTCTATAAGTCTGATGCAAGCCTACCTGCGACTGTTAAGGCCTAGGCGTCACGTCCGTGTTGTCGTTGTGAAGAGTGAAGTGAAGATGAGTTGGACAGAGTTGAATCGGATGAGTTGCCAGAGAATTCTAATTGACACTGGAAAGGAAATAATTTAAATGAGTTACTTCTTTTCTTGTATTGTTTAATCCTTCCTTTTCTCTATCTCTTATTAATATACACCACTTACGCTCTCTGTATTGGATTGTGTCTCACTTCACCTTTTCTTCCTAGACAAAACTTATAAACAAATACAAGTACAAATGCACACAAAATATTCTACGAGAATTATTGCCCCAAAAGTTAACTTTGATACTTCTCAAAGCCTTAATGAGCAAGAAATGTCTATTTCAGAAAGTCTCAGTTCAAGTTCCTTAATGCTTGTCCAAAATATTCTTCAGGTAAGTTACTCGAGTTGAAAGCTGAGTTGCTTGCTTGCGTTGGGCGCCTGCTGGTTTAAACAATAAAGAAAGATTTCACTTAGCTTTCTTAGTTGTCCGTATTCCTTTTCCCTTGTTGCGCGATGCCGAGATGAACACGTCGAGATGCAGACCTTCAAAGATGCAGGGGCGTTGGCTGTGTCTGCTGACTCCGTGCGTTCTCCAAAACGATCCTGTGCTGGAAGACGGAGGAAGGCAAAGCGTGGATCTGCGTTGGGTGTGGCCTTTTATAGTTGTGCCACACCCAGGACTTCTTTACGTTACGCGCACATTTTCCTGCGTGTGCTTTTGTAAACATGCGCTTTCCGATGCGTGCGCTAGTGCCATTCTTCAGCGTGCGCTTCCTTTGCTTGTGCCTGCATCCCTCCCACGCTCTGACAAATGACTAAAAACAACATTACTAGCGAAAACATTACTGGTGATTGTGCAAACAGAAGTAAAGTGATATCCTTATCTTCAATCTCCTCATTATCGGAATCAGCACAGAATTAACAGTGTTTGACTCAAAACGAATATTATGAATCCATACAGTTTTAACAAAAATGAATGCATATACACTTGAAAGTGCAACACGGTTTACATTCTGACACATTACATTTCTGGAGTGCTGGCTGCACGGGACAGGGGTGGGTTTTCTGAGTGGGCAAAACTACCCTCGTAGGAGTTGGTTTTTTAGTGGCGGTGGTGATTCATGACAGTGGTAGAGGGCTGTGAGTCTGTTGTCGTGAGTCTGTGGATGCGTGTGTGATGTCTGTCCCCTCTCCCTGAGGGTGTGCCTACATCCCCTTGAGATTGGGTGCGTGGAGATTTGCGCTTTGTCTGCCGTGTGGGTTGCTGGGTGCGTCTGTTGTGGTGTCTGACCTGTGGCGTCTGCGTGTACGTTGGGAAGGTATGGGAGAGGCTGAGGTGGATGGGTCTGAAGGATGGGGGGGGCAGATGCTGCTGGGTGGACAGAGCTGCTGTCAGTGATGACTCTATGGCAGCTACACTCCGACGTAGATCAGACATGGCAGATGACATGCCCTCCATGAACGACAACAACTGTGTCATGATTTGTGTATGTCCATGGAGGACAGTCAACATGGATGTCTGACCTACTACAATCTGCCGGAGTAGGTCCACAGACACAGCACTGAGGGCAGCAGGGGACACAGGGGCAGGGGCTGCGGTGCTGGGAACAAAGGAGACAGGGGGGCCAGCACGGACCCTAGGGACCCTAACAACTGGGAGGGTGGAGATGGTACTGGAGGAGGAGGGGCTAGCCAAAGATGTAGAAGATGGCATAGCTGCATATTCCCCCTCCTCCGGAGAGTCTGATTCCGAGCCGTCCGCATGGTAGGAGGTGTCGTGCTCATGGGGTCCGGCCCGCTGACTCTCCTCACCCTCCGTGCCACTGCCTCCCTCTGACTCCTCAAAGCAGGTGGCACTGTCGCTGCATCCCTCTGTTTGGTCCGGGCCTGTGTCTCCTCCAGATTGTGGTGATGATGCTGTTGGTAAGGAGAATAAGAAAAACATATCAGTCACCTGTACACATCAGACATATCAGCTACAAATCATTTGGCCACATTTCTAAACATGGCATGCATCATGAGTCACATGCCACTGAACTCTGCACAATGCTAAGCCTAGTCTTGGGCAATTGGAAGAGACACAACGTTCAATGTATAGTAGGATACAAGTAACAGGCAAAGCAACACATTGTATGAGAGACACATTGATGAGCCACTGCCTGACAACAGGATAGCTGATGATGAATCACTGTTCATTTGCCCACCCTGCCACCCAAATCCAGACCTGGTCATGTTTGAATTGCTGTGACCCTGTGCCACATGGGAAAAGTCCTTCCTGAACTGCCATGTGATGCCATCCTGGGACCTGAACCAAGTGTACCATCACCTCACACTGGCATCACAGCTGTCTACACCCAAAGTTACATTGTGTGGCTGACCATCAATATAATTTACAAACAACATGCAACATATTTTGAGTATATGCACACACACACTGCACAGTGTGAGTATGCACAAGCCAAAATTAGTTTACATGTACAGTGTGCACCTGTAGCTAACACATGACAATTATAAAGTTCACTATGGACAAAGGCCACTGAGGCTGACTCGTGCAGACAACACATGTTGAGACTCCTGATCAGTGCCAAAATTTGAAGCAGGGCAGACACAGTGCACATGTGGTGCTACATGTAAGGTACCAACAGGTGTCACAGACCTCCCTCCAACATGATGATGTGCAAAGGAATATGTATACTAAGACATTGCACCTTAGCAGTACCTGTGTAAAATAATTAATAGCCAAAGCGCTGGTCAAATGTTGAGTAGGGCAAGGCTTTAAACAAGCATCTGCTGAAACTTGGCCATTCGTATGCCAATGCATGAAGTGCCTGTCTGACCACACCACTCCAACTGTGGGAGTGTTACCATGCCTCGTAGCACTACAGGTAGCATGTGACACACATGACAACAAACAGACATGTACCTACCCCCTTCTTGCTGCTGTCCCACCTGCAACTGCCTATGGAGGTCTGGGAACACCACTTCCAGGACCCGGAGCATGTGGGGGGTGAGGTGGCGGGTGCCGCCATGCCGGCGTGGAGCTTCCAGCTTGAGCTGTACCCTGGCGATGCGTCGGGTCCAGCACCGGATGTCCTGCCACCTCTTCCTGATGTTACTGAGCCTCCTGCGAGGCCCCCCCTCACTCCTGACAGCCCTGGCGATGTCCAGCCAGATGTCACCCTTCTCATAGGCAGATACCTGTCACGAATATAAAGTGAGACAACATCAGTACACCTGGTCCATGTCCCAAAGACACACATTTGCACCAAATAGTCGATGAAAACAGGGCATAGGATGCTGACCACACTTGCATCATTGTCCATGTGTATGTGGCCTGTGAGCAAACAGAAATGCACTACATGCCATTGAAAGGCTACAGATGCCATAACGGGTGCAAACCACTCTTTGAGCATGGCACACACTGAGCAATATATGCTACATCAGGGTGCACTGCAGCACGTGACATGCTGTCACACACCCCACTACACCAAATAACCCTCTTCAGACCACACATGCACACCCTGGCACAGCTCATCTGCTTGTCATTGTCAACAGTGTATACAACATCACTTAGCACATGTCACACCTGCAAAAGATGTGACACAGGCTCAACCTAACTGTCCAAGTCATGCACACGGCGCAGCATACTTGTATCATCACATGGGTATAGCTGCGGCATACGTCATGCACCAGTCTTGCAAAACCTCACCAACACAATTTGCCAGGTGACAAACATCAATCACACTCTTCAATGTACATCCCTCCTAAGCATGCTTTTGTCCAACAAGCACACAGGTCATGAACAAATCCATCTACAGTGAGTATAAACATCTGTCAATCGTGGGGGAACACTGCAACAGCTCAGGAAAACATCCACAAAGAACATGCAAGGTGTGGCACAGCAGAAAGTGTGATTCACACTGCAGTTAATGTCACAGTTAGCACAATGCTGAGGAGCAGTAAACACTATTACACCACATCATTAACTGCATGTGAGAGACCACACTGTACACACAGGCACTCACTCAAAACAACATAGCACCTCTTATCAATACATACACAATGGCTGTAGTGTCACACACACAACAGGTGCACAGTCCAAGGTAGTGCACACATCACTCACCTGCTCCTTTTGTCTCCCATACAGCTTGCTGTAGTTAGGCAGGAGGGCATCCAGCAGGGCCTTGTTCTCCCCGTCACTGAATGCAGGTGCCCTCTCCATGCTCAGCTAATCAGGGTCCAGAGGATACAGAGACAGCAGCTGTGTTTTCCACTCCAATGTTGTGCAGGCAAGTGCCCTCTCACAGCCACATGCTGCCTTATATCTGTGCTGCAGAGGGTCTGTGAGTCCAAGGAGTACTGTGTGATAGGCCAGAATAGTTTGCATCCTATGCTTCATCCAATCCCATGACACATAAGGCCATGACACACATATGCATGGTTTGAAAACTGAGCATGAGCTAAACAACAACTTTTGCAACATTGTATACTTTTACCCAACTGATTTTTCCAGAACACCTGTAGAACACTCTAAAATCTCTGTTTCCATGACAACCTGGCTGCATTCTAACCATTCCACTGTTCCCCTAGATGTTCCCTATGTATTTTGTTGAATCCCCACACAAGTACGGTGCAATTGCCGTCGCAAATGCAACTCATTCAATGGTGAAACTAGGCGTACACACGCACGTACCATTGGGGTACGCTCTGCTCGCTTATGTCTACAATGCAATAGGGAGACGACCCGTACACACGCACGTACCATTGGGGTACCCTCTGCTCGCGTATGTCTACAATGCAATAGGGAGACGACCCGTACACGCGCACGTACCATTGGGGTACGCTATGCTCGCGTATGGCTACAATGCAATAGGGAGGCGACCCGTACACACGCAGGTACCATTGGGGTACACTCTGCTCACGTATGGCTCCAATGCAATAGGGAGATGACCCGTACACACGCAGGTACCATTGGGGTACTCTCTGCTCGCGTATGGCTACAATGCAATAGGGAGATGACCCGTACACACGCACGTACCATTGGGGTACGCTCTGCTTGCGTATGGCTACAATTCAATAGGGAGACCACGCGTACACACGCACGTACCATTGGGGTACGCTCTGCTCGCGTATGGCTACAATGCAATAGGGAGACGACCCGTACACACGCACGTTCACTTGGGGTACAGTGCGTTAGACATGCTCAAGTGAATGCATGTGTAGGCTGCGTTCATGACCTCATTCATGGCACAATTGGGAGAGTGACCCCAGGAAATCACATGTCAGGGATGTAGGTCTAGACTCATGTTGACGATGTGGATGTATACATCTGCATGGCATCCTTCCATCATCAGGCCCTAGGTGTGGCAGACAGTGAAGAAGCACAGGAAATGTGATCTTGTGGCACAGTTGATGTGTGAAGAGCTGTTGAGACATGTCATTAATCATGGTGCACATGTGTTTCACATACATTCAACACCTCTCACCTGAGTAACGTCTTGAACATATTGTGATGCACATCAACACTGGAATGGCACACCATTCAGTACAGGCAACTGTCACATGATGACAGCAACATGCCCACTGTCACAGATGTCAAATTGATGCCCAGCATGACCCTGTGTGACCACGTCATGTGTGTGCCATGTGCGAGATTGTGCATGCTGTTTGTATCTGAAAGAAACAGGTTAGTATTAGATTCCTCACCTTAGAATATTCCCATGCGTCAGACTGGGTCTGGAAATTTGTGCTTAGCTGTAGACTTGCGTGTCGGTAGGCGTCGTCTGCGGCTCCGCGTCCATCGTCGGCGTCGTGTGTGCCGTGATGACGTCGTCAGAGTACTTAGACGCCGCCTCCGCGTGCTGACGTCAGGTCTTCTTTTTGCACGCCAGCAGAGCAGATCCCGAATAAGTAGTACCTTAGTATTTTTGTAACTAAACTTTGTACGATCCCTTTTGATCATTTTACTTGAGTCTTCGACTCTGGACGGTGCCAATAGGGATGGCAGGTTTCAAGCCTTGTGAGGATTGCGACCGACTGATGTCGGTGACCGACCCTCACCGTCGGTGTCTCCACTGTCTCAACGTTAACCACGACGACAAGAGCTGCTCCGACTTCCGGGCCCTGACTTCTGAAGCTAGGCGGGAGCGGTCCCGCAAGCGTCTTGGACTCCAGCAGTCGGCCCGCACCACAAGAGGTCCCGGTCTGGACGGAGGTCGAGGGACCGGGCGCGGGGTCGGAGCCCTCAGAGCTCCGGGAGTCGACATCACTCCTCCGGGTCAAAGTCGTCAGGTAAGCACAAGAAGTCAAAGAGACGTCATCCCTCTTCCAACTCCCCACAATGCTCGCGCAATGCGGTCGGGGGTTTGGGTGACACCGCCCACGCGGCTGCGTCGGAGTCGTGGGTGTCGTCGCCTGCCCCACACCCTCCGGTCCCTGGGCAGCACACGACGCTGGAGGAGTTAGAGCGCTTCCTCATGGCCATGAGGTCCCTTGCTCCTCCGACGGGCTCCGCCGCAGCTTCGGGCCCAGTGGACCCATCTGGGGGCCCTAGCGGGTTGGGTGCTTCGGCCTCGACGCTGTCGGGTGCTTTGGCTCTGACGCCGCCTGCGCCTTTGGCCCGGCGCCGCTGGGCCCCTCTGCATCCGCTTCTGGATTCTGGTCGTCGCTGGTTGACCTCACAACCTCACTGGCAACAGTCCCCCAGGTGTCCCCCCGGCGCCGTCCTCGGGCTGTGCCGTCCCCGATACCTCACTTGATCCAGCTCCGGCGTGGGAACGGCGCCGCTGGACGCCGCTTTTGATGCCGCTTGGGGAGTTTAACTTCAACGAGCCGGGCCCATCTTTTGACAACCCTGATTATCAGGGAATGAGTGATGAGGAGTATTGGGAGGGGTCTGAAGACCCTCTGACACGTGATTGTCAGTCCCAAGAGGACTGGACAGGTGGACTTGGGGATGCGAGTGGTCTGGACACCTCTCCAGACACTGGTTTTGTCTCAAATCCTACCGTGGCTTCAGAGGAGGGGGCAACCTACAGTGTGGTGTTGACGCGAGCGGCCAAAGGCTTGGCCCCTCATCTCCCCGTCACGGCCGTGAGGACCAACCTCCTCACTGAGGTCCTTAAACTGCAGTCAAGCTCGGCTGAGCCTCTGCTGCCGTTTAATGAGGCATAGACTGACGCTATTTTGGGCACTAGGGCCAGGCCCGCTACAGGTTTGGCTGTAGATAGGAATGTGGCCAGACGCCAACACCCGGCCCCGGCCGACCCATGTTTCATGTCCACCCACCCCATTCCCAGACCGCATTCCCACAGGGAATCCAAGAGGTATTAGCAGTACGGCAAGATGGTATTATCCTCCCTGAGTCTGGGACAGCGGTCTTCCAACATCACAAGCCTCTTGATCCGCTACACCCACTCTCTGTGGGACACGGTGGTGGAACTGCTGCCAGAGTGCCCATTGGAGGTACGGGCCAAACTCGGCCAAGCCCTTGTGGAAGGCCGAGATGCGGCACGATATTCGATCTGTTGTGGGCTGGATACCACCGACTCACTGGGCAGAGCGATGGCAACCACGGTGGCGATTTGTTGCTAAGCCTGGTTGAGGTCCGCCAAATTTTTGGCCAATGTCCAGAATACACTCATGGACATGCCGTTTGATATCCGTTGCCTTTTTGGCAACAAGGCAGACCATGCGCTTGAGCGCTTTAAGGACTCCAGGGATACGGCCAGGTCCATGGGCCTCTCGGCCCCGCACCAGCAAACTGGTACCTTTTGCTGATTTCGTGGCCAAGGAAGGGCCCCCCCCACATGTGCTGCCAGCCACGCACCGCAGACTGACATCCAACGCGGTGGCGGCCGTGGTAACCGCCGTGGCGGCGGTCGTGGACAACGGCGAGGCAGTCCACACCTTCCCCCACAGCATCTGCCTACAAACCCTCCTAGTCCGTGCTTTCAGGCCCATGTGACGCCAGTGGGGGGCAGGGTTCGCTATCACCTCCACCACTGGTGCACTGTCACATTGGACAGGTGGGTGCTGCAAATCGTCCCAAGGGGCTACTCCATCCCCTTTGAGGCGACCCCTCAAGCCATGCCACCGCAATACCAACGCGTATCGGGGGATCATTTGCAACTTCAGCAGGTGGAAGTTACAGCCCTCTTGGCCAAGGGGGCCATCGTGCGCGTTCCTGGGCCAGAAGTAGGGTGTGGTTGCTACTCCCACTACTTTCTGGTACCCAAGAAGGCCAATGGGGGCCTACACCCTATCTTGGACCCAAGGAACGTCAATGGCTTCCTCCGGAAGGAGAAGTTCAAAATGCTGACACTGGCTCAGGTCCTAGCTGCCCTGGACCCAGGAGACTGGATGATAGCGTTGGACTTGCAGGACGCTTATTTCTACATCCCCAACCTGCCGGCCCACCGGCGCTACCTGCGGTTCACGGTAGGCCACAAGCACCTTCAGTTTACCGTGCTCCCCTTCGGCCTTACCAGCGCACCATGGATGTTCACGAAGGTACTGGTATCCCGAGTTACTCAGTAAGTCAGTCGATCCCCCAGTTCGTCTGCCTCTTCTGGAGGACCTTCTGTCGCAGCAGCAGGGGACGGTCCTCCACCCGTATCTGTACAGTCTTCACCTCCATGCAGAAGACTGCTTTCCTGGTTGCCATCACCTGTGCCTGGAGAGTGAGTGAGCTCCAGGCTCTTTCTTCATAACCTCCTTACCTTTCTGTCCATCCGGACAAGGTTGTGTTGCGGACAATACCCTATTTCCCGCACAAGGTTGTCACTGACTGCCACATCGGGAAGTCTATCACCTTGCCCACCTTATTTCCGCCTATGCATCCCTCAAAGGAGGAAGAGCAGCTACACCGTCTGGACCTAAAACGTGCGCTCTCATACTATCTGGATCGCACACGCCAGTTCCGGATGGATGAACAACTCTTAGTTGGTTACGTGGGCGCTGAAAAGGGAAGGCCGGTACACAAGCGGACCATCTCTCGGTGGGTTGTCTTGTCTATGAAGGCTTGTTACCCCTTGCCAAAGAAGGAGCCTCCTGTTGGGCTGAGGGCCCATTCCACTCGGGCCACGGCGGCTACTACTGCCCTGGGTCGGGGAGTCCCCTTGCAGGACATTTGTCAGGCAGCTACGTGGGCCTCGATGCACACATTTGCAAGACACTACTGCCTGGACATCCAAGTCCGGAGGGATGTCTTCTTTGGCCCTTCCGACCTCCAGGACTTTCTGGTGTGATTATTGGTTTGCAGACCCACCACCGGGGTTGGTATTGCTGGGGTATCTATTCCAAGGTAGGAATATAATACTTACTACTGTTTCTTACAGGTATTTCGTTAACAAAGGTAAGTAACTTGTTCATACTGTCAAGTATATCTGCTGTAGGAGCATCTATGATGGGTCTTTGCCGTGATGACAGGGTTTCACATGTACGCACACCATGCTACTTGTGCAAATGAACCGCTCATATGTGTGATGGCATCATAGACCATTTGTCCCAAATCATACATTTCTGCAGTCTGAGGATGTCCATGTATTACTTTTTTAGATATCACACCTCAATCACAATATGTCAGATCTGTGCAAATGATGGCACATGTGATGTGGGTGTGTGTATTGCTGTCAGCTGTCTGAATGTGCAGACAACCTCCTAATGCAATTCACGTGACGTGTGTCACTGACGTGATACATTGTCCTGCTCACTCAGACCATCCCAGCAAATCATTTGTATGCATGTCATATCCATTCGACAGACAACAGGTCTTTCAGTTTTCATGGAGGAGTGCCAGCCAGCTGGCACATGTTTCCTCAATATGTAGCTCACCCCAAACTCAAAATTGAGAAGATTTGTTGATGCAGTGTTGCTTGTGCCATGTACATTGTAATTGTCTTTGTCTGACAGTTGTACACATTTTCTCCTAAATATGTTGTGCAGGGCACCCCCTCTGCCAAGGCCGTTGCCAGACTTGGATGCAATGAAGGAACGTGATTGCATACGGCATTACCGGTTCACACAACAGGTGATTCAGGACCTGACGGACAGGCTGGAACCACATCTGCAACCACGACACAGGTATCCAACTGCGCTGACACCCAAGGTAAAGGTGATGGCAGCCCTACATTTCTTTGCCACAGGTACGTTCCAATTTACCATAGGTGATGTGGGGGGGGGGGGGATGTCCCAAACCATGTTTAGCCGGGTTTTAAGTGATGTATTGGCTGCTATGTTGCTGCACATAGATGAATTCATAACATTCCCTACTCCTGAACAGTTAACAGATGTCAAGGGGGAATTGTATGCCCTGGGATGCATGCCACATGTAATTGGTGTGATTGATGGAACACATGTTACTCTGGTGCCACCACAGGCTCAGGAGCAAGCGTACCACAACGGGAAACATTACCACTCGATAAATGCCCTGGTGGTGTGTCTTGCCAACATGCTGATCTCACATGTTTGTGCACGTTTTCCAGGATCGTGCCACAATGCATTCATCATGAGGCGTAGCAGGGTACCACAGATGATGCTGCAGCTGCACAACCATCGGGCATGTCTTGTTGGTGGGTAAACTCTGTTAGCCATGTATGTCAGTATGTCATTACTTCATGAACTGCATCATATTACACACTCTTTTCCATGATGTCAATTTGCAGGAGACGCAGGATATCCAAACATGCCGTGGCTCATGACTCCGCTACGCAACCCCAGGACAGCTGCAGACCAGCGGTACAACAATGCTCATGGGCAGACCAAGCGGGTGATTGAGCGAACATTTGGACTCCTGACGAGCCAGTTCAGGTGCCTCGACAAGACAGGCGGAGCCCTCCAATACACCCCACTCAAGGTGTGTAGCATCTTCATGGTTGCTGCATGCTACACAACATGGCAGTTGAGAAGGCTGTGCCACTCATCCTAGATCCTGATGAGCTTGAACAGCCGCTCGTTGAGGATGAAGGCCTTGCCCAGGATGCCAGTGACGAGGAGGTTGAAGATGATATCCGGAGTCACTTCATCCGCAACTTAATGGTGAGTCATAGGTGCATTTTGTTCAAGCATGTACCATAGAGTTGCATGGGTAGCATGCTGTGTATCCAGCTGACTGTATGCTATGTCACTTTGATGTTTGTTGTGCAGTGTCACACAGGTGCAGATGTAATACAACACTCATACGTGCTATGTGTGAACTTGGAATGTACAAGTGTAGTACAACATCAGGCTATTCAACATGACCATGTCTGAATGACATTATACAGAACTTGACCCCTTGTGTGCCTCTCATTCCCAGGTCGCCCTGCCTGTTGTCCGTTGGTGTCATCTTGGTCAGCCTGCTATTGCTAATGATGATAGCAACGTCAGCCGAATCAACGGAGCATGCACGGACATGTGGAAATGTCAATTTGGGTAAGGACTCATTTAAGGCTGTTTAGCGTTGGTATGGTTTCAATTGTGTGGTACATGTTCATGCGCATGTTGTTTGACCATGCATACATGCAACAACATCATGTTTCCTATTACATGTAGCCCCACTCCCATGACAGGATAGTCACCCCATCTGACAGACATCTGTCGTTGTTTTAGACTCTGATGAATGCATCAATGTGTGTAGACATTGACACTGAAACATTGCATATACCATGGTTTGACAATTTGTGGGAGGTCACAACCACGGACTCTGTGGGGGATTGCAGCCTCACTGTGTGCAGCAGGATATGTCTGGATCATCCCCTCAACCTTGTGGGCCAGTACAGTTTGGTTTCCAAAAAACCATGTTGTGTAGGTGTGGCCCAGTGTATGTTCTACATGTTAAGACAACTGTCCTGTGATTCTGTTTGCATGGATGCATTGCCCCTGGTGGCAGTATGTCATGTCACTGTCATGTCGTTACCTCAGTGCAGGTTTAGAATACTGCCACGCCAGCCTTCACAGTGAGTTGAAGTTCTGTTTCCATTCACATGATGCCAGGTATGTTGCGCTGATGACATCACAATGGTGGGCTGAAGCTCATGTAAATTATTCCGTGGCACCAGTGGATTGCGGTCATTCACATGATTCTCTTGTCCCGTGCAGCATTTCAGGGTGACGGTAGGGTTCTTTATGTGGCTTGGCTCCTCATTACTTGCTGTTGACTTAATTTCCACATGCTTGTCATGTTTAGCATAGTGAGGCTCAGTTGCTAGAGCAAAAATTGGCTACAGAGGGGCTTCATTGCATTTAGGTCATTAGCTTCCTCATCATGGGGCTCATTAGGATGGCGGACGGAAGTGCGACCGCCGTCCTGGAGTAGGCGGAAAATGCATTTCCCGTGTCCGCCTGCCGCGGACAGTCCGTCCGCCAAATTAGGATGGGAAACACAATCAAAACTCCGTACGCGGCGGAAGAGAACGCACCGCCGCGGAATCACACCCGACCACGCGGCGATGTAACCAACCCAGAGACACCGCCGTACGGACTGACGTCACCAACCGTCTCCCAAATCACGATGGCGGAAAACACACATATAAAACCGCTGCTGAAAAACAACATGCCTGAACACGGCGGATTCCCCACAGCGAAGAAACCACACATTGCAGAGATACCCATCCCAAGCTGCTCGCCGTCATGGACCCAGCGCTACACGCCTTTCCGATACTCTTCGCGCTCCACCACCTGCAAGTCATGGCCCATCATCGACAACGACGCAGGTACGCAACACACCATTTGCTGTCTGAAGGGGAGTACCTGCCAGGGCCGTGACGTTGGGAGGGGGAGTGTCATGTATGAGAAACCACATTTGATCGCTAAAAGATATTCACAATTGAAGTACACAAGCAGGAATGACAACGACAAACCACTACACATGATTGAGCCTCTTTATTAAACAAAATAGGGGTATAATCTCTGAGTGGCCAACAGAACAGGTACATCAGAGGCAGCACATGAGGGCAGAATGCAGTATCAGAGCAGCAACAGGGCATTGTGGCCAACAAAACAGATACATCAGAGGCAGCTCATGAGAGAGGCTAAGTGCATCAACAGTCCATTGCACTGAACAGGTACATCAGAGGAAGCACATGAGGGCAGAATGCAGTATCAGAGCAGCAACAGGGCATTGTGCCCAACAGAACAGGTACATCAGAGGCAGCACATGAGAGGGGCTAAGTGCATCAACAGTCCATGGCATCGAATAGGTACATCAGAGGCAGCACATGAGGGCAGAATGCAGTATCAGAGCAGCAACAGGGCATTGTGCCCAACAGAACAGGTACATCAGAGGCAGCACATGAGAGGGGCTAAGTGCATCAACAGTCCATGGCATCGAATAGGTACATCAGAGGCAGCACATGAGAGGGGCTAAGTGCCTCAACAGTCCATGGCATCGAACAGGTACAACAGAAGCAGCACATGAGAGGGGCTAAGTGCATCAACAGTCCATTGCACTGAACAGGTACATCAGAGGCAGCACATGAGAGGGGCTAAGTGCATCAACAGTCCATTGCACTGAACAGGTACAGAGGCAGCACATGAGAGGAGCTAAGTGCATCAACAGTCCATTGCACTGAACAGGTACATCAGAGGCAGCACATGAGAGGGCAGAATGCAGTATCAGAGCAGCAACAGGGCATTGTGGCCAACAGAACAGGTACATCAGAGGCAGCACATGAGGGCATAATGCAGTATCAGAGCAGCAACAGGGCAATGTGGCCAACAGAACAGGTACATCAGAGGCAGCACATGAGAGGGGCTAAGTGCATCAACAGTCCATTGCACTGAACAGGTACATCAGAGGCAGCACATGAGGGCAGAATGCAGTATCAGAGCAGCAACAGGGCATTGTGGCCAACAGAACAGGTACATCAGAGGCAGCACATGAGAGGGGCTAAGTGCATCAACAGTCCATGGCATCGAACAGGTACATCAGAGGCAGCACATGAGAGGGGCTAAGTGCCTCAACAGTCCATGGCATCGAACAGGTACATCAGAGGCAGCACATGAGAGGGGCTAAGTGCATCAACAGTCCATTGCACTGAACAGGTACATCAGAGGCAGCACATGAGAGGGGCTACGTGCATCAACAGTCCATTGCACTGAACAGGTACAGAGGCAGCACATGAGAGGAGCTAAGTGCATCAACAGTCCATTGCACTGAACAGGTACAGAGGCAGCACATGAGAGGGGCTAAGTGCATCAACAGTCCATTGCACTGAACAGGTACATCAGAGGCAGCACATGAGAGGGCAGAATGCAGTATCAGAGCAGCAACAGGGCATTGTGGCCAACAGAACAGGTACATCAGAGGCAGCACATGAGGGCATAATGCAGTATCAGAGCAGCAACAGGGCAATGTGGCCAACAGAACAGGTACATCAGAGGCAGCACATGAGAGGGGCTAAGTGCATCAACAGTCCATTGCACTTAACAGGTACATCAGAGACAGCACATGAGAGGGCAGAATGCAGTATCAGAGCAGCAACAGAGCATTGTGGCCAACAGAACAGGTACATCAGAGGCAGCACATGAGAGGGGCTAAGTGCATCAACAGTCCATGGCAAGGCACAGAGCAGGTACATCTCTAGCAACACAAGTACGTGTTCCAAGCAACCCGTCCCAAGGACCACAACAGTGCAAGGCTGTTTACAATGGACAATGTACACACCATGTGAAATGACATGTGACTGAAGTGAACAGCACCTCACATCACAGAATCAGGTGGACTGCTTGAACTACCTGCCTCGGACGCACTGCCAGCACCAGTAACAGGAGTGTGAGACACAGCCACAGCACAAGTGACTGACACATGAGCCACAGACCCAGACACACTGCTAGCACCAGAAATAGGAGTGTGAGACACAGCCACAGCTCGAGTGACTGACACATGAGCCACAGACCCAGACACACTGCCAGCACCAGAAATAGGAGTGTGAGACACAGCCACAGCTCGAGTGACTGACACATGGGCCACAGACCCAGACACACTGCCAGCACCAGAAACAGGAGTGTGGGACACAGCCACAGATGTAGTGACTGACACGTGAGCCACAGACCCAGACACACTGCCAGCACCTGAAACAGGAATGTGAGACACAGCCACAGCTCGAGTGACTGACACATGAGCCGCAGACCCAGACACACTGCCAGCACCTGAAACAGGAGTGCGAGACACAGCTACAGCTCGAGTGACTGACATATGAGCCACAGACCCAGACACACTGCCAGCACCTGATACAGGAGTGTGAGACACAGCCACAGCTCGAGTGACTGACACATGGACCATAGACCCAGACACACTGCCCGCACCAGAAACAGGAGTGGGCACAACTGAGACAGTGCTACTACATGATGCATGACAGCAAACAACAGACACAGTGCCACTATCTGACACATGAGAGTCAACTGCACCTGCGCCACTGGGACCACTGAAATGATGAGCCACAGGGCTGTATGGGCCAGGAGGCAGGGTGGCCCTGGGAGCTGGGAATAGCTGTACTTGAGCGACATCGGGGTGGGCAGGTGTCAATGGTGTGTGTCTACGTTTCTTAGGGATATGTGAGTGCACCCTGGACAGGACTGGACTGGCAAGTGGTGCGGACTCAAATGAAATATCACCCACCAAAGGTGGAGCATCTGCGGCTGGTGGTCTGCTCTCTGGGGACGTGCTGGAGCCTGCTTGTCGTTTGCTGTGTCCCTGCCTTCTGGCCTCTGCAACATGTGTAATGGGGGATGCAACAACAGGGTATTCCTTCCTCTGCTCCTGACGGGCCCTGATGGGAGTGGAGGTAAGGGGTGACTCCACCGCGGAGACATCTGTTTTCCGTTCCTTCGACAACATCAGCCTCAGTGCAGCCAGGGGTGATGTATGCCTGTCCATGATGGAGCTAGTGTCTATGGGAGAAGCCATGTCCCTTGGATGTGCCTTGGCCGTAGGAGGAGTGTTGTCTCTGGACTTCCCCTGTTCCCTGGATGGTGCCCTGTTCCTGGCTGCAGACTTGTCCTTTGTAGTGTACCTGTCTCTAGAAGCGACCTTGTCCCTGGGAGTGTCCCTGCTCTTGGGAGAAGCCCCTTCGTCTGTAGTGTGCCTGTCCCTGGTAGTGTCCCTGCTCTTTTGAGGTGGCTTTGCCTTTGTAGCGTCCTTGTCCCTGCCCTTGGGAGTCGCCCCTTCCTTAGTAGTGTCCTTGTCCTTGGGCGTGTCCCTGCTCTTTTGAGGTGGCTTTGCCTTTGTAGTGTCCTCGTCCAAGGGAGTGTCCCTGGACTTGGGAGTTTCCCTTGTCTTGGGAGTACCTTTTGTGTGGGATGCCTGTGTAGCATGTGAAGCCATTTCCCCCCAACACCCCTTGGGGATCCTGTTTGTGTACTCCAGTGTATCTCACGTCGTCTCTGCTAACAGATTTTCCTGTCCTAGGGGATGGTGTCTGTGCCCTCCGTGCCCTGCCCTGCTGCCTGTGGCTGCTCCTAGTGCAATAACCTGTAAAAGAGTCCTGGTCAGAAAATTCACTCCCCCCTGAGACATCAAGTGGTGTAGATGGGGAAATAGAAGTAGCACCCTGTCCATGCGACTGTACAATGGCAGAAGACACAGTGTTTGCCAATGACTGGACTGTTCTGTGTAGACCAGCAACATCGCCATGCATCCCCTCCATGAATGCCACCACCTTCCTGTAGTATCCTGTATATTGTGTGTATGCATATTTCCCACTACTCCATCTGTAGAACACTCTGGTGTGATGTCATTTGGAATGTTGTTTTATGAAGCAGTCAGTTGGAGTAGGGCTGAGTGCCTAGCTGGGTGCTCCTGGTGGGGCTATCTACTGATGTACTACTGATCTCCATCTATCTTCAATAAATCTATCTGAACATCACCCAAGCGTGCTGTGTGTGGTTTACCTGGTGTATATGGACTTTAATTGCGCATTCTACAAGAAGTAAGCGTGATTTATTTATGAGTTTTCGGCTCTTGTAAATCTAATGTAACCTGCGAAAGGACAATTGTAAGGAGAGATTCTGGGCCAGCTAAAGCGTGCTGTACTCTACACCAGACAACTGCCACACAAGTGTGCTTTACACAGATTAGAGGAGCATGTGAAACAGCTCTGCTAGAAACTATATGTACTGTGAGCGTCCTCATCTACCTAAGTATGTGCAGAGTTAAAAAAAAAACGTGTTGTACACTCTAAAAAGTAAAAACAGTTTATCCGATACCAGAAGACACAAATCAGTACCAGTACGCTTGAAAAAGACACTGTTAGATTGGAAATTCTCTGGCATCAAGTGAGAAGGGGTTACAGAACAGAATTAGCGAGTACAAACAAACCGGAAAATGTTTGTGATTTTAAAGTCTCTGTCTACATAGTTTTTGATTACTTTATCTTTGCCAAAACAGTTGGGGCGGCGATTTGTATTTCAAAAACGGCTCGCGCACATTACCTTTCTTTGCTCAGGAGACTTTCATGACGTAAAGATTCTGGCTCGTCATCAGCTTTGTAAATGGACGTTTTACAGCAGTTGCCCACTTTGAGCCACCCGGCGTAGGTCTCCTGTGCGTGCCGTCATCTTCTAGCTGCATGCATCTGCCTCTCAACGCTCTTTTGTGGAGAATTCATCAAGCTCTAATACAGTCTTCTGACACAGAATAATTTTTGGTCTTACAGGTTTGACAAGCGCTTTATTTTCATGAATTGTCTGCATATTGGTGCGCATGTCGATCGTTGTTGGGTTCTATTAACAAATATTAATTTTGTTGTATGTGTACACTGGAGAGCAAGAACTTCGTTTTTAGACACTTTGAAAAAAGAGCATCTCTGCATTTGCGGGCGTTTTTTCCAAACAAATCTGTGACTTCAAGACACTTCTTCACTCTTGGAACCTTCATGCAGCAGTTTTCACGGAGTATTTTGTTCTGGGCAGAGCTTTCAACGAACGTTTATCTAGCACTTTTCACGAGTGCTGAGTGTGTTTTTTCTGACTTGTGAAATACTACTGTGCTTAGTGATACTGCCATCTAGTGGTTTTATTTCAAGTACAGTTTAATGCCAAATATGCTTAACAGTACAGTCTCTTTTCTACTACAGCTTATACTTTACTGTATTATAGTTTTGCAGTTTTAGAGGGTTTGTGTTTCCTACAAGTTAACGGAACATGTGTCAAGGTATATTTTGGGGTTCATTTTATGCAGGGGTAGGTCCCTGTGTGCGTAAGACACCTTGTGCTGCATTCACATGTTGTTGTTTGTTTTTTTTGTAGAGCTTTGTGTACCCTTACATGGGGGTTGGCTCTACGTTCTATCTGTTGTTCTGTGCACAATTTTGACCTCTCTGGAGGAGTGTTTATTGGGACCGCCCATCATCCTGTGCATAACTTGACCTCTTGTCGAGGTACGTTTTTATTGGGTCGGCCCATAATCCTGTGCATAACTTGACCTCATGTCGAGGTTTGTTTTTAACACATACATGTTATTTTTACTCATGATATTACATGTATACCTACACTTCAGTGCACATTTTTACCTTTCTTAAGGTGTCTAGTGTAGATTAATGTTTTTTTGTTTACAGTGCACAACTACTCATGGCATTCCATGTGTTTACCTTCATTTTAGTGCACGTTTTAAACCTTTCTTAAGGTGTCTAGTATTGGTTAATTGTTTTACGTCAACTGTGCACAAAGGTTTTGGGTATCTCGTTTTTCCTCTGCAGTTTCACATTTTACCCTGTTGGGTGTATGGTTTGGGTTTTACTGCAGTGGTCTATTAAGACTGGGCGTTTCTTTATTCTGTTTTATAAACTAATTTCGCTGTAGCCCAGTACTTTTCAATTGTAATATTTATTCTAATGTCTTTTATTGTATAGAGAGGAAGGAATTCTAGATTGTTTTTCTCTTCTTCTCTATCATCTTATTTTCTCCTGATGTGGCTTACTCGTTTGTGTACTTTCCTGGCCAGTTCGTGCACAGAGGTTTCTCATTGATGGTTTCTGTTTCTTCACCTTATTTCTTTTCGCATTAATCAGAAAGGAGGATGGGAAACGGGTTTTGTATTTCTGTTTCCTATTATCTAGCTTTACTTTGTTTCTCTAGCTCTCTTCTCTTAATTTCCATCCACTAGGTTTTATCTAGTCTTGCTTTGTTTCTACTCCTCTCTTCTCTTTATTTCTGTCTACATGGTCATACACCTGAATATGTTCCTTTCGCTTTTATTAGAAAAGAGGATATGTAGTATCCTGTATATTGTGTGTATGCATATTTCCCACTACTCCATCTGTAGAACACTCTGGTGTGATGTCATTTGGAATGTTGTTCTATGAAGCAGTCAGTTGGAGTAGGGCTGAGTGCCTAGCTGGGTGCTCCTGGTGGGGCTATCTACTGATGTACTACTGATCTCCATCTATCTTCAATAAATCTATCTGAACATCACCAACCTGCGTGGAGTCAGTTACTACACTGCCCCAACTTCCTATCGTGGTCTTGGAATGCATTGATCATGTTGGTCTGCCCCACACACAGCTGTTGCAGCAGATCAACAGCCTCAGCACAAAGTGCACTTTGGGTCACCGGGGCAGCGGTGCCTGCACCGAAGGCCACTCTGTTCCCCCTACTTCTGCGTGCACGAGCAGTACTTGGTGCAATTGGCGGCAGTGTGGGACCTGTGTGCTGTGTCCCGACGGACGGTGTTGATTGCCCACTCCCTGTCTGTGACAACAGTGCTGGCTCACCACCGCTGTCAGAAGATGAGGACGATGGTGTTTTGACATGTGAGTCCTCAGGGACGGTCCTGTCCCCCTCTCCGGGGCTGCCCCCTTCTGTGTCAGTCTGCGTGTGTGTGATGTCAGATCCGGATGCATTGCCACGACTCATCTCCGTCGTCTGTGGGTCACTGCCCTCTGGCAAAGCTGAAATAGAGAGAGAAGAGGTGCAAGTAAGTGCCACACTCACGTACTGAAGGACAGGAAATCCCCAATTCCATTTCAGACAAAGAACATGCTGCCCCCATCCTGCACACGTCCCACCCCTACCAGTCATCCTCACATTTAAGAATCGGTGGTGGCCGTGAAACAAGTACATCATACGAACAGGGCAAGTGCATGTAGATCTGCACACATGTAATGGCATGGGACCACAGACCTCTACGGCATGTCCTTGAACCCTCAACAACTAAGCAAGTGGGTTGTCAACCTGGCGGACATGGATGCCAACACACACTCCGCTAATGGCACCAACATGTCATTCCAGCAAAACATACGCACCACGGAAGTCACTACTGTGTCTGAGCACCAATACATGCATTGCACTCCCAAGTGACATACGCATACAGTCTGCTTACCGCTAGTTTGCTGTTGATCCCCACTCAGCCGGGCGGACAGGTCAGGATGCGTCACAGCAATGATACGGTGCATGAGAGGGGTCATGGTGCGTCGGGCCAGTCGTGTAGATCTTGGAATCATCCCCAGTGTCATCTCCGCAACATTCTTGCTAAGCCTGGATATGTCGTCCCAGCACTTGTGGCAGTGTGTGTGTCGTCTATTGCACACCCCCACTGCCCGTACATCATGTGCTATGATCCTCCACACAGCCTTGCGAAGGTGCAGCTTTACCTACCACGATGGGAGACAAGAGGGTAACGTAAGTGGACAGCATGACATGCACAATCTTCGTAGGAACACGTATCTTCATGCCGCCATGCTCTGCACAACACATGTGTAGGTCCCACAGCACACCGCCAGGCTCGCAGAAGACATTAGCCAATGTCCACCTCATGGCCAACAACATGTATACCACTGCACTTACCACCTGTCCGGGTGCACCGTAGAGCTGTTCGTAGTGGCTGAGCACACCGGTCACAAGAACATCTAGTTCCGCTGGGGTGAAGGGACGAGATCGGATCTCTCGTACTCTCTGCATGGCAAGGTCCTGGACTGTGGCACTACAGCAGCAGTCGTTGGTCAGTTCAGCAGCAGCAGGTCGAGGTGATGGTCACAGGCAGCTGTCGTTGGTCAGCTCAGCAGCAACAGGTCGAGGTGATGGTCACAGGCAGCTGTCGTTGGTCAGCTCAGCAGCAGCAGGTTGAGGTGATGGTCACAGACAGCAGTCGTTGGTCAGCTCAGCAGCAACAGGTCGAGGTGATGGCTCTCAGGCAGCACTGGATCACAGCATTGAATGTGTGCTTGTGGAAATCACACATATATAGGGCCATGAGCCCATGTCAGTGGCACACGTCGGCAGCAATTGGTCCCCCTGGATGCCTTTCCAAAAAGGGCCAATGACTGGCCCTGGTGTGGCGGTGCACGGCTTCCGCTATTTTCGATAGCGCATGTGCGCCCCGCGTTACCCCTTCCCATTGGCTGCATGTGCACGGACCGTCACGTTCACACATCGGAAACCGCATGTTTGCGCTTCCGCGACGGATGCTTCTTTTGCAACAATGTTCAATCAGTGGCGCCACCATGGCGGCGCACGCATACCGCGGGGAAGGTGCAGACCAACACATCCTTGTGATAATGAAATACGGAATGGCAGTTCATGACCCCCCTTACAGCCACATTGCATCATCCACCACCGGGAGTTGACTGGCCTGGCACAGCGGTTGTGGACTGGGCCGGGCCGGCGGTGGGTGACTGGCCTGGCACGGCGGTTGTGGACTGGGCCGGGCCGGCGGTGGGTGACTGGCCTGGCACGGCGGTTGGGGACTGGGCCGGGCCGGCGGTGGGTGACTGGCCTGGCGCGGCGGTTGGGGACTGGGCCGGGCCGGCGGTGGGTGACTGGCCTGGCACGGCGGTTGGGGACTGGGCCGGGTCGGCAGTGGGTGGCTGGCCTGGCACGACGGTTGGGGAATGGGCCGGGCCGGCGGTGGGTGACTGGCTTGGCAAGGTTGTTGGGGACTGGACTGGGCCGGCCGGTCTACGGTGGATGATGCAATGTGGCTGTAAGGGGGGTCATGAACTGCCATTCCGTATTTCATTATCACAAGGATGTGTTGGCCTGCACCTCCCCCGTGGTATGCGTGCGACGCCATGGTGGCGCCACTGATTGAACATTTTTGCAAAAGAAGCATCCGTCGCGGAAGCGCAAACATGCGGTTTCCGATGTGTGAACGTGATGGTCCGTGTACATGCAGCCAATGGGAAGGGGTAACGCGGGGCGCGCATGCACAATCGAAAGTAGCGGAAGCCGTGCACCGCCATGGCGACGGCACTGATTGTTTATTTTCTAATGCTGCACCGTCGTGGTAGTCCGCACATGCGTTATGAGGGGTGTGACCGTGATGGCTAAACAGCATATGTCATGCACTATATAATGTGTGTTCACACTATGGCCATTGATGTGCACCCAATGTGCTACACATGTACATGTCTACGTGCCGACCTCTAGATTTTCCGTACCCACGTCTCAACACATACACATCTACACACTACATCAAGGCTGTCTGGCCACATTCAGGATCTGTTGTCTGTGTGTGGTTTATGTGTGCAAGTGACAATGGTGGGGGTACACATGCATTCAGTGTATGCGTATGTGTGTTGCCTCTTGTGTGACCATGCATGTCATGTGAGGATGCTCACCATTGTAGGAGTGGTCATTGGTCCATGAAGACATGGAGTGTGTGTAGCATTTTTGTATTGTGTGTGCACGTGCATGTGTGTCTGTGATGACGCTTGTCCACATTTGGGTCATTAGGCATGTCTTGTTGGCAGTTCTTTTGACGTGTGAGTACGTTACATTGTACATGTTGGCACACATCATGTTGTTAGTGGGTGCACATTGTTAGCATGCTACTCTGTATTGTAGGTAATTTCAGACATCTCACACATTTGATAATTGTCGACGACATTTCTAATTTTGATTGAGTTGGCCCACATGTGATAGAGTTGCGCAGCTATGCATTGTTGGTAAATTGACATCTACTACATCTACTCCCACACAGGAGGGCTCCAAATGTGCATCGCCCATACACTGTGCTGGAGGACATGGTTGACGAGGAGGTGATCAGGAAATTCCGGCTTGATCGACGTAGATTGCTGGAGCTTGTAGACCAATTGTCTCCTCATCTGCAGCCACTAAGAACATGTCCTGGTTCCATTACACCCACAGCAAAGGTGATGGCGGCACTTCACTTCTTTGCAACTGGCACCTTCCAGTACACAGTTGGACATGCCGGGGGGATGTTACAGTCCATGTTCAGCATGGTACTGCGGGATGTTCTCAAAGCCATGATGATTTACAAGGATGATTACATCCATTTTCCACGGGCGGTAGAGTTGGCGGCAGTCAAAGCAGAGTTCTATGCACTGGGCCAGATACCACACGTAGTGGGTTCCATTGATGGCACCCATATCGGTCTCATTCCACCCCGGGCACGTGAGCCTGTATATCGCAATAGGAAGCATTTTCACTCGCTCAACGTGCAGGTGGTGTGCCTGGCCGACAACATCATAACCCATGTGTGTGCCAGATTTCCAGGCTCCGCTCATGACTCCCACATCATGCAGAGCAGCATTGTCCCCCAACTGATGGCAAATCTGCATCCAGAACGTGCGTGGCTTGTTGGTGAGTATGCTGTGGGGACAGTTGTGTATTCTGTGTGGCATGGGGTACCCACCAATCCTGGTAGTGATATCTGTGTCTGTCATCCCCCCACATAGGCGATTCTGCGTACCCAAACAGGCCGTGGCTGCTGAGTCCCATACGTAATCCAACTACAGCTGGTGAAATGCGATACAATGATGCCCATGGAAGGACACGTAGAGTTGTGGAACGTACTTTTAGACCGCTAAAGTCTAGGTTTCGCTGCCTGGATAAAACCGGAGGAGCCCTGCCTTACTCACCAGGCAAAGTATACAGGATCGTGATTGCCTGCTGCATGCTCCACAACCTGGCCGTGCGCAATGACATTGAACTGATCTTGGACCCTGACGACCAACAAGTCCCTCGGCCTCCCATCCCACCCATGTCGACTGATGAGGATAGTGGCGAGGAAGAAGGTGTGGACCAGAGGCTTCAGCTCATTGATCGCTATTTTCCTTGAATGTGAGTAACTACCTCTTGTGCAGGTTGACAATGCGTGATGTATGTTTGCTGGTGGTGTGTGGATGTGGTGTTTGTAAGCTGGCTGTTCTGGTATGTTATGTTTGCATGTGTGCGTTGTATTTTTTGTGTACCTGCAAGGCTCCATGATGTGTGTCCTCTCATCCACAGAATTGGTGTTGAGTGTGGTTTGTGGTATGTTGCAGTTCAGTGTGTTGTGATGGGTGTGAATCAGTTTCCTGACGTGTGTTTGTTGTCTCTCATTTTCCCTAGGTCACTCCCACAGAGGCATGATTCTCACCGACATAGATCCCTGCGCCTGGTAACGTCTGATTCTGAGACAATCATGTGATTAAAACATGGAGGCAACACATCATTGAGTGTGTAAGTGAAATGTATTTACAGGTTGTGAATTGATGCTGGTGGATATTTACAAGTAAGTGTTGGGTGGGGGAGTGTGAGTTGAAGGTCATGGTAGATGAAAAGACCGTGGTGACACCACATTGGGTGATGTCCAGCTAGTCTAGCAGACCGGTGCCAATACTTGGCGTTGTGGGACAGGATAGTTGGCGGGAGGATGGCTGGGTCAGGCAAGGTCAATGTCAATGGCGGCCCATCTTTGAGCGGGTGGATGGTGCATCCCTGCTGCTCTCACCCACTTCCAGCCTCGGACGGC